>NC_081824.1:169975932-170600932 GCF_030867095.1 Alligator mississippiensis | reverse complement strand
AGAGGTAAACTCCTGGAGTTTTCCCTGGATGTAGTTTGTACCCTTTCCCGGAAGTGCAAGAAAGGCTTTTGATTTCTGAATCTGTATGGGCTCTGAGGAATCACTGAACACTTGCTAGGGGGATCTCTTGCTGCTATTTTAGACTCCCCATTCCTCAGGTGCCATGTTACCAAGGTCTCCACATTAGGTACTGCCCCACCTTTGGGTAGTGATCAATGGCTCGAGGTCTAGTTGGCAGCTGGTAGAAGGTGGAGTGCCCCAGGGGTTGGTCCTGGGGCTGGTTTTGTTCAATATCTTCATTAATGATCTGGAAGATGGGATGAATTGCACACTAAGTAAGTTCCCGGATGACACCAATCTGGCGGGTGTAGTAGATACGCTGGAGAGTAGGGCTAGGATTCAGAGGCTGTGTCTATATGTACAGTGGACTGCATAGTTGTTACTGCTCAGTCATTTTGTACATAAGCAAGTACTAAATGACTGCAAAGTAACTGGCATTATTGTGCACAACCATCGCTGCACGGTTTTTTCCTGATGCTACTGAGCAGTACCAATGAGCTACTATGCAGTCGCTCATTACTACTGTGCACTATTGTTGCTACAAGTTTAGTGCCTGGCAACACTACTGTGTGGTAGCAACGAGCTACGGCACAGTAGCATATTGCTACTGCATCGTAGCATCTTGTGTAGATGAGCCCAGTGTGACCTAGACAAATTGGAGGATTGGGCCAAAAGAAATCTCATGCAGTTCAACAAGGACAAGTGCAGAGTCCTGCACTTAGGATGGAACAGTCCCATGCACCGGTACAGGCCGGGGGCTGACTAGCCTGGCAGCAGCTCTGCAGAAAAGGACCTGGGGGTTACAGTGGACAATAAGCTGAATATGAGCCAACAGTGTGCCCTTGTTATGAAGAAGGCTAATGGCATACTGGGCTCCTTTTAGTAGGAGCATTGCCAGTAGATCAAGCGAAGCAATTCCTCCCCTCCATTCAGCACTGGTGAGGCCACATCTGAAGTGCTGCCCAGTTCTAGGCCCCTCCCTACGGAAAGGATGTAGGCAAATTGGAGACAGTCCAGCAGAGGGCCATGAAAATGGTGAGGGGCTGGGGGACATGACTTATGAGGAGAGAGGCTGAGGGAATTGGGCTTATTTAGTCTGCAGAAGAGAAGACTGAGAGGGGATTTGATAGCAGCCTTTAACTACTCGAAGAGTGGTTCCAAAGATGATGGAGCTGGACTGTTCTCAGTGGTGGCAGATAACAGAACAAGGAGCAATGGTCTCAAGTTGCAGCAAGGGAGGCTTAGGTTAGATATTAGGAAAAACTTTGTTACTAGGAGGGTGGAGAAGCACTGGAACGGGTTATCTAGAGAGGTGGTGGAATCTTCATCCTTGGAGGTTTTTAAGGCCCGGCTCCACAGCCCTGGCTGAAATGATCTAGTTGGAGCTGGGACTGTTTTGAGCAGGGGGTTGGTCTAGATGACCTCCTGAGATACCTTCCAAACCTAATTTTCTATTATTCTAAATCCTAACAGTGGCATAGACCTGTGGCTTTCAAACTGGGGTGTGCAAACCCCTGGGGATATGTGGCACTTTGCCAATAGGTTTGTGCCAACATTTTAATGACAGTGGAGTTTCTGCTTGGTCAATGCATGGTAAGTAATGAGATTTCCATACATTGACATTGATGTCAACACACTTCCTAAGGAATGAATATGCACAGATGTATCAGGTGCACAGCAATGTTTTGCAGGTGAAATGGTACATAGCCAAAAAATTTTGGAAATCACTGGCATAGGACCAGTACTAGATGGAGGTGATAAGATTGCTAATAACGTTGCAGAAAAGGCAGAAGTGTTCAATCAATAGTTGTGTTCTATATTTTGAGAGAACAGGGTGATATACTCTGTCACATGATGTTATGATCAGGATGAACAACCCTCTAGGGGCAAATTCTATTTTACCTTTACATGCCTAAGTGACATTTACATAGCTGCATAAGTGAAGTTTTTGGCTTTTGTTTCTCTGTGATGGAATAGGATTGCTTAGACACATTCTTATCTGCCTAAGACAAAGCCACAATGGGGGAGGGGAGTACCTTTTCCACCTTTTAGCCCCAAAGCTTAGTGGTTAGGACACTTGCCTGGGATGAATTGGGTTCTAGGTCTCCTCAGCTGGAGGGGGTTTGAGTCTTCCTCTCCTACTTACCACCAAAGTTGCTCAAAGCACTAGACTATGGCTAGACATTGTCTAGTGGTCACCAGCCCTCTTCTTGACATTGGCCCACTGGACAGCCACAAGGGGAAGACATATGTGGAGCCAGGAGGAGTAGAGGGAGTGTAGCTCACTGAGTGGGGCACTTCCCTGGAAAAGACAGACACTTAGTTGTGGTCCTGCCCTCCACATTTTCCATATCTTGCCTTTAACAATCACTGGGTAAAATAGATAAACAGCAGTGGAATAATGTCTGCCTCATTGGAGGCAGGTGCCAGGGCCAGGACCCAGGAATTCGCTCCTTTCCAGCTTAGTGTCTCTCTTAGTGAGGCTGTGGAAGTGCCACTTAGGCTATGAAAAAGGTGAAATAGGATTTTGCCTTTAATCTATTCCTAACCAAAGAGGATGTCAAAAGGCTGTTATTAAGGACAAATATTTTTCAAGTGGTAGGCTTGGATAACTTGCAGCAAGAATTCAAAAGATTCAGTTTAGAAGATCTTTTTTCTACTTAATAATATTTAATAAGTGTTGTCATGTTGGGAAAATTCCAGAAGAGTGGATTTCTAATTTGCTAATATTTAAAAAGGGGAAGAGGAAGGATATGCATAATTGTATACTGCCTAGCCACGTATCAGTTCTGGGAAAAATAATGAAAAAACAAATATGGGATTCAGTCAATAAATAATTAAAAGATGGAAGTATAATTCATATCAGCCAACCAAAACTTATCTCGCTATATAACCTTAATTTCATTTTTTATCAGATTACAAGTTTGGTTGATAAAGATGACTGCATAGGTAAGTTGTAAGCTGTTAGTGTCATAAAACATGATTTAACAGCACTGTTCAGTAAAATTCACTTTAAATGTGAGAGTAAGGAAACAGAACTAGGGACAAATTCTCCTGCTTTAATTTGATAGAAAATTTGCCATTTTTTAAATGTAGAGTACCATAGGATCTTTAATGATTACAAGTCCTTAAGACCCCAGTTTTATATCTCAGCATGAAAGATGAGTGCCAGGGAAACAGTGCTGAGATCACTGGGTTAGGGTTTTGGGTTAAGGTGCTGACTCAGAGGAAAGATTGACCATGTCTGCATCACTACCAGATTCCCTCTGCACCTTAATAATCTTCCATCCACACACTAGCAAGGCCCCTGCTGCTCAACTTGTGAGAGCTGATGAGATCACAACCGAAAGAAAGTCGTTAGCTTTATTAAAAATAGGCACCCAAGAACTGAACCAATTTCTCAAATTTGTTTCCCTTGACATTAGCCCTGACAGATCAGTGAAATTAAATTTCCCTTTGTTATATAAAACACTGAACTGACTTTGATAAAACTAAATATGTCTGTGTACCATTATCTATTTTTTCCAGGAGATTGGCTTATGATACACACTGAGTTATAAATACCCTACTAATTGTTTGAAGTCTTCTTTTTTTTCCATTTATGGTCTAGTATTGCAAGGAATAAACATTGCCTGAGCTTGTTAATTGTACTAATTATGCCTCTTTCAGGACTTGTTCAATGGATTATTTACTGTCTCCTACTTTTGAATAGTCAATTAAATGGATGTACTAGCATTTGGATTTTTAACCCACTAGTAAAACACTTGAAGTAAAGGTTTTGTAATGTGAAACATTGTGAAATGTTGCAATAACTCTTGTGTTGTAATGACTCTGCTATTGTGTCTATTGTATCTTAAGAATGTAGCTCTGATCTCCCTGTCACACACACAGAGCACTGAATCGGGATGACAAATCGGTGCAGAGATAATGTTGGAGCCTGATTGTCCTCCTGCTTACACCAGTATAAATCAGAAGTAAAGCTGGTGGAAGTGACACAGGAATTAGGTCCCCTCTCTGTCTGACACAGGCCAACCTGCAGCCGTGGGATCTGTTATATAAAGCACACCTGGCAGGATCACTGATGGTCCACAAAAAGAACCATGAATGAAACATGGACCTGTTCCACCGAATGATGTGGCAATAAAATAGAGACCTGCACTGACTGAGTTAATGCCTTTGCCCCAGCGCTGCTGGAGGGCCAATATCCAGCTTTCCGCAACACTTTGAGGAAGGTACCAGATCTGTGGCTCCTCTGGTTAGAAGGGGACTTTGCAGGTTGAGAGGTTTTCCAGGCTCCCAGTTCACCATCCCCTCACCTGAACTGTTTGTAGTATATGTTAAACAAGGAACATATTGGTTACCAGCACACTTCTTGTGGGGAGTGGGTGCCTGCCAAACAGTGTTGCTTCCCCATGGCTGACTTTCACAAGTACCCTGAGCTGCGCTCCATAAAATATTTTGTGGCTCCCCTCGTTCCCTTGCGTTGTCTCTCCAGTGCTGCTGTGCACGTAGAAACCCAGGCATGGCAGACTGCCTTAGTGGTCTGGCACCATGTGGTGATGTGTATGCAAGCTGGGGAAGTGAGGAGGAAATGATGAATTCATCCCAGATCCTCAGCTTCTGTTATTACCTTGGCTCTCTGTGTCAGTGAAATCCCAACATCTGTAAATATTTCTGTCCTCTGGAGGAGATATTGCTTGTGCTACATTATCTATGAAAAATCCATGCCCCCAAACCTTATTTGTGGCTCCATTAACCTAAAGAACTCGTCTGATTGCTCCATTTGCCTTTTAAATAAAGAACGAGCGATTGTTCGGGACTTGAATCCCTATCATTTCATGTTGCTTTCCTTATTATGAGAGGAACATAAGGGTCCCTGATCATTATTTCTGACTCTGTCATTAGCAAAGGTCTGGAAAGCTGCGTTTTCACTCCATTAGCCTTCAGAAATAAAAAGAATGATTGCTTAAGTCTAGAATAATTATTTCAACCAGCTTCCCTCAGTGTTTCACCATGGAGCAGGCTGGGCCCCGAATGCAGGCTGACAAATTAATTTTTATTATTTATATTTTGTCAAAAACCCACCACACTCAAGACTCATTTAGCAATACAAATGGCTTTATTTGTGGTTTTATGTGCTTCTCTGGTCACCCATGACAAACTGCTGGGAGCTTATCGTTTTCCCTATGAAATCTGTCAGGGTTCCCATGATTTATTCTTGGAGTAATGTATAAAACAGAGGTTCCTAAAGCTGTCATAGGCCTGCTGTTATCTACAGGTATGTGGATGCTTTGGTCAGCTGGGACCTCTTTCTTAAGAAAATTGGTTTTCACTCTTCTGTGGTGGCATGAGGGTCAGAGGATGGGTCACGAGGACCTGCATGGGGCTTTATCTTTGGTGAGGACACTTGATTCACTGCATAGCAGGGCTGTTTTCTTTCTTGGTCAAAACACCACCTGGCAGCCACCGTTATTCTGGATCCAGAGTTAATATTCTGCAGACTTCTGGTGAGAGCTAGACTCAATTTATGAGACTGACTTACCAGGAAATAGGGGGCACAGACTGTGTACTTGCTCAGTGATCTCTTCATACTTGCCCAGGATGAACTGGGCTCTAGTGGTTGGTAATTAGAGCAGGAAAATAAGCCAGGGCAAATGACATGGATTTCTATCTGTGCCACTGACTGCCTTGGTGACTACAGGTAAATCACTTCACCACCCTTTTTCTCAGTTTCCCCAGTTGCCAAAGGTAGATGAAAGCTCCTGGGATGTTATGAAGATAAGTTCAAGAGTATTTGCAAGGTGCTACAGGAGAGCAGAAGCAACATATTTCATATTCTGAATGTGAATGCTGTTCCTAAGTCGCCAGAGGCTGTGAAGATAACTCTCCCAATCTCAAGTGAGAACTTGGGGTGAGGATGGGGTCAAAGGAAACTATTTTAGTTCCTGTCTCCTCCCTAAATAAACTCTTAAACCCTATGTAAGCCTCTTGACCTGTACACTGAGATCTCATTTAGATCCAACACTATTCCTCCCCTCAGCAATGAGAGTAGATTGACCAAAGACCCCATCAGACATAAAGCCATGTGGACAGGATGGAGACCTCCACTTCCCTTATCCTCTATTCTCACAAAAAGGATTGAATTATGTTTGTGGGGTCCAAATACTATTTTTACAAAGCTGAACAAATCCAAAGACAGGATTCATGTCCCAAATTTTCTCAACCTTGGGAACATGCAGAGCATGATGTTTCTATTGCCTGTAAACCTGCTGTGAGAGATGGAAGACAAGATCAGACATGTAATGATAATGGCATGTGATACACAGGAGCTCAAACTAGATGATCTATTGGCCTCTAAGGGGAACACAGCAGAGAGGTGTTTTGAGTCCACTGTAACTCATCATGTTAACCCACACATAACTTTTCTTAGCAGACCCTTTATACTGCCCAGCCTCTTTATTAGTGCTCACATCCCTGCCCCCCTCATAATCTAGGTAATTTATATATAAATTGTAACCCTCCTTTGTTGAAAGTTTGGTATCCCAGGCTCCTGAAATAACCTTGCTGAAATCTGGATGCATTGTAATTAATAAATACACTAATGGAGTCTTCATTGCACTATTAGGACATTTTAAAATTTACTCTGGGAAACCTTTCAACACTATTAAATGCACCTTTGTCACATGATGAAGTGCTGTTCATAATAGGTTCATTAACATTCAGACCGTAACTCAACCCTATCCATTAACAGCTGTCAGGCTAGAGTTTCCAAAAAGACCTCAGGAAGCTTTTTCCCTAGCCAAGGGCATACTTCCCAGTGCTGCTGGTTAGTCAAATGCTGGATGCTTCCTGATGGGGAGTTAGCTCTCTTGTACAATTTAAATGAGTTACCAAGGCCAGGTGAAATCTGTTACATGTTTGGAAATATCTGTCAGGAGGTTTCATCTTGGATCTCTGGGGTGCTTATTTTGAAGTTTATCGGTGTAATGAGGAGAAGATAGCTTTTCTATGGGAATTGGTCCTCTTAGATTCATAGATGCTAGGGTCAGAAGGGACCTCAATAGATCATCGAGTCCGACCCCCTGCATAGGCAGGAAAGAGTGCTGGGTCTAGATGACCCCAGCTAGATGCTTATCTAACCTTCTCTTGAAGACCCCCAGGGTAGGGGAGAGCACCACCTCCCTTGGGAGCCCGTTCCAGACCTTGGCCACTCGAACTGTGAAGAAGTTCTTCCTAATGTCTAGTTTAAATCTGCTCTCTGCTAGCTTGTGGCCATTATTTCTTGTAACCCCCGGAGGCGCCTTGGTGAATAAAACCTCACCAATTCCCTTCTGTGCCCCTGTGATGAACTTATAGGCAGCCACAAGGTCGCCTCTCAACCTTCTCTTGCGGAGGCTGAAGAGGTCCAGGTGCCCCAGTCTCTCCTTGTAGGGCTTGGTCTGCAAGCCCTTAACCATATGAGTAGCCCTTCTCTGGACCCTCTCCAGGTTATCCACATCTCTCTTGAAGTGCACCCAAAACTGCACGCAGTATTCCAACTGCGGTCTGACCAGCGCCCGATAGAGGGGAAGTATCACCTCCTTGGATCTGTTCGTTATGCATCTGCTGATGCACGATAAAGTGCCATTAGCTTTTTGATGGCTTCGTCACACTGCCGACTCATGTTCATCTTGGAGTCCACTAGGACTCCAAGATCCCTTTCCGCTTCCGTGCCACCAAGCAGGTCATTTCCTAGGCAGTAGGTATGCTGGACATTTTTCCTCCCTAGGTGCAGCACTTTGCATTTCTCCTTGTTGAACTGCATTCTGTTGTTTTCTGCCCACTTGTCCAACCTGTCCAGGTCTGCTTGTAGTTGTTCCCTGCCCTCCGGCGTGTCTACTTCTCCCCACATTTTTGTGTCATCCGCAAACTTGGACAGAGTACACTTCACTCCCTTGTCCAAGTCGCTGATGAAGACATTGAAGAGTATCGGTCCAAGGACTGAGCCCTGCGGGACTCCACTGCCCATACCCTTCCAGGTCGATACCGACCCATCCACTACGACTCTCTGGGTGCGACCTCTAGCCAATTTGCCACCCACCAGACTGTGTAGTCATCCAAGTCACAGCCTCTTAACTTGTTCACCAGTATGGGGTGGGATACCGTATCAAAGGCCTTCCTGAAGTCTAAGTAAATGACATCAACCCCTACTCCTGCGTCCAGGCGTTTTGTAACCTGGTCATAAAAAGAGACTAGATTAGTCAGGCACGATCTGCCTGCTACGAACCTGCGCTGGTTTCCCCTCAGCATAATTTGTCCTGCCGGGCTCTCGCAAATGTGAGCCTTGATAATTTTTTCAAAGACTTTGCGAAGGATGGAGGTGAGACTGACTGGCCTATAGTTGCCCTGGTCCTCCTTCCTCCCCTTCTTGAAAATGGGAGCACATTGGCCCTTTTCCAGTCTTCTGGGACCTGGCCCGTACGCCATGAGTGTTCAAATATTCCCGCCAGTGGCTGCACAATTACATCAGCCAGTGCCTTCAGCACCCTCGGATGGAGCTCATCCAGGCCTGCCGACTTAAACGCATCCAGCTCTTCCAAGTGACTCTGCACCATCTCAGGGTCTACGCACGGTAGTCTGGTGCCCTGCTGCTGCCTCTCTACAATCCCAGTGAGAGACTTGTCTTGCCCCTCGCTTAGGAACACTGAGGCAAAGAACTCATTGAGGAGTTCAGCCTTGTCCCCCCTGTCCGTCACCAATTGCTTCTGCCCATTTAGAAGGGGTCCTATTCCACCCTGGGCCTTCCTTTTACTCCCTATGTAGCTGAAAAACAATTTCTTGTTATCCTTAACTTGGGATGCCATCCTCAGCTCCATGGTAGCTTTGGCCCGTCTAACTGCCTCCCTACAAGCGCGAGTAGAGGAGGTATACTCCTCTTTGGTAATCTCTCCCTGTTTCCACTTTTTATATGCTCCCCTTTTAGCCTGTAGGCTGTTCTGGATTTCTCTGGTCAGCCAGGGAAGCTTTCTGGCCCCTTTCCCTCTTTTTCCTCGCATCGGGATCGTCTCCCTCTGTGCCCAAAGGATCATTTCCTTAAGGCCCAGCCACCCTTCCTGGGCTCCCATCTCTTCAAAACTCCTACTCTGCAGTGTGTCCTTAACTAATTGCCTGAGTTCCTTGAAATCAGCTTTCCTAAAGTCTAGCCCTTTCACCCTACTAGCTACCTTACCCACTTGACGTCTTATGATGAATTCTATTATTTGGTGATCACTGTCCCCCAGATGGCTACCGATCTGTAGGTCCCCTACCATGTCATCCCCCGTTGCCAATACCAGGTCCAGTAAGGCATTCCCCCTAGTGGGACCATGTACCTCCATGTACCTCTTCTGTTCTACTTGGCCTGATTCTTATTTAAAGCTCAGGATTTAGCCTTGAAGGATAAGGACATTACTTGGACATTTGGGTTATGATGCTTAGTAATGGAATGGCTAAGAGTAATGGTTTTGTGGTGGTTAATAGGCTTCAACATTCAATCTTTCCCCCATTGTGATACGAGTGTTGGGAGACCAATTCTTTGAGCTCCAGTGAATACAAGATACAATTTTGTCTGAAAGTTGATTCCACCCAGTAACTAACAGCTTTGGTGAGCTGGGGGGTTCCAGTATAGCCAACTTTGATTTTTATGAGGAGTCTATTGTTTTAATGTCCCAGCCCCCAAAATCAAGCAGTTACAGAAGAATTCATTCTTTTGTGCTTTCTTTCTAAAAAAATAAACATCTAATCATTATGATTATGGAGAAAAATGTGACCGGGGTAAACAAGAAGAACCACTAGATTAAACTCATTACTCATGGGGACTTATCTCTTGATTTTGAACAATAAAGACTGGTAGTCCTAAAGTTCATGTCTTACAGACTCTTACTAGGCACATTCCTATCATAGAAACTCTTCCCACCATGGATTACCTGGTTGTAAAATGCAGCAGGGAGGCTCCAAACATTGATCCAGGAAGATTGGAACACTTTTTCCCATTAAAAGTGCCTGCTCCAGGACAGTGTTAAAGCATGATGGCAAGGACGTTGTGTGGATGGGGAGTCTGCTTTGAAGATAAATAAGAGCACTTGAGTCTTCAGGATGTCACTTTCACCAGCATGAGGTATCTGTAAGGTTCCATGGGCTCTGATCATCTGAGCTTCAATCCAACTGAGAGCAGACTCAATCAATAAGGGTTTCTATCAGTTTTCATTGATTGGGAGCTATACTGCGGGTGCATCTACATGAGATACTTAATGCGGAGTAGCCTAATAACACTGAGCAGTAGCATGACAGGCAAAAATAGTGCTAATACACTATTGCGCACTAGTATTAGGCTACTGAGCAATAAGTGTCACTAAAAAACTGTGCCGGCACTACTGTGCAGTAACTGTAGTTAATGTACATTTAGTTAGCGCTTCATTAAGTAAGTACTAAACTAAATGCGCAGTAACTACTGTGCATTAATGAGCATGTAGATGTGCCCTGTGTGACTAAAATAAGGTCTCATATTCTTCAGTGGTAGGATTGGCCCAGGAGAATAAAACAAACTGAAAGTGGAAGCTGGTTGGGGTAAGGACCCAGACAGATATATGGTTTGCCCCTAGGCGGTACCATGTTATAAATAGTAATAAACCACAAGAAGTCCCTGAAACCTTGGAACAAAAGGATTTTTTTATACTTGTCAATGTGTCTTGTCATAATATGCTTTTAAATTTTAGCAAGGGACTGATGTCCAATCCATCCCAATTCAAGCCTTGTCTTTTTGCTTCTGAGTTGTCTAGGTATGGGGCAGATCTTTTAAAAATGTCTCTCAGCTGCCCCTTGGCCAACCTCAGACAAATACAAGGTCTAAGAGAAGAACTTTGTAAAGCTAGGTTAAGTTGTGAGACATACCTAACCAGAAGTAAAACTAATGAGTTTCACACCCTAGGCAAAAGTCCTGTGTATCCTGGGGGGCTGGAGTGCAGGAGGAGGGAGGCAGGAAGGTGGGTGGTCTTACCTGTCCCAAATGTCCCTGCACTCAGTTCCTATGGCTGCATGGTGCAAGGCTATTTCTGCCCTGGCAAAGAATGAGGGGGATGGGGAACCATTCTGGCACCCACTTTAAATTGGTGCCCAGGGCTAATGCCACCTTATCATGCTACTCAACAATAAGAAGCAGAAACAGCAGGTGAAAGTAAACTGTAGATCCCACAGCTAGTGCCCAATGCAATTTACTGGACAAAGAACAACACATTATGGTTAGGTTTACAGCTGCTAAATGCATTAAACAAACATCTAATGTGATTTTAAGTCTTGCTCCTCTTTAAGCATTAAGCTTCATGGAAGAGTGATTTTTCTATGGCATTGAGCATCATGTCTGCAGGCAGCAGAATTCTACCCCTAAAAAATGTAATCGAAGTTCAGGCCAGGACATATTTTCAACCCTTCTCACTGTGCATTTTCCAGCAAATTCTGCAGAGAACTTGTAGTTCTTTTTTCACTGGCCCTGTTATCCCATGGTCAGAGTTTTTTGGCTCTGCATGAGGTCTTGCAAAATAAATCTGGAAATCAGATCTCAATGACAGGAAGAGAATTCATCTTAGTTTGTGTTTATTCCAATTTAGGACAGTTTCTGCTATATCATGTGTACTTAGGTGTGTGCATGTATATATATTATTTATATATATCCTAGTTCATATGGTGCTAACCAGGAGATATATGAATACCCTGGTTATACCCTTGTCCTTATACCCTTATTCTCCTAAGAATTGTGACCCTGACATGGTGGATAGGCTTGTGCGCTAGCCATGGCCTGAGAGGAATGTTATCTGGAGTTTTGTAATCCTGGTAGGTCACTCATGGTGGCAAGGTCAGGAGTGTGGTTTCAGACTAATAATGATCCAAAAATAGAAATTCTCAATGGTACAGCAGGCAGATGAAGAAAGAACACTTCACAACGGTTGCAAATGCAGATGAAGGCTGCAGGGGAGTACAAACCTCCAAGTTGTCTAGGTTTTCCTTGCCATCAGATTAAGGTTTCTTTCCTGAAAAGTGTCATGTACTTGCTGATGTGCAATAGCATTCCTGCTTTAAAAGAAGATACACATGGGCATCTTCCTTTAACAGCAAATTCTGCAGCAATGGGCAAATGGTGATGGGCATAGGTGCTAGGGATTACCAGAAGCCCCTTGTCAAGGACCTGCATGGAGGCAATGATTTTATGATGGTCATTTTGTACTTGGACCTGAGACAGGTGTGCAGTTTGGCAGGTGCCATCATGACTGAGCAGGCCTATTTAGGATCCACTTTGCTCATCCTTTATGGGGAGGGGGCTAGAAAAAGTGTCCTAAATGTAGTTTGCCTCAATTCACCTGACTGGAAAATCATGTCCAGTTGGATTACTCTATCTGTGGTCCAAATCGAGTAATAAAGTTTGGAATCTGGAATGACTGCATCCTGATGAACAACCCTCACAATGACCAACCAAAATGAAGGACCGCACTTGTGGCCAGAGATCTTCCATGATTGATACTGAAATTGCTGCACTTAGTGAGACTAGACATGCAGAAGAAAAGGGCAGATCACAGAACATAGTGGTGGCTACACCTTTTTTTTTAAAGGAAAAGCCAAGAAAGACAGACACATCCATGGTGTTGGTTTTGCTGTCAAGACCAAGATTGTTATTCAGATGCCAGAAAGTCTGGCTGACATCAGTGAGTGTCTCATGACCAGGGATCCTCGCTATCTCTGTTCAAATATTGCAAATTCTCCAATAAAAATTCCCAAATTCTTTGATTAAAAAATTTGCATTTTTCCATGATTAAAATCAATTTAACACAATGTTTTATTGATATATTTACAATTCTAAGCAATTTGGAAGCCTACCAGTGCCTCAATCATTATAATAAAATAAATGCTAAATACAGTAAAAGCTCTGTTATCTGGCATCCCCCATTCCCGGGGGATGCCGGATAACAAAATATGCTGGTTAATTGAGCAGCCCGAACAGGATCCTTGCTTATTTGGGCCACCGCTTCTCCCGTTGCATCCGGGGCATCTCCGTCCCTCCCGCAGCATTGCAGCCCCTTCTGCAGACCCTGCGGGTCCCACGGGACACGGAAGTGGGCCCTGGGCAGCCTGTTATGCCCCCAGGCCGTGGGGGCTTGGCGGTGCATGCTGTAAGGGCTTGGCAAAACCAGAAATGCCACAGTGGGCACTTCCAGTTTCACTTTACCTTACAAGCCAGCATGCCAGTTAATGGAACATGCCGGCTTGTAAGGTGCTGGTTAATGGAACTTTTACTGTACCTATATATTTGGCATTTGATTTGAGGTTTTTTTATCATAGAAAATCAGAGCTTCCCCTGCCACCTTCACTCAACAGGACATGGGTCCAGCTGCGGCTGTCCCTCACTGCTTTGTGGTGTTGAGCAACTCTGATATGCCGGTGCCCTGCCCCTGCCATTGCCCGTCACTCCCAAGCTGCAGCGCCCTCCTCCGAGTCCTGACAGTGCCCCTCACTCCTGACCTGCAGCCTCTTGGCCCTTCTGGTGCCTCTAGCTTCCAACCCATAGTCCCTTGCCTTCCTGGGCCCTGCTGGTGCCCCTCATTACCAACCTGCAGCCCCCTGGCCCTGCCACTGTCCTGCCCTCCTGATCCACAGTCCCCCGCTCCCCTCTGGTGTCCCTCACTCCCAAGCCACAGCCCCCACCCCAACCATGTCAGTGCCCCTCACTTCTGACCCACATCCCTCTGCCCCTTCCACCCTGTCAAAGGGGACCCCAGTTGCCCCTGTCCTGTCTGGGCTGGAGTAAGGCAGGTGTGGTGGCTCCAATTCATGCAGGTTGTGGTGGAGCAAGTCCGGCCCTAGCATGGGCTGCAGGGAGGAGGAGAGGAGGCCTGTGGCTTTCCCCTTCCTGGGCTTTGATTGCCACATCATGCTAGGTGGTCCCACCCACCCAGGCAGCATCACCTGGGTACTCTTCCCTGTGAGCAAGGACACGAGCCCCAGTGCTGCTGGCCAGACCACACAGCTCCCCACTGCCACGGAAGGATCCCCCCAGCCCCCTTCCCCCACTGAAGAGGCAGGCACCTCTCCCCCACTTCCCTGCCACAGCTCCATCCCCAGCACCTGGATACCTTCCCCCAGTGCCTCCCACCCCACCTCATACGCCCATACCCTCCATACACCTCTGTCTCCCCCCCACCACACACACACACATATATGCCCCCTCACAGCCCCCTGAACAGTCCCCAAGCCCTGGCCCTCCAGCTTCCAGCCCCCATAGACTTACATCTATCCAGCTGCTGGGGCTGCTCTCACCACCCTGCCTGGTTGTATGCTGGCTGTGTGTGTGTGTATGTGTGTGTGTGTGTGCGTGCATGCATGTGTATGTACATGCTCGTGGCACCTCCTGCCTCCAGTCACTCTCTCCCTGCTCCCCACAGCCTGAAGCAGCTCCTGGCAGGCTGGAAGGCTGCCAGCTGCAAGGGGAAACCCATGGTTTCCTGTGATTTTCTCCTGTAAAGAGGAAAATCCACAGTTTTCTCCTTGAAATGAGAAAATCCACATTTTTCCAAGTTTTCCTGCAGCAAACAGAAAACCCAGATCCCTGTTGATGAGCATGACATTAAACTTCTCATCTACCAGGCTGTTGTCATCCTTACCCTGTTATGTGGTTGTGAAACTTAGATGACACTGGAAACATCTGAAAGCTTTGGAATATTACCATCAAGAGATATCTTCAGAAAATGCTCCATCTAAATCAGAAGGACAGAAGAATGAATGCCAATGCCCTGGCTCAAGCAAACACCACCAGCATTGAAGTCATATTTATATGGTACCAGCTCCACTGGATAGTACAGGTCATACAGAACCCTGACGACCAGCTCCCAAAAGAAGTCCTATACTCACAACTCATTGATAGTCACTGCTCTAGAGGTAGGCAAAATAAGAGATCAAAGGACACCTTGAAAGCCAGTTTGAAGAAATGCAACATTAATATGCAACCTGGGAGACTCAAACATGGAATCATCCCCAGTGGCACCATGCTGTATAACAAGGCCTTGATCATTTTGAGCAAACTTACCTCACTATGGAGGTGGATACACAAGACAGATAAAAGGTAAAGAGCTGTGACTCACCATCACCAGGATTCATAGATTCATAGATTCATTGACGCTAGGGCTGGAAGGGACCTCGGAAGATCTACTCCTTCCTCCTGGAAATACTTGCCATGGCTGTAGTCAAACAGGTGGATCATGGATCAGGCTCTTCAGTCATCTCCAGACTCACAGATGACTTTTCTATTTACTAGAAGAATGTCATTCTCATATTGAGGAACTGCTGATACTGATGACCCTTATCCATAAAGTGAACTTTGCAATAGTGGAACTGCACAGTTCCAGCAACCAGTCATCCCACCTTTGTTTTATCAGATTATTCAATCCCTGTCTTTGTAGGATGTGAATCCCTGAAAGTCTTTGAGAATCCAAACATTTTGGGGTTTCCCCCCTTTATTTTTATGCACTTTGAATTGGCTGGTTTTAGCTGGTTCCCAAACGTAGGTAGGCCCATTTCTATTAAACTATTGGGCTCCTTTTAATGTCCACCTTTCCTTCCCTCTACCATCAGCAGCTTTTTCCTACTTTCTACCTGCTCTGAACTTTGTCCACCTCAAAGCATTTTCTTCCTGTTAGCCTAACATTTTAATGCAGCTGCTTGTTTCTATCTCTCTTTGATACTGTCACAGCTCTCAAATTATGTCCTCACTAGCAGTCCTCACTCCCTTCCTTCTTGGCTCATTAGGATTGTGTCTGGGAGCCTGTGTTGCATAGTGACCTCCACACAGACCTGCCCCAGGACTGCCTAGCTGCCATGTCCTGCCATTCTCTCCTTGGCTGCTCATATCACTACCTGCCAAAGGTATAAACTATGACCCAATTTTCACCTAGACCTCATATCATCTTGTGTACCTTGCTGCCACCTGAGCCCTATCAGGTAAGGCCAGCTGAAACCTATAGAAATTGACCTCTTTCTACTTATGCCCCTGTGACTTATTTTGGAGTGAGATTAGCAGCAAAGGGGTTAGCCACCAGACAATTCCTGTTAAATGGCTCTTTTTTTTTTTGACCCAGTATCAGGGACAGAAAGAAGGTAATACCTAATCTTGGATGTTCTACTTTCCCTCTGACCAGTAACAGCACCATAAGCCTCTCCTCTCTATGGACACAAGGCACAGCCAGAAGAGCAGCTCCTCATTGTAACTCATGGCACTTCACAGAAAGTGCCATGAGTTGCAACAAGCCCCTGGACCCATGTTGGGTCCCAGGGGTTGGGGAATCCAGCTACTGTTTAGAGTGGCTGCGAGCTTGGAGCTGCTCTCCTTTAGCAATGCACCTCTCAGCCCCAGTGCTGTTTTCAGAATGGGAGCAGGGAAGTGGAGTAGAGGGAGCTTGTTCTGGGGGTTCTCCAGCAGGCTTTGGAGGGTGGGGTGAATGGATTAGAGGAGGGAAGGGGCCTCCAATCCACCTACCCCACCGTCCAGCACTGACTGAAAAACCCCCAGATTGAACTCCCTTTGCTCCCTTTTCTCCCTCCCATTCTGAAAACAGTGCTGGGGCTGGGAGGCAGCACAGACACATGTTACTAAAGCTGCTCCTTTTTGGAGCATCTTTGTTTGAATGAGGGTTCAGATGTTCACAGGATCGGGCCCTTTTAAAGTGGTCTGCAGCCATGCATGTTTGGTCATGGCTGTTAAGCACTTTCAGGGGGCAGATTGGGCAAAAATTGTCACTTCTGTTTGTGCCTAGAAGTTCCCACCTTTTTGGGGAGCCTGAAGCCAGAGCCAATGAAGCAAGGAGAAAAACAGAGCTCTCTTTATATGAATTCATCATGTATTCTTCCTGTGTAACCAGGGAGAAAAAACTCCTTTCTCTAGCATTTTAGTTTCCAAGGTTTGTATTTATCATAAGTGGTTTGCTTCTTTTCAGGCCTCCTTCTTTACACCCTGTGTTGTTTAATACCGTGGTGTAAAAATGATCTGTGTTGACACAGGAATGAGTGGGTACTTTGTATTATCAGTTCCAGCATTTGCCCAGGTTCTTTATTTCCAGCAACATAAGTGTATTTCACAGTAAGATGGTTTCGTAAACAGTTTCCCACTGACAATTTGTCCAAAAAGAGACACTGATCTGGTTATTTTTATCCAAGACAGGAAGGTGTGATTCTTAAATGCATCCACCAAAGTTACTGGAAAGTTTCAGGCAGAGGGATATTAAAAAAGCATTGAGAAGAGGGATGGATGGTATAGGATCCTGTCCTATCCTTGGTGCCAGTACCAGAACCAGGTGACCAGCCACTATACTGGAGAAACAGTTACAAACTGCAATTCCCCAAGTGGTCAATTTGCTAGTTTGAAATGGAGGAAAAAGTGGCTCTTACTTGCTTTCTCTCTGTCCCAATCCAAGGGGATTTTCTCCATCTCCAGACAATCCCTGATACGTATTACAGTATCCTGCTTAAATCTTCCCACAAGAATTTCCAGTAGTTCCAGATAAACTCAGATGTGCTAGGTCTTGCCTTTTCCTCTGGTCACACCTCTGATAGTGATAAATAGGAGAAGATGGTGTAGGAGCCAACTGTGTGCAGTTAGGGCTGTCACTTTGTTCCATAGGCTGCGGAACAGGGTGGGCCACCTGGGCCACGGCCTGACCAACTTTTAGCACGTTAATTTATATAACCCACAAATGTGCAATTGCCATTCCAGTTAAACCTGTATAGCTATTTTAACTGCACAGCTAGCTAAATTAACATGCTAAAAGTTGGTCAGGTTATGGCCCAAGTGGCCCACCCCATTCCGTGGTCTATGCTTTGTTCCCGGGTTTGCTACACAGACAGATTTGTAGATATACACAGAAACTCATGCACGTGTGCACACACATTGTGCTCTCACTGGGAGAATTTATTTGGAGCTTAGCTTGCTTATGTCTTACTATATGGGCCTTCTCACAGACGCAGAAATCTATTGGACTTTATAATCTATCTGTAAAAATGTTGGAATGACAAAAAAATGTTGGGATGACAACAACTAATAACTATAGCAAGGGAGGTATGCTGCCTGCCAGGAGCCCAGATCACTATGAGGATTCCTGACCTCAGCCAGCCCACTGATTACTATCCCATAGTCCTCATCCATGTGGGCACAATTGATGCGGCCTGGAGTAGTCTAGACTGTATTATGAATGACTACAGGTCCCTGGGAGCTAGGCTTAGGAAGTCGGGGGCACAGGTGGTCTTCTTGTCAATCATCCCGGTCAGCAGTCACGGCCAGCATCAAGACACCTGCTTCAGAGAAGTCAACCTGAGGCTCTGGAGTTGGTGCCATTGCACAGGTTTTGGCTTCTTAGACCATGATCCGCACGTCCACAAAATGGGCATCCTGGGGTGTGATGGCCTTCATCTGACTTCAAAAGGTAAAAGTTTGTTCTCTTACAGGTTGGCTTTTCCTAGGCAGGGCTTTACACTAGGTTTGTTGGGAGATGGGGAGGCAAAGGACAGAGAGAACTGAGGATCAACGAGATTAGTGTATCTATACTAATGCTAGGAGCATGGGGAACAAGCAGTAAGAACTCACACTCCTGCTTGCAAATAAAAATTTTGACTTGGTTGGGCTAAGTGAAACCTGGTGGGACCCTACCCATGACTGGGCAATAGGCATTGAGTGATATAGGCTGTACAGATGGGTCAGAGTAGGGAAAAAGCAAGGAGAGGGTGTTGCTCTCTATGTTAAGGAGCAATATACATCTTCTATAATCAAGATGAGACCAGAGAGGGAACAAATTGAGCTACTGTGGTTCAGAATACAAAGGGGCTGGGGGGAAAGGGACTTGGTAGTGGAGGTCTACTACAGGCTCCACACCAGGAGGATGAGCTAGACAGCTCTCAAGGCAGCTCTCAGAGGCAGTACAGTCAAGGGACATGGTTGTCTCTGACATCTGCCGGGAGGAGCAGTCAGCCAGGTCTAACTGTTCATATAGGTTTTTAACCTGCACATAGGACCTTCACCTAATGCAGGAGGTACACAGTCCCACTAGGGGAAACACCTTACTGGACTTGGTGCTGGCTACACGGGATGACCTGGTGGGGGATCTGCAGATACAAGGTAACCTAGGGGATAGTGATCATCAATTGATTGAATTTACTACCTGGAAAAGGGTGGGAAAGATAACCAATAGGGCAGAAGTGCTAGACTTCAGAAAGGCCAACTTCAATATGCTCAGTAGATTAGTTAGTGAAGCACTGATGATCAGGGGTATTGATGAGATGGGAGTCCAGGAAGGGTGGTCATTCCTAAATGGAGCAATCCTTCAGGTGCAGAAAGAGACAATCCCATTGTGCAAGAAAGGGAACAAAGGGGCCAAGAAACCCTCTTGGCTGAACAGGAAAATCCAGGAAAGCCTAGGGTCAAAATCCAGGGAAATTCAGGAAAACCTAGGGTCAGAAAAAGAAGCATACAGGCTGTGGAAGCAGGGAGTAGCTACCAAGGAGGAGTATACCTATTTGGTTTGCTCTTGCAGGGAGTCAGTTAGAAAGGCCAAAGCTGCAATGGAATTTAGGCTGGCAATGAAAATTAAAGACAACAAAAAGTCCTTCTACAGGTATATAGGGAGCAAAAAGAAGGCACAGGGTAACATAGGACCCCTACAGGGCAGACTAGGGCAATTGGTGACAGATAGGAGGGACAAAGATGAGCTCTTCAATTAGTTTTTTGCTTCCATATTTCTGACCACGGATCTGGACAAATTTCCTAATTAAATTATAGACGAGCACAGGAGGGAAACCAGCCCATCCAATGTTAGCGCTGACTTAGTGAAGGGACCCTTGGAGGGGCTGGATGTGTTTAAGTCAGCAGACCTGAATGTTCTTCATCCCAGGGTGCTGAAGAAATTAGCCAGTGTCATAGCAGAACCACTAGCACGGTTGTTTGAGCACTCATGATGCTCAGGTCAGGTCCCAGAGGACTGGAAAAAGGCCAGTGTGGTCCCTATTTTCAAGAGGGGGAGGAAGGAGGATCTGGGTAACTATAGGCCAGTTAGCCTCACCTCGATCCTTGGAAAAATCTTTGAAAAAATTATTAAAGATGACATTTGTGGGAGTCCAGCAGGAAAAATAATGCTGAAGGGCAACCAGCACGGGTTCATAGCAGGTAGATCCTGCCTGACTAACCTTGTTTCTTGTTATGATGAGGTCACAAAATGCCTAGATGCAAGGGATGTGGTAAATGGCATCTACCTGGATTTTAAGAAAGCCTTTGATACAGTATCTCATCCTATTCTCATAAATAAACTGGGTGGCTGTGACATAGATGATTACACAGTCAGGTGGGTGGTGAATTGGCTAATGGGATGCACCCAGAGAGTGGTGGTGGACAGGTCGGCATCGACCTGGAAAGACATGGGCAGTGGAATTCCCCAAGATTCGGTCCTTGGACCATGTTGTTCAATGTCTTCATAAGTGACTTGGATGAGGGTGTGGAGAGAACTCTGTCCAAATTCACAGATGACACCAAATAGGGGTAAAGTAAACACACTAGTGGGCAGGGAACAAATTCAGGTGGATCTGGACAGGTTGGAGAAGTGGGCAGAACAGAATAGGATGCAATTCAAGAAGGACAAATGCAAAGTGCTGCACCTAGGGAAAAGGAATCACGAACACGCTTACAGGCTGGGGGATGACCCTCTCAGCAGCACTGTAGCAGAAAGGGATCTCGGAGTCAATCAATGTGACAAAGTGGTCAGTAAAGCTAACCACACTTTATCATGCATTAGCAGGTGCATCACAAACAGGTCCAGGGAGGTGATGCTTCCCCTCTATGCGGTACTGGTGAGGCTGCAGCTGGAGTACTGCATCCAGTTTTGGGTGCTGCAATTGAAGAAGGATATGGATAACCTTGAGAAGGTTCAGAGGAGGTCCACTTGTATGGTTAGGGACCTGCAGGTAAGGCCCTATGAGGAGAGATCGAGGGACCTGAATCTCTTCAGCCTCCACAAGAGAAGGCTGAGAGGTGTTTTTGTGGCCATCTACAAATTCATCGGTGTGGGGGGAGGAGGGGGAGCAGCAAGGGATAGGAGATGCTCTGTTTACCAGGGCACCCCTTGGAGTAACTAGGAATAATGGCCAAGAACTAACAGAGAGCAGATTCAGGTTAGACATCAGGAAGAGCTTCCTTATTGTAAGGGTTGCCAGAATCTAGAATGGGCTTCCAAGGGAGGTGATGCTGTCCCCTACCTTGGGGGTCTGTAAGAGGAGACTGGACAAGCACTTGGCTGGGGTCGACTGACTCCAGCGCTCCTTCCTGCCCATGGCAGGGGGGTGGACTCAATGATCTGCTGAGGTACCTTCTGACCCTACTATCAATGAATCTATGAAATTATCTTGACCTTCTTTGCTCATTACTTGGAAAATAGTAATACATAAGGCTTATTAGAGATCTATATAGAAAAAGCGAGGCAAAGGTTACAGTTTGATGATAATCTGCAAACTGGTGTCTTCATTTGTTCCTTTAAGTATTTCTCAATTATCAAGAGGGTTGGTTGGAAATGCAGATTCATTGAAATAAAGTGTTTGGTAGAAATATATCTGTTTTTAATGATTTTTTCTTGAAAAATGGCATGAGGGGCGGGGGTGCTTCTAACTGCCTGTTATCCTGCCAGCTCCTTGGTAGGCTGATGGGGATCCAAAGGCTTCCAGGGCATATGGCTCTGATACAGCCATGGACTTCTTGTCTTTACACGTACTCCGCGGTGGAGTGGGGGGAGGGAGGGCATTTTAATTACAGTGGATCTGAGAATGCCCTCAGCGTCACATGTATTCAGTGTCCCATGCTTCAAAATGGTGGCACTTTAACTAAAGCTTGTTTGATGAGCTTTAGTCAAAGCATCCCTGCTGCCATTTTGAAGTGCGAGGATGCTGAATACACATGATGTGAAGGCTGCTGGAGCACACTAATTAGCATGTTCCTGCAGACTCTATTGATCATGGAAGGGCATTCCTTGGCTGGGGGTTCCCCGGGGGCAGCTAAGGGTTCTGACAGAGTCAAGGAGGTGAGTTGGAGCAGCAGGCCTCTCTGTTTTACTGAGAAAAAATGAAACCAAAACACTGCGAAGGCATAGCTGCCTTCCTGAAAACTTACCAGCAAATAGGCTATACTCAGACTTTCAACCACAACCTATTGAACAAATCATCCATTTCATCCTCACTCACAACAACTTCACTTTCAACTACTGACATTTGCTGCAAACCATGGGCACAGCTCTGGGCACAAGGATACCCCCCGCCCCAATATGCCAGCCCCTTCATGAGCAAGAAAACTGTGAAAAGCAGGGGGGAGGAGTGCTGATGGTGTGGTGCATCATCACATGTAACACAATATATATTTTTCTCTAGTTAAAAAGAAACTAGAAGTTGTACTAATATGTTAGGGGCCTAGGGATGTATTATTCAATTTGAGATTGAAGCAAAAACAAATATAACTTGTGCATTAATTTGCTATATCATCTATTATGTATAAAAACACAACAAATTAGGCAAAAAATAATCAAAAATGTTTATTTCATTAGTCCTGCAGTCATTAGAATTAAATGTACATCTCTTTTTCAGATTCGGAAAACAAATCTAGCCTTCTTGAGCATGTTACACTGTATCCAATGCTTCAGTGAAAGTTTTTTTCATACCTGAGTTACTATTCACCTGAGTTAACAGTTCTAGCTAGGGTTAAAACAGTCCACAGAGCTGTGAAATAGGAGCTCCATTACCCAGAGCCACTAGCAGACAGCAGAATGGCGAAAGGAAAGATAGGTTAATTAGTTGAGCAGCAAGATCTTTAAATAGGAGAGAGCGTCATTAATGTCTGTGGAATGAAGAGTTTAAAAGGAACTGGGTAGATTATAATGAGCCATGAAGTCAATTGACTTCCTCAGTTCTGCCTGAGTAGAAATGCTACTGTCACTGTCAGGCAGTTGGTTTTAAACCTTGGGTGGAGCAGAAATCAATGTGGAGTGAAATTGCGCCACTGCACTGCCCCTCTTCCCCCAGTATCCACCCCTGATCTGGACTGAACACCTGGACTGGTTTATTGACTTCACCACAGGTATAACAGCCACCACCCTTCAATCAAATCCCCTCTGGAGTACTCCTACAGTAAAATCCACTTTCTGGACATTACAACCTACATCTGGGAGGGCACCCTATAAACCGCTATATACAGAAAAACCATGGGCCACCACACTTACATCCACAAAAGCAGCCATCACCCCAAACTCACCAAAAAGTGGTGATCTACAGTCAGGCTCTGAAATACCAACATCTTTGTTCTGAGGAGAAAATGCGTGATGCCCACACAATTTTCTCTAACTGGTAAGGATGCTCCAGAGAAATAGACCACATCTTTGAAAGAATCACCCAGATACCCTGCAGCAACATACTACAGGATGGGGACCCCCACCCACTGACTGCAAACCCTTGGTTGTCACCTACCACCACACCTGGCCTTCACACAACCCCCTAACCTTTATGATCAACAGGTACCTAATGGAGCCCAGCCCTGTTTAATAATTAATGCAAGACCTGTCAACACATCTCTACTACCACAATCAACACTTCCCACAACAAAACTATCAAAATCCACGGATCATAAACATGTCCATCTCAGAGGGCATGTCTACACATGCAATGGATGGTGCAGTTGTTACTGAGCAGTTATTTAGTACTTGCTTAGGTAGCAGTTGCGCACTAGTTACTAAAAATAGCTCTGTGGCATTGGGACTGCACAGTAATGCCAGTTACTGCACAGTCCCAATGCTGCACAGCTGTTTTTAACAACTACTACACAGTAGCTTTGGCATCAAGGCTCGTGCCCAGTGACACTATGTCACCGTAACAATGAGCTATGGCTATGTAGTTTATCACTACAGGAACATAGTGTCTCATGTACATGTGCCCAAAATGTGGTATACTTCATGCTGTGTACCAATTCCCACATGGTAACTATGTGGGTGAAACCAGACAAAAGCTACACACCAGAATGAATGTGCACTGCAAAAAGATAAAGGACAGAGACACTAGAACACATGTGTAAATAATTTAGGAGCAGTTTACTCTCAAGTACTCTAAAGTAAACTCTCCAGCTCATGCTTCTACATGTGCAGGGATGCAGGAGTAGATTTGCTGCTCCTAGCTGCAGACTTCTCCTGCTCCCTGAAGCACTATACTGGACCCTTACAGCAGCCAGGGGGAGCTCTGGGCTCCAGCACAGAGCCAGGAGACAGCTGTCTCCTGGCAGGAGATCTGACATTGCTCCCTGCCCTCTGGAGGTGCCTGGTGCTAGGGCGGGCTCTGTTGGAACCTGGGCAGGGACAATATTCCCCTGCCCCAGCAGCAGGGAGCTTGCAGCCCCCACTTTGTGATCACGGGACCGGGGCTGGGAGATCCTTATCTTGGGGCTGGCACTGGCAGATTTTTCTCTCCCAGTGCCGGCCTTGTGACCCTGGAGCTGGTGATGGGAGATAAGGATCTCTTACCCCTTGCTCCCCAATCGCAATGCAGGACCTGGGAGCTCCCTGCTGCTAGGGCAGGGGGACATAGTCCTTGCCTGGGCTGTGGTGGCAGAGCCTGCCCTGGCAGCAAGCAGCTCCCAGGGGCAGCGAGCAATGTTCTGGCCCCTGCTGCTAGGCTGACTAGGACACATTTGCTACTGGTCAGCTGTCTACATGTGCACTACTGCACAGTAAGTAATTGAGAGTAAAATTTTCTACTTGCATTTGCAGATAATAAATTTACTCACAATTAGAGTAAATTACTGTGCAATAACTGTCTGCATGTGTAGACAGTGACACTTACTGCCCAGCAATTAGCTCTAATCTCGAGTAAAGCATCTCATGTAGATTCACCCAGGTAGGAAAAGATTTAGTGTGTTCTAATTACAATGTGGAGGAGACTCAATTAATTGAGCTGTAATTAGAACGCATCAGAGCACATCTAGAGGTATCCTTGGACACTAAGTACCAGGTACTTAACATAGACAATAATTTCATGGTCCTTTATAATAGACCTGTGCACTTCGGATTCGGCCGATTTGGGGGACAGTGATTCAATTTGGTGATTTGAATCACTGTCCTGATTTGATTCAGCCGAACCTGATTCAGAGATTCGGCAGCAGCCAAATCTCCGAATCAGCTGGGCCAGGTCCATCCCCTGCCCCTCTCCCAGCCCAGCAATGGCTGCCTTGCCCACTCCAGCTCCCAGCACTTGGGGAAAAAATAGCCCTGGCTCAGTGGGTGCTGCCAGGCAGGAGGCGATCACTGCTGCCCCCTACTGCCCCATTCTGCATGGGGGGCTCTGCATGAGCCCCCTAGCCCTCTTACACTTCCCCAGCCCCATCATGGGTGCCCCACCTGGGCCAGCTCTGGCCCTTTAAGAAAAAAAACCTGAAGAAATCCCAGGACTCACTGCTCCTGCCAGTGGGGGGGGTGATCCCCGCGCCATGTGGGGGGCTCTGCACAGCCCCTGAAGCCCTGAGGGAACAGGGAGGGGATGGGGGCTGGCAGGGGTTCCTCCGTGGTCCCCTCCCTGAGCCCCCCCTTCACTGCCCCTAGTACTTACCAGCTTGGAGTGGTTGCAGCTCCCTGCTGCAGCCACCGGGGACTGACCTAATCATCAAAGCTTTCCAAATCTTTGCTTTGAATCGATTTGGACCTTTAAATTGGTCCCCTGATTCAATTTGGATTCAGAGATTTGGCCACTGAATCGGGCCAAATTCCCTCCGAATCGAATGACCACCCGAAGCTTCACACAGCCCTACTTTATAACCTACCTGATACTCCACCAGCTTCTGCACTTCATAGGTAGTAAAGACCCTCCTCAACAAAAACTTTCCTCTAGCAAGTTTCTGCTGCATCTCTCCTGTCTTATGGCCTGTGATAATTTCTTTTATATCCAGTGTTATTTACATATGGAGTTTTACACAAACTTTTGTTCCATCTACTACTTAGCTCTGCTATGTCTACTTCTCTCCCAGAGGCCTGAGGAAGGGCACTAGGCTACCTGAAAACTTACCTATATCTATCCTAACCATGCAGTAAGACCAATAAAAGATATCACCCATGAGAATTCTTACCTTTCATGTTTTTCCTGGACCATCACAGCAACATCATCTCAACAGTACCAAAACATTTTGTTTTTTCCTCCAAAACAGATTTTTTTCAGAGTTTCCTTCCCACAGGAAATATCAACATTTCTTATTTTCTTTGTGATCTGGAACTACAACTTTTAAAAAAAAAAATATTGGCATTTCTTATGAAATGGAAGTTCTGCATTTCGACGGGCTCTGTTCTGAACCTAACACCTTCCCTCACATTCCCCAGGATATACAAATCCCCTGCACCCTTCTGGAGGACTGACCCTTTTGTGTCTTTCAACACCTAACCACATCACTCACAGTCATGTTTCAAATATCTGCCCCTACTGCGAATAAACCCCTGGTGGTAGAGCACAACCTACCATAGTCCTCATTAAATAAGGACCATGTGCTGGCAGCATGCAGCTTTCTCTTCTCTGCAGCAGGCTGTTTTCCATTGCTGCTGGTTTAACTGTTTTTAATGATCCTCTTTGGACTTTCATGCTGTTGTTTTGCACAATAATCAACAGTTAATTACAAACAATCAGAGGGAAGGAGCCAGAGATGAGAGAGAGGTGCAGGGAGGAGAGCTAGAGCACAGTTCAATGATGGAAAAATGGCTGGTGAGCAGACATGGCAGGCTACTGTCTGGGTTAGCAGGTGTTCAGACTGACTAAAGGGAGTGCATTACTGTATAAAAGCTGTTCATCCTTCCTCCATCCCTGATACACGTTTCTAATAGTTTGCTTTTGCAATTTGCTTCTGTGACACCACCTCCATTGTAAGATAATAAGTTCTGGTTTTGCAGGCAATATTGTCAGAGCCTGATAGTCTGCAGGGAAAATGACTCACTAGAAAATGGAAAATTAAAGGCTGAAAACACTAGAGTCTCCCAGATGTTCTTGAGGGGGTGGTCTCAGGTGAGTCTACAAAAAACTCAGACTGAGATGTATCCTATATGGAGTCACAGATGGGTCTCAGGATTACGCAGGAATCTCAGATGAATACAGGGTATTTTCAGCAGCACCAGATGGACAAAGGGTAAAGTTTTACTTTCAAAACCCAGGACTGTGCATTTTCATTTTTCTACTGCTTTATGTTTTCATGCTACTGTTACAAAACAAAGGATAATAAAGGCTAGTTTCTATTGTCTTTTGCTTATCCATTCATCATTTTGCTGAGAGTGGGAAACTGTGAGAAATTATTCTTATGACTGTTGGCCTCATCTTCACTGCTTTGTGGGGGGCATTTTATGAATGAAATAATGATGAGGATGAAAAGCTAAATCCTCCCATGCCAAGAAGAAGCTGGGGAAGCTGTTTACACTGGCAGTAGGTAGAGACCAGTGCCCCCTGGTTGTATAGACACCTTGGTCACTAGCTGCATGTACATAACAGGCTTTTTATCAGGCTTTCCCCATAGGATATTTATCACTGGTGAGGGAAAATAGCTGATTCTTCCCTAAGTGACAGGAGCAGATGTAAGGGAAGGCAGGAATTTAACACTTGCATTCCTCAGAAGCAAGTAGGAAGAGGTGACTGTAGGCTGGGGGAGTTAATAGCTTGCCTAGGGAAGCTAGGATGGCAGACAGGAAGAATTGCTAAGGGAGCCTGAGGTTTGGATACGCTGAATGTGGGCTTGGAGTTGTTTGAGGTCTCAAATTCTGGAGCAGTCTGAACAGAGGGGCCTTCTCCATTCTCTCCCAATCTGGTTCCTGCTCCTTCCATCCCTGCATGAGATTCTAGTGGGGAAAGAGGTAGGCATGACTGGGAATCCTAAATGCATGAATGTCATAGAAGTCATACAGAGGTAGGGCTGCAAGGGACCTCCAGAGGTCATGTAGTCCAACTCCTGCCTGAGGCAGGATCATCCCTATCCAAAGCCTCCCATACAACCATAATCTAAACTCTATATAAGACAACCTTCAACCCTGACAAAACACAGACCTAACACCCTAACCTGCTGCAGGTAAAGCAGGGGAACCACAGCAGAACAATGTCCTGCTTCTATAAAATGTTGTTAGTGTATGCTCAAGAGGTCCCAGGCAGAAGGCCATGCCCCCCGCTACAGAAACCCCTACAGTTTATTCCAATCTGACCATAGGGTAAAACTCCTTTCTGACCCCAAATATGGTGATCAGTCTGACCTTGAGAGGAGGGGCAAGACTCTCTAGCCAGGAACCTCCAGCTTTGCTCCTAGCAGAGGAATTAGAACAACCCAGCTGAAGACTCCAGCCTTAGCTATAGCCAACACTCAATGACTCTGGGGAGGCTTAAAAACATCCTGACACATGTAGCAGAAAAAGGGGAAGAGGGGTGGGGGGCGCAGGAACAACAAAGCCCAGAAGCATGGGAAATACCCATGGTAAAAAATAGACAGCTATGCCTAGATCATCCCTGACCAGTGGCTGTCCAACCTCTTCTTGAATACCTCCAGTGATGGAGAGTCCACACCTTCCCTATTCCATGGTATCACTTTTCTCATAGTGAAGAAGTTTTTCTGGATATCCAAACTAAATTTACGTTGCTGCAACTTCAAGCCATTGGTCTGCGCCTTCCTCTCTGCAGCAAGAGAGAAAAGGTGCTTTCTCTTTTCTTTACGGCAGCCCTTCAACTTGACATAGGATTTCTGCATCATGAATGGGGAGTCCCCATTACTGGGTCTGGGGAACTGCTCCGCTCCCCAGCCCCCAGTCTTGTGCTTGGAGGATTATTGCAAAATCCATTGTATGAGAATCCATTACATGAGGATTCTAGTCTATTTGGCTTAGCGTAGTCTGGATCGAAGCTTAGCAAAAGGGGGAGGCGGGACCAAAGCGGCGTGCTCACAGACCAAAGCGGCGCGCTCACGGACCGAAGCAGCACACTAATGGATCACTACACCTTAGAGGGAACATCGCCTTCAAGTATTTGAGGACTGCTATCATGTTTCCTCTTAAGTGCCTTTTCCTCAAGCTGAACATACTTAGCTCCTTCAATCTCTCCTCATATGACCTGCCTTCCAAGCCCTTGATCATCTTTGTTGCCCACCTCTGGACCCTCTCTAACTTCTCCATGCCCTTTTAAAAATGTGGAGCCCAGGGGTGTCTTTACACATACTCCAGGGTGGGGTGGGGGTGGGAATGCTTTAATTAGAGAAGGTCTCAGGAGCCACTTTAATTAAAGTGCCTGCAGCATCCTATGTATTCAGCATCCTGCACTTGAAAATGGTGATTGGGGGGTTGCTTTAACTAAAGCTCATTCAATGAGCTTTCATTAAAGCACTCCCACCCTCATTTTGAAGAACAGGGATACTGAATACATGTGATGCTAAGGCTTCGGGAGTGATTAATTGAGTCTACTCTAGAATGGTGTAATTAGGTGTTGGGCACATATATAAGTGCCCCAAAAATGCACACAGTCCTCCAGATGAGGCCTAAACAGGACCAAGTGGAGAGACACTATTACCGCCTGTGTCTTGCACGTAATGCTTCTATTGATAGAGCCCAAAACTGTATTGGCTTGTTGTGTGGCTGCATCCCATTGCAGACTCATATTGATTCTGTGGTCTACCAAGATTCCCATGCCCTTTTCCACAGAGCTACCATCCAGCCAAGTGTCACCCATTTTGTATTTGTGTTTTTGATTATTCCCCCTGTGGTGTAGCACCTTGCATTCATCCACACTGAACCTCATCCTGTTAGCTCTTGTCCAGCTTTCCAATCTGTCAGGATCCTTCTGAATTGTGTTCACTTCCTTCAGTGTGTTCACAATCCTTCTTCCCAGTTTTGTGTCATCTGCAAACTTGCTCAAGAAGCTTTTATGTCAGCCTCCAGGTTGTTAATGAACACAATGAACAGCACTGGGCCCAGGATAGATGCCTGTGGGACTCCACTCAAAACCTCCTGCCATTCTGACATGGATCCATTAATAATTACCCTTTGCTTGTGGCCTTTGAGCCAGTTATCTATCCACCAGGTAGTTGCTTTATCCAGCCCACATTTCTCCAGTTTGCTTGAAGAAGGTCACGTGGGACCTTGTCAAAAGCCTTGCTGAAGTCCGATACACTATATCCACAGCATTCCCTTCATCCACCCACGTAGTTACTTTGTCAAAGAAGATCATGTTTGTTTGACATGATTTGTTTTTCATAAATCCGTTGTGGCTGCTTGTGATCAGCCTTTCCTCCTCCAGATGCTTGCAAAAGGCTGTCCTTGTTTGCAAATAGCCATCACATGAGAAGCCTGACATTCAGAACAGGGAATCAGGATTAGAACCTTCAGACCTTCTGTTCTCCAGACACAACTCATTGAAAGTCTCCATTAACTCAGCCACCGGAGGGTTAAGGTCTGAAGGACATATAACCATGCCAACATGCTATGGGGTTTCCCCCCCCCCCCCAAAAAAAAAAACAACAAACCCCTCCAAAACCCCCACCAGAACCTGTCATGAAGATGGAGTACTTGGGGTTCAGCCTGCTAGTGAGAGCCTGTCCATGGCCATGCTCGCTCATCCAAGAGGGCATCAGTGCCCCTAACCACTTGCCCCCTACCTGACAAGCAAAACAGCTCCATTAGCTCAGGTAATACAAAAAGCCTATGGAAACTTGAGCGGGTCTGACACGTTGCAGTCAGCAGAGGGCAGTGCTGCCCACATACACACACGCATGCACGCACGCACACACGCACGCAAGCGCGTGCCAATCCTCACACCTATGTGCCTAGGCATGGCGATGCTTCTGCAATGAAGATCACCCACACTTGTGTGTCTCCCTCAACACCCAGGCAAACACAGAGAATTAACGGCAGGGTAACTGGCTGTTGTCAGTATAAATTAGATTCTTAAGGTTAATGTACTGTTTCTGTGTTTTTCATACCATGTTTTTTTTCTAATATGATTTGCATCCCCTTTAGGCCTGCAATTAGCCGCAGGCTGCTTCTAATATATGCAGAACATAACAATAACTCTAACCTCCTTTCAATGTGCTGTGCTGATGAAGGAGAAGGAGAGAGGCCACTGAACAACTGCATTTATCCTGCATAACTTTGGATTCAAAAGGAACTGAATCTTAGAAATCCCTAGCGGACGTTTGTCCCTATCACATAAAAACTGCATAATTCAGTGTTGTTCAATATACTTGGCCATATAGTTTTAGGAACTTGAATAGCAGGGGTGAATTCAGATGCACAGTCAGAGCTGTAGGGAGAGCCCAGGAATGAAATAGTAGAATGAGTGGGGTTGTGCTGCACGGCAGGAGTGAGAGGCATCAGAAGAGCTGAGTGTAGGGAGCCCAGGGCCAGAATAGCAGGGGCTTTCCAGATTAGAAATTGCAGTAGAATATATGAGCAGAGCTGGGACTGTGGGCGGGACCAGGATAATCAGGTTCACTTGGATTATGATTGAGGGATATTAGCAGACCATGGAAGTAGGAAGTGCTGGAGGTAAGTATTCAGATACTTCAGCAAAGTTAGATTTGGGATCAGGGTTCTAGTAGGCAACAGTCAATCCTTCTGGATCATGGTTTATGCATAATAGGTCACCAGGATTTTCAACATGTACACCTAGGCAGGGATATGGAGGAGTGGAGGCTGCCCAGACCTTCTGTCCCCTCTTTAGAGCATTGAGACAGAATCCAAAGGCTAGACCAACTCCAGATTTTCAGTGCCTTGTTGGCTGTATTTGCAGGCATGCCCAGGAATCAAACCCAGGTGTCCAGCTACACAGCAGACACGGATTCTATCACCAAACCACAAGAGCAGATTGGAACTGAGAGACCTTGGCAGAGTCCTGGAAAGGGGACGACTCCATCATGGACCATTTCACCTCCCATATTCCTCAAAACCACTACTTTTGAACTGGCATATCCCTTTCTCTTGCTCGTCCTGCCAATGCTAGGCCCTATGACAGTAAATGGTGCCATCAGCAGATGGAGGAAGATTCTGTGGAGGAATAATCTCTGCCAGAATCCTTGCTGGGCACAGACTCCACACATGATATTCTAAGTGCCCTATAAATTACACCACTGCTTCTGCCATGTGCCTTTGTGGTATTTTTCTGGGGTCTAAAATATTAATTAAAAAAAAGTCCTTTTACAGTACTCCACTATATTAAACTTATAACACTATAAATCGGTGCCATAAAACTGTAGTTCTGTGACTGAGTGGGAGACAAACCTGACACGCTATTGTGAGAGCGACAAAGATCTTAACAAACTGCATCATATACAAGTTCCTGCAATATACATAAAACTTACCATTTTTGTTCTCTTATTAGTTTGTTTTCACAATATTTTTGCAGACAAAAGATAAAGATGGCAAACAAAACAGGAGCACATCAGTCCAGAAAAATAAAAACTGACACAAACATGCATCCAAAGCCTCAGCCATGCTTTGGGTTTAGTTATTTATTTGGGAGGATAATACTGTTTTGTTAACTTTCTTTATAAAATTTAGGGGTTTTTTTCTTTCTGTGCTGCCTCCTCCTAGCTGGGGACCAGATACACAAGTACGGTGGAATGCAATGAGAAAGGTTATTCCTGGTGATGTTTCTAGCTGGATCCTAATTCTTGTGAGGAACTCCAGTTTTTTAACCAGATTTCCACCTGCAAAATAAAGTCTCTGCTTGATTATGTATAAAGGTTTGTTTTCAAAGAGCTTCTTTTAGAAAGAAAGAAATACTTTAACTTTTAACAAATGTTTATTCCAGGGAGGGTGACAAATGGGGGACAGTAGAGCTCATGTACAGGTTGGCCTGAAGATCTGGGCCTCGAGGACAAGGCCTGGGCTCATGGCCTGCAAGGCCTGCCCGCACACTCTAGACAAAAAACAAAAGCCAAAAAAAAACAAAGAACAGAAGAAGTATGTACATATATACATAAATACAGTTCTGCCAGTGGGGATGCCCAGGGGGGCCTCAGGACATCAGGGGTTGGCCCACATGGAGAAAGAAAGAACGAAAGAAAAAAACCTTTCTTGTTTGTTGAAGGTTGTTGGGGTTTTTTTGACATTACAAATGTTAAATTCTGAGTTTCTTCTCCTAGCTGGCGGACCTTGGAAAGAGCTTTGGAGGACATGAATGATCACATCGTATAAAGGTGTAACAAAGGCTGTATTATAGTTCTCCCTGTCTACTTTTGAAGGGGCCAGGGAATGCAGACTATTAGATTCCCTTCCCATTTGAGGGCATGAAAAGCTGCAGTTCATTTTAGCATTTCAAGCGACATTGCCAGTCAAGTCCTCTGGCAAAAAGAGGGAAGCAAACACCAAATATTCTGAAGTGCATAAATAAAATGCAAACATAAATAAATAAAACAAAACAACAAACTTTTACTTCCGCATGGACTATTCTGGGCTGTAGTAATGTGTTTATCTACCTCAAAGAAACAGCAAGGAGCATGGCATTGATTTTTTTGGTTTTTGTTCTATGGGTCAGTTTCCCGGGGTTTGGACTTTTGGGAGAATTTTCAGAGAAGCATCTGAATATCTGTCTGCTTCAGAACTGACCCTTCAGCCTGCTTGAGGTTTATTCTGGCTAGCACTCCTGAAATAATATGTAGGCTCAGGGCCTTGTTACATGTTACACTTTGCTGCACAAATCTTGATGGGTGTTAGCACTAGCTTGAGTTTGGAGCGGTTGCATTTCAGGCCAGCAGAGGCCTGGAGGACTGAAAGGTAAGACTCTCTCCTCCTCCTCCTCACATTCTGGGCTCCCCTGCTACCCCCCACCCCTACTTATAGCTACGTGAGCTGGGTAGCTTAGATCAGAAATAATCCTGCCCTGGAGTGGCGTAATCTTGGGCTGCATAAGGAGTGCTTCCAACTAATTTCAGGTGGTAATGTGCAACTAGTTCAGGTGTTAAGAACTCCAGAAGCCATCCAAAATTATCGTGTAGCAAGGCCCTCAGCCTCAATTCAGGCCCAACATTAGCCTGAAGCAGCTTTCATAACATTCATGGATGATCTACTCACAGCAGAGAGCGAACAAGCATCCATTCTCATCCCCCTTGACTTCTTAACAACATTCAGCCCTGAGATGCTGTTGTCCCATCCTAGAGGGGTGGCAGAGGTGTAAGGGAGTACACCAGAACGACTGAACTCATCCCTAAGAGACCCCAATGAGACATGATGGCAAAATGCATCTCCACCTCTAGACTCCTCACTTGTGGAGTCCCACAAGCAACTACTTTCTCTGTAGGTCCTCTTGAACATGAAGCCTTTGGAAAATGCGGCTGTACAGGATGCTGCAGTGTTTCTTACTAACACAAACTCATCACACCTCCCTCCTCTCTCCACTGGCACCACTAAGATGACAAATCAATTCAAAGTCTGAGTCCTTGGTTTCAAGGTGCTGAGTGCTCTGGGCCTAGGGCATCTAAAAAATCACTTCACAGTCCAGGATGAAGATGGGGATCAACTGCTCTGTTCCTTTGGCACAATGGAATAGGCCACAGCAAGGGGAAAGCAGGAGACAAAGCTTCACCAAGAGTTAACAGTGGGAAGACCTTCCACAGGAATTAAGGACCACCACAGACATCCCAACCTTCCTCTCTAAGTGTAAGGGGCACTTCAATGTGCCTTCTCTAACATGAACACACAGCTGGGCATATATACAAACAACCCAACAAAAAAAACCCTACCCAAACAGGACACGCACAATTCTGTCCCTGGGGAGAGGACACGAGAACAAATCATATGTGACAAACATTACTCACATGGCTTAATGCACTACTGAGAGGTGTCCTGATACTGCAGTGATAAGCAGAATATAGGAACCTCTCCAGAACAAAATAGGACAGGATGGCTGTGACAGAAGCATCCTTAACTATTTGAGTGGGCTTATTAAACAGCAGGGGAGAATAAAACCCCCAAGGCAAGCCAAAAATGTATGGAAAAGGGGACAGATTTCTTGTTTGTTTTGGTGCTGTTTATTTCATGGGGACCAGAGTTGAGCCACCTACTAAAATACTTTATTATACTTTAATGTTTCTAAACATTTTGTCCTCATGGCCTTGTACAAATTCTGACTTATGAAGCTTCACAGCTTCTCTGTCAGTCAGGCAAGTATTATCTTCCTTTTGCAGGCAGAGAAACCAAAACAGAGGGGATGAGAGCCTCACCGCAATTCTAGCCCTTCTGTCACAGGAAAGGGAGATAATTCCTCAGTGAAGGCAAAGCAGGAGATCATCTTGTGAGCCCTGGTGTATGGGACATGCCAGGAGTGGGACTGATGAGGCTTTTCAGGGAGGGTGCTGGGGGCAGGGTAGGGTGTTGCAGAAACTCCAGGAAGCCTGGTGCTGTACAGAACACCCCCAAGAGGCTCCTGTACCTCACCATATTTACTTGTATCGAAAACCCACCAATAATTAGATTTCATCCATGAAAAATGTATAGATTTGTTATTATTTTCCATGTATAGAATCTATTTATTGGTGGGGAGTGGGTTGTCTTTAACGTGGGCTGCTGCTTGGGGCCAGGCTGGGATCATTCTCAGTGCCCCAGGCTGCAGTGTGCATGGAGCCTACTAGCATGAAGCAAAAGTAAAGTGCAGGGGAGGAGGGTAGGCAAGGTAGCAGAGGCTCTGTGGGAGGGGGGCGGGAGATGTGGGGGGGCAGAGCTGCCAGCCAGGGGAAGAGGAGCAGGCAGCCTCTGAAGCTATGGCCTTGATCCCAGGGAGGGGCTGGTGCCTGAACCACGTGCCACCCCTCCCCCTGTGTGATTCTAAGACTAGAGGCCCCATGTTAAATGGTGGGGGGGAACCTCATCTTAGAATTGAGTAAATATGGTAGGCAGCCCACCAGGGAGGTCTAAAGCCATGGACAGATGTACTGTTTGAACTCCCCAAAGGGCAAGGGTACAAGCATTCTGAGGCAGTGCTTCAAAACTGGCTGAAGCTCTTAAAAATTGAACCTAAAAAAAAAGGTAGCATATTTGAAGCAGTTCCTTATGAAGCACTTCCTCAAACATCTGTATGCTCCAGGGGTTCTCTCGCATTCCACAGTGCTTCCCCTTCCCATGGCTGGGGGGAGAGCAGGGCAGACAGGTAACCAGCACTTTCCTATGCCCTCAGCTGTCCTCCAGACCCTCTTTGGACTGGACGATGAGAGGCACGTGGGGATTCCTGATCTTCAGCATCTGGGCTGGAGAGCAATGCGGCGGGATGCCTTTGTGGCCATTCTGAAGTGCTGCAGGAGGGGGGTGGTAAGGGGAGCCATCTGTACACCTGCATGGTGCTGGATTTGAAATGCTTTGGAATTTGGAGCATTTCAAAAGTATGTCTGTTGGCACCCTAAGTTACCCTGGGACTTTTCCAGATCTCTTACAAACCCTGGTGTTTTAATCTTTATTTATCCTAAGTGGCTTGTGGGCTTTTTCAAGATGCAGCACAAACGGTGACCCAGGGGTTAGTGGCCTTACTTTTAATGCTACTGAATGGCTACAACTCCCACTGTCTTTCATGGAAGCAATGGAAGTTTATCACCACTGTAAAATAGCTCTCTTGTGATCAAGGTGATGCAGCAAATCACTAAGAGAGCCAGCATTAGATCCCAAGTACTGTATGTTCCTGGCTCTCAGTCCCATGCTCTGGCTACAAAACTGCAGTGTCCCTGAAGCGATGGCATGGCTGTCTCTGTCGTATGTAGTCTTTTTCTCCATCTATCATATATACTTATAATTTTGTGCATGAATAAATCATACAGTTTCTAAAGATTTTTAAAAACCTCAAGTGGGATCAGAATAATGTGAAAAAGCCCGGTTCTGTGATATTTTGAGGGTTGCAATACTAACAGGAGAGACAATTCCTGGTGTTCTTTACTATTATAGTTAATTGCAGGCATCCAGGGCTTAAAGACCTAGTGTTATTGATGGCGATGTATTAGCAACAGGAGGGTATGACTCTAGCATTAAGCTAGAATTTACCATGTGCAGTAGGTTGTCAAGAGAAAAAAAATAAGAACAAAGGAGCCTGTTATTATCTTTTACTATTATCTTTTCATTCCTCCCGTTTTCTTTTTGCATGCTCTTTCTCTTGGCCCTCTCTCTTTCAATAATTACAATAATCAACTCACAGTGATAACAGAAATAATCTCTTGCAAGATAACTAAACAAACTACATGTTATCTGCACTGTACTGTGCTCACTTACTGTAGGTGTATCACTTTTTATAGAAAAACCAATAAAATTTTAATTAAAGAAGCATGTAGGTTGTCAGTTAAGATGCAAAAGAGTATGCATGTGTGCATGCAAAATGGTCCATAAATCACTTGGTATTTGAAGAAGAGGGTGGGAGGGAAAAACTACCCAAAACAAAACCAAACCCTCCAGGCTTGAGGAGCGCTTTTTAATGCTGCTCAGAAAAGGGCACTAATTGCTCGGGAATTAAAAGGAAAAAAAATCCGGCAAACCTTGAGTGATAGTCATATCCACCTCCATCAATGCTGGTGGCAAGTGCTGCAGAAGTTAATTAAAGATTTTGCATTTCAGAACCATAGTGCTGGATTGATAGCCCTGGATACTGAGACAAAGTAAACTTCTCTTATATTCCCTGTCACTAATACACCTCAATCTTACCCTAGAGGAAGGACCTCAAGTCCTTAATGGATGCTCAATGTCTGTAGTCTATTCCTGTCTTGGCCTCTCTGCTGAGACACAGGAGGACTGATGAATGCCAGCTGATGTGTAGATACTCGTCCACAGGAATAGGGACCTTAGATAATTACCTAACTATGAGGCACAGTAGCTCAGAGGGGTTTGACAGCTCTGTGCTGTCTGCCTGTTGCGGAGATGTGAAGAATACATACAGGCTATCAGGAATAGAAATCAAGAGGAAAAACAGAGCCAGTGCTCAAGTGGTAAGGGTACTGACTTTAATCAGTCCTTTAGCTCTCCAGGGTAGAAGACTGGTTGGGCCAATTGGAGCACAATTTCAAGCAGAGCTACCCAACTGGTGACCCATGGGCTGCATGCAGCCCCCAAGTGGTTAATTTATAGCCAGTGGGTTCCCAGGCAGCTCTTGCTCTTCATTGCTTCAGCTGCCAAAGCTCTCGGGCCTTCTGGGATCCTCCTCCCTACTGTAGTTTCCACTTCATGCCCCTGGCCCAGGTGGTGGGGTGGCACGGTGTGCTGCCATAGGGGGTGCCCATGAGGCATGCAGCCTGGTAGGCCTGCGGCTTGTGTTGATGTCATCTGTGGGGTGTGTGGCCCTCTGGCCACTTAGAAGTTGGACAGCACTGGCCTATAAAGAGCATGGGACCCTGAACTCAACTAGGAGCCTTGTTCTCCTGGGGCCTTTATAAAGTCCCTTTCATGGTTTCAATGTGAAAAGCACCAAACTCTGCTCTGGTCACTAATGTTGTGTCCTACTGTCACTCCAAGGGTGCATCTACATGTTCATTAATGTGCCTTAATTATGGCACATTGTTTAGTACCTGTAAGATAAGTACTAACTTAATGCACCGTAATTGGTGCTACTGCGCATTAGGCAGATGCACACTTTTTAAATGACATGACTGCACATTAGACTAAACGCATTAATGCATTAGCACAGGCTTTGCCCACCATGCTAATGTGCAGTAGATTTAGTCTAATGTGCTAGAAGCATCTTATATAGATGCACCTCATTAATGGTAGCTTCAGCAATAGCTTTGGAGGTTGAAGTACATCACGCTCACCCCAACAAATGTCCTTTAACAAAATACAGGGGTATGACTGAGAGGACATGTCAGGATAGTGGGAATAACAGCATGGGTCAGTAATCACGCTTCACATTCATGCCCATTCTGAGTAAATCACAGCATTTTGGGCCTGCACTTGGGTATAATAACATGCTGTCTTTGTGGAATACAAGCAAGCATCCCAAGATGAAGTCTAGTTATCTCCCAGTCTTGTTTTAACCTTTTTATTCTTTTGTAATGGACAGGCATTTCATGTACAGTTTTGTAGAGAAGGTTTATTCAAAGGAATGATAAGCAAGGCCATATGATGAAAGGCCTGTTTCACTGAGAGAACCTATTTCCAGGACATACCCAGGGTAGTGATGCAGTAGTGATGATATTAGCAATATGTACATATGGCTCTTGATGTTTGAAGGTGATCTACAGAAACTAACTAAAACCCACAGTAGCCCTGAGAGGCAGGTCAATAAGAGTTATCCTCATTTTACATGTTGGAAACTGAAGCAAAGATCTTAAGTGACATTCAAAATTAGAGAGGCAAGGGGGTGAGTGACCGATCCAGAACTAAACCATGGGGTTTTCTAATTCCAAGTCCTGTGTGTAGCACCTTTTTCTTGCACTGCCCCTCCTTTTCCCGCACAGAATCATGACTGACAGTACTCATAGGATAAAATTTATGTATAGATCACAAAGTGCTTTATAAATGGATTAAAAGAGCAAGACCCAGGATGTCATCCTCCTGCTGTACTCTGCCTTGGTGGGGCTGCAGCTGGAGTACCGCATCCAATTCTGGGCTCCACAATTTAGGAAGTACGTGGAGAAGCTTGAAGGAGTTCAGAGGAGAGCCAGGCAGGAGAACAGGCCTTATGAAGAGAGGCTGTGAGCTATGGGACTCTTCAGCCTGGAAAAGTGCAGGCTCAGAGGTGACATGGTAGCAGCCTATAAGTACATAAGGGGTGTGTGTGCATCAGGATCTGGGGGAACACCTTTTCACCAGAGCACCCCAGGGGATGACAAGGTCCAATGGTCACAAACTCCTGCAAGACTGTTTTAGGCTGGACATAAGGGAAAACTTCTTTACTGTCCGAGCCCCCAAGGCCTGGAACAGACTCCCCACAGAGGTGGTGCAAGCACCTACTGCGGACACTTTCAAGAAATATTTGGACGTTTATCTTGCTGGGATCTTTGACCCTAGCTGACTTCCTGCCCCATGGGCAGGGGGCTGGAACCAATGATCTTAGGAGGTCCTTTCCAGCCTGAATGTCTATGAAATCTATAAACAGCATTCTGTCACAGGTGTTTGTACCTTTTAAGGGAGCCCGTTTCAGGCTTACTTATGGTGAAGCAGCAATTTCCTTACCTCTGGCCTACTCCCACTCCTCAACTTCCAGCTGTTCCTGATCAGCAAAGGATCAGATAGCTTGGGTCTCAGGTGGGAACATTATCCTGAAGGTATGGGAGAGCTCCAGGAAGGAAATTTTGCTGTCAGACTAGTCCTGAAGAATGAGGCTGGCAGGAGAGAAGATAGCAGGTCTGGGAAGGAGTAAAATCCTAGTAAGGTGGTCCGGTGGATAGACTGGAGAGTTTGACTAAGAGAACAATTCTAGAGTGAAAGATTGAAGGGTTGATCTTGTGTGAGAGAGTGGAGTGGAAGGACATCCCAAGAAGGGTAGCATGCCCTTTTGTGGTTGTTTCTTTTTTGATTACTACTTACTAGCACTTTGTTGCTTTGGGGGCCTTGACTGAGAACTCTGCCTCTCTGAATGAAGGTAGCCTGCATGTGGGGAGCTTTGCAAATGTTAACTCAAGAGGATAAACCCGGAGTAGAAGAGGTATGTCCAGTCAAGGCCATCTGTGATGATGAGATCTGACTAGGTCTTGAACCAAAAGAGCAGTGATGAGCTGCCAGGTGTTGAATGCCCTGGTAATAAGGCTGGCTAATAGGGTTGCCAACTCTGCTTGAATCTATTCCAGGAGGTTTCGAGACTGCCAACATGCCCATAACACACAACACGAACGTGTCTGCGTGCTTGTGTGTATCAGTTATGGATTACGGTGCATAGACTTTATGTTGGGAAGGCAAGTGTGCATTACTACTACATTTTAAAACCCCACTGGCCTACTGTATATATCAGATTCAACATTTAATATTTATTTTAATGAATACCCCATCATTTATCTCCCAGGTGATTTTCAGCAGTTTCCGGGAGATTTATATCTAATTCCTGGAGACTGCAGGGCAATCCTGGAGGGCTGGCAGCCCTTCTGACTAAAGATCCCATGGAGAATTATCAGGAGTAGTGTCTTGGACTCCTGAGTATCTCTGAAGGGCCAGAACTTCATTGTGACTGAACCAGAGAGATAAATCACTGCAGCTTCCTGAAGATGGTGGCTGACTGCAGAAGAGAAGTAGAGACTGGGTGATTTGTGAATTGGTGGACCACAAGTGGGTGCTGAAGAGGGTGCTGACACAATGGCACTTTATCCATTAGTGGAATAAAGTAATCCTTAGTACCTAGTAAGTAGAGGCCTTAAATCAATGCTTGGTAATGGAACAAGTTGCAGGGGTTATGAGTACAGAATAACAAGGCAGGGCATTTGGGGAACAGACTGCAATTCCCAGTGCTACCATTTTGCTGGGATATGGCTGTTACCTGCCTCTAAACTAATGAAAATTCCCCTGGAAACTTTACTGACCACAAGGACTAGGGATAGACATTACACATCAAGTGGTTTAAATGATCAGAAACTGGTTTAAACCTGTGACAGAACAGACGTTCGGTGCACATAAACCACTGTGGATTATATGATGTTCAGCGCACATAAACCACTGTGAAAATGAATGAAACCGGTTTGAGATAAACCTGGTTGAATGTAGTATCAGACTTAACTGATTTGGTTCAAACTGGTGTATGCAATGTTTGTCTTACACCCCTTGCTGGTTTAAATTAAATCAGAGTCCTCCCAGCATCCCGGCATGCTCTCTGAGCTAGGTGGGGCTCTTTGCTACACAGCAGAGCTGGCCCCTCCCCTCTGCTTCCTGGCTGGAGCTCAGCACAGACTTGTAGACACAGCAGGGTCTGCTGGCTTTCCTGTTCCCCCTGACCCCACTCTCTGCTTAAGCAGAGATCCCTTCCTCCTCTCTGCCACAGCAGGGACCGTAGCTAGCATGTGGTATGCTAGCTAATGCTGAGAGGTGTCTGTGTGTGTCTGTCTCTCCAATGTCACTGGGATAGGCAGACAGAACAGTGACCACTTAGGCCTTTTGGAGCTAATCAGCTGGTCAGCTGGTAAGCTGTTTAAGAAGTTTGAAATAATGTGAGGGAGCAGTGGTGATGTGTAGGGGGTGCACAGGGGTGCACATGCACCCCCTGAAAGCGCTGGTGCACCTCCTGATAGCACTCCATGCTTAGGCGATGGGTGGGGGGGGGGCAGGCAAGGGCACTGGTGACCCCCCTCAGAGCGCTGGCCGGGGAGTGGGGGCCCCAGGAGAAGGGATTCCCACAGTCTCCCTGCAGCCATTTGTGCCAACTCGGAAGTGCCAACCCCGCCCCATCAAAGCAATCACACCGACCTGGAAGTGCTAGCGGCATGCCTGGAATTGTCAGTGGCATGCCACTGACACTTCTGGGTTGACATGATCGGCTATAGGGGACCTCCTTCCCAGTTGATGACTGGCCACTGCGGGGACAAGTGCCCCCCCAGACTCAGGAGGCATCAGTTGCCCATGGGAGACAGGCTATTGTTTTGCTAATTGGGTGATAAAGACTTATCAGTCCCCTGCTGGCTTGTTTGCCTGTCAGTATGCTGCAGACAGTATGACAAAGCAGGGAGGGAGATTGAAAAGCTCCATATCATCAACGGATGCATGCACTGCACTTGCCTCAGAGTGCTAGCCTGGGGCAGGCAACAGTCCTGCCCCTGGAGCAGCAAGCAGGGAAAAGCCTGGGATGGTGCAGGCAGACCTCCCTAATAAGAGAGTCCTGCCAGGGCCTGGCCATGCCCCCCTCAGCTTAGCTCCCTGCAGAAGGGCAGGGAGGGCTGCTCTAGCACCCCCTGGCTTCTAGCCCGAGCCACTGCAGGCATGTGCCTGAATTTGCTCAGTCCAGAGAGAATATCTGTCCAGTTTCAAACCAGTTCAGCTTAGTCAGGTTAGACTAACCTGCAAAGATTAACTCAATTCAGGCTCAGGCTTTTTGAATGTCTGTCCCTAGCCAAGGAGCTGGAATCTCAGGTCTGTCCCTTCCCAAAGAAATAGCTGTGAGAAAACTCAGTTCTATTTCCTCAGCTTTAAAAGATTTTGGTACAACTTGCAATGTAAAGTAAAGGCTCTTTCCTCTGCAGCTGCTGGTGACTGGCAGCTCTGGTTTCTTTTCCTTTTTTCCTTCCCCGATATTTTGATTACAGAATTGCTGTTATTCCAGCAAGTCTGAAATTAGATACAGGTGCAAATTAACTGTCTAAGTCACAAGTGCATTACAGTTGGTAATTTTTCTGTCAAGAGTCATGTTGAAAGGTTGCAGAGAATAACGAGCCGGTTGGTGCCAACTGGCTTGCACAGGTGCACCTGCAATGCAGCATGGGTTCTGGTAAAGCGTTGTGTGTAGAAGTGTCTTTATTTTCACGTGACAAGTTGAAGCCCAGTTCTCTGTTGATTAACTCTATGCCCATGACTGTGACAAATCCCAGACAATAGGTTCCACTGTTGTACCACACAGTCTTGCAACATTTACAAATGCGGGAAGCGAGGCTTTATATCTTCCTGCAAAAGCACCAACTCCTATCATGTCAACTGAATACCACATTTTTTTCACAGATAGCATGACCCCAAATATGTTATGAATCCTGTTTTTGGAAGCATCCAGGAGGGAAGATCTACCTTGGAGTACCTGAGGTCCAATGCTGTGCATTTGGGCCTGGCCTGCTGCATGGCAGCCAACTGGAGGATTGGGTGTGGGAGAGATTCCCTTGGGGTTTGGAGACTTGGCAGCAAGGAAACAGTGGCAGTGTTAATCGCTGTGACTCCTACAGCTGCTCCAGGAGCCACGGCAATTAGCACTGTCACCACCCTTTTGCTGCCAAATCTCTGGACTCTTGGGGCTCCATAATTCTTCTATGTAATGTACACCCAAATTGCCTTTAGCTAATCTGGGGGAAAACGTGTGTGTTTTTATGTAAGGAAATATGGTATTCATTAGCAGACAGCAGCACATGCAGAGGAATAAGTATGATTCTATCTCTCAAGAAGACAAGTACATGTACCCACCATTATACTAAATCATTACTGAGAGCAATAGGGGCTGGACTGCAGGGAGCTTTAGAAACTATTCCAGTGTGAATAAGGGATCTTACCCCTCATATCTCAGAGGTATGTCTCCTTTCCATGGAGCATTATTTAAATAACAGAAGTGCTTGTAGATGAAGTTATGGCTGAAAGGGTTTATAGTGATCTTCTGTTGTAGAAGGGCAGTTTCTGAAGGGTAACTTCTAATTCACTGTAACAACTTGAGAGTTTGTGCTAAACTCGAAGACCAGGGGCCATGCCCTCAAGCAGTATTAATTTGGGTCTCAGTTCCAGCTCCCTTGTTGCAAACTGTTCATTCCACCATAATGCTACCTGTACTGCCAAAAGAGGGATTAAGAAGCACAAGGGCCATGAACTCAGAACAACTTCTGTTCATGCCTAGAGAAATTTGTATGCCTGTCTGCCAGGAAAAGCATGCCATGTGCTGTCAGGGCAGTGCGTGTATAGAGCTTGTCTTGCTGCTATTTCCTAGCTAAGCAATGGACTTCCTGCACAGAATCTGTTAAAATGATGCTTTTTCAAGCACTTAAGCCACACAGTTTATTTGAAGATGAAATTGATGGTTTTATGCAAACGTGCAAATATGTAAATTAGATAATTGCATAATTATATCAGATGTCACACATGGCACTGTACAAAACCTTTCCGTCTGGTAACAGGAGAACACTGCTTCCCACCTGTGTGAGGCTGGGGCCCTGAGTGATGTTAGGCTGGATGTAGGAAGTAGCTAGGGCAAACTTCTGCCACACTGTGTCCCACCTGTGTGTATTTGGGTCACATGATCAATGCTCCCTATCCCACTACAATGAAACTGGAGTGCTGCTGAAAACAGTTTACTGACCTAGCCCCAGCCAGGGCTCCAGCCTGCTGTGCCTTCTTGCCTCTGCCTAGGCACAGCTGGCAAACATCCATGGTATATGTACCTGAGTCTGATAAGAAATAACCGGCAACACCTCAGGCCACCTGACTGCAGCCAGCATGTGCAATATTATGCTTTCAGACTGATGCATATGTTATGTTCTTAATTTGGCTCTTTATTTTGAACAGACATTGTACGAGTCAAAAATTAGCACCAATTAGTCACTTTCTTGTCACAAATAATGTTCTGCTGTAGCTGCAGGAGTAAGTAACAGATGCAGGCAGAACTTCAGAAATGTTTTACTTGAGATGGCAAAGGTAAATGGCTACTTACTGATTGCAGTAGTCTCCTGATGCTCACTGCATTTTTAATTGGACCTGAGCCTTTATCTTGCTCTGTTAAGTGGCCAGAATTGCCCATTGCAGGGCAGTTATGGCCTCTCACTCTCAAGCTGTACATATCTATACTCTACCTTTTGCATCAAATGTCCTTATTATAGAATAATACCACTTGTGTGTTTCACAAAGTAGTTATCAGTTTCCCCTCTCTGTACTTCCAAAAAAACCTTCCCCGCCCAATGTCTTTTTTTTCCTCTTTAATGGGGTTCTGTGGCATGTTCTCACTCCCACTCTCCCTTTTTTTGCCTCAAACCTCTCTCTCTCTCATGCCTTCAAATTGTTGACAGCTGTGGAGTACAGAAAAAAGTTAGGAGTAGGCCAGGAGAAATTTGGCTATTGTGTAGAATTCTCTAGGTTGTTTATTATAGCAACAAAAATAAAGCCTGTAGATATTATGTAAAAAGGGAGTGAAGAGGCGCAAACCATTTACATGGGGAAATACATAAGAAAGAAAAACAGTTAATTGAAATTAATCTTTTAAAATTCTTCAGCAATAGCCTATGTAAAGTCAAACTCTCCTGAAATGATTCTCAAGCTTCCAAAATAGGCCCCTCTCCTTGAGGTAGAAAAAGTGGCTGGTTAAATGGAAACAAGCAATGCTCCTCTGTTGTTGTCTGTGTGATGATAATATTCAGAGGCCACACAATAGGATGTGAACCTCACTTTGGTGTGTGCTTTCTAGTGTGGAGGAACAAGTGGCTGTTTTTATGTGTGCAAGTATGAGGAAAGAGAATGTGTTAAAAATGTTTTAAAATACATATAGATATATATATATTAGGTCTTTCAATTAATCACACTTAATGAGTGTGATTAACATCTTAATCAGTTCTTGCATTCATTTTTTTATTGAAGTTAATTGTGCACATGGTTTCAGAGGCTGCACCCAGGCTCCGCTCTGCCACCCAGCGGGGCAGCAGTGGCAGTGCAGAGGACCACAGGCCAGCCTGGGCATGGGCTCCAGATGGCTGCAGCAGGATGCAGGGGGCACATGCACAGACACACAGACAGACACACACAAGCAACGGCAGCCTGCATGCTGCGTGTAGAGCAGTGCCGTGCTGCTAAATGTGTTGTGGGGGAGGGGCAGGGGAGAGGGAAGGGGCATGGGAGAGGCAGATCAAGGCCCCCACAATGAGGGAGGGAGTAGGGCAGAGGCAGGGGCATGGGCAGGGGCTGCAGTGAATGGAGCCCTGGGCCTGGGATGAGTTGTGGGACAGAGTTGTGGGCAGCTTGTCCAGCTGCACAGAGGGGTGTGACTCCCCGCTGCTGTGTTCACTGCTGGGGAAGCCATCGGGGGCGCATGCCCCCCAATTTGTGCACGGGGAAGAGGCATGCTACTCGCTGTGGTCTGGGGTTCTGTGCCCTGCTATCTTTGTCCTGGGAGCCGCACGCTGGTTGTGCAGTATGTCCCCTAGCACAACATGGCATACAGCAGATCCTAGGGCAAAGGCAGCAGGGCGCAGAGCCCCAGTCTGCAGTAGGCATCTCCCCTCTGCCCTGCACACAAATCAGGGGTCATGTGGCCCCATGCCTCTTCTGGGGGTGCACACAGCGACAGGGAGCCATACCCCCCAGGCCCCTGGATGAGCCTCCTGTGGCTCCATCCCATGACCCACCCTGACCCCAGGGCCCCATTCACCCTAGCCTTGTCCCACTCCCTCCGTCACTGTGAGGACCGCAATCTGGCCCCCTTACACTTCTTCCCTCTCTCCCCGCACCTCCCCCTCCACAGACTTACTTTCTGGGTATTGTGTGTGTGTGTCTGTCTGTATCTGCCTCTCACTCCCAAGCCACAGGCCCCCCAGCCCTATTGCTGCCCCTCACTCATGAGGCACAGTAACACACATCCTGCCAGGGCATGTGGGGACCCACCTCCTTGGGCTCCAAACCTCCCACACACACACCCATGGCCCTCCACACCTTCACAAATTCTCCCCCACATACCCTACACCCACCCCCCAACCATACACAGTACCTGCATAATTTTGCATGAGTTTTTCTGTGCATAATTTTGAGTTTTTAACTGCACGATTAAAATCATGATTAATTTTGACTAATTTTTTAAATTGTGCAACTAATTGCGATCAAATTTTTTAATCGTGTGTGTGTGTGTGTGTATACACACACACACAATTTTATATATATATGTATTTCTCCACTGTTGTGGATAGGGTGGCCACAAATGCATTCCCAAAATACAGAACATCCCTTTGGTGGGGACTGGGGGCAGGGGAGAACCACTGGCCCCTTGGCCAATCAGCAGTGAGGGGTGGGGCTGCTGCCTCAGCCAATCAGCAGCAAGGGGTGGGGCCACCAGGCCCCTTGCCCAATCAGCAGCAAGGGGCAGACCCCTGGCAAAAAGACCACCTGCCTTCCTCCCTAGCTGGCTTGGAACCCTTTTCCTCCTCGTTGTGCACCGCCTCACCTCTTGGCACAGTCAGTAGACTTGCAAGGACAAATGTCTGGCATATTTCCATCAATGAACTGAAAAACAGGACTTTCTGCAGTTGGTGCCTCATTTAGAAATGGACAGGGGACAAAAAGTTTAAAAACAGAACAGTCTGGTGTACAGCAGGACCAATAGCCACCTTAATTGTGGAGGTTAGTGGGCTGTGGGGAGAGGCGGGCAACAGGTGAGTGGACATGTAAGCCAAAGTGAAGACATTCAATTTTTACCATGGACTTTTTACAATTCACCTTGATGGGCAGTGAATTCAGGCTCTGTTGGACCACCTGAGGTAGACAATACTAGCCCACAGATCTCTGCTCAGAATGCTAGACCCCCAGCTGTTCACATCTGGGGCTGTTTGCTCTAGCAGTGAATCTCATTTACTCTTGGAGGTCACAGAGTGACAGCAAGCACTTGGGGCTTTGTAATTGCACCTAGAATGGAATAAGAAACCAGAGCAGTTACTGGACAGATGACAGAATAGGCCTCTGTGCCTAACCAACACCACTTGGTTGGGGGAGGGAGGCAGTCTGTGTTCTCAACCATTTGTGGCTTGTATGTGGCCGTTACATGTGGAGCACGGTGTAGTAACCTAGAGCCAAAGTCACAAAATCCTGGATTACTTTAGACCAAGACAAATTACTTTGCAATGAAGGGCTAAACTATGTTCCCTCTTACAAAATGGGCAAGTTTAGAGTAAAAGGGAATATTTCCCCTATGTTCATCTCATCCTATTGCTATCCCTTACAGTGCATTCTGTAAGGTGACACTAATTAGTTTGACCATTAGGCCAAAGTGTCCCTTAGGAGTACAGTGCTCAGCAATTGTGAATGCCTAGGAATTTGATCTGCTCCATACATTCTTGCCAGAGGGTATTTTTAAAAAAAATTTGTGAAGGCTTATGCTGAAGGTTTTAGGTGTGCCATTCCACCTGGTCTGTCTTCTATTTTGTAATGCACAGGCTGAATAGGGACATGTGGTGTCTTCCTTTTTTTCCCTCTTTATCCTCAATCTTTCTTTCTTTTTGATATAGGCATTATTCTTTTCATTCTTTCTGTTACACTTACCTGTGGATCAGTTGTATATCAATCCTCTCTGAAGACTTTTGTGGGGGCTTCCTTTCAGATACTTCCCTTTTCCTCCTCATCCATTAGTTTGAACTCTTTTCCCTACAGTTCTGGCGAGCTGCTCCCTCATGTTGTACATTGATTCCCTTCTGTTCAAATACGCACAAGATGGGGGAGTGTCTCTGAAACCAAAACGTTCCCATCTGCAGTCTACCCACCTATTTTTAAGACACCAATAACACTTCTGAGGAAACAAACCTTGTCTTCTGGCTTATATCCTAATTCCTTGCACCTTGTTTGCAGGATCTCCAATCAATTTTTGCTTGTGTCATTGAGTCTGGTGTGGCTCAGTGCTCTTCTTAACTATTTTATAATCTTGTCAACTGTGTCCAGGCTCTGAACTTCAGAACCTTGCCTTGCTCTGAATGCCTAATCCTGTGTTTGATCCCTGGCCTGCAGTGCTGACAGACAAATGGTCTATGCTCTGCATCACTTCTCTTAGGAACATCCTTCACTGATAATTCCCACTGCCACAGCTCCAGTAAAAGAATCTCAGTATGCAAATAAGGGCAATTATTTAAGTTAACATTAACTCTTAAAAATAAATACAATTAATGCAAGGCATATATTTTACTGTTGTAGTTTCTCCAGTTAATTTATCTAGAGCATCTTTAAGAACCACCATGTGTGCACGTAGCTCTTTCTGGTTTCCCAAATCAAACACGTGGAAAGCTTTCCACTATTTCTGGAAGTTCTGCTCAGCGAAGTGGTCTGTCTCCATGTAACTATTCGCAAGAACAAACTCTTCTGGATTCAAGGTCACTTAAATTGTTTATACCACTCCAAATAATTGTGTTTTATTTGCAGAGATTATTCACTAGAGTAGGAGGTTGATGTCTAGGCCGCTGGCCTTTGTTGCTAATCAGCTCTCTCAATGACCTCATTGGAAAGGAGTTTTAAGTGTCTGTTTGTGAATTGCTGAATTCAGGGGATCTTAATCTTGAGGCCCATGAATCACTACCTCTCTCTCTAGAAAGAAGAGAACTCTAATATTAACTGCTTAATTAACCTGCTCCCTCCTTAAAACAAAGGGCTTCACAGAGTTGATATGGTGCCAGAGAAACAGAGCCATTCCACACATGAAGGTCACCAGCTAGTTGGTAGACACAGCAGCAGCAAAACTTCTGTTCATACAAAATAGGCTATGGGATCTTTGTGCTAATGTAGAACCTTTTGGCCTGGTTTTCAGAGTAACTTATTCACTCTAATTGCAGAGATATCTGTATGGCAGCTTTGGAAAGATGAAGGGGAGAGAAGAATCCACTGGGATCTGAACCTGAAGCTCTAGGGAGTCTTGATGCTTAGATGAGTAGGTCATCTCCTCAACACAAAGTCCTGGAAATTAAACATTCATTTTTCTCTCACTGTAAAAAGGCTCACATTCCACTTGTGCTGTACTGTGCCAGGAGAGCCAATAGAGTTCATAGAAACCATGCGTGTTTAAAAAAGGCGAGAATTTGCCTTTTCAGTTTCTGAGGTACAGGACTGTGGCTGGAAGTCTGGAGGTGACAAAAGTTTTGAGTGTATTTGGCCTGTTCCTAAAATGAAATTCTCTCTCTTCCTAAATATTCCTAGTTTCTTTGGACTCTGTTTTTGTGAAAAGGGTGATTCCTGCATGGAGTTAAGGAAAAATCCATCCCTTACTAATATTGCATATTTGGCCAGGTATGTTATGGGCATTACTCTTTTATTGGAAGTATCAAATGTAGGCCACTACCTAAAACAGCACACTGAATGAAATGGATCATGGGGTATTCTACTATAGCAGGTCTTTTCCCCTTTCCCATTGTTCAAGGGGGATTTCATTATTTTTTTTTCAGAATGTCACACAGCCTGAAAGAGTTGCCTTTAGTTTGTCTTCACTTAGTAGTTCCTCCATGTCTAAACATCATAACTGTAACTCTTTTAGTGAGGACACACGCACACACACACCAAGCCACGGGCCCCGTTATCAAAGCCAGGACCAATTTTCCTTTGCTTCTGCCCCTTCCGGGCATATGCACAGTTTGCCATCAGCAAGATTAGATCTTGGTAGAAGTTAAAAGTCCCTCTTTCTGTGAAGAGGCCTCCTGGGTTTATCAACTCTAGGTTTCACACAGTGACTGTTTAATTTCCAAAGTGTTAACTGAAATTCACTAGCACTGCAATTTTATGCCAGCACACTTTTTGTTGTTGTTGTTACTAAGGCAGCTATTCCATAGTTACTATTTTGGTTCCCATGACGACTGCATTGCTTCCAGAGTTTGAGATGATAAAATTGCTATGTTGACAGATTCTGATTGACTGTTGATACCAGTTGGCAGCAGAAGGGAAGCCTTTCCAATAGGTTAATATGTATATTTTCAGAAAGAGAACAGTGAGGCACAAATTAGTTCTTGGTGCAGTTAAATTTTAGTAGCTGCAGATATGAGTTCAGATTAAAACAACTGGCAGCCCAGAGGCAGAGTGTGTGTATGCGTGTGAGCTGAATTTCCATGTTCTATCTGGCTGCCTTGCATTCATTTCTTAGATGGAGTAAAAGTTGCTGGTCAGGACGCTGACCTTCTAGACGGCTCGCAGCCTTACTGCGATTGATGGCTGTGATGTGAATTCAGCTGCATTTGTGCAGGAAACACCGTAACTTCTATGGAGGGCTTAAAAATGCATAATGAATACTGGCTCCTTAGTGGGCATTGTGTTAACCTCCAGCCAGTAAAGGTCTTTGTAACCTCTACCATACCACAGTGCTTCCCAACCTTTTCCTCAGCGTGACCCCATTCAAACATTGAAAATATTTTGCAAACCCAAAATGGTGCAGACAAGATTAACGCTCCCTTCCCCCATGGGTGGCATGGCTGAAGCAGAGGCCATGGGGGTGGGGGGGGGGTTGTGGGGGGAAGGATGGGCTGTAGGTAACCTGGGTCCCAGGATGCTACGAGGTGGACAGCCATATTCACCTTCTCACTTAAGGGGCCAACACTAGCGCTAGAGGGAGGGCAAAGGTTGTGATAGGGTTGCACTCGGGTTTCAGACTAAACTGTCCCCTCTGGGCCACGTTGGACACTACTGGGTTGTCTCTTTGGGTACATACAGGTATTTGAGGAGGTCTGGGGGAGGTTAGAGCACATTAAAAATGACCACCCAACTAACTTAGCTTGCCTAAGTAGAGACCCTACCCTCAGATCCCTAGTTAGATCAATCTAAGTGTGAACTGTAGAGAAGCTTGGGAAGGTTAGATTGGTCTAAAAATGACTGACCTGACCTAAGTTCACTTTACCTCAGAGGTTGTCTAACTTAGATCAGGAATGATGACACAATCTAACTGAACTTCTGTACAGTTCCCAGGACAGCCCTGGGGCTGGGAAAGCATCTTAGCACCTATCTTATGCCTCCAAATTTGGGACATTGCTGTACTTAAATATAGTAGGCGTGCTTACAGCACATCTGGCACACTTGGGTGTTACTGGCCTCAGAATAATATGGTGGTTCTGCCTGCCTTTCTAGAATAGCCTAGTGGTTAAGAAACTCACCCAGAAAGCCAAAGACCTGAGGACTAGGATTTATTGAGCCTGAGGGTGTTTAAACCCACACCTTCTGCTTTGCTGGACAGTGGCCAGACTAGTGGGTTGGGAAAGAGGTACTCTTCACCAACTTTGCTAAAATGCTACTGCATAATATTATTAAGCTACTACACAGTAGCATCACTTAAAAGGTGTTCTCCGATGCTACTGCACAATAACTCCAGTTACTGCACATTTATTTATTACTTAATTATTAGGCCTGTGTGAAGCAGCTAGTATTCGCTTCGGAATCAAATTTGGCTGATTTGGGAGACAGTGATTTGCTTCGGTGATTCGAATCACTGTCCCGAATCGATTCGACGGAATCTGATTTGGAGATTCGGTTGCTGCCAAATCTCCGAATCAGCCAGGCCCATCCCTTGCTTGGTCTCCCAGCCTGGCAATGGCTGCCCCACCTGCCCCAGCTCCTGGCACTTGGGGAAAAAAAAGCCCTGACTCAGCAGGTTCTGCCGGGAGGGGGGGAGTGAACCCTGCTGCCCCCTCATGCTCCACACTATGTGGGGTGCTCTACCACGATCCCCTGATCCCTCCCAGCCCCCCGTCCCTCCCATGACTTCCCTGCCTGCCCCAGCTCCTGGCTCTTTAAAAAAATTAAACAAAAAAAACCCTGGACTCATTGGATGCTCCCCAGCAGGGGATAATCCCCGCTGTCTCCCACTGTCCTGCGCTGCGTAGGGGGCTCTGCATGAGCCCCACAAAGTCCTGAGACTGCTGCAGGAGCCAGTGAGGCTGGGGGCGGGGGGTGTTTTTTTCTTAAAGGGCCGGGAACTGGGGCAGGCAGGGCAGCCATGAGGGGGGCTGGGGGAGTGAGCAGGGGTTGAGGGGCTCATGGCAGAGCCCCCCATGCAGCATGGAGCAGCGGGGAGCAGCAGGAATTGCCCCCCCCCCGCAGCACCCAGTGAGTCAGGGCTTCTTTCTAAAGGGCCAGGAGCTGGGGCGGGCAGCCATGGGGGGAGAGGGCAGGGGATGGGGCCTGTCAGGGGCCCCCCATAGTCCCCTCCCCCCTCCTCCAGTCTCTCCCTGCACCCCTCCTCCCCCCCCAACCCATCCCCTACTTACTGGCATGGAGTCCGGGTCCAGCTCCCTGCTCCAGCCACTGGGGACTGTCCGAATCACCAAAGCTCCCCAAACCTTTTCTGAATTGATTCAGACCTTTTAATTGATCCCCTGATTTGATTCAGATTCAGAGATTTGGCCACTGAATCGGGCCAAATTTCCTCTGAATTGAATCAGCACCCAAAACTTCACGCAGCCCTATTGATTATACAAGTACTAAATAAATGCACAGTAGCATCTCATGTAGATGCACCCAATGAGTCCCTGTGGTGAAATTAGGCACAATATCAACTCAATCACCTTATTCTAAATCTCAACCCCTCCTCTTAGAAGTTCCCTGATAACCAAGCAGGGTCTTACCATCCTGCCTTTATAAAGATGCATATATCCTAGAGCACCATTTAATGTGTCTCATTCCTAGAGGAAACTGCCATATGTTTTTCCTAAGAATAGGCCCCAAATTTTGGCAGTTCTTTGCACTTCCAGGGAGAGCCTAGTACCCCATTTAGCTGACCACAAACCAGGGCCTGCCATAACTTGTAAGGGCTCCTTCTCCACTTCCTTTTGAATCTCATACTGCTTTTCAATGGCTTTTTGGCTTTTTGGAAGAGAATTCACAGAAGCTCTTGCAGGTAGGAGCATTTGGCTTGGAACAGAACATAGTGAACCCCATGAAACAGTAGCACAACTGAGGAGGGCAGTGGGAAGGTGATTAAGTGCAGGATTTAAACCCTGTGTGTTGCCTTTTTGATGAAGCAGAAAAACAGACAGAAGCAGCTGCTGCAATCAGCACAGTAGCAGCCTGCACTGCCCTGGGCACAGAGCTGTCTGGCTATGCCCCTGTCATGGAATCTGACCTGTGATTCCAGCCTGGTAAGGGGTCATTTTGTTTTTAGAGAACTTCAGGATGAACTTGAGACGAGTGACACAAGCTTTTCTTCCAGCCTGTTCCTCAGTGGAGAAATGTATCCCTCCTTGTGGAAGATTTCCGTGACCTTGGCCTTTGAGATTTTACTAAACTTGGGCTTGTTTTCGCCATACCTAGTACTTTGGGATGGGGAAAGAGCCAATGTCCTGAGAGGGGAAAAGCCACCTTTATTTTTCCTCTGCAGAACAAAAAGCTGGATGTGTATGAAAAGCGAAAGAAGATAGAAGGTAAAAAAAATGAGAATAAAGAATAAAGGAGTATAGAGCAGACTTGGGGAAAGAAAGGAGGGAGGGGACGGTTGTAAGAGCTTTGGGGCAGGGTCTGTGCGTATACAGTGTATACTGAGCCCACATCCATGATTGGAGTTCCTAGGTGCCTTGGTAATATCAATAACAAGTGAAGGAGAGGAGAAGTGAGAAAGCCTGGGTGTTGGAGAGGGGCTGACAAATGAATGGCTACTCCTTCACCTTTCTTTTTCCATGCTAACTCCTGTATGATAATCCAGGGTTGGCCCCAAATCGATCCCAGTTTTCAGTAGCAACCCTCAAAGCTTGGAAGTAACCATATTCCAGCCTGCACACAATGCCTAGCTCCTTTGCTCCTTGAAGGGGGAGAGTTTTGATTATCGTTCTATGTTCTGTTTTTGGTAAATGCTACAGTGTTTTTACTGCCTGCTGTTTCCAATCTCCTCCTAACCTCCCTGCAATCTCTTTGGCAGTGACTGTAATTTACTGTGAATTAACCCAGTCACCAGGGAGTGCCTAATGGGCGTTCTACAGGTTCACAGATTATCTTAAGCAACTGATATTTAGTGAAGAAAGAAGGGAAAACTTCTAAAAGATTTAGCAAATGTCATGGAAAGTCTGTTGTAGATCTTGGGGCTTTTATCCAGTGCTGTTGACTCAGCATGGCTTTCCCAGCTCCATGTAGAAGCTAGGTGAGGTGTTTTGTGAGTTCTGGAGTGTATGGAAAGCATTTAAAGAGGACAGAGAGATGTGTATGCACCAGAAAAGAGGGCACCTGCCACTTTCCTTTTTACATGGGCACAGTGGCACACAGAGGAGGTGTTCATAATCCATGGTGCCTTTGTCTGCACAAAGATGTCTTGTTGTTCTTTATATCTCTTGTGGTACTTAACAGCTGGGCTGGTTAATGCAAAGCCAGATTACAGCAGATTTAAAAAAATGAAGCTCTGAATTATTCTGTGGAGGAGGAGGGTTGGGGTTACAGGATGAAGCTGGCCTGGAATGAAACTGCCCTGCCTTTCGGGGGTTTTATTTCTAAATCTCTTTGTTATTTAATCCTTTGTCTCTTAATTCTTCTGAAACCAGAATGTAACCCCCCCCCCCCCCCCCCCCCCCCCCCCAAAAGTGAGATATGCCCTTTTCACTGCCAGTGTGGAGAGCCTGGACAAATCCTCTTTTGTCAGGCTTTTTCAGATCTCTCAAGCCTTATGGCCTTTAATATAGTAAGTTGGGGGTGCTCAGTTAAATACACTTGTTGCTTATTTCTTTCAGTATTAGCAGGAGATGATTTGCTTGGTGTGTCTTCAAGGCATGGAAGGTGGAATGCTGGAAAGTCTGAACACTAGTTTCTCTAAGGTGTCCTTCTCTGTCTGCTGTATGTGTCTCTATGGATGAGCTGGATACAGGGCAAGGATGTGGAGTTTTGCCTTATATAGTCATCCATCACTCTCCTCCCTACTGGAAAGGAATAATTACTTTCATGGAATAATAGAATGGTCTCTTCAACAGCTAACTACAGTGCTGCTCCACGTCCTGAACACGTGTGGTCCTTATGATCTCCTGAGAAATCAAGTGCGTCCCCTCTTCCTCCCTTCCTTAGCTAGGTAAAGTCCTTGCTGGTTTAAGTTGAACCAGACTGCCCCAGCATCCCGGCATGCTCTCTGCACTGGGTGGGGCTCTCTGCTCCACAGCAGGGCTGGCCCCTCCCCTCTGCTTCCTGGCTGCAGCTCCCACAGTGACTGCAGGCTGCTCCCCCCTCCCCATCTCCATTCCCTGATAAGCAGGAATTCTCCCCTCCCCTCTGCCTTGCAGAGAGGTGTCTGTGTATTAGCTAGCAGACCACATGCTGGCTACAGTCTGTGCTGTGGCAGACACGACAAAGGCAGAATCAACAGGTAGCTGGTAGTGTCCCTCTGTTTTTTTCTTAGTGGGCTGATAAACACCGAGTTAGGGGTGATAAACATTGTTATCAATTCCCTGCTCGTCTGGTGGTGATGGAGAGGGAACCCCTTCCTAATCAGAGCATCCTGCTGGGGCCTGGCCACGCCCCTCTCAGCTCAGCATTGTAGAGGGGAAGGGAGGGCTGCATTAGTGCCCCCAGCTTCTAGCCTTAGCCACTGTAGGCATATGCCTGCATGTCTAGGATGTCTGTGCAGTTACAAACTGATTTAGCCTTGCCAGGTTAGACTAACCTCCAAAGATTGAATCAATTCAGGCTCAGGCTTTTTGAATGTCCCTAGCCGTGGTGACTGTAGGCAGTCTGATCTCCCCACAGAATTCCTTCCTGTTGCTATTGTCAAGAAGCTTCACCCCCTTCAACCCAATAGGGTCAGTCTGCAGACAATGCAAACAGGTGGGCTTTACTTGTTGCCACCACTCTGTGTGGGCTAGTTAGAGCTGGATAAGCTACTCTTACCATTGTTAGACCCACCTACAGAGGAAGGCCTGAGACAGCAAAAACCTGCTGTCTGTCCAGCTGTCTATAATTTTTATGGGGCTGATTCTGCTTAGTACCTCTGGCAACCAGACCACTTATTTAAATGCCAAAGTTTAGATAGCCACTCAGTTTTGAAAACATTGGTTTAAATGACTTCCTGGGTGGGGGTAGAATTTAAGACTTCAGTCCCAATCCTGTGCCACTGGCCCATGAGATCTCATTCCTCTCCCCACCTTCCCTGTGAAAAACAAGGTTTTCATCTGTCTCTTGCTAGGAGGTCATCTACTTTAATACGTTATGGAATGAGTGACTCAGCAGCAATTAGACTTGGGATAGATAACCCCCAGCCAGTCATGAAAAAGTGGGACCCTTTATCCAAAATATTCTCAATGTTCAGTAGAGTGAGTCTTGGTCTTAGATTCCTGGTTTCATTTCAACTTGTGTAATGACATTCTGCCTCTCTCAATTCTTCCTGCTGTTCGGAAGTCTTAAAGGATTCTTCTTCACTTTCTTTTTCCAAATTGTGCTGCTGTGCTCTGTTAAACAGCTGCAGCATTTTCCTCCTGAAGTGACTGTATTTCTTTGCTCAGTACAGTGATTTGTATAGTTAAGTTTGTAAAATACTTTGGTCTGGAAGGCACTGAAGGAATGGATGATGCTACTGTTCTTACAAAGGCTAGCCTCAACAAGGGTTAAATCCCCCAGTTAAAAACTTACCTCAAGGCCTCTGTACTTTTGCATTGGGAAGCTCTGCGCCCAGTGCATCATCCATCTCCTTTTTTGACATTGGAAGTCAAATCATGGCTTAATGGGTTGAAACACAACTCCTGCTCTCCAGCATCAGCTTTTCAGTGCCTGCTAGAGTCCTCAGTCTGCACATTGGAAAAGCATTGGCTTTCACTGCTTTTTCTTCCTCATCAGGCAGAAATTAATGACCTTCAGGCAGTACAATGATACTATTACAGGCCCTTGTCCCTTTCCACTTAGCCTCTCTGCTCTGCTCTCAGGTACAAAAGCACATACAATACAAACATTTATTGGATACCAGGGGGGATATTATGTTTTCAGAGAGTCAGGCTCTGAGATCCCCCTAAAGGCTGACTGAATTACTCATTGATTAATAGTACATTTTTGTGGTCTTCTTGCTCCTCACAAGTGGAAACTTGAGCCCAACTCTTCTAAGAGAGGTTCGGGCTGTTTTCCAGATGAAATGGTAGCACATTGCTCTGGACATTAATTATAATGCTGGTAAAAAAAAAAAAGAAGACAGCAAAATTATCAGAAATATCAAGGAGCTGATTTAATTACGGAGAATACATGCGTGGCAAATGCTTCTCGGCGTTATCCACGTCTCAATTAGACAGGGCTGGCATTCTCTTTGTTCTTGCTTTTGAAAAGTCTGAAACTCTGCGGGTTTGATCAATAGCAAGGGACGGAGAGGAAATGAACGAGAGACGAAAGGGCCGAGTTTTTCTAGAAACTGTCACGGTAATTTATAGCAGTGACTGATAAAACTTTTAACTAGTCAGGTATGACTTACAAAGCAGCAAAAGCTCAGATCTTGGGAGTAGGCTTCCCAAGCTGAAGGAGAACTCCAGAGAAAAGCAGTCCAGAAAATGGGTGACCATCCCCAGCTCTCTGCCAATGGGCACTTTGTAAGAGTGAGCTATGGACAGCTGACTTCGTGAACCCATCCCTTGTGATCCTGTGGAGAGGGCAGGAGGAACTGGAACAGAGTTCAGTGCAGGGAGTTCCAGTAATAAAGCTACTTCAGCAAACAAATAGTGATTGCTTGTGGCACCCCACACTGTTCCTGGGCAAATGGTCTCAGATTTATCTCTTGACAGCCTAGCACAAATTGGTTCAAGTGCAAGGTTATGCAAGCACTTCCCATTCAGAAGATAGCACATGCAGTGTAGCATGGTGTGTTTCAGCATGGCACCACCTGTTGCAGTAAGTTAGTGCAGAGTTAGTTCTCAGCGTGTGACATTAGTGGTGGCAGCTGCGTTCCTTGTCAAGAGATAAACAGCTCTTGGACCGTTACCATATCCAAAACCCAAGAAGCATTGGCCTACATCATTTCTGAGGTGGAAGCTTCTAGGGAACAACCTACTGCTTCAGGAAGTGGTGCTGAGCACTTAGAGGCAAGACAGGAGTTGCTTTTTCCCTATGAGTTCATGTTAAACAAATGTCTTGGCATGATGCTAGGGGGGCACAAGACCATGAAAAGTATCACTTTTCTGGATTAGAGGTACTGACCTCTTCAGTTCATTAAATCCCAACAGGATTTCTCCCAGGGGTTAAAGGTATTAGTGTTCTGGTCAAATTCTAATTCTGACAATTCATTTTGCTACTTACTGTCTCCCTGTGGAGAATGTGTAGTTGTTGAACAGCTGTTGCACATAATTGCCACCCTTAGGGGCAATTGCATGATGGATGAAGGGACTCCTGCAGTTTGTTTGCAAAGGGCTTCTGGGGCCTTTTGGGATCAGATGCATGACTGAGAAGGAAGAACATTAGCTGACACAATTCAGCAACTTTCCCAAGAACAAGAGCGAGGCCCCTGTCAGTTCATTGGAGGCAAGGTCAAGGCAGGAGGAACCTTATGTGGGTTATTGTGTCATCACCCATGTAGTGGCATTTACAAGTCTCTCTCTTTCCTCCAGAGGAAGGGCAGGACTATGCTGACCACTGTAAGCCTGAGGGGGTGGTGGTGAAGGATGAGGGTCAGGAAAGACGTAACTCAGAGGGTTCCTGAGTGCCGGCAGCGAGAGCTGTTGATGCTGCTGTTATAGTAGGATCAGCTCCACTCTGGTGGCAGCAGCCCTGTGGCTGGGATCCCTGGGAGACAACGCTGGTGTCCTGTTTCCTTTCTTCCTCACACCCTGTTACATACATATTGAGCACAGGGCTGCACTTGCTGTGACAAAGGCTCCCATTTGCCCACCTCCTGCCCCCAGATGTGCTGCTTGGTGTGGAGCAGAGTTCATACAGCCAAGCAGGGGCAATGTAGGGCTGCCCTTGGTACAGTGAAGACTCCCACAGCGTGATTCTGGTGCCCCCTCCAAGTCAGTGCCCAGGGCTGATACTCTGCTTGCCCTGCCCTAGTTATGCTACTGCTTTTCTTTTTCCTTCTGCTCTAAAGTGTCTCATGACTAAACACAGAGCAGACAAGAGATAAAAGCCAGTAGCTGCAGGTCTTGCACTTTGACCTGAACCTCATTGCAGTTGAGATTCCATTTGAGGTCCTTCTGGTCCAAAGACAATGGCAGCTCTGTCAGGTGAGGCAAAAGAGAGAGAGCATCGTTCTGAAGTCCTTTCAAGCCAGTAAGAGCTAAGCTATACTGATCTTTGCTAGCAGTCATGCTCTGCAGACACTCTCCTTTCATTTTATGGGTGGGTGTCCACTCCCACTTCTTTTTCCTCTCCCTCCTTACTCTTACTAATGATTACAGTGGAGTAATATCTCTGTGCCTGTTGGAACATCATCCAAAGCTGTCACATTTCTTACTTAATCCTTTCCAAGAGCTACAGGTGAATGATAATTTAGTTAAAATCTACTGATCTCCCAACTGCTTTTATGTCTGATAAAAGGACAGGGAGAGAGCTGAACATTGGAGACACCTGTGGGATGGCTGGAAGAGTGCACAGCCATCAGAGAAGTTGAATAAAAATCAGTTGTGTGTACTTCTCCCTCCTTGACACCCCATCCTCTTCCACATCTGTGAAAGCTCTTGTACCACTGCATGTGTCTGCCCAATATGTTGATCTGATATCCCAGGCTCAATGTGCCAGGGACCATGGACTTCCCGGCTTGGCATTACTGTACTTAGCGTGGCATCTTGGGGGTGCTGGGGTATGGTGGTAGCATGTTTAAGTATGGTGGCAGTATGGTGGCTCCAGAGGCTGAGCTTGAGCATCTCTCAGGTTTCACATCAAACTCTGTTCCAGATTAACTAAGCTGCGAATGGGTACCTAGTAATTCAGGGGAATGGACCTGGTGCTTGATACATCACTTCCTTGGGTGGTTTTTGCTACAGAAATTGGCCTGCCTTAACCAGCATGTTTAGCTCAGGCATTTTTTGGCTTGGTTTTAGGATTCCATCCTTACCTCTCAAAGTTTAGGCAATGGGTGGCAAGCAAGCCTAAAGAAGGAATGAGACTGATATGGTGCAGGCCACAAGTTGTTACAGATCAGCTGCTGCTTTCAGGCACTTGGTGAAACCACTACCTCCTCTGGCAAACGCACAGCTGTAGTCACTGATTTGCCTTGGTACAAGTGAGACAAAGTTAGAGGAGAATGCTGACCATGGCAGTGAGCAGGTAACAGCAAGCTGTGTAGTGCACACACAAACAATACAACAGTATTGCCTCTCCTGTCAGGCTAGATGTTCAGTTTGAAGCATATGAATGATATTTGCTCAGAGCCTTTTGCAGTTAGAAAAATAAGCACCTCCCAAAATTATCCCAACTGAGTAGACTTTTGATCTAATACAGTTAATACATAAATCCTAGCATGACCAACTGCTACAGCTGGGTGAACCAAGAAATTGCTTGACATATTTGCTTACACTGCCTATGAAACTGATTATCTTGTAATGGAAGGATAACTCTAAATTATCAGTAATCCACTGGATTTCTGTGTGACTTGTACATGGGCAAAAAGATTTGCTAAGAACTGGGCTCTAAATGGGTGTGTATCTGGAGTTGCTATATATCTTTTTATTACATATCGCTATGCAATTTAGCACCTATCCAGAACCACGTCATCTGCCCACTAATCCATCTCCCTGCAATTTATTCTAGCATTCAGAATCTCATATCTCTAAAGACTCTTAGCCTACTTCTCTAGAAAGCTGAGAAAAGGAACTTTATCCCACGGGGAAGGGGAAAATCTCTGCTTCCCCATTGGAATTAGCGCAGCGCTCATCCTTTGCATGGTTCGGGCAAAGGAGCAAGCTGTGCTGGGACTGGTGAAATATCCTTCCCCAAGGGGATAGCATACTGAGGAGGCACAGCACTGTCTGTCTGTATTAAAGGAGACAGTGCAGTCAGGACTTGGTGACAAGGGAAGGGGTGAGTTGTCCCACTGACTGGCAGGTCCGTCTAGTTTTACACACCCAACAGCCTCCCAGTGACAGTGTGAGTGGACAGAGTATAGTACCAAGCATCTCCCTAGACTGTGCTCTGCCCCAGGAGTGGCGTGCTAATGCTCTGCGGTGCTGGCACCAGAGTGTTGTTGAGTCAGCACCCCTCCAGAGGCCCCCTCCACCCTGCCTTGCTGTCCTCTCTCTCTCTCTCTCTCTGAAACAATATTTCTGGTGTCCCTGCTTGTTCAGTGGCCTTTGCTGACTGTCCTCTGGATTTTATCAGCCCAAGTCACTGAAGCGAAACCTGACCAGCTCAAGCTGCAGGAAAGCAGCAAGGCAGCAGCTGCAGATGGGCTTTTTGACTGATTCCCTGCTCCCTGCAGGAGGCTGAATGTCACCCACTAATAGTGCTCTCTTCTCGAGGGACCGAGAGTTGTTTTGTCTTTAAATCTGAAGCAAACCACACGTTTGGCTTAGAAATTAGGTTTCATCGTCTCCAACCTGCGTCAGAGGGTTTACTAAAAATGACAACAGGCAATGCTAAGAACACTCCAGCTGGCCCGGCTTCCAGCTGCCAGTGGTGGCATGTGTGTGGTGTCAGGGTGGAGTGCCTTCACTTTCAAAAGCAGTGCACACAGGGACTAAGGGGAGGAGTGACACCAGGCCGCTGGGAATTCAAATCTCTCTCCACAAATAGACAGAAGCTGAGAGTGTGTTTGAAAGGCAGATGCAGAGAGAGAGAGAGAGAGTAGATCACTAACCTGAACAAAGCTCATAGTTTGTCTAGAAAGGATTCTGGTGCCATTATGAGCCAGAAGCAAGGAGGTATAATTTAAACTAGTCATTGACATTGTTGTGTTTTAGCTTTAACTTAAAAAAAAAGAACCAGGGGTCAGTAGAGCCAGTTGAATGAAACCCTCTAATGTGTAATGGTGGTAAAACAAAGCAAGCAAAGTGCTAGGATGCATTAGAAATGGGACAGAAAACAATACCAAATAGATGATGAGGCTGTTACATAAATGGATGGTGTGTCCTCAGCCAGAATGCTGTGCTCAGTCCTCGACACTGTTATAGAAAGGGCCAAGGTGAAATAGAGGTGGTTCAGAGATGGGTAATAGGCCAGGACAGACTCCTGAATGCAGGGAGATTGAAAAGGTTATTGTACTGAGGAGATGAATGAGGGAAAGATGTAGAATAATGAATGGTCTGGGGAGGGTGGATTGAGAGCTCAAAGACCCTTCCTCTCATTATAGAACAACACAAAGACAACCAATTCATTTGAAAAGCAGCACGCTGAAAACAGGCCTAAGGAAGTCTCTTTATATTGTGTGTCATGATTCTGTGGAACTCTCTGCCACTAGATACAGTAGCATAACAAGGAACAGGCCAGCAGGGTATGAGCCCTGGGCACTGCCTCAGGGGAGGCGCTGGAATGGAACCGGGGGGCCACACATTACTCTTTGCTCTCCTGCCTTCCCCCACACCCTGCCCCAGCTCTGGCATCAACAATGGAGTTGGCAACATCTGTGTGGTGGGAGTGCACAGGACCTGGGGAGTTGCCAGCAAAAACAGGGTGCTGCAAGGGGGGGTGAGGGAGAGATCAGAGTATGTGTCTACATGAGACGTTTACTGCAGTTGACTAATGAACTGAGCTGTTAAATGTCTCAGCATCTACATGTGCACTTGTATTAGGATACACAAAACTAATAAACTTTGCAGCAGGATAGGACTTGTAAGTGCAAGTCCTACCCTGTTGTGGAGTTTTTTGTACGCAGCAGTGCACATGTAGATGTTGAGTCAGCTGGCCGAGGCATGAGAGTGCTTCAGTGCGGAGGATGCCTAGCAGCTAACCCCACACTGAAGCACCCTTGTGCCCCAGCCAGCCCCTCCACAGCACATGGAGTCCTGGGCTGGCAGGCTGACCCACTGGGCTCCCTGCCAACTGGGGCTGTTAAAATTTAGCTCAATAGGCTGTGGTCCGGGCACCTGTGTAAATCGCACACCCAGAAGCTTTCCAGGAGCAATAAGCTAAGCTCCTCAGTTTATTGCTGTGTGTTAATGGCACATGTAGACACATCCAGAGAGGCATAACCACCTCACCCCCTTTTTTGTCACCAAAAATTAGTGTTTTGAGGGAGATGTCACCTCTTTTTTTTGCCACCAACAGCAGTGAACCTCCACCCAGGGAGAAGAACTGTCCAGTTAGTGCCTCTGCCTAGGTATCACTGAGCCATAAGCTAAGCAGGAATTGAAAAAGGGATTAGGTATAAATGCAAATCATTAAATATGTAAGAAGGATCTTCAGTGTACCCTTAAGCTTCATGGCACAAGCCCATTTCTCATCACTGGTGGATTCATAGATGTTAGGGTCGGAAGGGACCTCAATAGATCATCGAGTCCGACCCCCTGCATAGGCAGGAAAGAGTGCTGGGTCTAGATGACCCCAGCTAGATGCATATCCAACCTCCTCTTGAAGACCCCCAGGGTAGGGGAGAGCACCACCTCGCTTGGGAGCCCGTTCCAGACCTTGGCCACTCTAACTGTGAAGAAGTTCTTCCTAATGTCTAGTCTAAATCTGCTCTCTGTTAGCTTGTGGCCATTATTTCTTGTAACCCCCGGGGGCACCTTGGTGAATAAATACTCACCAATTCCCTTCTGTGCCCCCGTGATGAACTTATAGGCAGCCACAAGGTCGCCTCTCAACCTTCTCTTGCGGAGGCTGAAAAGGTCCAGGTTCTCTAGTCTCTCGTCGTAGGGCTTGGTCTGCAAGCCCTTAACCGTACGAGTGGCCCTTCTCTGGACTCTCTCCAGGTTATCTGCATCCCTCTTGAAGTGTGGCACCCAGAATTGCACGCAGTACTCCAACTGCGGTCTGACCAGCGCCCGATAGAGGGGAAGTATCACCTCTTTGGATCTATTCGTCATGCATCTGCTGATGCATGATAAAGTGCCATTGGCTTTTCTGATGGTTTCGTCACACTGCCGACTCATGTTCATCTTGGAGTTCACTAGGACTCCAAGATCCCTTTCCACCTCTGTGCCACCCAGCATGTCATTCCCTAGGCTGTAGGTGTGCTGGCCATTTTTCCTCCCTAGGTGCAGCACTTTGCATTTCTCCTTGTTGAACTGCATTCTGTTGTTTTCTGCCCACTTGTCCAGCCTGTCCAGGCCTGCTTGCAGCTGTTCCTTGCCCTCCGGCGTGTCCACTTCTCCCCATAGCTTTGTGTCATCCGCAAACTTGGACAGAGTACATTTCACTCCCTTGTCCAAGTCACTGATGAAGACATTAAAGAGCATCGGTCCAAGGACCGAGCCCTACGGGACCCCACTGCCCACACCCTTCCAGGTCGAAGCCAACCCATCCACCATGACTCTCTGGGTGCGGCCCTCCAGCCAATTCACCACCCACCGGACTGTGTAGTCATCCAAGTCACAGCCTCTTAACTTGTTCACCAGTATGGGGTGGGATACCGTATCGAAGGCCTTCCTGAAGTCTAAGTATACGACATCCACCCCAACTCCTGTGTCCAGGCATTTCGTAACCTGGTCATAAAAAGAGACTAGATTAGTCAGGCACGATCTGCCTGCCACGAACCCGTGCTGGTTTCCCCTCAGCATAATTTGTCCTGCCGGGCTCTTGCAAATGTGAGCCTTGATAATTTTTTCAAAGACTTTGCGAAGGATGGAGGTGAGACTGACAGGCCTATAGTTGCCCTGGTCCTCCTTCCTCCCCTTCTTGAAAATGGGGACCACATTGGCCCTTTTCCAGTCCTCCGGGACTTGGCCCGTGTGCCACGAGCATTCAAATATTCCCGCCAGTGGCTGTGCAATGATGTCGGCCAGTGCCTTCAGCACCCTCGGATGGTGCTCATCCGGGCCTGCCGACTTAAACGCATCCAGTTCTTCCAAGTGACTCTGCACCATCTCAGGGTCTACGCATGGAAGTCTGGCGCCTTGCTGCTGCCTCTCTACAACCCCAGTGAGAGACTTGTCGTGCCCCTCTCTTAGGAACACTGATGCAAAGAACTCGTTGAGGAGTTCAGCCTTGTCCCCCCTATCTGTCACCAATTGCTTCTGCCCATTTAGCAGGGGTCCTATTCCTCCCTGGGCCTCCCTTTTACTCCCTACATCTCTAAAAAAACAATTTCTTGTTGTCCTTTACTTGGGATGCCATCTTCAGCTCCATGGTAGCTTTGGCCCATCTAACTGCCTCCCTACAAGCGTGAGCGGAGGAGGTATATTCATCTTTGGTGATCTCTCCCTGTTTCCACTTTTTATGTGCTCCCCTTTTGGCCCTTAGGCTGCCCTGGATTTCTCTGGTCAGCCAAGGAAGCCTCCTGGCCCCTTTCCCTCCTTTTCCTCGCGTTGGGATCGTCTCCCTTTGTGCCTGAAGGATCATTTCCTTAAGGCACAGCCACCCTTCTTGGGCTCCCATCACTTCAAAACTCCTACTCTGCAGTGCGTCCTTGACTAATCTCCTGAGTTCATTGAAATCAGCTTTCCTAAAGTCTAACACTTTCACCCTACTAGTTACCTTACCCACTCGATGTTTTATGAAGAATTCTATTATTAGGTGATCACTGTCCCCCAGATGGCTACCTATCTGTAGGTCCCCTACCATGTCATCCCTCAGTGCCTTACTGGATCTGGTATTGGCATTCCCCCTAGTGGGACTGTGTACCTCCTGTGTCAGGTGGAGGTCCTGTACACAGGTTAGAAACCTGTGTGAACGGTGGTACTTCGCTGTCTGCGTCTCCCAGCAGATGTCTGGGTAGTTTAGGTCCCCCATGACTACCGCCTCTTTAGCTTTTATGGTCTTCGAGAGCTGCCTCAGGAGCTCCAAATCTACTCTTCCCCTTGGTGTGGGGGTCTGTAGCAGACCCCTACCACCAAATCCCTTTCTCGTTGCCCCCCATGTAACCTAACCCACAATCCTTCTACTTCCTCATCTTTTGATTCCGTCTTGATGAGGGTCAATGTATATTGCTCATTGACATAGAGCGCAACCCCTCCCCCTTTCTTCCCCACCCTGTCCTTTCTATACAGTCTATAACCCTCAATATGTACCTCCCAGTCGTGGGACGAATCCCACCAGGTTTCTGTTAGCCCTACTAAGTCATAGGTGTTTTCTGCAAGCAGGAGCGCTAGTTCATCCTGCTTGTTCCCCATGCTCCTAGCATTAGTATATAGGCACTTGAGCCCTGTGACTGGTGCCTTTGCTGTCCCCCCGCTCCGAATCCCAAGGGGCCCCTTATTTCTTACCTTCTCGTTGCTTACCTGTGCCGTAGTGCTGGCCGCCCCATGGCTTGCAGGTTCCCAATGTTCTCTTTCAGCCTGGGCTGTCCTTGTGGGTGCCACATGGTATGGTGGTCCACAGCTTCCCCCGTCCTCATCTTTCCCCTCCCCCCGACGAGCCTAGTTTAAAGCCCATCATTCATGGGGATTTCTTGCACCTTCCTAGGTGCTGGGCATTATTAGAAGTGGGATCCTAAGAGTAATGTGGAATAAGGACTTTGTGTATGGATGGTATCAGGTAACAGAGCAGAATATGAAATGTAGCATGGAAAGTCCTGTTCCTGCTGTGCAGCTTTCCTTGGTGTTTCCTGCCATTCAGCCACACCTCTTCCAAGTAGCACCAGGCACGTAGCTGTAATAAACATGAGCACTGCTGGATTTGGGATGAGCAGACCTGGTAGCATTTATTTCTCTTTTTAGTGGTGGATTGATAGCCCTTTAGATTATTGAGGACAACTCTTCATTCCCACAGTAGTTACAGCTGATCCTGGTTCCAATGTAACTTCATCCTGAGTAAATGATACGCAAGGTACATCTACGCGCTCATTAATGAGCCTTTGTTACTGCGCATTAAATGTAGCACCTCTAATATGAGGTACTACATATAGGTGCAGTAGCTGCGCTAATGTGCAGTAGCAAAGGCAAACTTTTTTATTGTAACGGTTAATGTGCAGTAGACTAATTCTATTGTGCATTAGCACATTTTTTTGCTATGATGTGCTAATGCACAGTAGAACAGTCCACTGCATATTAAGGAGTCTTGTGTAGATGTGTCTGCATGGTTGCTTCATATAAGATACTGAACAGCCCTGGTAATGACCAGGGATTCTGGTTTTCTCTGTTTAAAAATCGCAAATACTCTGAACCCTTCCCCCACCACAAATTCTCTGATTAAAAACCCCCAAATCCATGTTTTTCCCTGGTTAAAATAAAACACCGTTATATATATTTACTGGTATCAATTGAACACAATATTTTATTGATGTATTTACAATTTTAAAGCAATTTGGAAGACTACCAATGCCTCAATCGCTATAATAAAATAAGTTCAAAATGCCCATAATTTTGGCATTTGATTTTGGGTTTTTTATCATGGAAAATCAGAACTATTTCTGCCCCCTTCGCTCACCAGTATGTGGGTCCAGCTTTTGCTGTTCTGTCCGCTGCTTTGTGGCACTGAGCAGTTCTGTCCATGCCATTACCCCTCACTCCCCACCCACCCCTGCTGGTGCCCCTCACTCCCCATCCACAGCCCCCCACCCCCAGCCCTTTTGGAGGAGGCCCCAGCTGCCAGAGCTACGGGGCCAGGGACCTGGGTCTGCAGCCCCCTGTGCCCCGCAGCAGTGAACGAACCCCGGCTGCTGCCAACACGAGGTGGTGGCTGCTGTGGCAGAGCAGAGTGTGGAGCCCAGCTCTCCCTCCCTCACAGGTGGCATGGCTGTTCAGGGGCAGATTCAGGCTGCCTGCTGCAGGCTCGGGCTCCCCACCCTACTGCCCTCCCCTTGGAGTCTCCGTGGCCTAGTGGGTGGCACCTGGTGCAGCAGGGCAGAGCCGGGTGGGCAAGCGTGGTGCTGCTGCTGGGAGTTCTGCATCACCATGGCGAAGCGCCCCCTGCCTGCCCAGCAGCAGAGAGGGGGATAACTCCACATGGCCATCCCGTCGCTGCTGCCAGGTGGGCAGGGGATGCCTCGCCATGGTGGTGTGGGGCTCGTGGTGGTGGCACTGAGCTTCCCCGCCTAGACCTGCTGCAGTGGGTCCCACCTACTGAGCTGCGGAGGCCCTAGGGGAAGTGGGGAAGGGAAGCAGGGAAGGGAGCCCCAAGCCCACGTAGCTAGCCTGTCCCTGACCCATGCACAAATCCCCTTATAAGCCCTCCTGGGAGTACACACTGCGGTGGGGAGCCAGGCCCCCTGACACCCCCTGGACAAGCAGCCTGCAGTCCCATTCCACTCTCCACCCAGGCCCTGTCGCCACTCATTCCAGCCTCAGATCCCAAGCCCCACACACCACCCCGGCTGGACAGCAGCCCCAGCCCCTGCTCTGCCAACTCCCTCCTTTACTATGGGGGCCTCAAACCCGCCTCCCTCTGACTGTGAGAGCTGTTCTCTGGACTGCCTGGTGGCCACATGTACACATATGCATGGTACCCCCTGTCTGATCGCCCTCCTCTCGCTCCCCCCAGTCCCTTGCATGCTGGAACTCTGCCATCTTGCAAGGGGAAACCCACTGTTTCCTGTGTTTTTCTCCCTTAAAGGAGAAAATCTGGGTTTTTCTCCTTAAAATGAGAAAATCCAGGTTTTACTGCATTTTTCTGTGGTAAACAGAAAACCCAGATCCCTGGTAATGACCTGTGTGCTAGTATCAGCTTTGCTGGATTCAAACCAGCAAACTAGGGCTGAGAATCCCCACAGCCTGTTCCTTATCCCCAGCCATCCATTTCCTCATGCTTGGTTTCCATGGAAGCTGATTGTTGGGATGCCTGCTTTTCCCTTCTTTCTCTGAATTTCCTCTTCTCCCCTTGGACAACAGAGATCTATCAACTCTGCATGACCTGATTGTGTAACTTTGTAAGTGCAATAGGTTTATCCCTCCTTGGGTCTCTGTCCCTACTCCCATTAGTCACCAACACTTTGGTATGCCCCTTCATTTAACCAGATAAGCTATGCGCTGGGCTATATACCACTGGAAGGCAACACAGTGAGGAATTTGCTCTGGATAATGGAACATTTATTCCAAAGGCTCTGAACCTGTGTAGATCTCATGGGGGCTGCCCTTTGGGAGGCTGATACCCTTTCTGTTACACTGATGCTGTCAAGAATCCACTCAAGCGAGTTAGTCAAGTTCATTGGAAAACCAGCAGAGTAAACCTGCTCTCAAGTTAGTTTGAAAGGTGGATGGAGCAAGCAAAACCTCCCAGAGGCCACCCCCACCCCTATGCACAGTCTTATTAAAAATGAGGAGTGGGAGAGTAGAAAATAGGGTTGCTGAGTTCTGTTCCCAACTCTGTCACTAGCTCACTGTATGGCCTTGGAAGAGCAAGGGAGGTTTACGTTAGCTATTAGGAAAAACGTTCACACTCAGAGGGTAGTGAAGCACTGGAACAGGCTACTCGGAGAGGTTGCAGAATCTCCATCCTTGGAGGTTTTTAATACTTGGGTAGACAAAGCCTTGGCTGGGATGATGTAGTTGGAGATGGCCCTGCTTTGAACAGGAGGTTGGACTAGATGACCTCCTGATGTCCCTTCCAACCCTCATTTTCTATGATTCCATAAGTCCCTTATTTTCTTGAATGTCAGCTTCACCATCTATAAAATGAGGCTATTTTACTCCCTTTTGAGTGCTTTGAGTCTGGAATGAAAAGTTTTATGTAAACCACATACTAATAATCATCTTATTATATTGTCTCTTATTTATAACAGGCCAGTACCAGCTGGACCATGCCATGCATTTAAAAAAAATTGTGAAAGTGAGCTGATTTATTTCTTTATTCATTTTTTTTCCAGAGGTCCCCAAATACCTGTAACTCCACTGAAAGCATCAGGACCTGCAAGTGCACACAGCACCGCTGGAAAAAACATACTGCCTTCTAAATTTCAAGGGATAGTCCAGTAGAGGGAGGGCCAGGCAGAACTGCCTGACATTGGCTAACACACTGTATTGTCACTGTCTAGGCATCTGCTGTCTGGTAGGCAGTGGCTCAGGTGACACCTTTAGTCAGTGGAAGAACTGGAGATAGACTCTAGGGTCTACAAGATGAACATGAGCCTGCTTGCGATGCTGCGGCTAGTAAAGCGACCAAAACACTGGCTTGCATCCATAGATGCTTCTCAAGTAAATCCTGGGACATCATTCTCCCCTTGTACGCAGCCTTAGTGAGGCCGCAGCTGGAGTACTGTATCCAGTTTTGGGCTCCACAATTCAAAAAGGATGTGGAGAAGCTTGAGAGAGTCCAGAGAAGAGCCATGCGCACGATCAGAGGTCAGGGAAGCAGACCCTACGATGACAGGCTGAGAGCCCTGGGGCTTTTTAGCCTGGAAAAGCGCAGGCTCAGGGGTGATCTGATGGCCACCTACAAGTTTATCAGGGGTGACCACCAGTATCTGGGGGAACGTTTGTTCACCAGAGCGCCCCAAGGGATGACAAGGTCAAATGGTCACAAACTACTACAAGATGGTTTCAGGCTGGACATAAGGAAGAATTTCTTTACTGTCTGAGCCCCCAAGGTCTGGAACAGCCTGCCACCGGAGGTGGTTCAAGCGCCTTCATTGAACACCTTCAAGACAAAACTGGATGCTTATCTTGCTGGGATCCTATGACCCCAGCTGACTTCCTGCCCTTTGGGCAGGGGGCTGGACTCGATGATCTTCCGAGGTCCCTTCCAGCCTTAATGTCTATGAAATCTATGAAAGTCTACACTGTTTCTGTGGTGCTTTTGGGGAGGGCCACTCCTGAGCAAGCCCTTCCATCTATGAAACACAGATATCATTGTGGGGATGCCTTTTGCAGTTGCATTCTGTCTTATGCAGTAGCATAACTAGGGCAGGGTGAGTGGGGCATCTGCCCCAAGTGCCAACTAGCATCATCCCCAGGTGCTGACTAGGAGGAGGTACCAGAATTGCCCCCTTGAAGTCTTTCCCACAGCAGGACCACCCTTGTGCTGCCCCTGCCCGGCCATAGGTGGGGGGCAAACAGAACGAACAGAATGGTGCTCCACTGTACCCGTGGGGAACCTTTGCCATACCTATTGAGTTGGGGAGAGAGAGGGAATGGACAGAGTGCTAGGAGCCCGGTCACAGGACTGCTGCTGCCAGAGTGGAGCTGATGCTGAGGCAGCAGTAACCTGGGAAGGTAAGCCTTCCTGTCTGCTCACCCACCTGTCATTTCCTCTCCCCTTACTGTGGTCAGCAAATGCTCCTGTGGCCCCATTCCTCCCACTGGGTGCTCAGTGAGCTTGCTACACCTGTGCTTGTTGCATACCAAAGATAGAGGACCTGAGGGCAGCCATGTGAGGTGCCCCTGCAGTGGGTTAATGGCTGCATTCTCAGGTTTGGTGAGTAGGAGTGGGAGCAGGTAGGCTGTATATATGGGCAAGCATCCCCCACGGGAACACGAGGAAGCGATATAGACATGTTCTAGGAGTCTGGACTGGCTGATCCCTCGCTTTCCCCTCCCAAGGGCAGTGGACATGATTCACCTCTTCAGTTTTAACTCTACTTTGATGGAATTCTTCTGATTCACACCCAGGTCAACAAGAGCTGGATCAGGCCCAGCGTGTGGGTCCAACATTTCCTAAAGGAAGAGGGGAGCTGAGCCTAGCAGCAAGCTAGCCTGCTGCACCAATGCCTAGCATGACAATGATTATTGTGGAGAGACGCGTGGTTATTATTACTCCATCGCCTGAGCTGCTCCAGCCGGGTGGCTCATTAACAGGTAGAATATATTAGTAACTGTCAAACCATTGGAGAGCTACCTCATTGGGTGAATGGATGAAAACATATTAACTCCCACTAAGGGGGAGAGGCGGTGATTAACTGGTGGGATGACAATATGAAATGTCAGAGGCACAGACAGTGAGCACAACTGTTCATTATTATATTAACAGCCTTAATTTTCTGCCTTTAAACACCAGTTTCCTGTCAGTTCAATTAGATTTTGTGTGTGTATTTAATTTAGATCAATATACTGCTGCGTCTGGAGCTTGCCTCATACATCCTTTGTGCACGATGAGAAGTAGGACCAGTCGGCGGGAGCATCGCGTGTGTATGTGTGTCCTTGAAGTGAAAGGCAGTTTGTGAAGAGGGTAGTTAGGTGATGCATGTTCCTATGTCAGGTGAGTCTAATCTGCAGTGATTTGTGAAATTCCTGCAGAGTGGGGCTGAAGGGAAGGCGCTGAAAGGTCTTGAAGCGGCAGCCTGAGGTGAACAGCACATTGCAAAATACTTAGCAAATAATATTACAGACTGCAGGAAGACAGAGGAGAAGGAGGGAAAAAAATCCGTTGTCAGAAAATTACTGAGGGTTAGATTAGGATCTCTGTGACACTACTCTGCTGATGTTAACTTTGCCTTTATGGTAGTGGAACGACAGTCTGGATCAGCCTCTTGAGTGTTGTGTTGTAGAGAGCTTAGGTAGTGGGATTTCCCTAGCTTCTCCCTTACCAATAAGTAATAGTATATCTGAGCATTGCTGGTATAGAGGAGAGACCCTGAGGAATCAAGCTAGGATTTCCTGCCTCAGTCTCAGGCTGGAATTACTGCGTGCTAAGGGGAATGCTTCCTGCTGCATTGCCAGCTGGACTAAGAGGACAGGGCCTAAAATCATCACAGCCTCTGTCCACTCTGCTCTGTGGAGTCAGATGCAGCCAGGAGTGCTCTGCTTTCCTTCCTGCTCTCCAGAGGTGGGAAGATCCATGGCTTCCACCAGTGCTCGGACTCCACTGAGCAATTGGGATAGAAGCAGTATGTCAGCCCCCAGTAGCATGTAGTTTTTGTCCTCTAGCTGTGACCTCTTCATTTCTTGGGTCTTACTGCTTGAGCTCTGGACTTCATCACTTTATGTATTCATTGTGGTTCCCATCTCCTGAAGCTTCTGGACCAGCTGCCAGTATGACTCAGAGACCTCTGTTTGTAGTGCTTACTCACACTCTGTTGACCTCTGGAGCCTACATCTTCCTCAGGAGCTATACTTATCCCTCTAATTGTCTTAAATCTTGCTCCTAAACGTTTGTGCCTGGCTCCTGCAGTCTGTGCACCTGGGTCTTAAAATCTCAGTCTTGCATTTGCATCCATAATCAGAATGGGGCCTGTGTTACTCAAGGAACTTCACCTCTGTACTCTACAGCCTGACCTCTGACTGAGGTCCTCCAGTCCTGAGACCTATCCCACTGCTGAGGGATCATCACCTTTGATGACTGGAACTGGCAGCCTGCTTACTTTGTAATATGTATATTAACGTAGCTTGTGTTTTGCATCTCACTTTTGCACTTATCGCTTCAGTACCTGCAGACTCTTTTCATCTCCTCCCTTAGATGTTTTTGTCTCTTTTGCAGGTGCTCTAGATTTTCCTCTGATTGCCCCAAGGTTTTCCTGACTTGAACTAAAGCAGGGTTTTTGATCATTTGGGTAATTTGACTTTTACCATGCTATTTGCCTAGGTTTTGTAACTTCCTTTCCTGTTCTCTCTGAATTAGGGTCTTCCTTTTTTCTTTTTTTCCCTCTGAACCCCATTCCCCCTTCTCATTGTTTAATATAAAACTCGGCAGCAGAGAGGTGTTCAGTAAGAAACAGGGCCCATCTTTGTTTGCCATACAAACAGAAAGATGAATAAGCAGAAGGGGAAAAAATCCACCAAAACAAAAATAGAACATTTAATTCAAAATAGGAAAAGCAGAAGAAAATGATCTCATTAACCTGGCAGGAACTCATGAGCAAGAGCAAAACCAAGGCAACAAAATCCCAGACATACTGCATTTGAGAAATACTTACGAGAAAGTCACTGCCTGCCACAGAAAATGCAGCACTGAAGCTGACAATTGCCCAGTGGCTTCAGACTAACAGAGAACGCAGCAACGTGTTTGGGCAGGAACTCCTGACACTTCAGGGTACTAGGGAATGGATGTTGGGGTCTCCAGGAGTTTAATATTCATGGTGTATTATGGAGCACAGGAACTGTCATGTCAGATTAAACCAGTGGTTGATCTAATTTAGAATCATGTCTCTGACAGTTGTCAGTATCACATGTTTGGAATACCAGGCTGGTATTAGGAAACCGAAATCTGATTATTACCCAACTCCTAATAGTTGGATAATACACTTGATCCGATTTAAAATATTATCTGAACAACTCTTCCCAGGTCTTACAGCCGGGCCTTACCACTACCTTTTTCCCTTCCTCCTAGACACCAGCAATTCCATCCCTCGCAGGCTTTGCTTTTTCCCTTATTTTAAGTTGTCTTTTGACAAGGATGATCCAGGGGTTTATAGTACCTGCCTGCCCAAATCTGAGGTGTTTGGTGCTCCAGCATTTGAATCTGGCCTGTCCTAGGAAATGGGGCTACTTGTGTTTCCTTTTTTTTTTTTTTTTTAATTCCTGGATCTAAACTTCCTCAACATTGTGCAGTTTTGAGACCCCAACACTTCTTCCTACAAGCCCTGGGCATGTTTGTAAAGCCTCTTGACACTTCCCTGCAACTCTGATACCCTCCCTGAGCTGTGATTCCTTGCTCTGGGCTTTCTTCCCCCTTCCTTGAAGTGCTGTGAGAGCCCTGCTCTATGTTGGTTCTTCTCTTCCTCTGCCCAAGACCTCTGAATTAACATGCTGGCAGACTCGGATGGTTTGTTAATCTTCTATCTAGAGCCCAGTCCATTCCACTCCCTGAGCTGGAGGATAAACATTACAAATGAAATCTCCGATGGGTAAAGAACGAACAATCACTTTTTTTAATTCTTTTTTTTTAAATGCACTTTAGGGCTTTTATCAGTAAAGCATCATGTCCATTAAGAAACAAATTAAGTCATTCTGCAGGCAGCCTAAGTGCTGTTTCTATGCCAGAATTAATACCGTCTATTTCCACAGTGGATGTTTAAGGGTCCCTCCCCCACGCCCTGGGATTACAGCTACTTTTAGTTCCTAGAGGGGGAATTAATCAGCAGTGCTCCTTTGCAGAACTCCTGAAATAGAAATCACAAATCAAGGTGGCTGGGAAGGAGCGTGTGAAGTGACAAACGTGAAATTATGTTGCACTTAGTTTGGGGTGGTGCGTGTGTGTGCATGTGTAGGGAGTCTGTATACAGCCACTTCAGAGACTCTCACCAGCTCTTGGGAGCAGACGGCTAATTTAACTCCATAGTCAAGAGGTTCTTAGAAAGGCCGAGGGACAGAAGTCGGAGGATGTTTTAGTCAGAAACAGGGTGTTTGTGAGGCCTTATTAAGGTGTTTCTAGGAGGAGTTAGTCCTAGGGCAAGCTCTAAATCTGAAACAGGTTTAGAGCAGGTCCAAGCAGGAACTGTGAGCCTAAGACCAAGGACCAGTCCAGACAGCATGTGAATTTGGTGCAGCTTCTACCTCTTTCTGGGCCCAACAGCATTCATGGAACATTACACTGAATTGACCCTCTCTAGACTCCTCTTTCTAACCCCAGAGGCATCTGGCTCTCTGCATGTAGAGCCTGGTCTGCAATCAGTCTTGGTATTGATTTAACTACTTGAGTTACAGAGTGACTTTATACCCACATATTGTATTTATTCAAATATAAGAAGACCCTGCATATAAAACCAATGATTAGACTCTATATATAGAATATTTATACATTTCTTATACTTTTCCAAGCATAGAATCCAATTATTGGAGGTTTGCCTTGAATATGTCCTTCTCCCACTGCTACTGGAGGGGGTCAGGTAGCTAACCTAACCTCAAAATAAACAGAACTATAGTAGTTTGCATATAGTACCCACAGACTTAATTTATGCAGAAATGATGCATCATACTTTTTTTTTTAAATGCCTGCAAGTTTTAGCACAGGTACTCCATAAACACACTTTTAAGCAGCATTTTTGTACCTACTTGGATATAATACGAACTATGAGAGATATTAGTTCAAAGCCAAAATTCTCATGATTTATCATATAGTTCATTGGGCTAGGCCCCAGCAGAGACAACAGTGTTTCAAGCCATGGTGACCAAATAGCTCAGCACTACTCAGTGGGCGCATCTACATGAGATGTTTACTGCAGAGTTGCCTAACTAGCTCTACAGTAAATCTTAGCTGCTACATGTGCTGCCCTATTAGGCTTCAGTAAACTAATAAAAGCTGTCATAGATTAGTACTTGCAAACACAAGTAGTATCCTGTGGTGGCATTATTTAGAATGCTGCAATGCACATGTAGATGCTGACCTGGCTGGCAGGTGCACAAGGGTGTTTCGGTGTGGGGGCTGCCTGCTGGCTAGCCCCAAACTGGAGCACCCTCGTGCCTCAGCCACCTCCTCTGCAGCATATTAAGCTGCGTTGGAGCAGCCCCAGGCTGGCAGGCTGACCCCCTGGGCCTCCGGCAAGCTGGGGCTGCTGCAACCCAGCTGAACATGCTGTGGTCCCAGGCGCATGTGAAAATGTGGCGCCCATGAGCAATAAACTCCGGTGTGAGCTGCACATGTGTAGATACGCCATGTGTGAACTCCAGATATGCCCCTCACAAAGGATCCATGTGCTAATTAGCCCCCCACTCATGACTGGAACTGGGTGTTCTTGTTACAAGTCCAGGGATTCTCCAAAAATTTATAAGCAGATGAAGCACAGGGCATCCTGGTCTGGTTCTACCTAATGAAGGGTTGGGCCACAGTAATCATATGTGCCAGGCTGAGAGAGGGGGTGATAAAGGGCTACTGTAAACTGTTTGGGGCCCCATTTGGTGATGTTTGCCAGATATTTAAGGCTGGTGAAGAAACAGAAATGGGAAAGAAAGGCACAGCTTAGCTATGGGAGTAAAGAGGAAGTTAAAATATATGCAGTGGCTCACTGTGACTTGAAAAAGAGTCAGCACTGAGGGGGACTGTACTAAATAGGCACTACCATATATCTTATTCAGGTGCATTGGTGATGCGTAGGGAGTGCATACGGGTGCACATGCACCCCCTGAGATCAATGTGCATCTCCCAGAAACACCCGCATGCACCCCCTGAGATCACCTGTGCACCCCCTGAGATCAGCTGGAAACACCAGCCGTGAAACCAGAAGTGTCAGCGGAAGTGCACAAGCTTGTAAATGAATAAAGAATACCCTTCCAGAAGGAAAGGACCCTAGTAACAGTTTCAGCCCTGATATCCTGAGTTGGGTTCTCTTTTCCCCCTGTTTCACTCTCCTTCCCTCTCATTGAGTTTATTGCCACCTGTCCCTCTGAGGTTGTAAGCTCCTTGGGATGGAGCATATAAAATGCCAGCCTTACTAATGATGCTATATATACCTTATTACAATAGTCACAGACACATGCTTGCAATCAGATGCAATTACACAAGGGGCCTATGCATAGGAGTGAGCAGATGCTCTTTTTAGCTGTACCTGTCAAGGGACTGCAAACATCCTGACATGTTCTGCAGGCTGCATGACCTGTCTGGCTCTAGATACTCAGGCCCGCATGGAGAGCTTGTGCACTCTGTGCCAGGTTCCCTCACCTGGAATGTCTGTCTAATAAAATTCTTAGCAGTGCAAAAAGAGTGCCAGCCTCTTCCTTATTGCCAGGGCTCCAAATGTTTATGATGTGTATAAAGTCACAGGCACATGTGATCTGAGAAATGTGCTCATTCACATGTAACCAGAGACCCTAACAATGCAGCTTCATTATATCCTACCCCGTCTCTTGTGAAGAGAGACTCCTTCACGAGGCATGGTCAAATGATTCCTTCAGGACAGAAGGGATGTTGCTCACCAGGGCCTTATACGCTCTGTGCACATCAGCAGTCCAAAATATTCCCCTGCTGAGAAGGGGTGCTTTTCACCTGGGGGAGCCACAGGACAAGGGATGCCCTTGAGCCCCATTAGAAAGGCATGTTTCAGGTGTGGGGATACAAAGGTAGAAATCTTTCACCAGACTACACATCCACCATGATATCAGTCAGGGGGCTGTCTCCTGTTGCCGTGCCCATGTGGCCATCCTTTCATGCTGCATCTCAATCCTTTGGACAGCTGTCAGCTAATTCAGACCCCAAATATCCATCCTGCCTCTGAGGTGTCATTCTCCAAAAAGCCTGTCACTGCTGCTCTTGGCACTAGAGGGAAGAGAGATTGATGACTGAGTGTCAGTAAATCTGACTCCAAACTCCCCCATGGTTGCAAGCCAGGAGCTCTCTGATGCCTAAACTCTGCAGTTTTGTTGGCCTTATCCTGACTTGCTGGAAATCTGGGGTGAAGGCAGGGGAGTAGAAGGGCAAAAGTGAGAGAGTCAATAGCACTCCAGCCTGACTTTCTCTTTGCACCTCTTTGGGACCTTGGGTGTGTTGAAGGCCCTAGCACTGTGGGTTAGGGGGGCTTTGAGCCATCCTCCTGCATTTACTGCATTCACTATGTTCCCTGTTCCAGTTTCAATTCCTGTTTGTAAATAGCTACAGAAAGAAATTCCTTTCCACGGATATGTGCCCACTGTAGAAGAGAATGGATGTTACTTTAATGTTTGCTTGCTAGGGGGGCAGGTTGGGGGAGGCGGTGGGGAACTTTGGCTCGCTGCTTCAGTTCCAAAATGTTGAACATAGAATATGCAATGGGGGCATTTTCCTCAGAGGCCAAAATAAAATACAGGAGAATTTGGGCTTAGTCTGGGGAGAGGTAGGAACTGGCTCTATATATGGCCAAGAAAGAAAGTATTCAAGATTCCTAAAAGGGAGAAAACAGTGAATTCAACCCACATTATATTATAGTAATATTGATTTTGACTGAATACATCCCTGTTCTGGGGAGGATATGAAAAGTAGTAGCACCTCCTCATCCAGGTTGTGTTGGCAGCTGACACTGTTCCAGATGTGCTGCAGCTGAAAGTGGTGCTATCATGCTGCAGCTGGGCAACATGATAGGAGATTGATGCCCTGAATCTCTGTTTTCGGTGGATCAGCTGCTCTTTAACTTGCAACAACTGCCTCTACACCAACTGCAGCTGTTTTGTGAACCTTGTTGCAAGTTAGTACTTCAGCATACTTTATCTTTGTTTCAGCCACTCTTTAGGTCAGTGCCAGCTGTCCTCAATCTTCATTGACCTGTGGGCCACAAGAATGAGCAAGTACTGTGCTTCCTGTTGATCTCAGTTTTAATGTTTTAATTTCTGGTGAGCACAAGCAACATTAGAGGGTCTCATGGGCAACATGTTGCCTGTGAACCAAGGGTTGGGAAACACTGGGCTATACTGTTCATTCCTGATACACATTTTCCTTCTCTTCTTTCAGCTTTTCACCTGCCTCTGGAGGGTGCTGCACAGAGGGAAATTCTGCTGGGAGCCTGCATGCTGCTGTCGCCTCAGCTTATAGGAACACAGCAGACAATCCTGACAAAAGAAACCAAACACTTCAGGGGCCAAGGAAAACAGCCTCTAATTGTCAGCTCGATGCTTTCGGCAATGAAATATTCATAGGAGGGCAAGGAGCATTTGTCATCCACTATGCACAGAGCCCTGCTGGATTCCAAAACCCACTATCAATTATTTGTTTGTGCAGCAGTTAAAGCTAGGGTCAGGTCTGACAGGTTGGGAGCTGCAATCAATGAATACATACCCAGCTTCAACCTCTTGATGCCCATTGCCAGGACAGGAGATTCCCCATCCACGGCAATACTGAGTCTAGAGTTCAGAGATAATCATCTCTTCTCTCATACAGCTCCATCTGAACCCCTCTGAATTCAAGTCATCTCCCTTGCTGTTGCATAGGAGCATAGGTACCTAAACTCAGTTGACCACTGATTGGAGAGGAATGGTGGCAGTAAAAGACCATTATAATTTTATTGTAATTATCTGTAAAGAGTATTGTAATTTATATTACACTATAATTTTATGTGGTGTTGTACTGTGTGCAAACGAGCTGAATGATTAACAATGGTTTAAGACAAAGATTTTTCAGGCGAGAGACTCAGATCAGTACAAAGCTGGATCCTTATACAATAGAAGAAACACAGGGCTGACTGGGGGATTTGGATGTTGGATGCTTCACAGGGCAGGACTTGGATACACAGTGTGGAGGCTACAAACAGATATTGTATTTGTCCTGGAATAAGCCATTTTATCTGAGGACAACGTGAAGTTGTTCAATGTTCATGTCCATTGTTTCAGGATAAATCCTAAAAAAGGGTTCATGGGATAAAAAGTACTAACAGTTTATCAGAGGACATAGCAAAATGTGTCTGGACAATTATCCTGGGATTATGTTATTGAATCAAAAGCCACTCACTAACCCTGATTAGAAGGGCAACATGTGTACACGCCAATCCTGGGACATGTATGTTCTGTGACAAACACAGGCATGACTTGCTCAGGGACAAATGCAACATCTGTTCCTAACTGGATAGAAGACTCTTATTGCAGCACTTCAGTATGAAAGATGTTGCGTGAGGATTGCTATGGGAATTGAGGAACCTCAGGCTGGTGTGGGCACTGCATAGATATGTGAGAAAAGTAATCCTTGATGTAACTTGATTGATTTCAATGGGGTAATACCATGGACGACTCTGATTCTGTAATGTTATGATTTAAAAACAAGCAAGAACTCCCCCCCCCACCCCCCACTTGTCTGATGTCAGCCTCTTCCTTTAAATAACCAAGGCCTGAAAAATGTGATATTGCTTATGTAGACCTGTGTGAAGCAGGGTGGGCAGAAATGATTTGCTAACAATTTTATACCCTTTGAATTCTAGCTTGTTCTCAGGGTTGATGTGATCTCTGATGTAGGTTAGAGTAGCCCCAGAGCCCTACCATAACTCACAGCCTCATAACCTTAATTCATTTAAATAATGCATGTCACTGATAAATTTTGCCATCTCATTACTCATTCCCTGGGTAACTAATATATATATATATATATATATATATATATATATATATATAAAATAACATACCAGTAAGTCTTAGTGCAAAACCTTGTACCTTTCTGATAACATTTTCCTGTGAAGAAAACTACCATTTTTTTTCCTACTCTTCTTTTCTGCCTCTTAGCCTGTGTCTAACATGAGACAGTACTTTGCCCCTCATCTCCTGGCTATTTAGTTCCCCTAATTTTCCTTTGAGATTGACTTTGCCAGAGGATTTTTAGTAGTCCAAGTAAATTGTGTCAATCTCTTCTCCTTTATGCACCATCTTATTGAAAAGTTCAAAGCACTCCAGCGGATTTGAGGCATGATTTTCCTATGCAAAATATATGATTGTTAGTCCCTATCGTATCTCACTCATTTATTTCATAACTGTATTTTAAATGAATAAATGAATAAAGACTACTAATTTGTAGTTTCCTAAACAATTTTTAGTGACTTTAGAAAAAATAGGTTTGATATTTGCTACCTATCAGTACTCCAGTTTGATAGTTGATTTTGTTGAGGGAGTGTGTATTTTTATTAGAAGCACAGTTGCATCATTCTTAATTTCTTTCATAACTCTTGAACCTATACCAACTGGGCCTAGTGCCTTACAGCTACTTGGTTTATCAACATGTTAAACTAAAGCCTCTCTTTTGACACATTCGATTCTTAACAATGCTTCACCTTTACAAGTTATTAACACCACCTCTTACTAAAGTTGCCCTGCACTTCCTAGCATAAAACCCTGTTTCAGTTGCTTTTAACTTTTCCAAGTTTCAGCCATTTGGGCTGAGATTTTCCATGCTGGGTGTCTTTTAGCCTGATTGGGTTGGAAAATTTCAGCCAAAAACAGCTTAGCTGTGTCAAAAAATGAGGCTAGAGAAAAATATGTAGTTTTGTTCAAGTTAAGCATTTTGGTAACATTTTCCTTGAAAAGGTCTTGTGCCCCCCTATGGTTTGGAAACAAAACTTGAAATTTGGCAGTAGGCCTTTGTGTCAGAATGCACCTTTTGCCTTCCCATGAAGATCTGCCCATAAATTGTTCCTATTGCAAGCTTATGCAAATTTGCAGTTCAGATTCTCTTATTAAATTTCCCCAAATATTTTGTCCACAGGCAGGAGACTGCAGAATTTGCCACTGCATCTCTGGGCTACTACGAGCCATGCTGTGTCCAGCCATTGGCATTGAGAGCAGACAGCCTACAACAAGAAAAGGAGGGCATGAATGGGACATTGGGAGCCAACTGGGAGACAGACATGGGAACTGGAGGATATTGGAACTAGATAGATAGTTCTCTTCCCCCTGCGAAGGGTTCTGCTGGTGTTCAAAGCCTTCAAAGTCTAAGCAGAGCGCAGAGATTATTCCTGTTTTGAGGCTTCTGTAAACATGCCTGGCATGAAGACACTTTGGCAGCCCCTTCTGAAAACTAATGCTTCACAATTCAACTGCCTACCCCATGGATTTAGCACTGACTCCTCAGACAGTTCTCCATGGGGACACAAAACGTGCCCCAAATTTGTTCCTATTGCAAGTTTCTGACCATTTTCCATTCAGATATACTTATTAAAGACTGTTTAGATTTTTAGGAGCTAAATTTCCCCAAAGATTTCTGGGGAATTCTGCCAAAGTTACAAGACTCCTGGTTTACCATTTAACCTGCTGGAGGCCATGTGATGGATGTAAGCAGCTGGACACACACAGCAGTAATCTTTGCACAGAGTGTCTGAACACAGCATTGCTCTTTACTCAAAACACAGTAGAATACAGATCATCTAGAAAACAGCATCCTCAATGCAACGCCTCTCATTTTAGCTTGTTCTTTCCATTGGAATCCTGCTGGACCATCTGTGTTCCCCTCCCTCAACAGGGCTGCGTAGTGAAGGGGAGGCTGTTGTCTGTGAGATGATGGCTACGTTTTTGCAAACATTGCAAGGTGTCATGAATAAAGCAAGGAAAAAAAAAGAAGGAAGCAGGAGGAACCAGTTTCATGGTCTAGGCCAGAGGTATGAAATTCACTTGAGCTTCCAGGCCAGATTCAGACCACGGGGCCTGAACCCCCACTCTGAGGAGTCATGCGGGCTGGATCCAGATTCAGACCTGGACCTGGCAGTAGGGTGAGCAGGAGCAATGAGGTTAATACAGCCATTGCATGCTTTCCCTACACCACACCTATCACCAATACATGTGTCCAGAATAGCTCCATAGCTAGGAGTTAGGTGGCAGGCCCCACCCCTGCTCACCCTACCCCCAAATTTCTGCCTCCTCTGGAGGCCATATCCAGCCTGCAGGCCATACTGATTGCCACCCCTGGTTCAGGCAGTTGAATGGTGCCTGTTACATTTTGTCCCTGTCTCTACCAAGAACTCTCATATGAGGCCAGGCAGATTTTTTCCAGGTAGTCACTAACTGTTTCTTTCTCATTTTCTGTGTCTGAGTTGAGACTCTAGGGTAAGATTTGCAGAAATGCTGAGTGCTCAGAGCTGCAACTGAAGTGAATTGGAGCTGGCTTTGAGCAACTAAAATGCTATATCATGCAAAGAATCAGAAAAACGGGTCCAAGGCATCTCCAATTAGGCACCCATTAAGGAAGTACTTTTGACCAGTGGGGGCAGGTGTGCCACAAATTATTCCTGCATCTTCCCCCAGTGCTACTCCAATTCCCTATTCCTGCCTGATCTGCTGCTTTGCTTTCTGTTTTCTTTCCTGTGCTCACTGCCCAATGTGGTGCTTTGTTTTCTGCTTTTTGCCCTATCTACAGCTGTTCTGCCTGCCCCTTCCCTGATCTGCCATGTACCAGACACAGAGGATACCCATACTGCTTGTGACATCTATGCTGTAGGTTGCCCATTCTTGCTTTTGACTATAATGAATCTGTGCCTCAGTTCCCCATCTGTGAATGGGGATAATATCACCCCTTCACAGCACAGGAGTGTTTTGAAAATAAATGAATTAACGACTGTGAAACTCAATCATGATGGGCACAATAGAAAATAACATGAGGAAATTATAAATTCTGCCTTCTGAGCGGAGTTGGAATAGTGTGTGGTAAGTAGGGCTTGGAGCCACACATTGAGTAATGAGGAAGAAACAAAATGTTATATAGCTCTTCATTAAGTGAGCAATGTGCCTTCTATGCACTGAACAAAGCAGAGGCTCTGGAGGGGAGGGGGAATATTCTTCGATTATTTGACTAAAGATTAGATTGGAAAGAAAATTGAAGCTGCCCAGAATGCTTTTACTTTTAGCATGTTCTGCATTTTTGATTCTTTGACTTTGCAGCCGTCATACGGTTCTTTTGATGTTTTTTTTTTTTTAATGTTTAGGTACTTTATTATTTTCTTCCCAAAAAAGAGTAATATGCATCCTCATTTTTGCCCAGTCGCTTCTCATAGAGCTGCAGCTCACTCCTACCTAATACTGGGCTCAAGAGATAGGCCTTCTTTTAATCTCTCACCCAAAAAAAGCAGTATTTCCTCACCCCCAAGTAGAGACTGAAAGGAGAATTCAAGCCTTTGACCTTTTTTTGCCAAGAGGCAAGAATGCTACCAGTTGATTTGTACCATCACCTAATACTTTATCTTGTATGCAGATTTTCATGTGCTTTACAGAGCACACAGCAGAGCAATAAAACACAGACAAGGAAATCAAAACCATATTTCTGCTCTGCTTTTGTATTACTAGTAGTGTTTAATGCAACGCACTTAAAATGTCTCTAGAATACATTAGGGTGTTTTTGATGGTGGATTTAACTGCCAAACTATAGCCTGCCTCTTTGGGATTCCTTCTCATCTTTACATCCATATTCTCTTTGTCTCATTTCTCCATAAATGGGAGGAGAATGAAATGCACAACCAGTTACTCAGAGCCAAGCCAAAGAGTTTGGAGTCATTCCGGGGCTGTCCAATATCACCCAGGAGACACTCTCTTGCCTGTGTAATGAACTTTGCCAGGTTTGACAGTGATCTTCCATTTTATTCTTCTGACAGACCTCTCTGCATCACACTGTGCAGAACTCTTCATTCATCTAGTGACTCAAGAGTCATATCAAACTGTTTCAAGTAGGCAGCCCTGCTACTGAAGAATATTGGCCAGAAATAGAGATGAAACAGTCAATACCTGTTCTTCACTTTTTTGTGTGTGCAAGAGACCTTTGTCAGGTATTTTAGATCCGCGCAGCCATTATCTAACAGTTGCTGTTTTAAGGGATGGTATAAAATCAAATTTAACACCACATTTAGATACTTGTTTTTTAAAAAGATCGTGTGTACATACATATACACAATGTGTATGTAAGGACAGCAAAGATGTTCCTATAAATTTATTAAAAAACTTCCAATAGAGACAGCTTCTTATGTTGTACGAAATACAACCCAAATATTGCCCTGTGTTAGTCCCTGAAAGACAAGGAGTAAAATGGACTATGTAATAAGAGAAACCGCCTGTTTTCATTGTCCATTGCAGAGAAAAGGCAAAAACAAGGAAACAGCAGAGTGAGTGAGAAGAAAATTGCATTTTGAAAAATTCTTGCAGTGTTAAGAATTTGAGATGCTATTTGTAACACAGACAACATAAGATTTTTAACCTGACAGCGTCCATTTCAGTTAGGTACCAGTGGCCGTTACTTTAAATTTCTGCAGCATCAGCTGTCCAAATAACTAAAAACCCCAACAGATGAGCCAATGGTACCCATAATGCCATTGGAAAAATATGCAAATTTGGATCCAAATGGGTCTGCTAGAATCTACATCTTCACAGACAATAACCGTGATGCTTGAAAGCGCCAGACAATTGATTCCAGTGAATACATTTCTTACCTGAGCGGTGCTACTGGGAGTTCCAGAGATGAATGTCTCCAGTGTAAACAAGCTGTCAGTCTGTATTGGGCATTGTTAGCCTGAGCTAAATATTATTAGGAAGTGCCTTAGGCATTGCAAAGCAAAAGTGTTCTAAGTGGGTTAAAACAGCACACAGAGCTGCGGAGTCTTTGGAAGTGGGACCTGTGGTAAGGTAGAGAGGACTGGCATAATGACATGGAAGAGCGGTATGCGTGTTTGATCTTTGGCAGAACCCACAAATGGGACTCAGGTATTGTGACCATGCCAGCCTGTTCTAGGTGAGCACTCAAAAAGCTGAGGTGACTAGGTCTGTTGTGAGAAGGGCTGAGGTCTGTACAAGTCACCACATTTCAGGATCTTCGCTAACAATTCTGTTATTGTTGGCAAGAAAGAAGAGCCTCAAAAAGGGATTTCTGGTAGTAACCAGGGTCTTTAATCAGAATAGAATTTAGGTAGGAAATAAAAGGACTGGGTAGCTCAGGGAAACAGGGAGGCAGTACAGTACATGGCTCTGAATCCAGTCAAACTTGGTAGCGACTAAAACCCGCTACCTTCTGATAGCTGTTCAGGGGGCTGTTTGAGGTGAGCTGATGGATCTCGCTCTACAGGCATCAATACCATTAAACTACCACCGCAGCTGGTCCTAATTGACTCCCATGTTGGCAGTCTGAGCAGAGAGGCCATGGATTGAGTAGGCTGTGGAGAGTAAACTCGCCCCTAGACGAGGTTCCCATCTGTCTCTCTGTTGGAGCTCGCCAGTAGGGCTACGCACATGTACATGGGCAAGCTGCAGTGCCTCTGCCCATGCGGGCCCTGTTCTGTGGATAAATAAAGGATCCTGGTTGTTAGGGCTGTCAGTCCATCTCCACTGCGCATTACTAAGCTCATTCCGATAAAGAAGGGGAAAAGGCAAGTGTTCGGCACCCTGCACCTTTAATTACCTGGCTGGTCTCATTCCCATTCATTTAATTTTCAATTGAGAAGGTTAGTCAGTGTTAAACCTAGCAGCACTGCCTTTCACTTGGGCTTTATGTTATAGAGGCGTCAGGCTTAAATTTTTGCCATGACTAATATTTTATTGACACTGCTGCACTATATACATTGGAAAAGAGCATCCAGAATAAAGTATCTCTCTATTTTAGCGAAGAGATGCATTTGCTATGGAGATGACTGGAGTAAATCTGGACTCACAATTAAAATCTGTTTAGAGTTTCTAGCAAAGAGATTGATGGATTAGGCTCAGTGCTTCATCAATCCCCAGTACATTTCTCTCTGTAGAGTAACATTGACGGCATATCATAAATAGCTATTTGCACTAAGTGCAGGAACTCCTAAAGTATCAGATTATAGCTGGCATATATATTTGAAGTGGTAGGCGAAATACAAAGTGCCTTTAAGTAACAAGGGCAATAGGCCCTTTGTGGCATTTCACCCACTACCTTGCTGTTTGCTTCAAGGATACCACACTGAGGCACTGGAGGCTTTGGGTACAAAAGAAGCCAGAGAGGGCAGTTATTTTGAATATTTTGGTTACATGCATAATGTACAAGGCATCATTTCCACATGCAGGAAGTTACCATCCCATCTCCAACAAGATTGGGCCCCTCAACTGATCTTCCTGGACAAATTCCTACTGGAGCAATTACAATTTGCATCCTTAAATGCCCCTTGCATTTGCAATTAGTTCCAGAATTGCTCTTCACTTCCTGTCCTAAAGTCTTGCCTTTTGTTGCTGTGTGCACCTGTCATGTTCTGCTCCAGAGATTATTGATTTCCATGAGGGAGGAAATTACTTATTACATAAAGTGCTATTGAATTCTTGCAATTCCTATTGATGTCAGTGGGCAGTGCAGGTGCTCTATACCACTCAGTGAAAGGTCTTTGTATTATCAGGTGCTTTGGGATTGTTTACAAATAAAGGCAGTAAGGAGGTTTAAACTACTAAGATAAAACTACTGTGATCTTGGGATGTCTTTATATATCATGACAACCGAGGGCATCACAGAGGCAAGGGGCTCTGAGCCAGACACTTGTCACTGGAGCTAAAAATGGATCTCCATTAGATGTTAGATTGAGGGATGTAGATAGGCATCCTGTAGCACAGTGGCTACTGGAATAAGCTGGGGAGCCAGTTTAGGCCCAAACCCAGAGGCTACTGAGTAGACCAACAAGCAAATCCAGCTTGGGCATTCTCAGATAGCCTTCTCCACTCAGAAAGACATTGCGGATTCCTATCACCACACACACCATTCTGCATAGAGGGGCAGTGAGATGGTTCTTTGGGTTGTACACTAAGCCTCTAGGGCTCATTATAGTTTAGAGGAAAGGCTATGTGTAGTGGCTGTGAAGGGTGGTCTTCAGATCTTTCCTCTGCCTGTGCTGCATAGAGAAATCCCTCAGCTGTTCCTTTTGATTTCAGTTATCGGTGGGTAGCAGTTGCAGGTTCAAGGTATATTTTCATAAGGAAACAGGCTAGATGCCTGCCTACATCTTAAAAGCTGGGAATCTCCCTTGCAGGGCCTGAGGCCTTTTCTGTTAACAAGGGGCTTGTGCAGGTCCCCACAGGCTTGCTTCTAGCACATCCGATTTTTTTTAGACCTTATTCATAAGGAAAAATCTAAGCACAGAGGATTCAACATGTTTACCACGAGCCTGGTCACTCACACAATTTCAAGCTACCGATTTCTGTAGACCAGCACCAAACAAGGACCAATGATTCCATGGGGGTAGTGGTGGCTCCAGCATACAGTAATGTAACTAACTGGACAGGAGTGTGCCTGGCTTGTCTGGGTACAGTCAGAACTCTTGACTGTCGTATCATAAATACCAAACTACTAGCAGCCTACAGAGATTCTCCTTTAGCTCAGATGGTAAGGGGCTGGGGCTTTGGTAGCAGGAGAATCTGAGTTTTGTCCCTGCTATTGCCATGCGCTTCATAATGACTATAGCATTGTGACAAATAAAAACAGTGGGCTCCTACACACATGTAGGGAGCCTGCTCTGATGCGCTGTAATTCCAGTGCATCTGAGCAGGTTTGATGAATTGAGTCTGCTGGAGTGTGGAAATTACCACCCTCCAGCAGCCTTCAGCATCACGTGTATCAGTGTCCCTGTGCTGAAAATGGCAGTGGGGCTCTTTAAAGCTTGTTCAACGAGCTTTGGTTCAAAGCACTCTGCCACCGTTTTTCATCACGGGGACACTGATACATGTGATACTCCAGGTGCTTTTAATTAGCGCAGCTTTCGGAGCTGCACTAATTAAAGCCCCCCACCCCCACCCCATGCCTCACAGAGCATGTGTATAAACACCCAGTGTATTTGCTTCCTTAAGACTGTAACTAAAGGAAGCAGTCAAGAAGAGTGGATAGGTCTAGAGGTCACAAATAAATAGACCTCCAATAGTGCAGAGGTTTCAAATTAAGAAAAAAAGATTATATTTTAATTACTAAGACTAAGTAAAATTACTTAAATTAAGGTAGCAGTTTGAGGGGCTTTGCAAATTGGTATGGCATTGAAGAACAGACAATATCTTGGACCTTCTTTATGTAATTTGTTCAACTGATTCTACCTATGCCAGTCCTGCACCAGAGGTGGTCAACTAGCATGCAAGAATCCTTGCTTTCAGGAATCTTAGCCCAGCACCAGTGCTCAGTTCTCAGGGAGCATCTGTGCTTCTAGAGATAATAAAGCAGAAGCCAACTCCCTTGGTTGCAGTAGCAGCCTCAAAAGGGATCCGCTTCACAAAACTAACAATGATACAACATTTCTTCAGAGGTGGTGCGCAACTTGCTGAGAAAAATGACTGGTTTGAGTATGTGTAACAGTGCCACCTGGTGACTCTCACCATCACATGTAATCTCACAAGCACACCCAGGGATGATGACTGTACCCCATTTCCTCTGCCCAGCTTTGTCTTCAAAGTCTAGTAGAACACGACCTCTACAGAACTCAAGCAGAACTCAACCCAGGCTGAAAAAAGACCATGAGGTGGAACTGCTCTTCTCATTTGTTTGATTCCTTTTCTCAAGAGATCCACTGGTTCTGAATCTCCTATGCTCAGAGGAGCAGTAGTGACCATCCAACAGCTACCCTTTAATGCAAGGGTGGGCAATTATTTCAGGCAGAGGGCCACTTGCTGAGTTTTGGCAAGCCATCGAGGGCCAAATACAGGCAGCCCAGGGCAGATAAATATACATTTTCTAAATTTTTTAGGGGCCCCGCAGGCCAGATAGAATGGCCTGGTGGGCCGCATCTGGACCCCGGGCCACATTTTGCCCACCCCTGCTTTAATGGCTAGAGATGACTAAACATTAGTGTAGATTATTTATAAGAGGACAAATTCCTTCCCTACTTTCAATGGTGTGCTTTACTAATTTTAATCAATTATGAGTAATATTTTCCTTTGGTTAAAGAGAAGTGTTCTTTTTTTCTGTTATATGTATGACTTGACAATAGCAGCAAGGCTAACCTGTGCAATAAGGATAAAATGTTATGTTTGTTCTTGGCTTAATCAGTTCTTGTTTTGGAAACTCAAAACAAAAATCAAGCTATTTTCACATGAACATCCTGGTGAAATGGTGGTGGGCTAGGCCTCGTCTGGCAATGTCTGATGCCTGAGAATTGAGGAGGTAGCTATTATGTGTGAAAATAGCTAGAATCCCATCAGGGCTGTAAAAAATATATCCCCCTCTCAGCAGGATGTACCAGCCTCCAAAAACCAAAACAGCCAGGGTGCATGCCAGGAAAACTCATCTGCTTTCCTGATGACTTAAGTCCAAGGCATGATCACATTTGGCATTAAAATCATATCTGAAAGATTCATAGACATTAGGGCTGGAAGGGACCTCAGAAGATCTTCGAGTCCAGTCCCCTGCCCCAGGGGCAGGAAGTCAGCTGGGGTCATAGGATCCCAGCGAGATAAAGATCCAAATGTCTCTTGAAGGCGTTCAAAGTAGGTGCTTGAACCACCTCTGGCGGCAGTCTATTCCAAACCTTGGGGGCCCGGACAGTAAAGAAGTTCTTCCTTATGTCCAGCCTGAAATGGTCATGGAGGAGTTTGTGACTGTTCGATCTTGTCCTCCCTTGGGGCGCTCTGGTGAACAGATGTTCCCCCAGATCCTGGTGAGCACCCCTTATAAACTTATAGGCGGTCGCCAGATCACCCCTGAGCCTGCGCTTTTCCAGGCTGAAGAGACACATGGCTCTCAGCCTCTTGTCATAAGGTCTGTTTTCCTGACCTCTGATCATGTGAGTGGCTCTCTTCTACACATACACATGGACCCTCTCAAGCTTCTCCACATCCTTTTTGAATTGTAGAGCCCAAAACTGGATGCAGTACTCCAGCTGCGGCCTCACCAAGGCCGAGGACAAGGGGAGAATGACATCCTGGGATTTGCTTGAAAAGCATCTATGGATGCAAGCCAGCGTTTTGCTTGCTTTGCTAGCTGCAGCATCACATTGAAGGCTCATGTTCATCTTGTGGTCAATCATGACCCCCAAGTCCCTTTCATCCATAGTGCTAGCCAGTGTAGCATTGCCAAACCTATAAGCGTACTGCGGGTTTTTTCTTCCCAAGGTGGAGAACCTTGCAAGAAAGAAAACATGAGAAACAAGTTTTAGACTCTCAGTTAATCCTACTGAACCCAGCTCCTCATGAGCATCTTGGGACCTGTCTCAATGAGAAGGGGCTCTTGAAATGTTCATGTATCTGCTTGTAATATTATGTAAAAAGGATCTTGCTTTCCTTCCACTGTAAGAGGATCCAGGCCATTTAGGGACTGGGTCATGTGTTTAAATATACGCATTGTTGCATGCCTAGATAGTTTGCACGTAAAGTTGCAGACATCATGCAAATTCAGTATTTGGATGTACAAATGAACGTTTGCAAACATACCATGTGGTCATGGTGACCTGCCTGCGAAGTTGGTATGGCATTTGACTAGCATTTAACATTTTTGTAATTGTGTATGGCCCTAGCATTTGACATTTTGAATATTAATTTATGCAGAAGTACCAGATTCACCCACGACAGTGAGGTTCTGTGAGAATGGAAATAACTATCTGCCATGCAGATCTATTAGGTAACTAATTTTACAGGCTCTCCCCCTGTTTTCACATCCTGTATGGACCCCACCTGGTATTAAGTTCAATGTGTAATAATAAAGATATAAGGAAAAAAGGTAAGGAGATTCTGGAAATGTCTAACACTAGGCAGAGAATGAACATAATGATCCTTAAGTGCCTTCCCAACTAAACACTGCACATGTATAAGCCTTCCATCCTTCTGCCTTTCTGTCATAGATGCATAGGTTCATAGATGCATAGGTTCATAGATTCATAGGTTCATAAATGCCAGGGTTGGAAGGGACCTCAATGGATCATCAAGTCCGACCCCCTGCCAGTGGCAGGAAAAAGTGCTGTCCATCCAGTCCATTGAGTAACACACTAAAAATCAGATGGTGGCCAGGTGCCAAAGCCATGAATGCAGTTCCTTAAGCATTTAGAGTTGAGAAGGGCTATAAGACACTGTCCTGTGTGCTCTTTGCCATTGCAGAGTGCAGGTTTGATGGGGCTCGGTTGCCAAATGACTCCCTGATCTACTAAGAGTCTGTGACAGTTCATTTGCTTTGCATAGTATACCAAAGGGACCTCTACAGCCACTTAGCTCAAGCTCAGCTCAAAGGCAGCCATCTATACTAGAGCTCTTACTTGTCATTGCTATCATTGAGGAAGATGAGACACAATTAGGATTAGTGGGAAATTTAGGACAAAATGGCCTCAGACTCTGACTGGTATCAGGCATGTTAGTTCATTTTTTTTAAAGCTGATTGAGATTGAAGAGGCCAGAGTGGGCAGCACAGTGGCCCATTGTTGTTGCTGCTGCTGTTCAGTTTGTGCTGCTTATGTGAAAAGACATGGGAGTTTCATGTCATGCCACAGGATTTTCAGCCATCTGTGACACTTAAGCCCCTCTTAGTCCTGTGTGAAAAATGGCTCAGACAAGAAGACTGGAGGGGGAGGGAAGAAAATCCTTCTATTCCTCTCATCAGCTAAAATAAGATGATCATCAAGGAAGGAAGGAAGGGAGGATTGCAGAAGCTCCTTTTGGCCTGAAATGTGCTTCTATTTGTGGGGCAGAGTAGCAATAGAAATTTTCCATTATAGCTGCATGGCTTAGTTAAACCTGACCCCAAAATCTTATGTAAGCTCCATAGCCAGAAGCAGAAGAACTCTTTACTCCCTTTGTTTGTGACAAAGGAGTTAAGCTGACCTAGAGATGTTCATTTGTGTAGGGTGCCTACCATCATTCCCCTAATAATGTACAGGTAGTTCCCAGAACTGTCTTTGGACTTGGATTTTCGGGTTTTGTGGGCTCAGAGGAGATCCCAAAGGAAGAGTTTCTAAAATATGCTAAGAATGTATTTTCAAACAAGTTTCTGTTCAAGTATCCTAAGAGCTCTTAGCTCTTCCCCCACAGGAGATTTGGGATAATATATGTCAGAGGGAACATTGTGAAAGGCAACAAGACTGAAGACTTTGCAATGGGAGCTGCTGCAGAGGATTTTGCAGTACAAGGTGTTACGTAGTGCAGCAGAGCTGAGTAAATGCTGGTGAGATGCCATCTACGTACCTTAAAAAAGCTGAATCAGGTGGGTTAAAATGGTAGTGGAGGTGTCTCCCAGTGGGACCAGGCAGGCACTTCCCTTGGGGCTGGAGAAAAACCTGCAGAGACATTTGGACTGCTGATTCAGGTGGGAGTTTGGTGGTTGTATGAGGTGGTGTGGATGTCACCTGTGGAACATTTTTGTTGGTGGGAGGGAAGGGAGGTAGATGGACTAGTGCTGAAGTTATTGAAAAGCAGGTATTTTCCCCTTCTTTTGTATTTGTAGTCTCCTGTGTTTTCCCAACCCATTATGTTCCCTTTTCCCCAATAAAGATTCCCTCGCTTGTACACAGTCCCAGAATGCTTGGCAGTGGCAGAAATTCTGCCAACTAAGGACAATCCCTGCAGGGTACATTTCATTTTCTAGGTTTCCAGGTTGGGGCTTCAAGTCATATTGTCATTTGTCAAGGAGGAGCCCACATATCATGTCTTTTTGCCACCATCTACCACCTGGGGGATAACCCAAATGTCCAGATGCTTTCACCAAACACTTCAAACTATTTCAGGTCTGTATAATTGTATTAGAAATCTTGGGAGAATGGGTACATTTCCCCTCAGGTGCCACAATTCTGCAAACCAGCTGTGCAGAAGTACCAGAGCACAAAACAAATGCATCTAATCTGTGAGCAGCCGTGATTCCACAGCCAGCACCGAGCAGCTCTCCATGCCTGCTTAGTATTCCACAGTGGTGACAAAAATCAAACTCAGGGTTGCTGGTTTATTCCTAGTGCTAGCACTAGCAAGAATCTCTGAGGTGGTGGGGACGTTACCTGTGGGACATTCATGCTGGTGGGTGGGGAGGGAGGTAGATGGACTAGTGCTGAAGTGCAATGGCCCATGAAATAAAAGGGCCCATGACATGCAGCTGAGCAGTAATGATTCCACCCAGTAGAGAGCGGTCTCTCTCTCGCTCACACATACACACAGACTGAAACTCTGGAACTTCTCTAAATCAGTCCAGAATCTGGAGCTGCTTGCTCTTTCCAGGCTGTGATACCAAATGATGAAAGTTTGAAATGATCAGGTGCTGATGTGGAAAAACATCCAGCTCAATGACTCAAAGTTCTGAGTTTCCCCCAATTCTAATCTCCCAGCCCCCATAGACAATCACTGAAGGGATGGGAAATATCCTTTCTACTGGAAAGGAGGCATAGTCAGCATCTCTTTGACACAGGGTGGTTGAGATGTGGTGGGACAGGCAGAGCTCTATGGGTTTCTTGGAGCACAGCAAAGGGATTTGCCCTGATGCCTTTGGCAGGGGCATAGACAACAAAGGGCAGGAAAGCAGCAGACTTTGCTTGCTGACTTCTCCCATGCCAGGGGCCCAGAGCTGCAGGGCTAGAGGTGGCTGAAGACTAGGGAGACTGCAGAGGTTTTTACTTGTAGACCTGTCAAGCCAGAGAGGAATGAAGGTTAGGAATAGGGGTAGTGAAGGAGCTCACCCATTGATTGACAGGGTACAGCAGAGAACAAAGAGTGTAGAGACAGTGGTTGATTCTCTTCAGGTGAAGCAAGGACTCCTGGGGAAAGAGAATAAGGAAAAGGCAGGGAGGGACTGCAACAGGAAGGGATGGGGTAGCTGTTAAATACAGCAAATAGGAGAAGAGCCCTGGGAGTGGCAGAAGATCCCCAAACTGGGGTATCTGTCTGGATTTATTGTCTTTGGGATTTTTAAGGATTACATGCACTTTATGGGATAATAACCTGCACCAGGTTGAGGTGATAGTAGCCCGAAGGAAGTTTGTGGTGGAATCCTTTAGGGGCTGAGGAGGAAAAATGAAGGTGGCATCCCTACAGTATTATACTGGCAGCAAAGGAGAGTAGTGGGGCAACAAAGCAGATTTTCAAGAATCCCCCAGGGCCTTGGTCCATTATGGAGGAGGCTTGGTGGGCAGATGGGGGGTGGGAGGGCAGGGAGGGGTAGAAATGAACACCCTGCACTGGGGCATCCTTTTGGTGCTGCTGTAGGAGTTAGGAACCTGAGCCACCCAGGCCATTGGCAGTTCTGGTGTAAGAGACAAGAACACCACTGCATTACCGCCTTCCCTTCACACTCTGTAACCGATGGTTGTGCTGTTAGAGAAGGACAAATGTGATAAATAACCATGGAAAACAAATCTGCGGAGATGGATATTCTACTGTAAACCATATGTCTCTGTCCGGTGCCACTGCACAGTCATTACTAAAAAAAGGCAGGGTAATAAAAAGCAAGATTCCTTATATTTCCAATAATGTTTCATGACCGTCCAAAATGCTGAGTGCTGTGGGACTGGCTGGAACGTAAATCAAGGAGGACAAACAAAATAGAAATCCCACATCTCAGCTCCTGGCTGCACCTGTTGCCCAGGTGAGAGGAACTTGCTTTGCCTTCCAGCTGGTCTCTGGCACTGGGCCCTCATACCACTAGTAACACAAGGGATGTTTCTATTCAGCACAAGGAGGCACATCATTAAGAAGCTAATTGTTCCCACAGCTTTGCTGCTTCTAACAGGGAAAGTGATGCCCCTTGGCTCAGCTTCCTCCTGTGCCATACAGAGTTATTCCCATGCCCCTTGCTCCTGCCCTGATACCTTCCCTGCTATTCCAGCCTCAAGGTGGTTCAATCCTGATTTTCATCACCATCTTCTACCCCACTCTCAGGCCCTTGTATTAGTCCTCCAAAGGAATGCCACAGATTAGCATAAAGTTCCCTACCATTCCAGGTAGGGCCTCTCTACAGCAGAGACTGCCTTTATGATGGCCATTAATAGGGAATAGGATGAGAATCCACTAAACTTATTATAGTTTAACCTTAGTCTAGGTTTGCAGAGGTGAAAGGCTTGTGTCATAACCCATTGTGCCCTGGTACCTTCTGTCCTCTGGTACCTGTCTAGAATTGTTTCTCTGGTACTCTGGGGATGTCTCTGAAAGAAAGAGGCACATGATTTTTTTTGTTCTGGCAACAACCTGTTGTCTGCCTGGGAAGAAAAAGGAGCAAATACATCTCTTAGCTGAGGACAGGCAGAGGACTTAACAGTAAGTAGCCTGGGGATGAGTTCCAAATGGCAGGGACAGGAGCCTGGGGAAAAGATTTGGGAACAAACCAGAAGAAGAAGTAAGGTCATGTGCAGGGTAGAAGAATGCAGGATGGCAACAGGATGCAGGAGAGAGCCACACATTACCTGGGAAACACCAGGGCAGAAGGGAAAGGGAGGAAAGGCAGCATCCTTTTGCTTTCTGGGGATTTTGGGGGGGTCTCAGCAGGAGCTAGCAAGCCTACAGCTTTCACCCTGCTGTACCTTAACACACAGTGTCACTCATTTCACGAGTTTTGCTTGTCCGCAGCTTGAGGTGCAGTTTCCCCCAAACCCCTGCCCTTATCTCCTTGAAACTTGGCAGGCTTTGTGGCCTCAGCAGGGGCTAGCAGGCCTGCAGTTTTGACCCCACTGTGGCTTAACACATACACATGACACAAGTTTGGCTCTCACAACTTTGGGGTGCAGTTTCTCTGAAACCCCTGCACCTATCTTCTTGAAACTTGGCAGGCTTCATGCCCTCAGAAGGGGCTACCATTACTGCCAGTTTCATCCAAATCTGGCCATAAATGACAAAGTGATGGGCTGTTTCAACCTTCCCCATTATAGCCTATGGGTGAAATGTTGAAACAGTGTTGAAACAGCAAAACATTTCGACTTGCCTCATTTTGTTTTGAGGCTGTTTCAACCATATCTGTTCTGTTTCAGTTTTGCTGTTTTGGCCTCGAAACAGCTTTGAAACAAAACTGGTGATGAAATTTCGCACAGCCCTAGTGACTGGTTATTGATATTTGACTTGAACCTTGCTTCAGGGTTTCCCCTTTTGCTCTTGGCAGTGCAATGGGAGGAAGTCATTTTGTTGCTGAAAAGAAAGAAACAGATGGAATTTGTGGCAGCGCTAGCTTGTTGCCACAGTAACAGGGGGGACTTTTTAAATTATTACTTTAAATTCTTCATTGTCTTCATTAAAGGTAACAATGATAATAGCAGAGAATAAACAAAGCAGAGCCCTGCTGTGCAAATCAGTACCTCAATAAATAAAATTAGAAGCATGCTTTCTGTCATGAATGCTGATACTGACACTGAATGATGGAAGGTCCCTGGGTTACCTGAGGATGCAGAATTACTCATATTGCCACCTTTAAATGTAAGACAGGGTCATGCCTTGCTCTGCCCCAAACATCCTGTTGTACAGAGTAGACATAATGCACTGCCTACCACAAGGATCACTGGGTCAGTGGAGCTAACTCTGATGTTTCAAGGTATCATCTCATCACCCGTAGCGATCAGACTGGGATCCCTTTATCTACATATGCCCACATACAGCAGTGCACAAGTTATCAGGCACATTATGGAGACTTCTACCTTCCTCTGAATCAGGGGTGCACCGCTCAAACTTCACTGAAGCACACTTGCAAGGCACATTTTCCAATGGAGGGCTGTCACTAGTGGCAAAGAGTACATTGCAAATAGGAAACTAGACTGCATTTGCAGGTCCACGTGCAGACTAGTGAATTGCCACAGAAAGGACACAGTTCATGGTGATGAAAAGTAATTTGGCCCCTTCGCTGGTTTTCAAATCCTCTTTGATTCTTGATGTTTGCAGACAGGAATTAGGGAGTGGCTTAATAAAGGAATGTGGCAGCCACCAGGATTGTCCTGGTGGGTTGAATAGGGATTGGGGGCCATGTGTTGTGCACCCCCATTCTGAACTGCCAGGCAATGGCCACTGGATGGAGAACATCAGGGTTTTCTGACTCTCCAGTGCATTTTTGCAAGTCCCATAAGATGATGAGAAAGACATTTTATCACATTCTCCATCAAAAAGATATATAAGTTCTCAACAAATTTCACTGGCTGATACATTATGCACACTGGTATCACTTCACCCACCACCACAATGCAGCCAGCTCTGGTGTGAAACACAGCAGCTGTTTTCTAGCACACAGCAACACCACACAATAGTTACAAACAAGAAGCAAAGAGGAATTGTCAGCCAACTGGAAATACATGGTAAATTCAGGACAGAATGTCATTCCTTGAACTGGAATTTGGCCAGATTATAGAACAAACATTAACACTGGTACAAAACAGAGACTGGGCTTGGATTTTTATGGTTCATCTCATCTGAAAAATAGCACCTCCAGCTGCCTTCACCTTACTTGTTAGGTCAGCCAGAGTTAGGCAGGCATAGTCAATAGATAGATTAGACAGAGAATGAGTTAGAGGAAGAAAGAGCTTCAGACGACTGAGCAAAGTGTACCATGGCCTCAGAGAAAAACATTTCTTTTCTGATGGACCCAAGGTGAGCAGAGTGGGTGTTTAAACCCGGTGGTTGGGCTTTATGAAAACATACTCCTATAAAACACAATTCCATTTATTATTATTCTTTATTATTTCCCACATATTAAATGTCTAATATTTTGTGTTGTCAACACAGGGCAAATATTTAAAATAAATATTTGGCAAGGGGATGCAGACCTGGGTTTCCCATGTGGATATGGGGTCTTCCCTCTCCACAGTACCATCCCTAGGTCCTTAGAAGACTCGGTGCATGTGTGACAACCTGAGTATGAATGAAGCACACCCAGGATGGAGTTAGGAGTACATGCATAATCCCTCTTTCCCCCAAATGTTAGACACAATCTGCTTCAAATTTAAATCAGTTACCAATCCCTTTATTTTCAAAGAGTTTTGATTCTAGAAATGTTGACAAATCCCTTTAGAAGGGGTTTGACAACGTTCTCCATCCACGAAACTCCAACCCATATGATGTTTTAGCTGATTGGGCAGTTAAAGGCACACCTTCTTCAGGCTGATATCCTTGACTGCCTGTTCCTGATGCATCATGCATTGGTGATGAACTGTGAGTAGTGATAATTCAATGAGATATTTTGCTTTCACTTCCTGCCCTGTACTCCCTGCCTGATCTGATGCTCTACTTTCTACCCCATGCCCTTTCTGCTACTGTGCCTCCTGTCCCTTCCCCAGTCTGCTGCATGCCATATGCAGAGGCTGCCCATGTCATCTGTGACACCCATACCATGGCTGGCCACCCTTGTGCTAAGCAGCAATCCCTTTCCTTTATGTCCCAGAAACTGATGGAGATTCTGTTTTGACTTCTGCTGTCTAAATGGCCATTTAGCCAGTTAGACTGTTGTTTTATGGATTGGAAGGTGAATAATAGTGCCCTCTCTCAGATGGAATAACTGCAGAAGTTCAGCTGAATTCAGCTCTATAAGGTAATGCAGCACAAGTACTGACTGTCTGAACTTTTCTTTTTTTACCCTTCTCCTATTAGCACATGCAAAACCTGAAGTTCCTTTTCTTTCTGTCTACTCTATCTTATGCTTCTTGGTTATTAATTCAGAGGTGGAATGCTGTTTGAGGTAGGGGGAGGAAGCTAAGGTTGGTTCTAGAGAAGGATTACCCTTCCCTAGAAATCTCTGGTGAAAAAAGGAGACATGCCCATAAATATCTTTCTGTTCTTTCCATACAGCAAACATGTCAACAAGTTATGATCTGCTTATATAGTCAAGGGTAACAAATAGAGCAAAGATTGGTAGCCTCTGATGGTTGATATCAAAAGTCTATCCTGTCTGATAAAACATTCTGTCATGTTACCACATTCACAGAAATGCACCCTTGGACAACAGAGTATGTATTCTTGACTTGGACTTTGGGAAAGCTGAAATCTTGACAGATTTTGGTACAACCTTACAGGTTTTATACATGATGAGGAAGGTTAGCATAGGTAGACTGGGGAAAAAATGGTTTTCCTAACCCATCAAAAATGCATTCCACACTAGGAAGAAAGAAAGAAAGATCTTTCAAAGGTTTTTTGTGAGAAATTAGTGACCGAGAGCATGGATCTGATAGCCTGATGGATAGAGACAGTGAAGCCTTGTCTATACCATTGTAACGGTGGGTCTCAGCAAGAATGGGACTGATCACGTCCCAACTGCCTGAGTCTGCAGCCACTCCTAGACCCAGAAGTTCACTAGCTCTAGGTTTACCCCGGCGGGACACTATCAGGCTTGTCAAAATGTGAGGGTCTCAGAATAGAAGTTGGGAACGAGCCTGCAGCAACTTCTGGATCTGGAGCATGTCAGTGGACTCAAGTTCAGGCCTTCTTTTTGGGACCCGCTGATGCAGTGATATAGACAAGCCCTTGGCTTTGAGTCCCTCATGTGAATCAAGCAGGTGAGGGACCTGAGTGTGAGTCATCTGCATCCAATGTGAGTGCTATAGCCATCAGGTTTATTGGCTAGTCTGTGGTGAAGCAAACTTTCCCTCTTTCTCATATCCTCTCAGAAACTCCATCCTGGACCTGAGGCATGCTTCCTGACAACACTTTCATTGAAACTGGTACATTGCTATTGAAGATTTTGGTTTGGAAGAATTGGTATTTTCTGAAAAACAATTTCAGTCAAAAGATTCCCAGCTGACTCTAGCTCCAAATGTTCTCAGTCAGTGCTAGCTGGACTTCCAAAGTAGGATGGGGGTGTTTTACAAAGGTGCTAATTCTTGACTTTGATACCAACATTTGGTGTGCAGTGCACACTGTCTTGGAAATCATGCCTATTTCTCCTGCAGTCTGCACTGTGTAACTTTCTTTTGTTACTGAAATGCTAGTGTATGTGTGCATGCATGTGCATGTGTGTGTGTGTAAAAATGTGTATCATTCTTACTGCAGTCATCCAATATGTGGAGAACGCAAAGCAGCTCTGAAGCCAGCATGTGGCCTTCCTGCAGAAACACATCTCTGGAGCAGTGATAAAACCCTTAAGGGGCACATGTAACAGGGTAGGAGGATTAGACCTCACAGTCAGTATTTTCTCTGTTCTTCATTTCTGCTGGACCAGGAAGATCTATTCCATGTCAGCAAGTTTCCTGTGAGCTGGAAGCACTATGACTGAGACTGCATTCCCAGGCTCCTCCACTGTGGTACTTACTGATGAGGCAGAAGCAAAGATCAGTGAATTTGGAGAGGGGAAGGAATTTTTGATCTCCTTTCTTTCCTACCAACATAAATGAAGGAGCCGTTTTCTAGAGGGCTGCGCGTCTGACCTCTCTAATTTTATCTACGAGGGTGCAGATCTATCTTTTCAAAGCTGTTTTCAAAGTGACTCTGATAACAGAACTGCCTACAGATAGGGCTGTAATGATTATTCAAAGCATTAATCAGGGAAAAATTATGCCAGTTACTGATTAACTAATTACTGCAATCAAATATTCACTCTGCTCTTTGGAACGGTGGGCAAGGCACAGGGAAAATGCAACAAAAAAACTCCCTCACAACAAAAAAAACCCCTGAATTAATATGTTGAAAACCAGGGGGTCTGCTGATGGGAGGCTGAGGTGCCTGAGAAAGGGCAGTGGACTTCAAGCTGGGTCGCTCTGTCTCGGTTATCGTCCCAGTATGTCTTTGCTTGCTCCAGTTTACTGTTTAATGAAACACCAGGAAAGAGCAGCAAGAGCTTCATTAAGTGGGAAGCAGCTGAAAGTGACCCCTGCTAATGGCAGCAAATTACAGATTCAATAACGCCACTTAGCTCCATGTTTCTGGGGCACATCTGCCAGCCTCCCTGTGCCACGCTGGCCCTTTGAAAACAGCAGTAGAGGCCATGTCCCTGGAACAATGAAGCAGAGAACTCCAGAAAATGCAGTTGCATAGATGAGCTTTCCAGGAAATCTGCTTTCTGATTCACCACAGCAGGCTGGAATAGCAAAGTGCCATCTGAAATGGGAGCTCTTATGGTGGCCGTGAATAATGGGAGTATGGATATTGGGATGGCCTGCCCTGCTCAGCTTGAAAGTGGTTGCCCAAGGGCTGGACACACACAGCATACAGCCTAATTCAGCATAAACAGAACAGTTTAAAAATATTAAGAGTGGTAGGTAAAACACTGCAGGGAGGATAAAATAGCTGCAAGTTACATTATTTAGCCCAGCAATGAATATGGAGGGAAACGGGGGTGTTGGAATTTTTGACTGCAAGGTCCAGTGGACTGTGAAATAACTACCCAAGGGAAGGGGAGAGAACTTCACTGCATCCTGCCTTTCAAAACAACCAAGACAAGGCACCTGTCCATAGGTTGTTAGGCATAACCCTCCTTGGCAGAGGGAAGGATTAGCTTTATGAGTCTCCAGTGATGATCCAGCACTTCCAACTGGCCAGAGGAACTGCTTCTCTTAAAGGTAAATTCTGTATCAGGCTGCAAACGCTGGTACTTTGTGCTAGTGGAAGCTCAACATTAGAATCTTTTAGTCCAGGGACAGACATTAAAAAAGCCCGATCCTGAATTGCTTTAATCTTTGCAGGTTAATCTAACCTGCAGAGATTGAACTGATTTGCAAGTGGATAGACATTCACTTTTGAATCAGAAAATGCAGGCACATGCCTGCAGTGGCTCAGGCTAGAAGCTGGGGGGCATTAGAGCAAGCCCTCCCTTGCATTCCATAGTGCTGAGCTGACAGGGGTGTGGCCAGGCCCCAGCAGGATATTATGACTAGGGAGGGGTTTAAACCCCTACCCTGGCCTGCACAGTTTCCAGATGGGGTGCGCCTGAAGGAGGAGGGGGAATCAGCCTTTGCCAGGCTTTCCCCAGCTCACTGCTCAAGGGGCTGGGAGTGTTGCCAGTCTCTGGCCCCCAGCTAATACTCTGAGGCAAGCTGGGGGGGAGGGGGTGGGAAGGAGGGAGAACTGCTTGTGTGGACTGCATGCATCTGTCGATGATACTGAGCTTTTCAATCTCCCTCTCTCTGCTTCCTCATACTGTCTGCAGCAAACTGACAGGCACTCACAGGTCCCATGCATTGCAAACCAGGTAATTTCTCACACCTCTCTGTGTCCCCTCTTGAATGCTGTCAGTTTGTGGCCTTTGAAGCAAGCAAGCTGACAAGGAGCTTAACTGAACACAACACTTATCAGCCCATCAAGAAGACAAAGCCATTTTCATTAGTTCCAGCTCTTCTTAAACAGCTTTTTCCAAGGCATTTGTAAGAAAAAATGGAGGGACATTACCAGCTGACCTGCTTATTAGTTCCAAAAAGCCCTAAGCTGTCACTGTTTTGTCTGTTTTTGTTCCAGTGAAATTCCACATGCAAACACTTCTCAGAATTAGCTAGTGTGGGGGTGGCATGGCCAGATGCTGACTGGAGTCTGTGTTACTGGGGTTTCTGCTGTGGGAGAGGGGGGATCCCTGCTTAAGCAGTGAGCAAGGGGAGGGTGGAGCAGGGGGAAGCCAGGCAGATACTGCTGTGCCAGTCTCCACCTCCTTCTTAGCCAACCAGAGCTTCGGCTAGGGAGGAGAGGGGCAGAGCCAGCCCTGCTCTCTGGAACTGACAGCCCAGCCCAGCTCAGGGCTGAAAAGCATGTTGGCAGGGCCAGCCCGTCCTATCCTACAGAACCTGTGGCCACAGGAGGCCCCGCAGCCAAGGGACCATCCCCCACTGGCCTCCTGCCGCCTGCACCATGTTTAAAGGGCTTGATGCAGTCAGGGAGCCCCTTCCTGGGCGAGTATGGGAGGAGTTCCCAGCTCCACTCCTGCCCTGGCCCCAGCCCCGGCCCTGGCCCCGGCCCCGGCCCCGGCCCCGGGCCCAGGAAGGGAATCCAGGCATCCCCAGCATGTGCTTCCCCCACCCCACACACCCCGCAGTGCAGCCCATGTGCACACACCCTGCCTCTATTTTATTTCAGTAAGCTTATACTGCAATTAACCACAATTTGGATTTTTTGATGGATCAGGGGGTCTCAAAACTACATCTTGCAGGGGGGCCCAAAAAATCATGGGCCAACCCTGCATGCTGGGATGCTGAGGGACTCTGATTTAATTTAAATCAGGGAGGGGTATGGAACAGAAGTTGCATAAACTGGTTTGACCCAAATCAATTAAGTCTGATATTACATTCAACCAAGTTTATCTTAAACCAGTTGTGGCCATTTTGAAACCAGTTTATGTGCAATGAACATACGTTCTATTACAGGTTTAAACCAGTTTCTGATCCCTTAAAATGGTTTATGTGTAACTTCTGTCCTTAGCCTTAAGGTTCTCAGGATTTTATCCACCAGCTGAACACCAATCCAACTGTTGCTCTGCACCATGTACTGCTGCTGTGTGCCTTTTTGCTTAGGTGTTCCGTTTTGTTTCCCCAGCTATATTTTTCTGTGGAACCAGTATTATATCTACCAGAAGGAGGTGAAGAATCAAAGATATGGCAGGGAAAGGAAGGTCTTAGGAAAGGATCTCAGTATTGAAGTATATTTTTTCTGTGAAAATGGACCCTTCTTATTCAGCCACTTCACCTTCTGCATGTGTCTATCCCAGTTCAGTTATTTTGGTGACCATATGTGACAGGGTGATGCTTCAGCTGCATTTATTTTTAAATAGGCTGGTGTGTGCACCCCTGTCAAGTCTTTCTGGATTTTCCTTCTCTGGCGATCAGCTTCCTCCCTCTTTTACTCGTCTGCCACGACTTGATGCTACTTGACTCTAAAAAAAAGAAGAGGGAGGCTGATCCACAGGTTCCCAGACAGGCTCCAGTCTCACCACCCATAGGATAATGAGCTGTTACCTTAAGGGCAAAAATGCCTGCTCCTACTTCCCCTTGACATGCCCCGTGCCTCACAGATGTTTTATAAATTTCTCTTTATGTTGGGATCTCAGCCTCTGTGGGCTTACCCCATCTCTCTCTAGCTAGGGCTGTAAGTCAAAACCCGCTAATCAGGGATTGACTCTGAGGCTCTAACTGTCTAACTCGCTTGGGCTGAAGGCCCTCCGTTCCATACTCTCCATGACACCAGGCCTACTGGCCCTTCTACACTGCGCCCGTGTGGCACCAGGTTGTTGGGGCCTCAGCCCCCTCCAGCTTTGCCCCTCTTTCTGTAGTTAGGGACTTTCACTTAAATCTACCCACTAGGACCTGGCTTCAAGGCTCCTATCTCCCCTTCAAGTGACTTTGGACTTGTGGCCCTAGTGCTGTACCTCTAGTGCAGCAGAGCTTCTTAAGACCTCTATCATGGCACCCCTTGGCTCTAATGAGGCCTCCTCCTCCCCTATATCCTCAGCCACAAACCACAGGCATTTAACATTAAACATAAACCATAGGCCCCTATGGCCATATAATGAGAATAATAAAAAAATAAGAGAGGCAAAGTTCCCGCTTACATGTGATTGTGCCTCATGTCTCACAGTGTGGCGTATTCTTCCTAAAGATGCTGCCACAGCTGCTCCTCACCAGGATTCCCCCTCTCTGCTGCCTCCCTGGGCTTCTCCACTTGTGGTTTATATGGTTCTGGCCTTCCCCTTCCTGTTACCAGCTGGCAGAGCTCAATCCTTAACCTCTGCTCAACCAGCCGGATGCACTCAGAAGGTTCTGGATTTAAAGGGGCTGCCCTGTTTCTTGATAACAGGGCTAGGGTTCCTTGTTACAAGGCCACTCTGCGTCCTGGTAACAGGGCTAGGGTTCCCTGTTACACCATAATTAAATGAATAAATGCTTTCATTGCTTTTAATTTCTGTTAACCCTAGCAAGCCAGCCCTGCTCTGCAAGAGTAGGCTGGATCCTGTTTCTTCTTGTGTACACCCAGCAAACTGGTTCTGAGTTCCGTCAAATTGCAGTTGTGCAATCCCATGGAAGGAAACAGGGTGGGCGGTGTTTGTGCCACTTAGGGTATGCTTTGGAGACAAAAGTTACATGCAGACATTGCTGCAGGTAGAATCTGTCCCACAGAACTTTTGTTATTGGTCATAAATTCACAAGGTGTTAATATTCCACTTGATGCTCAGATCCCAAAGTGAGTTTGCAAGCAGGGACAAGGAACTTGAATTTGAAGCTGCAGACAAGTTGTTTTGAGTTATCCCTATGTAAATGCCTGCCCTCCATCCCCTCAAATTAAAATGAGTAAATAGTCAAAATGCACCAGTAGTTCCTATGAGGTCAGGCAAAATCCAGAAGCTTAAGAAAGGGACTTGGTTTTTAGCTTTTGTGATTTTTCACATACAATATCAGCATTCTTTTTAAAATAATTTTAATTTAAAATTAACTCACATTTTTCTGCTAGCCAGAAGTTTAAAAAAAGAACTTGCATACTAATTGCTATTTATTCAAAGTGTAATGATTGCTGAGGTTGAGATTCATAGCAGATTCAGAAATAAAATCACACTTCATAATAATCATATTTCATAATGTTAGCCTCTGAATGTTTTTATTTTAAATATCATCAAAAATTAGTTTCTAGTGCCACTGACAGTCACTCAGACACCCACTCACTCACACCCCACATGCACACATGCTAATTTGCCCTCAAATATTATTTTAAACATTTTAAATCTTTCCCTTCTTTGTAAACTTCAATAATTCTTGTTTTGAAATTTTCCTGTTTTCTTTAGTAGAACATAAAACTGTGCCTGACATTGTCAGATTAAAGTCTGTACTCCTGACCTAGATGCAGTATGTAGCACAGACTGTCTGAGGACATGCCATACACCCTCACATCCACTATAACCAAGCTCTAAAGTACACTAACAGAGTCTCTGAGTCAGAAACAACTTCCACTCTGACACAATGTCCAGAAGAGAGCTGTTTTATTGAAAAACCTCAGTCTCCATCCCATTTCCTGGCAAGCTTTGTGTCCAACTTCTTTTGCAGAGAGACTCCAACTCCTAGACTTGTGAAGAATTCAGAGGCATAGCTCACAGGTTTTGTGCACTGAGCAAAGCTTCCTTAATCCTGGGGGGTAGGGATGGGGGTAGGGAGGGAGATGCCAAGCTACTCAGAGTGTGGGCATTGATCAATCTTACCTACCCCAGGGATTTAAAGAGCCGGGCTGCTGCCTCCTTGGCATGCGGCTGCTACTGGCCAGCTGCTACTCTGTGGCCTGAGGCTGCTGCCACCAGGGCAAGTACTCCTTGTGGGGCTGCCATTCTGGTGCCCCTTTGAAGTTGGCATCAGTGTTGGTGCCTTGCTCTCCCACCCCAAGTTATGCAACTGGAAGAACTGGTCGTAAATAGAATCAGGCCCTTTTCCCCTCTCAAAATGATCACTGGCAGGGTCTTGTAGCCTAGTTCTTACTGGTAATTTCCCATGTGTTTCCCTTGTGTTTCATAGTTTTTAGGGGCTAGGTTAGATCTGAATTAGACCTCGCAGCAGAATATAATCAGATCCTGTGGTAATCACATGGGGAAATGGCCCTGCCAGTAATTACTCAAATCACCCAGCTTGAAGGGTGCTGTCCATCAGCCCTTCCCCGCAAGTGTGGCCAGGGGAGCTTCAGCCCAAGCTATTCCACAAACGGTGAATGACCTGAAACAGAACTGCGAGAATGGGGTTTCTTGATACCGTTTCATAAAGGAGGCATCCCCCTAAGTCTGATTTCACACTAACTAGCAGATGGTTTATCTAAGAGAAGCCTGAATGGGCTTCAGGTTGCTGGTATTTAGCATCAGCAGGAAAATCTGATCTAGCTGGTGCCAAGAGATCAGTCCATATTGCCTAGGCCCTTTGCCTACTCAAGCTTAGAGACTCATTCTGCCCCATGTACTGGGCAAAACAACCTTATCAAACTAAATATAATTGCAAAAACTATAGGCCTCCTCAACTTCTCTGCAGCCCATGGACTTCCAGCTTCTATCAGTGCTGAATTTTGAGTCATTTTGTTTTCTACAGAAGTGGCACTCTCCAAGATACTTCTTAGAGCTCATTGAAGTCAATGGCAAAAATTTCAGTAGGAGGAAGTGCAGGTCATATGGCAGTCACCAGTTCTGATGCAGGGTAAATATTTTTTACATGCTTCAATGGGGTGACAATCACGGCTGCCTGAAAAGGGGCTCTGTGGCAGGGCACTGGTTGTGCCGGCCACTTTAAGGGCCTGAGACAGCAGCTGCCAGGTGCCTGATGAAGGCAGCCATTTTAGATTTCAGGGCTGCCCATATAAACAGGGCATTTTGCTGCTGGGAGGCAGGCAACAACATCACCTGGCTGCAAGGCTGCTGGTATCATCTGAAGGTAAGGAAGGAGCTGTAGGGGACGGTCAGGAGGCTCCTGGTCCTGGGCATGACCTAAAACTGCACCCTGCCGCGAGTGGGTGGCCTGGTGGGGCTCTCAGTGGCGCAGGAGCCCCCAGAAAATGCCAGGCCAGACACCACCCCAGTGAGAGGTGGGTCGGGGTGCCATAACCCCTAGCCCCCACAACCGGGAAGGTTACCCCTTTGTAAGGTCTGGAGGGTGGACCCCTGTGTGAGAGTGGGGCCATAGACTCAGGCCTGTCTGGACTTCCCCTGACTGGTCCATGCTGGGGCCAGGACCGGAAGGGTCGAAGGGCCGGGGGCCCACCGCGAGGAACACCCAGAGCTGAGGGCCTGGGGCTCTGACCAGCCTGGAGGTGGGCCAGAGCTAGTAGCCAAAGGTCCTGGGGGGACCACACCCGAAGGGGAAGCAGTTCAGGGAGCGATGCTGCCCAGGATGAAGACAGATTAGGCCGCCAGAATGGAGGGGTTCAGCAGTAGGATCCTGGGGCCCAGCGAGGGGCTGGTGATTGTGAGAACTATGGATGCCATCAGCGAGGCTTGGGCTGCAGTGTAGGGGAGGAATGGAGCCACAGATAGCACCCCTGGCATCAGGGCAAGAAATGGCCAGCCTCCTGCTTAATTGACATCTATTAATTAATTACCAACAAGGCGTGACGGGAGAGAAGATGGGTGGTTAGCCCAGAAACAGGTGGGCGGGCCACAGGGAAGTCGGCCCCGAGCAGGCCCCCTGTTACAGGCTCTCATCCCCCATATGTCAGCCAGTTACAATGTTTCTGTGTGCTGATGTGGTGAAGCAATCTGTGGTTACTGTGCATCTAGCCTGCATCCACTTCATTCAGAAAGGTGATCTAAAATCGCACAAGATTATTAAAGATGACAGAGCTACAAAACTGAGCATTAAATATTTATTTTCTTATTCCCTATGTTGGATTATTTTAAAATCCTTCCTTTAATTGTCTTGTTCCCTAGCCAGGGAACTGCTATGCTGCTGGCTGTAGTTACTGCTCTTTATTATTATTGTTATTTATATTGGAATAAAAGACCCCAGTCAGGACTGGGACTTACTGAACTGGCTACTGTGATAACATATTGGAAGACACAGTCCTTAATTTAGAGAGTTCACAGTCAATAAAGATAAAGGAGAGAGAGTGGCAACAGGAATATGACATAGCCTCAAAGTGATCTAGGTGATGGATAGCAGCCACCTGGCAACTTATTTCTATGATTTTTTTTTAAAGAGACTAATAGATATGTTTTGAGGGGACATGCTGGTATGAATGCTGTTGATCTCATCTGTTGGTTGGTACTTGGATATAAGACTACTTTGGAATTCCAGGGGTTACAGATAGAAGCCAAGGTGTCCTGGGTGAACCACAGAAGCTGATGCTAGACCACAGAAGTCAAATGAATGGCATAACTTCCTTCAGTCCAGTTTTCACTGCTGAGCTGATGGATGGGGACAGAATGAAGTAGATATGTTATACTTGACTGTTTTGGCGAACTTATGTTTTTCAGGCTGCTCAGGGTTGAAAAAGGGGAGTGGAAGGAATGTCTGGAGTATGAAGGGTTCTGATTAGAGGAAGACAGAACCTGAAGGAGAAGGAAGTATAAAGGAGCAAGGAAGTGGGGAAGGGGATGTACAGGAAGGATGAAGGCCAGGCAGTCCCAGCTATAGGGATGTGGCAGGAGGAAGGGGTCCAGAACCCAGTGGTACAAGAGCACATGTGGAAAAACAGAGCCCCAAGTCCAAATTTCTGAGATGAATAAATGATGGCACAAGGAGGATATAAAGGCTCACTAGCCACTACTGCTGCAATCCATCTGAAAGACTGGTCCCTGTCATACAGGCAGGCTGGTGGACAGTGAGAAACTGGAAAGACCTGACTTAACCCCAGCTCCCTCAATACTGTGCAAAGCTGCAGTCCCTGTTTAACCAGACAGGGACACCAATGCATTTGTTTGTTCTGCAACACCCCACCCACATCCCTTCTGGGACTTGACACCCTTGTTAAAGGAGGCAGCAGGGGGCTGACAAAGGGTATTCACAGTAGGAGGGGCTGGCTCTTCTTTTTGTTTTATCTGCAGAAACACTAGGGTTAATACATGTTTGCACATGCATAGAGTCACAATAACTAGAGGGGGATGAAACAGAAGGGAGCATGAAAGCAGTCAGAGTGCTGCAGGAGTAAATGAGGGATTAACTCAAGCAGAAGGGATGATCGGAATAGAGGAGATGAAAGGAATGTGAGAGGGTATCAAAGGAGGGGCAAACAGGGCAGTCACATTCTTCCACCTTAACCCCATTGGCAAAGGGCTGGAGGGGCCAAGGGAAGATGAAAGGGAATGGTAGTTGGTGATAGTGGGGAGAGGGGTAAAGAGGCAGTTATTTACCATGGGAATGGAGAGGGAAAATGATGGCTGAAAAATAAACCCCTAGAGAACGATGAAATGAGTTCTTGGACTAATCAGCTTGTCCAGCTGAGCTGTGGGGTTAATCCGGTTACGGCAAAGCAAAAAGACTGAACACATGGCCAGGGTCAGCTCAGCTGGATCACCTCCAGCAAGGCTGGCTCTTGTCAGGGAGCCTGCTCTTGGAAGAGAGGGGGAAGCAAGATGGGAAGGGGAGGGTTTGGGCAAGGCTTCCCCCAACTCAGAGGGGCACCCAGCAGTTTTGATGCTTGCTTATGTCTCCCAGGTTTGCTGATCAACACAAATGTGATTTTCTTGACATGACATTAGCAGCCTTGCCCTCTGTCTGCTGCATCATCTGTGGCAAGCCCTGAAGAAATGCTTTCCCTCAGGGCTGAGAGAAGGTGCCTGAAACAACAGCAATTTCTGGATACACTTAGGGCTCATTCACTGACATGATTTGGGCTGGTGAGAGGGGAGAAGCAATCCCAAACTGCTGCTTCCTGCTTTCCTAGGAGACTAAGAATAGTGTAGAGAGGAGTCCTGGAACCCAATCCTGACCTCTGTGACCCTAGGTGAACCAAGATCGCAATCAAAATTCCTTGAATAGAAAAAAAAAGAAAAGAAAAAAGAAAACAAGGAAAAACAACCTCTGTCCTTGGGAGCTCCTTATGGTCATAGCTGAGAACAATAGAGCAGACAATTGAGAACACACAGCAGTTTAGTTCTATAGCTGGAGTGTCAGGGGCAGTCATACTCTCCCGCCCTAACCCCACTGAGAAAGGGCTAGAGCGAGGAGGGAGGCTTCAACACAGCCTTCCAAAACAGAAATAATCCACAAACTAGACATAAAGTGATGTTTCACAGCTTCTATTTCAAATATTACAGTTGCAAGTGACAGTGTACCTGAATAAACTGGCTTGATTGTGGGGGACCATGTAACCACAGGGGACACTATACAAATCAAAATATTCAAACACTCAGTTCTAGGAACACAGTAATGTAGTATATTATAGCACAGTGAGGGGGCAACCATTTTGGTAGGTGCCCCACAAATTAGCCCCACATCCACCAAATGCCAATCCATTCCCCTTCCCCTGCCTGTAATTGCACATTGCTCTTAAGGCAGTAACATGGAACAATGTAACCACCAACCATCCCAGGATCTATTGTACCATTGGAGGATGATTCAAGTTATGAAAGCACAAGTTTGTTTCTTTCGTCCTGTGTATTATTGCATTTAATAATGCATAGAGCCATAATTGCATACCTTACTATGCATTATTACATGTGATGTATGTGGTACATGTGCATGTGCATGTGTGAATACATGTTTATATTCTACACAAAAAGAGAAGAAGATTTTGGTATCACTTACATTAGTATAACTCTATTGATTTCAGAGGGGCTGTTTCTAATTTATATTAGTAAAAGCAGAATTCAGTCCATGATCTCTACAGCTTCACATAAGGCTTCTGAAATAGCACTAATATACAAAAACCTTTTTTAAAAGATAGTAAAGCTGAATGTTTATGTCAGCAGAGTGAGTCCCTTAAAAAAATTACTCTTCACCATAATGCTGTAACTCCAAGCCAAACCCAAACACTTAAAAGGTTGGAAATGAGCAGGTAGGTGCTGCAGCTTGTTCTCCCAGCTTTATAAGCCTTTCATCACTTATTCTTGCCCTCTTCATTTTACATTGTGTATCCAAAAGTACATTTGCTCCTTGTTCTGTTTTACAGTGGAAGTATGGTATTGCAGGGACAGGTTTTTTACTTCATTCAGGGCACAGACAAATTAAATGTTTACACCAATATAAGAAAGTAGTGGACAGATATCTCAGTTTAAGGGATTTGGGTTAACTTCTCTCAATTCTCAGCTCAGACCTCATACACAGTAAGTTGAAGTCAAAGGAAAAAATGTCTTCATGTTTGTGTGGATTTCAAGAGAGGTGTACTAAGGAAGAATAATTCCATTCACAGCAAAAATTGCTAGGTGATGCTCTATGGGCTGTGTTATACAGGCAGGGGTCAGACTAGATGGTCATAACAGTCTCTTCTAGTGTTGAAGTCCCTAAACCTCTGAATCTTCGGCTGACAGTTCCACTGTCATGCATCACATACCAGAAAGAGCCTGTTACCCACTATTCACAGATGGTGCATCTGGATTATTCCAGAATTTAAATATAGTCCTTCTGCTTTCAAACAACAAGTTGTACACAAGAGCCTTAAAAAAACACAAAGGCATGTAATATTGATAGGAGAGGAGCGTTGGGAGAAATGTCTAACAAGACAATTTAGCTGTTCTTCCTTCTCAAGAGAACTGAACAATGAGGCAAGTTCTGAAAATGACCCATAGCACTGTTCTCCCCAGCAGAGAGGAGACTCAGCAAACTCAGCTGTGTCAGGGAAGTCGGCTGAAAATGATCGGTATAAGAGCTTAAATGGAATCTTCCTGAGCCTCCTGCAAATTGAAACATACGGCATTTAGTCCAAGTAAATTCCCTAATACTCCTAGTTATTCTGATACTTAAATCCTACATTCACATGTGCATGAGAGTCTTTTTGTTTGATGCTGGGAGGAGCCAGAGTACAGCTAACCAAGATACACACAGTAACTCATTGCAATTCCTTGCTCAGCAGTACAGATACCCAGGGAAGCGTGACTTCTAAGGAGCTTGTCATATTGTGCCTTGTGTTGTACATGAAGTAAGGGGAATTTATGTGGAAGGTATGCACTGTTTGTGTGCAGAAGAACCTCTACCCCTTCTCCTGGGAGACTGGTCCATAATCTTAATAGCTGTCACTGTTCCCAGATATTTCCTGCAGCACCTGGATTTTCCTCCAAGTTCTCCAGCTTAAGCAGGTTCCAAACTGGTTTGGCTTAGGACACCTGATCTCAGCACAGGGTCGACTAGCTGTAGTGCAAGCATTGCCTCTGAGCTAGGGCACTTTTATTTCCAAAGGTTTCTTTCTTGAGCCTGGTTGTTCAGAACTGGAGGTGGTGGAATCTGGGTTTTCGTTGCCTTCCACCCATTTCTCTGTCACCATTGGATTCTTACTGGTATAGCCAGTGGAAGTGGGGCATGGTACAATGGGACAGTGATACCACTGCTGACTGACAGAAAGCCTGGGGTTATTACCGTAGCTCCAGTGTGCTAGTCTCTGCTCACACTCCCTGCTTATTCTTGAAAGCTCTAAACCAGTGGGCCATATGGCCAGTCCTTTGCTGCCTTGTATGCAGCCACTAGAGCATTAAAATAATGTATCCTGTCACTTTAACTGTATAGTTAAGCAGAGGAAAGGCAGGCAACATAAGATTTGAGCTTATCAGAGAAACTCCTTCAGATAGTAGTTGAAATGGACAACATTTGTCCATAGAATGTGCATGCAAATGCTGCGCCGCATGAATTAACCATGAGATGGGGAACAGGGGGATCCTAGTTAATAATAAATTTTTGCTGGAGAGCTGGAGAGCTATTCTATGTAGTCGCTTTGAAGTGTTTGATGGGAAGCAGCGCTGTCTAATGCTTAGCATAGGTAATTGGAAGGCAGGAGACCTGGATTCTGTTCCAGACCAGGCCAGTGCCTCTGAGCAAATCCTTTCAAATATGTCTGCTAATGAGTCAATTTTGGGGTGCTCAACTTGAGACCCTTGGGGCCTGATTCTCTGTGTCTTCCCAGTCATGATAGAACAGTTTTCATATGACCTGTGTTTTTAAAAGAAGACTCCACCCCATGCTACAGTGCCATTCTTGTGAGTCCATGTGAAAGGAAATGAACTTAGGCAGGGCACATGGTGCCTTCAAGGCAGGCTGTAGTGTGTGTGTGTGTGTGTGCATGCACGTGTATGTGTACGTGCGTGCATGTGCACCTGTTTGCTATTCTGAGGTAGTGCTAGGTGCGCTCTGGAGAAAAAAGTCATGTACCAGCTAAGAAAGGTGTCCTTAAATCTTGAGGCAAATAAAGACTCTAATGCCTGTTATCTGACTTCACAGCCTTTCAGTTCCATTACGTTAATAGACTTCATCAAGGGAGCAGCCCGGATGCTTGCAGTTGATTTAAAACTTGTGAATTCATCAATCTTAAACTGCACTTCAAGCAAAGTCACTGTACTGCACCCTGGGGACATACTGAAACCTGGACATTCACTGCTGGACTTCGAGTCCAATGTTCAGGAAGAAAGCTAGCAGTATCCCTCACCCCCTGATGCAGTGCTAGAATGGCTAGAATGGCGATACATCAGGTCCCTGCTGTATGCTGGTTCCCCCTATATCCCAGGTGTGCAATGGGATAACTTGGCTTCAGCTAACAATATAGTTGGGAGTCAGATGGCTCTTTCCCCATAGACATTGGCTTAATTTTCCAGGGATCCCAGAGGAACAGCAGGTCAAGTTGTTGGGAGGAATCCTGGAAGTGAGTGTTGAGCTCATAAATGAGACATGAAATCAGCTGGAATCCTCCTAGCAAGACAAACAGTCATGTGTTTTCAGTGTAACCTTTACTGATTTAGGCCCTGTCCACATCATCTGGCTCGCTTATACATACATGGTGCTACCTTGGTTTCAGTCATTGTGTGGGCAGGGTCTAAGAGTTCTTTTTCTTCACTTGGGGCCTCCCATGCTGCTCCACTGCTAGGGCTTTGGGGTTTCTGTGCCCAGGTGCAAGGAACAATTGAGTTGCAAAGACTCCATGTTAAAACAAATCTCTCTCTGCCCTTCTCAGGCCAGCAGAAACTCAGACCTATAGATCAGATGTCCAGGGAACTGGACATGGATTACACAGCCTTTCAGTATGAGGACAACAGGTCAAATCTGGCCCAACTCAATGATGACCAGGGGGCATTAGCATTAGAGTAATGACCTTCAAATAAGTTGTGTGTCTCAGTTCACCACTAGATAAGCATCCATGTTAGTCCTGGCAGTCCTAACAGAGGAAATCAGGGTTTGTCTATGCAGGAACTGGAACTGAAATCACCAAATCAAGTTCAAATTCACAACCTGTGTTATTTTTGTGCCAACCTCTGGGTTGACATTCTTATTCCAGGCTAAGAAGGTTCACTTTTAATTTAACTTGATTTCTTCACCCCTTTATGTTTGCGTGCAGATAAGACCTTTGGACTGAATGAGCCACAGAGAATATACTCCTTCCTTGCCACCTGAGGTGATTATTGGTGTATTCCAGTGTGGAATCAGAAAAAATATATGCCTTAAACTTTGATTATTTTAGTTATAAGATGACATAACCACTTTGTGTAGAATTGCTGGCTCGGTACAGTAGAACAGATAAGGGCAAGTGTTTGTTCTTTGTAACTCTTCTGCAAATGCTTCGCTCACCGCGGCCTTGAAGGTAGAAAAAAAAAGTATGTACAAAGTAGATTTCCAGGTGCAAGAAGGAGGTTTGTGAACTAACCCCACCTCCCCCATAATTCCCATCCTGATAACAGCAAAGAAATAATGAAGTAATATTATAGCTGCTTTTCATGCTAATTTCACTATATGATCACGTGAGTTGTAAGCGACTGTTAAAAAGTATATAAGCCTCCTGATTTTGCTCTTGGGGGGGGACCCCTTCCAAGTGCTTGGGAAATCCATGTCACTTTGGAACTCCCCCTACAGCTGTAGTTTCTTTTGAATAAAAGCTTCTGCTGACCTGACCCAAAAGTACTCTGTGTGTGTTTCCACGACACCAGAGGACGGGCTCAAATTGAGTATAAAATGGAAACGCAGCTGCAGCTGCAACTATGGAGTAACTACTGGTTTAATCCCCAAATCTGTCAATCCAGTACCTTTTTCTAGGCTAGAGACACTACCACAGAGAGCAAGAGAGAGAGTTTTACGTCCATGCAGATTCGAAGCTGCATTATATGTGCTCCAGCCCGATTCTGTAAGAATGAGCTAGACTGTGAAGAAGAGGAGATGGGGAGAGGGATGTAGTGCTGTATTTTCATCTGAGCTCCTCCTTATCTGTAGTTTGTAATGATATCTTATTTCTTATTCTTGGATGCCTTTCCTCCTTGCCAAGTCCTTGCTGCCGCCTGCATCTCATACATAGCAAGGTCCTCATCACATCAAGAATTCATAATCATCCAAAAATATTCAATAGGAATATAAAATATTTACATGTGAAAGACTATCAGAGAGAATGAATCACTCATGTTACTTTACCAGCAATCATTTGTTTAGAGATGGCAATGCTATGGGCTTGTGCTGTGCTGCATGTCTGAGGTAGATGGGACCCCAGGTGGGCTTCCCAGCTCCCTTCCTTGGCTGCTGTTTAATGTGGAAGTGGCATGAAGCCTGGCCTAGGCAGGCTGTGAGAGTCTTTGTGTGGCTTGCCAAACCTTGTTCCGTTAAGCACAGAAAAACAGCAACAGACAGAAGGAGGCCATGTGGCCAAACTTGGTCCAGCCACCTGACATAACTTGTGTTTGTGTCCTGGATTCTCATGGTCTCTTTTGTGCCTCTCCAGTTCTTTTTCAACACAGAATTCACCACAGCATCTCCTATGGCACCTCTGAGTCTGTCCCGCATAGTCACCACCCTCCTGCATAATGAAGATACCACAGAGAATTGCTTCAGCACCTGATTCCTTTCTTAGATCCTGCATCATAGTTCTTGAGCCTGCTTCTTCCCTGAATGCCTTCTCTGGACTCCACGACTTCTCCCAAAACCTCCTTTCCCTTTGTAAATATTAGCCAAATCCTGCTGAGTTAGCAGTGTCAATCTGGAGCAATTCCACTGATTCCCATGAATGACTGAATGTGATGTTGATGAATGGCCAGTGTAACTGAGAGCTGGATATGGCTCTAGTTTTCAATGCACTGCTCAGCATCTGGATGTAGAAACCATCTGAGGGTATAGGCACAGCATGGTTCCCCTGGAGAGCATATATGGTTTATGATTTTCCCTGCACAGTCAGTGTCCCCTTACAAGTGGACTGCATGGAGTTAAATAGCAAGAACTCAACCCTGAATCAAACTGGTAACTGGAATGCTCTGCAGAGAGCTGTCCTGACTATATTTCCTAGAGATATTAACTCCCCTGAAATGGAAAGATTACCAATACCTCTTTCTTTTGCAGAGAAATTGTCTCACCCTGTTCCCTAATATTTATATGCGTTTACAACAAGAGATGCAAAACAGGAGGAGCCAGCATGTCTGGCACTTACCTCAGACAGTTAGAGTGATTTATAAATTCCTTTTCTTGACAATGGAGATAAAATGCACCTTGGAAACTGTCCCTTTCCGGTGCTGTTTTTCCACGTCCATTCTAATTCATGTGCTAATTTGCAAGGGCCTTCATATAACTTCTCTGACCAGGAATGAGCAGCCCCAAATTACTTACTGATTATGGATTTAACTTCAATGTGAAGGAAAATCTTATTCTAGAGCGAACATTATTGCAACAGGATAATACTAAAGAAGATCTGGTGCCCCATGGAAGGGGGCCAGGAAATGTAGCTAGGAGGAGCTGTGAGGTCTTAGAGCCTATTCTTAGAGCCGAGCAGATAAAAAGGGGCAGGGCACAAAGGAATGTCTGATTTCCTCATGCTCCACAAAGAAGATCTTTATGCTTAGGGCTCATCTTGGTTAACAGCGTCACCATACAGCTATTCTTTGGGCACTCACACAAAGACTCACTGGTATCTGGGTTTGGTAGAACCAGCTCTTGCTGCAGGTGGAAGATCACAGGGTGCAGGTGTTGGACTGGAAAGCAAAAGAGCTGAGTTCTACCATGTACTCATTGTGTAGTCTTGGTTTGGTCACTTAGGGCATCTTTACACATGCTCCAGGAATGGGGGCACTTTAGAGTGGCTCCAAGAGCCACTCTCATTAATGCATCTGCAGCATCTCGTGTATTCAGCGCCCCACACTTCAAAATGGTGATGGGGCACTTTAACTAAACCTCATTTGACAAGCTTTAGTTAAAACACCCCTGCTGCCATTTTGAAGTGCAGGGACGCTGAATACATGAGATGTGGAGACTGCTGGAGTGCGCTAACTAGCAATTAATTGAGTCTGCTCCAATGCACTGTCATTACAGCACGTTGGAGCAGCATCCCCACACGTCTGCAGGCACCCTTAGTCTCTCTGGGGCACTATCCCCATCTCTAAAACAGAGATACTGTCCACAAGAATGTTGCAATGCAAAATTTATGAGGGGCTCCGACACTAGAAGGATGGTTGTCACAGAGCGGCCTACAAATAATCCATATAACACAGTAGAGTTAAAGCTAGAAAAAAGGTGCTTTAACCAACTCTGAAGTCTCCTTAAAGAAGAAAAGGATGACCCAGAAAAAGTTGGACTATTTGATATTTTCACAATAGCTTCCTTCTGCATTCCAAATTTTACCCTCCCCCTATTCTTCTCTGACCTACTCCCCAGGATGAGGACACACAAACAGATCTTCCCTACCACTTCAACATGGGAGAAAATGTGATGATCAGAACCATGCAGTTTAGAACTGGAAAAGGCTGAGGGATTCATATAGAAGAGCAAAGGGAGAAAAAAAATCACTCAAGAATATATTATAGAGAACAATTCTGTGTTGACAGAGGGATGAACTAGGTGACCTAATAAAAACTGTTGTTAAAGATTTTTCCATGTCTGTCACATAATAGAGGACTTCAGTCTCCAAGCCTGTCAATCCAACACCTTTCACTGACAAAGTATTTCACTCAAAAATAATCTTCATGAAAGGAGAAAGCTTCAGTTAACTACTTGCCTGGGGCAAATAGAATGCAGCTGAGAGGCATGTTGGCAAGTAATTAAATATGTACTTTTAGCTGTCCAGGTGCAGGAAGCACAGCTTAGACTCTTGTTCATTAACATCATTAAAATTTCTGTTCCAGCCTTAGCTCTGGCACTGACAGTGCTCACAAACTCCTGACCAGGTCAATTCAAAATTGGCAGCATGCCTCATGCTGGGCATCACAAGTTCAATTGCATGAAAAAGTCAAGAAAATGCTGATAGAAATGTTAAATCCTTTGTTTAATTGACATGAGGGGAGTGAGGCCTTGTGGGGAAAAAAAGACAACCTGGGGCTGGGAGTCAGGAAGTGCAGGGAAATAAGAGCTGCTATATCAGATCAGACCAGTGATCCACCTAGCTCAGAGCTTTATCTGAGAAAGCAGCCAGGTCTGGAAGGCCCATGATACCTAATAGTGGATAATTAGGGAATATACTCCCCACAGGGGGAGGATCTTCCTAATTCTTGTCACTTAGTGGCTGTTTTATACAGTGTCATCTTAATATAAATATTATTTACATATTAATCTCCTCGGCTGTCAATGGGGTATTCTCATTATCTGCATGCATCCCAGCCTTTTTAGAATCCTGTGAGGCTCTTGGTCAAAAGGATATCTTATGGCAGCAAGTTCCATGCACTAGTTTCACCATGTGTGTGTGTGCATATGCGCACAATATTTCATTGTATCGGATATGTAATTTTCCTGTGATAAGGTATCTCCTTTTATCAGGTAAGATAAGATAATTCCTGTTATCAGTTTTAAATGTACCCACAGAATGTCCCAATGTTCTTGTGTTATTAACAAAAGGGAAATAAAAGCATTCAGTAGATCTTTCTATGTTGTTAATTGTATACATTTATCACCCACTTTTTTTCTCACTTTCTTTCTAAAGTCAATAGTCCCATTGTTTCAATCCCCACATGTAAATCTTTTCATGCTTTTCAGTAATTGCAGTTGCCTGACTCTGGACTTTTTCTATTTCTACTATGCCTTTATAATAAGAGGACCAGAACTGAACAGCATTTGGGAGATACAATACAAGAATGAGGGGTCATAAAATACAAGAATACAATACAAGAACTAGGGGTCATAAAATGAAACTAGTAGATAGTAAGTTTAAAACTAACAAAAGGAAGGTTGTTTTCAAGCAGCATGTAATTCAGGTGTGGAACTCATTGCCACCAGATACTGTGGAAGGTGACAGCTTAGCCAGAAAGGGATTGGACAAATTCTTGGAGGAAAGGAGTAGCAGTAGCTATTGAGTATGGGAGTTAGAGGCACAGTCTCTGAATTAGAACTTCCTAGATCTTAAATGCTGGATGCCACAAGTGAGGGAGGAACAGTGGAAAAAAGCCCTGGTCATACTGTGTTCACTCTGCCTTTCAGCACCCACTCCCTGCCACTGTGTGACATAGGATACTGGGAAAGATGGACCTATGGTCTGACTCAGTAAATGGCAATTCTCATTTTCTTATGTTCTTAACTGCCTTGTCAAAAAGTTTTTGAAAGTCCTAAGTTTTGATTTTCAATTATCCACTATTTTCTGATTTGCTTGAAAGATTCTAACGGATGGAAGAGGCATAGATTTTTCTTTACGCTGGTTAGTCCCTGTCATATTGTCCCTATCGTAGTGTTTATAATTCTATTCTTATCATTTAAACCAGTTTTTCTAGTATGGAAGCAAGAATCACTGGTTCATTATTCTCAGAATCACTCCCAGCTCCTTCTTTGAATATAGGCTTCAGCCCTCTGACACCATAGCTGATATTAATGAAAGTGCAAGCTTTTGGTTGCAGCTCAGCTGTTTCATTCTTAAATTCCTTCAGAACTCTGACTTAGTTCCAATTCCTAGTTCTGTCACTGATTCACTGGGTGACTTCAGTCGAGTTGCTTAAATATTCTGTCACAATTCCCCCGTTTCTAAAAGGCAGTTAATAATACTCATCTCCCACACTGTGGGTTGTGAAATTTCATTCATTCTTGTTTGTAAAGTGCTTTGAGTTCTTCAGAGGGGATTTGCAACAGAAGTGAAAAGCACTGTTATTTCTGAAGAACTTAAATAGTGTTTCTAAATATACGTGTTTTAAGGGATTTAAGATCACCTTTAAAAATGTGACTGAATTCTATATGACATGCCTCTGTGACCAGGCCTGTTTCTAATATATTCACACGGTACTACCCACAGGGAACAATTGCTTCTCTTTGGATGGATGCTCTAGATTAATTGTTTTATCCTGTCTTTTCCCTGCAAACATCCCTTCCATATTAATACGTAATAACCAAACATTTATGATGCCTGGTCAACTGCAACCTTTAGCTTTAGATATTTTTTATATAATATCCATTTGTACATTTCCATCTTTAAAACAATTGTTTTCCTACATCTTTTATCCTTTTCTACTTGCCAAACAAATGATATATTTTTGCCTTTCTGAGTTTTCAGTGAAGCTGAAAGTAGGACATGGTTGTGCCTTTGTTTACTTCTATAAGTCTAATGGTACTGTTCTGGGATGGGGGACTGCCCTACTACTGCAAAAGCCTGTCTTCCCTTGGCAGATTATTCAGCACCCTAATTGAGCTTGCTGTCAAGACGATTGAATGCCCCCTCCCTCCATTTTCCCTTTGTCTCCCTTTGTCTTAATTGTAGTCCCCTTCAATAATTGCTTTTGCTCCTTTGGGTTTATTTATTGTCAGACTGTTATCAACTAAATGTCCCTTGTAAAATTATAGGATTTTGGAGAATTAGTCCAATCTCCTGCAGGATTTGCTATTCTTAAACCAGCCCCAAACAGATACCCATCCAGCCTCTTCTTAAAAACCTCCAGTGAGGTTCTGTCAGGAATAAAGTCCTTGGAAAGCATATTACCTAGTAAGTTGTTTTCCTAGGCATGACCATGCATGAATAGATGTGCTTCTGGTTCCTGTTCAGCAAGCAGACGGTATCTAGTTAGTACAGAGGATTTTGCCACCCTGCTGCACCCACCTGTGGGTCTTCTTGCAGGCAGACTTCCTCGCTGATGCCTTGCAAACTTGTAAAACATAGGAAAGTCTGCTGTACCTTCCTAACTCTAGTCACTCAGCCTGATCCATAGGCTCAATGGGACATGCAGGTCTGTACCTGTGTAATTTAGAATGACTGTTAACATGTGCAAAGAAGTAAGGACATATACCACCACAACATCTTGTACCATATAGCTGCAGCTTTACTGTACAATGATATAAATTAAATTAGAATCTGGCCTTCATTAAAATAATTCAGTGCCTTAGAAAGAGGAGACTTCTTACTAGTTACACCCCTATTTCCACTCAACCGGTCAGATCTCTGTTAATCCAGAGCTCTGTGACAATATAGAAATTTGAAGTGAAAGCAGACATGTTGACCATGTGTTTCATCCTTCTACCCCTTCCCCAGTTGGGGCAGATGTATCCCCTGCTGTCAGGGGTGACTGGTGCCTCCTGGCTCTGTATGGGCACAATTTGTGGGCAGGTCCAGGGTTGGACCAAAAGGTCCATATCCACTCCTATACTTCTGTTCCGTGGCTAAGTGTCCCCCCCACCCAACACCCCGCCGATCTGCACAGCAAAAAAACTGCCCTGTCTTGAGCCATGCCAATTTGGGGGCCAATGTCATGGGGGAGGGGCACATGCCCCGGCCCCCCCCCCCCACCAGTTGCCTGTGCCTGTAGTTTATGCTTCACAACTTTATCCAGTGTCATTTTAAAATGTCCTGCATGCTGGAACTCAGCATGCTTCCCACACTATGTGGCTACGTTGGAACTTTCTGCTCTGGTGCCAATTCTGCCAGCGACTGTTATAGGAGGAGCTGGCTGCACAAACCCAGGTTTCTAGGGATCCTGAGGAAAGTCTCTGACATTTACTTTGAATTTTCCCCAAACAATTTTGCTACATTTGGTGGTAGCTCAATAATTCACATTGCCATCCAAGCTCCTTGAGGAAAGATGTTTTCTTCTTTTAGTTTTCCCCCAACACGTGGGCTAGATAAGGCCGGAAAGAGCCAGGTGTCTGCAGCACCAAGAGGCAATTTGTAAACTGCGGGTATTTTGTCTGTTTACTTGAAAGCACAAAATTTGTCACTTGTGTGAGTAATTTGCTGCTAATTATGAGCTTACAATCTGCAGATAGGAAAATCAGAGCCAATGTGCATTTTCAGAGGAAAAGGAAAATTACCCCAAGTACAGTATAATTATGCACTTAGCAAAGTCTCGCTCCTGAGCTGTTTCTAGAATATTGCTTTTGCTTTACAACTTGGGAAGTTTACCCACAACTGAACTGGTGTTTGTGTGTACGTGTGTGTGTGTGTGTGTGTGTGTGTGCGCGTGCGCGCGTGTGCAAAGACGGAGACTGGGGCAGAGAAAGTTATAAAGCTGTGGACTGGATAATACCAGGGGCACTAACTGGTTGGAGTTTTCTTGTGAAAGTCCAGGATAACAGAAGCTATTGCTACACGTGAGGCACAGCTATGTCCTATACCTCAGTCCTGACCTGCAGTCCCTCTTACTCTCCCATGCTATTCAAATCCCAGGGCCATACAACCTTACAGTTTATAGGACCTGACGCCTACAGTCAGACCTGCTGGATTCCCAAATGCTGCTTTGTCAACATCACTCACTCCTGAACAGCAGCCCCTGCAGCCTGTATGAGTAGTGTAACCTGGGGTGGGCGAACGGGGGATTGGCTCAGGGCACCAGATTAGAAGGGGAGCCAAAACAGCAGTCCCCCCAGGGAGGCGGTGTTGTGGCAGGGATACTGCACCACTGCCGTAGAAGCCAGGGACTTTAAGTCCCTGGCACGGGTAAAATTGCCACCTCTTTCCCCCACCCCAGTCTCTGGTCTCAGCACTCTCCCACTCCTCACTGTCCAGCAGGATTTTGCCTAACGTGCAAACTTACTAATGCAAACTTGGCCCATGCTGTTCCATCTCTGAGTTCCCCACACCCGGCTTTGCCCATCACTCCTGTCCTGTAGCCCCACTGCAACTCTGGTAGGAGGATTCTCTTGAGCAAATCTGACAGCATTTTTCCACTTCTTATTACATTTAAGCAAAAAATGAACAAGAAATGGAAAAATGTCATTTTCATTGTTGACCTAATATAGTAGTTGAACACAGGTCTCCAGAGTTGAAAGGTCAAAGCACTGATTTCCTTTAATGTGTAGCTGAGGAGACATGTGCTAATATCAGGCAGCACAGCTTTATTTGGCTAACTGTTTCTCATACAAAGTGAAACCCAAAACATTTGAGGAAATTAAATCATACAATTACCAAGATAATAGCATAAGGGGAGAGAAATGTTAGCCGGAGAGGTAGGAGATGTTGTCAACTGAGATTTGAAATGAGATGGAGAGTCGATGAGGCGGAGAGCTACAGGAAGGAAAATGTTAAATACTTAATTGAATTTGCATAAGTGATTCCTTAATGATAAACTAGGGATAGGTGAAGCAGAGAAGTTAGAAATGGAAAAGACTTATTAGGTTATCTTGTCCATAAAACAGTTCAGATAAAATAACATTCTCTCTCTCTCTCTTACCTTCCTTTCAACCTCCTGCCAAATATTTGGAGAAGTTTCTTTTAATTTTTTTTGTTGAATGAAGGAAACTGGAGTTTCTTGTTCTTCCACATGAAGCTACAGCAGAGGCTAGGAGTGCTCATGTGTCTTCCAGTGTTCTTCCCTCCTGTTGGACAAAGGCCACCTCTAGGTATGGGAGGCGACAGGGGCTGAATGCAGCCCTTAGTCTGACTGCTGATATTGCCAACTTGACTCTCAGTTAGTGCCAAGTATGGTGGCAGTTTTCATTATGTGCATATTTATCTACCTGGAAATAGACAGACCCCCAGCCAAAACTATTATACACAGGCTGCTGAATAGCCATAAAATGGTCATGATTATGGATTCCTGCTGACTCTTTGAGCAATTCCCAAGGCTGTTTCTGGAAAGCAAGCATTTTGGTATTAGCCAATGATCCAACACCCCTTTTTAGTTCCCCAACCAACCCAGAATTCTTTTTCTTTCTCTCTCCTGCAGCTTGAAAAAGTCTGGATAACTTTTGTTTCTGTTTTCAATGTTCACACCTTCTGATTTAGTCTGGGGCCTTGAGAGAGAGGCTGTCTGGACCCCTGCCACAAGAAGAAGTGTGTTCTAGAGGCTCCGATCATGCAAGGGAGCATGCACACAGTTGGGTGCTTAACTAAAGCTACAAACAGTTTGAGCTTTACCCATGACAATCATCAACCTCTCAATAAAGCTTCATCTGCCAGGTCTTTATAAAATTATTTATGGATTAGCAGATTCTTCTCCTTCCCACTCCTCAGAAGGATAGTTAGGATCTGTGCCAGCATCCCTAGAGATGGGTTAGTACTGCAGACTAATTTCTCATGAATCACTGTTTGAGTTTTTAAATGGCTTTACTTCACCTGCATTGACACTGGCTCTGTACTCCCTTCTGCAAAATGGTTTAGTGTAGTCATTCTTCACCTTTTTGAACCTGCAGCCCATTTTAACTACTGCAAAGTGATCAACATGACTTCTGGACCTGGAAGTAGTGTAGCCAGAACCAGAGGCTGCCCAGTATAACCACAGTGCTATATCAACACACAACAGCTTTGTGTACAATTGCCCAAGCTAGCTCTGCAAATGCAGCCTCTGAAACCAGAAACAGTATAGCCATTCAGCACAGTGCTGCACCTGGGCTATTTAACTTTGCCTCTCAGCAGAAGCATTAGCCTACTTGCAGTGCTATACTAAAGCAGTTCTATTACTTCTCATCTGAGACTTAGTGCACGTGGAGCTATGGACAACTGGTTGAGAACTACCGCTCTAGGGGATCAGTTTGCTAGCAGGAGCAGTTGTGGAAAGAATATATTTTAAGCAGTTATCAAAGAATAAGCATGAAAAGCAAATGTCAGATTCACAAGAGCAAGTATTTTGAGAGTTTGTTCATCGAGCCCAGAAAGAGAAATCCATCAGTTCACCCACACTCCAAATCAAAGCTCCTGTTATGCATAGTGAACTAGCCACTGGTTGAAAATTATTTGCCAGAATTATTCCAGTCATTTCAAATAATAAATGCATTTGAGAAGAGAACAATCTGTCCATACCTGGCCAGAGAGAGGGGGAATTAATCAAATGGGCTCTAAATTGTCCTTTGGGTTCTAAAAATTGTGCAGGATTCTAGCTGCAATGTAAACTCCTCCAAAATCCTCTTGCTCCTTACTGAGTCTCCCTTTCTAAATGCCATTGTATCATTTGCTTGAATGATTCATGTATGGAAATAAACCTATAGGTTGTGGACTTGCCCCTTCTCTCTTTCCCCCAGCTGAAAATATTATTTAACTTATAGGTGGCAGTTATGTAATTTAGTGCTTGTCCTTCATTATTGATGAATTTTAACATGAAATATTTAGGCACTTCCCTTGTTCTGTCTTATAGAGCATTGGCCATAATTATTTCAGATGGAATTTTTCTCCTTTTTTTTTGAAGAAGTATTTATTAGAAACTGTCCTCTGCAGTGCTGACGTTAGAGGTTTAAATGGAAGAGTAATTTGTGGCCTTGGTATTTTTAGCCACTTTGGTTGGCTGTTTGCAGAGATGGACTTTTCCACTTCCTTCCAGCCTGTTGGGCCCCAGTCCTGCCATCTTTGTGAATATGTTTTACTTCTGCAAGTAGTTTCCTTGGCACCAGCAGTTCTGTTAGTGAAAGTGAGGGTGGAAGGAGTACTCCCTATTTTTTGAGCATCTCTTCTCTACATAGCAAAGAGACTTTGCCTTGCTTTGCTGTCTCTTGCACAGGCAATATTACAGCATGTCATAAGCATTAATTCAACCACACAATGTTCCCAAGAAAGTATCCCAAGCCCACACATCAGAAAATTGAGGCAGAAGGTAAGGAAGTGATGTATCTAGTGATTCCAAGATGGCAACAGAATCCTGAAGTCACAACTCCCGGTCACCCCTGCTTTCCCCATTAGACTGGGCTCCCTTCCTGACCTGTGAGCAGAGCACAGGAGTCACAATCATCACTGTAATCATGACTCCTGTACGCTAACCTCAAGAGCTGGTGCTGTCTCTTTCCCCTGTTTTCTGGTGTGATTATTTTCACTCCTGTTTGCACACACAGATGGAGTTCAATGGATCCCTAATAGCATCCTTTACTTAATTAACATGCAATTAGCTTAATGAATATTTTAACCTCATTATGTAGTTACTCATCTTTATCAGTTGGGAAGTCTGGTGCCCAGCTTCAGTCCATTGTAATGATGTGCCAAATTACATCTATTTCTGCAGTTATTTCTGCAGAGCCTGTTTGTAGAGCTGCTTCTCCTGGTCCTTTTTAGGTGTGTCTGTGTCAATGGGGCTAGACTGTATGATGAACTGGGTACGATGCAGGAAGAACTGGGAGAAACAGACCTTCTTATGAGGTTTGAATCAGTTTGATGATCACATTTTGTTGCTACGAATGTTGGCTAGCCTCCACACTTCCTGCTTTCATCTGGGGTTGGAAGAGGAAGTAGTTTGAGCGAAACTCATCCAGAGAAGGAGAGTGAGAGGAAATGCCTTGAAAGGGGCAACTGAAGCAACTCAACACAACTCTGCTTTGCATGTTCCACTGAGGCAGCCAATAATGGTTCTGGGTAGGGTTTGGTGGTTGTGTATGAGAAATTTCTCTTGGAGCAGATTTTCAGGAACAAGGCTTACACAGAAGTTGCTGCACCCTTGTATCCCATCCCACCTTGATCCTGGTGCTGTTGTGAGCTCCATATAACTTGGTCTTTGAGAGAACATCAGATTCCCTCCCTGTTCTGCTCTGCATGTTTCAGGTTTGAATAGCAGGGCAGGCAAATGCAAACACCTTGGATAATAAGTTGGAAGCTCCTGGGTACTGAGAAGCAGTGAACTGTCCTGGATATGAAGAGCAACTGATTTGCTCACTGGGGAACAGCTCTGGAAGTCCCATCCAAACACTATTTGCATTAGGCAGTTTTACAGTGGTCCTTGATGCCTGGGTGGTAGAAGAACAGACCCTTGGCCTAAAGGAGGGAGTTGGGGAACAATTCTTGCTCTCCCCAAAACAACCTTGTCATCAAAAGTTTCTGTCTTTAGTCCACAGGGTAGCCTTGTGCTGCCTAGCTGAAGGCTTGGTTTGCTTCTCTGTTCTCTCTTGCTTTTTCAGTCAGCTGTTTCATAAAAACATAAAGCTCACCCCAGCGGGGTTTGGGGGGGTGGGGGGGGGGCATCTTACACCTTTCAGTGGTGACCTCTTGAGCTGACTACAAAGTAGCATTGAAGGACTCTAAAAGGGAGACTTGTTCCACCTTCCTGTGTTGGAAGGAAGGTGGCAGTCACAGGGTATCTATTAGCTTAGCAACTAGGATAGGGATGTGAAAGAAACACTCACTCCCATCATCCTCTAGGAAAAAAAAATCAAACAGATCTCTTCATTGACTTGTTTTCTGCTGGCATCTCACCGCCCCCTCACCGCCTCCTCCTCCTTGTTTCAAGCCTGGGGAAGGCAGTCATGCTTTCTACCCCATGCCTAGGGAAACTTGCTTGTAAGAGGCATTCTGTCTCAATGGGAATCCAGGCAGAGAGATGAACGGACATCAAAGATCTTCAGAAAAAAATCTGCCAGTGAAATGGCATTGGAAAGTGAAGAAAGCAGTGAGCACTATTTCCTCTAGGCTATGTTTTTTGTTGTTTTGAGTCAGCAAGGTTAACCAGAGAAATAGAGCAGAAAGTTGAGATTATTGGGAACTGCTACAGTCGGGTTTTCAAAGCCTTCCTAGATACTTCAAAGGAGAACAACAAACTTTATTTACACAGTGCACGCTGCTGCCTTGCCGACCCGGTGCTGGCTGTGCAGAGAGGGCAAGAAATGAAATAATATAGGAGTGCAAGCAGAAGTCAGGCACAGCCACGAAGAGCGATATTTTAACCCCAGGAAAATTATACCTATCCCTCCTTCTCTCACGTCCAAGCCAAGGCTCTCATCCTGCAATGTGCAGAGCACCCTGCTGGAGTCCAGATGGTTTCAATGGTGCCCAGCTCCTGTGTGGGTCAGGCCCAAAGCTCCCAATAAGCAAATTCCAGCTCCCACTCAGCATCACTTTTAAAAACTGTTGAGAGATGACACGGTAATTGCCCTTATGCAGAAGCAGTTGTGTTCAGGAAGGTAATGAGTAGGAATGATTTGTGGGTGTACATTTTACACTTGGGTCAGGCCACGCAGCTAATGTAAAGAGCTGTAAGTCTGCATTATTTGTCTTAGTCTGGAGCTCTTAAGAAAGCAGCTGTTACAGGTGCTGGAGTAACATCCCTGGAGGCTGAATCTTTTATCCACAGGACAAGTACAGCTAGGGATACTATCCATCCTGAAATCTTGAAGACTGTCCCACATCCCTTAGTACCTTGACAGCTAAAGTCAAGAGGGAACATGACTGAAGCCCTCCCCTCCTCCTTTGGAGTCATGGAGTATGAATTAGCTGGGAGACTGAGTTCAAGTCTCATCCTTTCCTCTGGCTAGTGTTAACATTTCTGTATGCTTTACAAGCCCTTAATACTGCAAAAGGCCTCGCAACCCTTTGAGGCACAGAAGTATCCTTCCTGTTACAGGTAAGAGAGGAGAAAAGCTGCCCAAATGCACTTGTGGCAGAGCTAAGAACAGAACCTATGTGCAATCCATTTAGCCCCAATGACCTGCAGAAATTCTTCCCAATCTATGTACCTGAATATCCTAAGCCCAAACCTCAACCAGCCTAAGATGGTGTCTGGTGGGGTTATGCTGACATACACCTCCTGAGGTCCTCTGCCTGTAGTTAGGGCACAACCCAGTAGACAACACTCCTCACATACAGCCAGGAAAAAGAACTGGAAATCCTAATATCCAGCATTTTGCTGTTCTCCAGAAAGAGCTACATAACCTATTATTATTACCTGTTGGCAAAGCGCACACACATGCCATAAGGGAAAACAGCTTGCTGCAGCTACCAGTTACTCTTTTAGCTGAAGTGATAGAGGTTTTTGTTATGGGCCTAAAGGCCCCAGCACCAGAACTTGCTGATGACTCAAGCAACTTGGATAGAAAAGAAAAGAAACAAAATAGATAACCTCCTTCTGTACACTGTGTGTTCAGAGACTGGATACTGCAGACCACTATTAGTGGCCTCTCTAAAGCCTTATAGTTATATATCTCCAGTTTGAATCCAGCCCTCTACAACAGGGATTGAAAGTTGCTCCCATTTCATGGATGTGGCTTTATGTGACGTAAATTTAGGACCAGGTCACAGATCCATTTTGCATCAACTGGCAGACTCAGCAAAGCCAAGGAGCACCCTCGCCCCTCACTGTTCATGCCTGTGGAAGGCTGGGAGGGCAGTACTTGGGAGTGTACCCTGCTGCCGCCTTGTAGATAAGAAAGATGAGTTCATTCACTGGTGCTGTCAATCTAGCACTTTTTACCAGCATTAAAGCTATAAAAAAATCTAAAAATGAAATTCATAATTGCATGCTAATTATTTTCCAGCATGTAAATTATGCTAATAAAATTTGCATAAACATTTGCACAGCAGCAGCTAAAAATCACTATTTTTCTCCAGAAGGCAAGAATGTGAGGTACAGCACAGCCGGTGGCAGTGCTTCTCCCTACTGCCATTGTGCATATCAGAGAAATGCTGGTAGATCACTCCAACCTGAGCACCATGCAGACCCCTGTCATTCCCTCCTCCTTCCCTCTGTGGGTACTGCCCATGGTGGAAGACCTTAGATTTTACGGGGGATTGACAGCACAGGAAGCTTCAGTGACTTCTCTTCCTGGAACTCTTCTTCACAGAGGGAAGCCCCTTTCTAAAGAGGAGGGGAAAGGATGCCTGGATTGGCTGCTTTTCTTTTGTAAACTGACAAGACCCGTTCTTTCTATACAAAGAGAAATTCCAGATGGCTGAAATTTTAAGATGGTCTTTTCTTTCTGTGACCACATTTAACTATTGGCCCAGACTTTCTTGCATAGATCCAAATGAGCTTTGCTTGATAGCAGGGGTGGGCAAAGAGGGTCCTCCTTAATGCAAATTCCTCTTTAGAGTTTTCAGTTGGTCTCCGCTAGGTAATTACGGTAATTAACCAGAACAGCTAGCCTGTAGGTCTCCTAGTTCCTGGGGCTCCAACGCAAACCAAGAGTTGTGGGTGCTAATGAAGTTCAAGGACACTAATGATGTCCATTAGAATTTACTCTAAATCTTCTAGATAAGAGTGCCTTGTAGAGTTTTAAAATGAGGCTGGTTGCCACTCCAACCTTGAACACGAAGGTGCTGCCCAACACATCTATAGGTTTCACTGTAAAAGGAAGGCTCTTCATGGAAAAAGGTGAACCATGGCCTGCTGGCACCTGTTCCCCTCAAAGGCTTCCCTTCATCATTTGGTTTCTTCTTTCAAGTAGTTATGAGATTTTTGGGAGGCTCCTAGTGCAGCTGGACACCTGTGGAGCATTTCCTTCATGGTGAAATCTTGCAGCACTGAGTTCTAGTTTCTACCTGCACCTCAGCTGCTTTGGAGGAATGTGAGGATAGTGGAAAGGGATCTTGTGAGTTGCAGGTGGAACTTTTAATGTGGGGCTGTGAGTTGCTGTCTCTAGGTTCAAAATGCAAGACACAAATAAAAGGGAGCAACTGGGGGTTCTCCGGAGACACCCATGCAATGCACGTGTATCTGACTCATCGCCAGCTGCCCAGAGGCCTTTCTGTCAGATGGAAGGAGCTGAGCTCTAACAGTTACAATAGAGGATACAGCAGCAGCAACGCCCTGTCCTCTTTATGCACAACCATCTGCTTCTCTTTACCACAATCCACAGCTATTTTTCCCCCTGGCCAATTAAAAAAAATGCCCTGGGTTTTATTCTTTGTATATTGTTTTATTTCTGGCATTTCTGAATCAATCTCAACTGCAGTTCACGGAGAATCATAGAACAGCTCTGCCTCTCCCTCCAACTTCAGTTCACACATATCAGTTATTTTCCTCAAATAGCCATAGATATGTATGGATTTGGCGCTCTCTCATTGTAAGTTTGTCTGCAAGCATGAGTTGGGGCAGGAAACCGCTGATACTCAGAAGAGATTAATGTGTATTACACAGCAGGCAGTCTTTCTTGGAGAAGGCAAGATGCTAGAAATTCAGTATTTCCCCTTCATTGATGATTGATTGTCTCTGAGTGTTAGGGGGGATTAAAATTCTGCATTTTGATTCACTCTTGGCAAGTCCAAAGCTAACAAACAAGGCACACATTATGTGAAATCAGACCTAAGCAAGCTCTCAAAAGACACAGCCTACCTCTTGACTTTTGAGATGTGCCTTTTTATGTACCTTGAAAGCTATAATATTTAATAATTTCTCCTACATACGTGGGTTGTAGCACTGTTCATTCTAAAGCCCTTGATAAACTAATATACAATGGATAAATACTGTACACAGCACTTCCCCGGGCTGGAGCAGATTAACACAGATTAAATTCTGTGCTAACATGCCTCAGGCCATGCATGTTCCATTAAATTTTACTGACTGCCAACACCTCTGTCGATAATATTTGTTTGTGTTTTGTGCAGTACAAAATATTCAGTTCTTCATATGAGTGCACACATGTGTGTTTCTTTTTCTCTGTACATTACTGCTCTGGGTTCTGACAGTGCTCAGAGCTGTACATGAAGGAGAAAATGTCACTGCCCTGAGAAATTTGTAAGCTTGCATATACTAGTATTTTTCAGATTTACAAACGAGGTTACAGCAAGTCTCTGTTTTCCAGCCCAGCTACAGAACTTGGTCTTGGGAAATATATTTGTCTGAAATGATGAAAGTGTCCCTGAATGGAAGAGAAAATATCTCTGCAATATCCAAAGGGAAAAAAAAAAATCAAAATATCTTTGAATTACAGGTTATTAAACCTTAACCCCTTTGCCATTTTGCTTTTGTTTACAGTTTTTTTGGTCCCTCTAGCTCACAAGCATCTTGTTTATCATCTTTCAAACACTCCATATAATTAAATCTGGTTGGAAGCTCTTGCAACAGAATAGGTGAATAAAGGAGACAGTTATAGAGCAAAGTTAATAATGATTGTGCTAGTGCCTTATAAGTCTCCCATCAGTTTCAACAGAGTTTATGGGCCTGATCCTACTTCTGGTGGTGTGAATTGAAACTTTTTGCCATGGATTGTATTTGGCAGCTATATGTAAATATCAACAAGCTACTCTTTAAAATAAATGGTTAACCTATAAGCAAAGGGAAAACATCCTCCTCCCCACCCCCTACACCTTTTATGTGCCTTAGACAAGCATCATTTCTTCCAGTAGCACAATTAGGGTGAGTTGAGCAGGGCACCTGCCCTGGGCACTGACTATGAAGGGGTGCCAGAATCCACCCCCCCTGCCAGGACTCTTTGCGGCAGCATGGGAAGCCCTGTACTGCCCCTGCCCAGCCACAGGAACTGGGCTTGGGCAGGCCCACACCAAACACCGCATCTGGGGGGTGGCAGGTGAGTGGGGCAAGTAGAAAGGAGTCCCTCTTCCCTGTAACCTTTGCCAGAAGAAGCACAACCCTGCTTCCAATGTTACATATGGTTGGGTGGGGGGAAGTGAATAGAGCACTGATCCCAGTAAGCCCAGCCATGCGGTTGCTGCCACTGAACAGCAGCTCAGGAAGGTAAGACTTCCCTTTCCCTCACCCATGCTGCCTGTTCCCCCTCATTTGTACTCCTTCCCACATCCAGCCTGTTCCAGGTGCTCATTGAGCTTTCTACACCTCTGATATCTTCACAGCACCTTGTCCTGTTCCTTGGTTCACCCTGTCCTGTTTCTTCCTTTTATATCAAATCACTCCCTCCGCCTATTGATTGTTATCTGTTACCCAAATGACACGACTGTTTTATGTAAGGCAGTTGAATGATACACACTCTATAACTTAAGTGGTTGTTCCTTTTTTTTTCTTCTTTGGCAAACCCTCTCAGTCAAGGACGGTTGTTTTCCATGACTGTCTTATCTGTGGGTCTGAAGATGACCTATTAGGCTGATCCAGGATCGACAGACTCTGCTGCAACTTGGGTGTGTGTTTCCATGCGGGCTGGGTGGCTCTGGATTCTCGATTCAGTCCCCAACATGCTGTTTCTGCCATTCCCATTTTTCCAACTCCTGTTGTTGTTGTAAGATTTCAAAGTACTGAGGTCCTTGTAGAAGACTCTTCCCCCATTTGGGGTGGTCTGAGGCAATAGTCTCCCATGAGTTGATGTTGATGCATTTTTTCAAGTTGGCTTTGAGGACTGTCTGTCTGTTTATAGCTATGGGATAAGACTTCTATACCTGGTTTTGCAGGTGCGTACTTGTGTGTGTGTGGTTTGTAATGGAGGCATATTAACTTTCTCAGAGTTAAGGTGAAACTACAGATGTGTGATAAGGTTGCTTTTGATTCTCTTAGTAAGAAATGAAGAGAGAAAATAAAAAAATCCTCATGATTTCACATGAGGTTTTCACATTTTTAGAATTGAATCTCATTGGCAATAAATATTTTTAGAAATGTTTGAAAGAATTGAATAGATATGTCTTGAAAGTAAAATACTTGAAATGTTTTTCTTTTGAAAATATTTGCAAAGGATCTGCCTTTTCTCTCTCTCTCTCAGCCAAATGTAAACACATTATACTACACAATATAAAATAGAGGTAGATTTTGACAATGGTTTCTGTAAAAACTGTTTACAAAGTCACAAGTAGCAAATATTTAATAAATTGTGTTTATTTGAGAATTAGACATGGTTCTCTCCCAACAAAACCAAAGAAGAAGAAGAAGAAGAAAGTATTAATACAGAATACTTGGTTTTGGTCAAATTTCAAACCTTCCAGGTCTAATTTTCAAGAGGGAGGAATACCCTCTAGTAAAATGATTCCAGTGTATTTCACACCAGTCTGGGGTAAGTGCACAGGTCTGTTTCCCAGAGAAGGTAAAGGAAGAACCAAACAAAGATAGCTATACAACAAAGATAGCTATTAGGTGCCCTTCCAACAGGGCACCTAATAACTGGTCTTTTCTCCCATGGAAGGCCACTATAGCACCTGACAGTAACAAGCCAGCTATGTCTTTTGCATCTCCTCTTTCTGTGCTGCCCTGCTGGTCCCAGCTGTGTGATGCCTCTGTGTGGAGGTGGTGCCATGGACAACTGGCAAGGAGGTAAAGGGAAGATTAGGGCACAGAATGGCTGAAAAAAAAGAAGTGCAGACATGCTTGGAGAAAACGGAGTGAAGAATGAGATAAAAAGACACCATGCATCATGAAAGGCCCACATGCTCCCACTGGCCTCCCAGCAGCCTTCCCAAAGCCTCAGCAACATTCTCCACTTCTAGATCTTATGCCATGCCAGCTCCTTTTTCTTCCCAAATAGCTCCATAATCCTGCCAGTCCTCTGGTTTCCACTCTCTTCCTCATCCTTCCTAGCTGCCCTTGCTTCTTAGATGTGTGGGGAATAGGTCCCTTGTTCCTCCACACCTGTTGCCAGTGACTGGAGAGACCCGGAGGGAGAAGCTTTTTCCTCATGATTGAGGCGAGTCACATGCGGAGCTGTGCAAAACTTGCCAACAATCCAAATCTCCCTGCTTATCTCTATAGCTTGTCACAATACAACAGTCTTAACTCTGATCCCCAGTGAATCCCATTCTCTCAGCATGCTGGTTAGTGCATTGTAATGGAGTATGCATTACTTTATATTCAATAAGGATATGTGGCTTATGATTTTAAATTAAACTGGTATGTTTTTTTCTAAAAGCCGAACTCTCGTTCAAACAATAATTTATTCATAGATTCATAGATTCACAGATGTTAGGGTCAGAAGGGACCTCAATAGATCATCGAGTCTGACCCCCTGCATAGGCAGGAAAGAGTGCTGGGTTTAGATGACCCCAGCTAGATGTCTATCTAACCTCCTCTTGAAGACCCCCAGGGTAGGGGAGAGCATCCCCTCCCTTGGGAGCCTGTTCCAGACCTTGGCCACTCTAACTGTGAAGAAGTTCTTCCTAACGTCTAGTATAAATCTGCTCTCCGCTAGCTTGTGGCCATTATTTCTTGTAACCCCCGGGGGCGCCTTGGTGAATAAAACCTCACCAATTCCCTTCTGTGCCCCCGTGATGAACTTATAGGCAGCCACAACGTCGCCTCTCAACCTTCTCTTGCAGAGGCTAAAAAGGTCCAGGTTCTCTAGTCTCTCCTCGTAGGGCTTGGCCTGCAAGCCCTATTGAAGTTGAATTTCCCAGGTTAGACAGAAGGTCCAACTGGATCATAGAAGTCCTTCCTCTCTTTACAGTCTATAAGCTATGAATTCTGTGAGCAGCATTGAAATGCCAGCATCTCTAATTATTCACCTCCTTGCCTTCAAGTGGTCCAGAATAGGCCTGTACACTGGTACCACTTAGCAGGCTTGACTGGATTTTAAAGGGAAGAATTCCTTCATTGATTGATTGATTGACTTTTTTCTATAGGAATCATTATTTTCCACTGAAATGCACCCACTTTTGGGAGAGAATGGAAAAACGCACACCACTAATAACGAAAAGCTTAGGACATGATGGTAAGAGAATAAAAATATTTAAGCAACTGGAAACTGCAAAGGGAATTTTGACTAATGGAATGGGAACCAGACCTACTGTTATTTTCTCTTGGAAATAATATTTGGTGGAGGATACATGTCGGTGGCATGAAGACAATTTGAGAATTGCTAAATAACTTATATCATTATTTCATGGGACTCCAGCTCAGGGACACATCTCATTGTGAGCAGAAGGCAATTACCAGCTTGAAATATCTTTCACAGGTGAACAATAGACCCTTGGGAAAAACTGGAACAGGGGGAATTACATGTTCAAGCTAAAAAAAGCTTTACAAACAATAAACAAATTAGGCCTATCTTTGAAGGCAGATGTCAAAGTTATGTGGAGCTGAAAAGGGCTACTGGTGTTATCTCAAGCTGTCTATCTATAGTTGTCTTGTTATCTTCACTGGAATTACTACAGGGACACTAATGCAAAAAGAAGAGGCATGCAATTCATTATGAAACTGGTAGTATGCACAGGCAATGGTGACATAATTCCAAGGATGGGCTCTAGCATCAGGCTGACATCATTATGTTGGGGTATTTTTTACTATTGAGATAGTAGATGTAGCCAGAAAAGCAATAAAACTTCAATCTTTGCTAGTTTATAAAAGGGGTGAGCAATGTATCATCTCTTCTGGCGAATGAGAAGCAGGAAGAGAGGACGTGTGTCTGCTTCCCATTTTTACTCACTTCACTCATGTGACAATATGTATAGTTAATAAAGCAGGTAACTGTAGGAATGCTCTGCCTCTCAGGAGTGGAGTATGTCTACTCAGGAGTGAAGCTGCATAATGATTAGGCATCTGGAACCCTGGATTATAGCTCCATCTATGCCTTTGACTTGCTCCGTGAATTTGGGCAAGTCACTTACTGCCCCTGCGCTTCTGTTCCCTGTCTCACAAGAAGGTTGAGAGTTAAGCTTGACCTACACTTGGGGTTGGCAATCTGTGGCCTGTGGGGTAGATTCACACAGAAGATTCACAGAAGTTTAGGGCTGGAAGGGACCTTGTTGTGAGATCATTGGGTCCAGCCCCCCTGCTCTGGGATCTAGTAGCGTTCCAGCAGTGGGAGTCTTTGGAGGGATTTTGGCAGTGGCAAACTTTGCCTACACCATGCCCAAGCAGTGGGGACTTTACCTTTGCTGCAGCCAGGCCAGCAGGGAGATGCAGCAGCAGGAAGAAATGGTGGGAGCAGTGTCCAGGTCCTAGCACTGGCCCATCTAAGGCTTGAGTCGGGTTATTACACTGCTTGAACAAGTTTATGACTCTGACCTACACCACATTGGTCAGAAATGTGATGAGATATGCTTGGTGACTGAGACACCTGTGCCAGCAAAAATGTCTAGTGTAGTTGCAGTTATAGTGACAAAACTGCTTCTGGTGGCATGGCTTATTCTACTTAGTTGGGAATAAACTATATTGGCAGAAATGCAGTCTTACTGACAGAAACTGCATCTTCAATAGGGCAGGTTGTAGGCATAAAATACTATTGTACCTATATCAGCAAAGCATGCCCTGTATAGCCTGTCCTCAGAAGTATTTAGAGATCCTTGGATGACACGATTGTTATTTCTGTAATCTCCTCACACCAGTTTTCTTTTAGGCACAAGCCAACATGACTTGGCTTTACAGTAATAACTCTCTTACATCCTTTACAGTGATTTGCTATAGAAATGTATTATAAATACAGTCCTGTGAAACCGGGACAGATGCTTTTCACTGGGTTTTCAAAAATGTGTATAAGTCTGTCAAATAGTTATTGGAGAAAAAATGGAGTGGTCTGCTTCCACTGGGCTTCAAGGAGCTAAGCATTTTATGTGACAATAATACACTTAAAGAATGTAAGGGGCCAGCAAGTAGAATTAATAACAGGCTGAAAAGGTGAGGAGGGAATGGTAATCCCTTTAGGGATGTGTATTTTAAAGAGATGCAAAGCAAAATATGTTATTCTTATTTCCACATTTCTTCTGCCTGTTTTAGATGTGTGCACAGCATATAGAATAATTTAAAATATCCTCTGGTTTGTGTTTTATTGTAAGTTTATGTTTAATCTGTCCCCAGACAGTAGGGGAGGAAACGCTGGTGGAGGGTGGGCAGTTGAGCCTAGAGATCTCCAGGGCAGGCGAAGGACATTAGAAAGTAAATAGGCAGAATGGACCCTGGAAAGGCTCCAGTCTTGACCTTAGTCTGACAGTTCTGAGGGATCCAGATTTTTGTGAGCTGAATACATGGCAGGCTCTTTTTTTGTGTAGCGCCTGGATTTGGGAAAGAGCTGGATGATGGTATAGTATAGTTGAGAAAGAGCTGGATGTAGTATAGTTGAGAGGTCTCACCTACTTTGATGTCAGTGTCATCCATGTTTCTCTTGACATTTTGACTCTCAGCAAATGGCTTACATCACGGTATATGAAATCAACACATCTGAAAGAAACAAAAAGTTCCCAGGTGATATTTGTGAGCTGTCTGCTGGGAAATGGAAGTAAGGATAGTGAGGAACACAAGCCAAGGGAGAAACTCCATTACCTAGTTGTATCACTTAGATGATTCCTTGAATCTTCCGACTACTCGAGAAGTGAGACCATTACAACACCAAAAACCAGGGAAATGCCATTAATGTGGAGATGTATAGTGTCCAAGGAAGAAGCCTTTTGTCTTTTCTGGGTAGGCCTGAAAGCCCTTTCAAGCTCATTTGTTGCTCAGCTCTTGTTTAGATAGGTCAATAAGGACTAGATTTTCAAAATTGTTCAGTGTGCTAAGTCTTTTGAAAATCTGGTCCTAAGTACAGTTCCTAAATTAAACACCCAAACTACTACATCCTTCAGCACGTGCCTGTCTTTGCTGGTGACACATTGGGGAAATGGCAAGCAGGTGAAAAAGTCTGTGAGAAACCAGGGAGTGGAGTACTGATGAACTCCTGAGGAACTGTGCTCATTAAGACACATTGAATCAAAGCAATAAAGCAGCAGGTGAGCAAGTAATAGTCTGATGACTATCCTGGGGCAAGGGCATGGGCTTGTGGTTATTCTCCCCTTACAGAGTGCAGCTGCAATGGTAGATGGCATGCTTATTAACCTTATTTGTTTGATGATAGGTATGCAGGCTCCAGTCACTGTTCTGAGGAGAGTTGAGTACTCCCTTCTTACTTGTGACATAACAAAGATCCTAGCAGCAGATGCAGCAGATGCCCCACTGATGCACACAATATAGATATGTCTAGCTAGGTAATTCCACAGAATAGATACAGCATTGGAGCAGTTGTAAATCATGGAAGGAGTTTGTGGTTTGGCCCCAGAATTTCATGATCTTCTTGCAATAATTCTACACTGTTATTGGAAAGGTATTTTCCTATTGCAGCCTCTCACCACTCTTTGTGGGCTATACTCTGATTCACAGAAAGAAAAGAAGACTATTTGCCTTGTGTCTTCCCTTCTTTCATATTCAGATTATGCAGGACCACTTTTTCTACAGGGAAGGGGACACTGAAGAACCTCATGTGCTCCGTTTCAAGCCAGAACAATGCTGGCATTTAAAAAAGGATTTGAATTTTAAAGATTTTAATTTGTCTTTAAAAAAGGATTCCCCAAAGGCATATTCCAGTGGCCAAATGCTCAGAACGGGATGTAAGCAGTTAGGAGAGCTGCTCCTTACCAACAGCAAGTTTCGTTGCCACAGCCTGGAGTCACAGAGTGCCATAAAAAATTGGTCTACAAGATGAACACATTGGCAGGTTTCCCTACATTAAGTTGATAGGAGCCCTTCAAAAGCTGGTTGTGGCTGGGTGGTGGATCCCCTGAAGGCTTAGCTAGCAGGGGCTGCATTAAGTTGGCCTTAATTTGAAATGATTCTTTGTCAGTTCGAAACTGTCTCTCACCAACCTGTTTCGCATTGTGAGCTGGATCTAAACCATTTCACAGCAACCAGCTCAAGCAGGGCAGTGATGTAAACAGCACAAGTTTACACCTCCGGCTGAAGCTGTCTGTTTCAGGAAAAGCTCGCTTATCCTCCCCAGCAGGAATGTGCTTTTTGCAAAGTAGAGACCAAAAATTTCCAATCGTTTCCATCAAAAGATCAGTCATCAATATGCCATCGCCTGACTGTGGCAGAGCAGGGAGAGAGAGAAAAAAGAACCAGGGAGGGAGGGGAAACAGAGAAAGATGTTCCCCAGGTGGTGGTAGGGTACCAACCTGTCAGGTGCCTCCTCTGTCCTGGAGGCAACAAGCCAGCAGCTGCTATGGCAAACTTTGTGGTAAAAAACTATAAAGACTAATGGAAAAAATACAGGACTTGGGGCACAGGAAGCAGATGGAGGGAGGGTTGTCTGTGTGTGTACATGCATGCCTGAATGTATATAGAGCAGCTACATGTAAGGATCAGAGGGGTAAGGGATCACAGCAGTACTGAGAAGGGTTTCACAGAAAGCTTATCAGTGAAATGGTAGCCTGTCTTCTCCTTAAAGCACAAATGTGGTAAAAGCAGGAAGAGGAAAATGCAGCACAGTAGTGACCAATTGCAAGAAATCCTGGTGTGTCTCAGAGAACAGCTGCATCAGAGCAGAGCAGGAGATGAAGGAGGTAGAGAAGGAGGGGGAGGAATATTTTGGATGAAAAACAGAAGTGGATTCACTCTTCATCATTCCGTTCTGTACCAAACACTCTCTGTAATGAAGAGAGTTAATCAAAAAGGCAGAGAATACACAAGAGGCTCAGAGGCACTATTAATGCTGTAAAATGTAGCAGGGAAGGAAGCAAACACAGTCTAGGTGTATCCCCTGGAGAGGGCCTGATGATAACTGGCAAGAGCAAAGCAGAGCTCCTCACATTCATAATCCCACATTGCCACCTTCACACTGGGAGCAGCACTCAGGCAGAAGAGCCACGTTTTGACTTGGCATTTGGAGAGGGCGCTCCCATGACCTGGGCCTGCCTGATGTTAAGGATACCAGGACCTCAGCTCCAGGATTTCCTTTTTTCCCCAGCAGGTGTTGATCCCAGCACTTTGGAATGGCACACTACAGTTTGTTTTCAGATTTAACTTGAAGACAAATTAAATCAAAAGTTAAAGCAAAGCAAACAGGCAGCAGAAAGTTTGATTAGCCTGGTTGCCAGGGCTCAGCCCATGTTTTCTATCTCTGCGCTTCCTTTGCTTTACTAGGTGCCCTGTGCTTTTCTTGCTGTGATCTTCTCTCTCTTTGATCTTATAACTGCTTACCTGCCTCCTTTCAGTTCCCCAACTCATCAGTGGTGCAGGCATCCTCTGTTTCCCCATCTCCTGACAGATCCTCAACTCAGTCCTCTGCTGCAGTGTCTCTCCTTTCCTGTCTACCCCAGCTCAGTCCTGCACTGTACAGTTAAAGGCATACCTTGGCTTTCCTTGATGCAGACCCATGCTGCATTGTTGTAGTTCCCTTATTTTCCTGTGTCCTCTGTCAGGCTCTGTGCTGCAGTGTTACAGGGATGCCCCAGCTTTCCCATGACTCATTCTGCACTTGTGCTGCACTATTAGAAGAGTCTTTTCCCATTCCTGTGACTCAGATCCACATTATAGCTAGGACTTCCCTTGTTTCTATTCTCTACTTCATTTCTATTACTCCCCATTTTAAGCCATGCCAAGGAAACAGCTGCTCATTAAACCTTCTAACTGTGATTATGTGCAGTCCAGTGGGGGGGGGGGGGCAGGGGGGAGAGGAGCATATCAAACCTAAGGGTTACTTAATAGTATTGTGAGAGTGGTGCTAAGAGAAAAATATGCTGGTGAAGTGATGGAAATGTCAGACAACAGGTTCAGAAGATGATTGGGGCACAGAGATAGCAGCTTCATCTGCAAAGGAAGAAAAGTGATGGCCTGCACTGGATTATAGCATAAAAACATTAACACAAAGAGAATTAATGTTGCTATAACTGGACCTTGGCCTCACCCAGTTCATCAATCGTCTCTTGGTTGTTGACACTGTGCTATATATGACTTCCTCTCTTTGAGCACCACAGGGACCATGTTCCAGAGACTATCTTCCTCTGAATGTAGCTATGAAATAGATGTGATGTAGTGTGTATGAATATTTCAAACAGGCAGGACTTACTAGACAAGTAGGAACTTACAAAGGGATAAAAGGCATTTGTTCCCAACAGGGAGGGGATGGCAAATATGCTCTCTATAAACTATATATAGAGAAAAAGTAACCCTTATCTTTCCTTTTTGACAAGTAAAATCATGGTTTCCTCATGATTATGTCAGGAAAATGATTATGTAAGGGAAACTTATATGGAGGTTTTGTATTATGTTTCCAATTGGAAACATTATAAATTAGCTATGTAGAGTTTTCTCGTTTGCTCCCAAAACACCCATGAACAAATCGATTTCTCCTAATTATTCAGCAGTCAATGTTCTTTTTAACTTCTTGGACAGATCACAACCAGTGACTTGAAAATATACATTATTTTCTATGCATGCTGCTTTGTTTAACTGTGTTTCGCCTGATAAATCTCATGTTTCTGTTCTTTTCTGCTTTCTAATTGGGTGAGTTCACAGGTACTTCTGACACAAATACTTGCATGTGCTAATTGAAAATGTGGCTGTTTTAGATACTTTGGTGGATGGTTTTGAGACTCGTTTTCTATGATCATTTGTGCCAAGGAAACATGAACAGAAAAACAGTAAGGGAAAGGAACACACAAGCATGCGAATGCGGAAAAGCAAACTAATGTAGATGCCTGAATAATCCTGGTGGGGTTGTGTACTGCTCACCCAGATCTAACTAGTTCCTGATGTTATTGCTGAAAACAAGAAACCCAAATGAAAACCCCTGGAAGAAGTGTGATAGGTAATGCATTGCTCCATAATTATGCTTGTATCAAAACCATACCTTATATATGTGTGTGTGTGTGTGTGTGTGTGTGTGTGTGTGTGTACACACAGGCATATATACGCACACACATATATACACACATATATGCATGTATGTACAGATATACATATATATATTTATATACACATATATACATACACACATGCATATATCTATTTCTCTCTGTGTTGCTTATCACGGCTAAGTTTATTGGATCTGAAAACCCTAACAAATCTTAAGACGTTTTCCCATCTGTCTCCTTCTGGTGCGTACTTAGCCGGTTGCGCGTCTTTGGTCAATTTCACTTGGAGCCTCTAGTCACTTTCGTGCCTCAGTTTCCCCGCGCTGCTGTAGGGCGGCGGCTGGCTCTGACCTTCCAGCTCCGTGACTGTGTGGCTGGTCCTTCTGGGGGAAGCCCTCCCAAAGCAGGTTTGAGTGAGAGAGTCCCCCAAACTTCCCCATCCGCATCACGTGGTCCAACCTCCCCCAGCCCATTGAAAAGGGAAACCGTAGCTCCCGGCTGCCCCTTGCTCCGAGCCCCTGGAGGAGGAGGAGGAGGATGCTGGGTTAAGCCCTGTCTGCCCTGCCTCGCTCGTGAGTGGCAAATTGGTCACTACATGGGGGATCTCGCCTGCCCCTCTCCACGAAGCGCGCGGCTGCTCGCCTCCAGGGCTGAGCACAGCTCCTACTGGAAGTGACCGCTCCCTAATTAGCTGCCCTGTCTATTAATTGCTCTCACGAATGAGCCGGCAGCGGCTCCAGGTTTTGTTCGGTTTTCTCCTGGGAGCGATTCTCTCGTCCCCGCCATGAGTCAATACCTGCCAGTGTCGCTTTTCCAAAGACACCCCCCCCCGGCCCCGGGTCCCTTCGCAACACACTCTCCGATGCCGAGATACAAAGCAGGGAGCGAGGAGGGCAGCACATCGCCCTCGCCCTATAAATCATGGATTAGCGCCCGCGATTAGCAGAGGCAGCTACACTCTCTCCTGCTGTATTGCAGCGGGCTCTGGGAAGGAGCTGATAACCCCGGAGCAGAGGATGTTGCTTTAAGCATCCCCGCGGCCAAAGATCCCTGGGAGTTAAAGGATCGGTCCTGCCCCGGGCCCAGAGGGTATGGGCAAGACAGGAGGCAACAGGTTCCCTTTGGTGTCTACCAGCATATATCTACCCATTGCCTCCGGGCGGGGCTGGGGCTGTCAAAATGCTCCTCTGATATATATTTTTTGCAAACATCTAGTTGGTCTAATAAAAGAGATCACCTCTACCACCAGTTCTGCTTCCTCGGAGAATATATGCCTAATATCCATGCCTACTACCAGAGGCTGATCTAGGATTGTTTTTTATGCCGGAAGGCAGGCTGGCCTCTGGGCTATATCCTATCTCGGTCTGATTGGGCATCACGCCCAGATATGCCCGGCCGGAGCGGGCACCCCCTTGCTTAGAGGGGCCAGCGCCCAGCTCCTGCCCGGTGCCCAGGGGCCGGGCTTTGGCAGGGGGGTACCAGCATCCCGGAGCGGAGGGGAGGAAGTCGGGGGGCAGAGAGATGGGCGGGCTGCACAGGGCTGCTCTGGAAGAAGCCTTGGGCCGGGAGCTACGGGCGAGGCACACAAGGGTGTGTGATGAGAGCTAGCAGGCACGGGTCTTTCCTCGACCCCCTCAACAAGCCCGCTCCCTGCCGAGTCCTGCTTCTCCCCTCCACAGGCCCGGGGGGGGGGGTACTGCATTGCACCCCCCACACCCAACTCTCCGGCTGCATGTGCCCAAGACAAGCTCAGTTCATGTCCTCACTGATAAACCCGGGGCAGACAGCGCCCCCATCCCCTACCCCCAGGGGTCCTGCTCCAATCCCTGCGAGCACGTGTCTCATTGCAATCTGTTTCATGCACTATCTGGTTGGGGGAGAAAAATAACAAACAAACAAACAAACCCAACAACACACGGAGAGACGTTTCTTTGAGGAGGATCTCATTCCGGGGCTGGATCGCTTCCCTCAGCAGCTTCTGGTTTGCCAGGAAGTCAAACTTAAGCAGGACTCTTTCCCGGGAGCTGCTCTTCCTAGCTACTCCGTTTAATGTTTGAAGGGTTTCTGTTGTATTCTCCACACATCTCCCCCTCCCGCCCCCCTTTCTTCTGGGAAAACAAACCCTCAGTGAATGCGAAACTAGATTTGATTCTTGCAGAAACATTGATTGAATATTTCCCTTTCCCCAGACCCACAAGACGGGGGGAGAAAACCAGAGGGACCACGCTCCGGCTGCAGTTCATGCAGAAGGCAGCGTCCTGCTGACCTAATGGGCAGAGATCAGGGCAGCTCAGCGCCTTATAGACTAACTCAGGCAGAGATGCGGAGTAGCTAAATGCTTCTTGGGGGCTGCCTTCATTAGATGCTAATGAATCACGGAGGATTAGGGTTGCAAGGGAGCTCAGGAGGCCGTGGAGTCCTGCCCACGCCCAGCTATCTCCTCCCAGCCAAGGATTTGTCTACCCGGGGCTGAAACACCTCTGAGGATGGATCTATCCCGCTTTCTGCCTGACTTGAGGCTGCTCATCGCCTCTCTGCTAGCGATCGGGAGCCGGCGTTTGCTGGGCTGGGGGGAGACAGGTGGAGGAGCCGCTCCTCTTCCCTGGAGCACGCTGAGCACAGCCGCCCGGGCGCCGGCACCTGTTTGAACCAGAGGATCCCCGTGATTGGGGGGGCATCCCTTATTCCGTCCTCTCCCTCTGCCTTTCCCTGCGAGAAGAAGCGCCCGGCCAGTGTACAGCCCAGCACTTGCCCGGCCGGGGCTTTTTGCTGCGCCCCCGCGCCGCGCCTGCCAACGCACGTGCCGCCGCGCAACAAATTGCTCCCCCCCATGTACACGCAGGATGCACGCACAAAACCCCTTCCCCTTTACACTCCAGCCCCAGGCACCAGCACAAGGATCCAGCTCCTTCCCCCCCAGCAGGCTTACACCCCAGCCCCAGGCTGCGATCACGTCCCAGTAGGCTGTACCTGCCTCGGGACAGGCACCACGTCCCCCCCGCCCCGTGTGCCCGCCAGCTCCTGGAGCTGGGTCCCGGATCGCTGCAGCCCGTGGCTGCCTTGAGCACGGCCGGATCCTCGGCTAACGGCATGTCCCTGCTGGGGAAGGGGGCGCTGGATGCGGCGGGGGTGGGAGGAGAGGGCTGGGTTTTCTCCCCAGCCTTGCTCTGCTCCCTCCAATTGTGCCCGGGGGAGGCAGGAGGCCGGGCTTGCTGCGAGCAGGGCGCCTGTCATTGGCTCGTGTCACTGGAGGGGGATCCAGTGGATCGCGCCGGGGACACACAGCCGCTACCCCCGGACACTTTCCCTCCCGCCTTCAAGTAGCAGCCGCGGCAACTTTGTGGGGCCTCCCAAGCCCCCCCGCAACTCCAGCGGGCAGGAAGGGGGCGGCCCCCGAGCACGGCCCCGAGGCAAAGTTTGGGCGCGGGCAGGCGGCGCGCGGGGCGCTCCTTCCCGCCACAGCTGGCAGCGCCGCCCCCGCCCCTCGGCCGCAGCTGGATCGCAGCCCCGCCGCCGCCTCCTGCTTCCCCCTCCCGGCTCCCGGGGACGCAGCCACAGTCTCGGCAGCAGCCAGGCAGGGAGCAACTCCTGCACCTTGGCCCCACTTGCAGCCACTTCGGGAAGCGGCTCGGCGGCTCGCATTGCCGGATCCAGCGGCTGGGGCTAGGGGGAGGCCCTTGAAGACTCCCCAGGAGCCGGGCGGGGGGGGGTACACTGGGGGGGCACCCCCTTGCCTCTCTGCCCCCCTTCCAGCGGATCGCCCGGGCGGGGGGGCTGTGCACGCAGGAGCACTGGAGGAGCCGCTCGCCGGATGCTGCCTGTGGCGGATTTGGGCTGCTCGTCTCCGCCGGCGATGAAGGCTCTGCCTTGAAGATGGAGAGGATCTGCCTGGTGTTCCTGGCCCTGGTCCCCGCCTGCATCAGGGGCCAGGGGGTTTACGGTAAGAGGGGCTGCGGGGTGGCACTGGAGTGGATGGTGGCATCAAAGTTAAGCAGCCGCCTGCAGGAGGAAGTCAGCCAGGCTCCCGGGAGGTAGATCGCAGGCTCCTGGAGGAGGCGGGCTGGAAGGGACCCCCCGAGGTCGGGGCTAGTGCCGGAGGCAGGGCCCCCCTGTCCCACCCCCATGGCTGTACCTCGGCTCTGCCAGCCCCTCCCGCTGCCTTGGCATCGCCGGCTCTGCCCCCTTCCCCTTCCGATCCACCAGCCCCAAGCGTGGGGGCACATGGCCCCGCTCCTCCCGGGGCTGGGGGCTTGCTGCCCGGTTCTTCTGTCTCCAAAGGCCACCCATGTCCCATGGAGCAAGCCCCGCTTTCCCCCCCCCCCCCACTCCCGCCGGCCACACACAACTCTCCTAAGAAAGAGTCATTCATTCCCGAGCCGGGATTTGCGTGTCCAGCTCAGCGTGGTTGCAATGGGAAGCTGAAAGTTGCATTCCCCCCTTCCTCTTCTTCACTCCCCCCCATCCCTTGCCACCACCTCTGTGCTGGTTTGTTTGCCTGTTGGAAGACACCCACATCGCATTAAATGAGGCGTCTGTTGCTTGCCTTCGCTGCTTGCTCTTGCTGCTGCTGGGATTTATTTGCCTTGCTGCGACTTGCCTTGGCTGTGGGCAGAGGGGGGTTGCTAAAGGGAGGGCTCACCTAAGTAGGGATGGGGAGCACCCAGCTCCTCCGGCAGGGATGAATTGATTGAGCTGATGGCCATGCGGGGTTGGCACATAGGCCCGCTGGCCCTGGGAGCCGCTCTCCACCTGATGGAGGTAGAAGGTGGTGGTGATGGGGGGATGAGGTGTGTGTGTGTGTATTGGGAAGGTTGGGGGGCTTTTGTGCAGCACCTGAATGGAGAGGAGTAATGTCCAAATCCCAGTGGATCCTGGCTGGCCAGGCAGCTCCGGGAAGCCAGCAGGTCTCAGGGAGTTGCTAGCCAGGAGCTGGTGCCCCTGGGGGCAATCATGATGCCCCTAAAGAGGCAGCATTCACTCTGCCCAGTGCTCATCTCTCCCTGCAAAAGGGGTCTTGTGTGAATGTATGTAGGGGGGACACTGGGGGTGGGGTCTTGCTCCTTTGCTTGCAGTTGCTTGTTGTTCTTTAAAAAATATTTCCTTGGCAGAGCTCAGGTTTAGCCTTCCTTTTTTTTATTTGTCGCTGCCCATTTGCAAATGAATGCAGGCAGCTAGTAAACTGCGACTACAGATGACACCCTGCGTGCCATGGTTCCCACAGCCACCGATTCTTTCTCCCTGCAGCTTCCAGAGGGCAGGAGGGGCATGGCCAGCAACACATGCCAAAGAGAACAGCCAGCCCTGTCTGTCCTCGGCACCAGCCCTAAGTTTGATAGCACAGCCAGGATTTCCTGTCTCCAGAAACACAGGCTGCTCTCCACTCCCCTTGCCTCTTCAATCTTTTTTTTTCGTTCGTTTGTTCATTTTTACAAGGAGATCTGCATTTCCAATCTATAAACCAACATAAATACAAGCAACCCACAGCACTTGCCTTTGAGCAAGCCTGCTTGCTGCTGGCTTACAACTCCATTGTGCATTGCTGGAAAGTCCTCCTTTTGGAAGGCAAGCCTCTCCTTCTAACCAGGACATCTCTCTGAGCTCCCAGGAGAGACCTCCAGGGAGAGGGCTTCAGTCCCTTCAGGGTTTATTTTTTGGTGTGAACAAAGACTGGCTGTGGATAAGTCTTTGTAGGTCACTTTTTAATGCTGTAATTCTTTGACGGGAAAGGATTCTTCCTCAGGGCTGGGTTGTTAGGTTGAGTTTAGATTTGGTTTGTACAATAAGCAGTTCAAATAGAGGCTCCTTTTCTTCATTCCCCCCCCAAAAGTGTGTGTGTGTGTGGGGGGGGGGGGGGGTTGCAGGTCTGGACAGAAGTTATGGGAAGCCCCCAGGATCAGTGGGATGGGGAGTGTAGTGTTTTTTTGGCTACAGCAATGTGGCATGGGCAGGTTTTTCAATCCCTTAGTACAGGGGATGTGCTCCCAGCCAAACTTTTTATTTTTAATTAACCCAACTGCTGCAGTGTAAGTGTCATTTGATGGTGGGTTTGCTTTTAAAAGGCCTCTTCACTCAGTTGGAAGCTCCATCACTCTAGCAATGTTCCTGTTTTTGTTTAAACCTTCCCTAGACTGTGGCTGATTGTATTCTTCACCCAGTCATCCATTCCAGTGAATTCATATTTAGCAGAGCTACTGCAAAACTCAATCTTCAGAATAACTTTGTGGTTTTTTTGGTTTTGTTTTTTCCCAGAGAGGGAGAGAGATAGGCAGTGTGCAAAAGAGAGCCCAGATAGACACGTACGAAGATGAAGGCATCCTTTAAAGTCAGAGCTGTACACTACTCATATTTATTCTGTTATTCCAACCGCACCAAACAAAGGAGAAATCCAGCCTCTTTCTCCTCCTCCCCCCTCCTTCTTAAACTATCTGTCGAGACAATCAGGGTTTTTAATATAGAGCTGTCTCTGTGAGTGCAGCTCAGAGCATTGTATGCTGACTCCAGCGCACCACAAACTTTTATGGTGACTAATAGTGTTCATATCCTTTTTCACAATCCTTCCTTCAGCCCTTTTCCCTACACTGACTTCAGACTATCTGCAGTCAGTGCTATTTGTTTGGATTTGAAATTTCTATTGCTGAGGGCTCTCACTGCCCTTATATTTGCCAGAAAATCTAAAACTGAATTAGAAATGAGTCCTCTTGCTTTTTCCTTTCCTTTTGTCCTAAATGTTTGTTTCTGGTGATAATTTCAACCTAAATATAGCTGAAGTGTTTCACCGTGCTGTTTGTCTCAGGAGGCACTTAATGAAGAAACGCTGGGAATTCAGCTATTTGGTTTCAGATCACTTTCCTTTTTTGAATATTTTGAGTTGTGGCATTGGGAGTGGAGGGAAGCATTTGTATTTTACTATAAATACATTTTACTAGAGTAAATCTAGCAAGATTAAATCAGATTAAACCAGATAAAATATCCATGTGATGTACCCTTTAAATAATGCACCCACATGGATGTGCACAAAAGACCTCTGTCTGGGAGAGCTGAGTTGTTGGAGAGGTTTATTGAGATGAATGGTATAAATAAAATGTGTGTAAGCAGTTGTAGGGAAAGGAAGCGCCTGTGAGGAGAGGTTCAATTTAATTAGGAGTCAAGGTGCTTTTAGCCTGCTACCTGAAGAGGCTTGTTACACAAATTGGTGTTTGTTATAATGACTGAAGAGTGTCTGAAGCCTGGTAATCTTCCCTCTCCTCATTAGCTGATTCCTTACATTCAACCTCGTTTGCTGAAAGGATGAGACAAGCGTGGGCAGATCAGTTCACATTTTGTGGCAGTGCCTTGGGCTGCCAAAAGGCTGTTCTTGCTAGCCTGCTGGTGATTGTGGTAGCCACATACCCCACCCTGCATGTGCATTTGCGGGGGGCTAGCCACACCAGGGCCTTGGAGCCACTGACTGAGGCAAGGCATATGTTGTAATGGATTTACTAAACAATGCAACAAAATGCTGAAATAGATAAGAAGGGGAAGGGGTATGGGCGTCCATCCTTTGGCCTGGGAATTATGACTGCTAAGAGCCAAGGCGCTCAACTGCAATGGGGAGCAGGGAGGATTCCGCCTGGCTGTTCTCCAATCAGTAACTTGCCAGGGAATTTCAAGTGAGAGAGGAGGAGAGCACACTTCTTTTTCCATCGCTTGACTCCAAGGCAGCCCTGTGGACTTCACATGTTCTGCAGCTTTCCCCAGACTGTGGGCACCAGCATACTGCTTTGTCTGCTCCATGCACAGCATTTAACAAACATTGATGGTATACTTTGTTGGTAACAAAGCAAATGATAGCATCCTGTTGTGAGCTGGTGTGGTCTGCCCCATCCTCCTCCCGCACAAAACAAAGCAAAAGCAACCTCTATCCTCGAGATGAGGGGCACTGGCAAAATGGTAGTAAGCAGAAAAGAAAGGTGTAGGTTGGACATCAGGGTGAGTTTCCTGAATGTGAGATGTGGTGAGCCCTGTCGCCTTGAAAACTGCCAGCAAGGTACAGTCCTGCTCTGCCCTGCTGAAGATAGGAATAAAGGAGCCAGTAAGCCTCTATTTTCAAAAGCTCTGTGGCACTGGGTCAGCTGTAGATTTGCTGAGCTGCTGCAGTGGGCTGTGGGCAGCATTACAATCTGCTGAGGGGAATCTTTGACTTCTCCCATTGTCCTATACTGGATGATCTCATGAGGTCCCTTCCAGCCCTAAACTTTCTGTAAATCTTCCCTTTCATCTGTGTTGTCTGTGTGTTTTGGCAAAACATGCCATAGGTGAGGATGTAAACATGCAAATTCTTACATATTACACATCAGTGATGAGGTTTGTCCCTTGTCACCTTGTTTTTTGGGTCAGTCCCTTTTGCTCCTAGAACTTCTAGTTCACCTCCCCACTCATGCACCTCTTGCCTGCCCTGTACGATTCGCTGTTGGGCTGCGAGTGCATAGATATGCTGCGATGGTGAATCTAGCAAGGTGCTCTGAACCAGGAACAACTCTTTTATTTCTTGTGACCGTTTCTCTACTAGGTGAGCTGCAGGGCTGGGGAGCAGGCTTTGCAGCCTCCCAGCCACTCACCCCATTTCTCTATTTTGGGCTGATGCTTGACTTGGGGAGCATCAGGGCTGAATCTGTGAGCTGCTTCTTGGTGGCTTTACTTTAGATACTGGATCACAAGCACTCTTGACAACACCACAGACCTCCCCCCTCGTATGATCAGTCATCTGCTCTTGTTGCTCAGTTGGTTTAGGTTATAAAACTCCATGAGTCTTTGCTCTATATCTATGAAGCCCCATCCACCCTGCTGATACTGTATAATCTCCCACTGCATGTCACTTGGGCCAAGATTTTCTTAGCTTCTCCAGCAGATCCTTAATATTAATGAACTCAGCATGTCTGCCCTGCCCTGCTCCTGTTATAAGGTGTGGTGGCCCCATCTCTCTGCCTAGAGATAGGGGTGTATTAGGTCAGCAGAATTATACTCAAAGCAAACCCCGGGATAATTTTAATATGCGATACTTGGGAACTGACATTATTCTCTTGACAGGTTGTTTGCAACATACTGGGAGAAGTCAAAATATTTCACCAGAGGTGTCATCAGGAACCACTATCCTATGCTAATTTTTGTGGGAACATGAAGACAGATGTTGAATAATTTGACACGAGCAACGTAGCTTATAAAATTATTACCGTGTCAGGTTTTTGTCGGATTTTGTGGAAATACATATTTCAGACAACTTGAAAAGATAGACTGAGAAGTGTGAGTAGATACAGTAAGTACGTTGCTCCAGAGAACCCTCCTCAAAAGTGCTGCAGGCAGTGGCTCTGGCACTTTAGTAGGCGGCACTCTTCCTTAGGTGTCTCTTCTATTAAAGTGCCATGCCATCTTTGGCACTAGGGGATACAGTGCTGCTGGGGCTGCCCTTTTTCCAGCAAGAAGTTCGACTGAAGTCCTGATGGCGAGTAGTTATTAAAGATCCTATGACACTTCTTGTAAGCCAGGACAGGACCCCGGGTGGCTTGCCCGGACTTCAGTTTGGATAACACTATCCACTTTTCTAACTGAATCTTGCAATTCATAGATTTCATAGATTTCATAGACATTAGGGCTGGAAGGGACCTCAGAAGATCTTCAAGTCCAGCCCCCTGCCCCCTTCAAGTCCAGCCCCCTGCCCCCACTTCGAGTCCAGCCCCTGCCCCAGGGGCAGGAAGTCAGCAGGGATCATAGGATCCCAGCAAGATAAACATCCAAATGTCTCTTGAAGGCATTCAAAGTAGGTGCTTGAAGCATCTCCAAGTTGTAGAAATGTTTGTTTTTCACATTGCTCTTTCTACATCCTTCTCTCCCTTAAACTACACAACCAAAATACAGTCTTGGCTAGGTAGGTTTGGTTTACATGCAACAGGACCCAGCATTTTTTTGGAAAAACTACAGGAATGGGGGGGAGGGGGGAATCACCCTCATGACAAACATAGCTGTGCTAGTAAAAGACCCAGTATAACCCCAGTTTATACCATCAAAAACATCCTTTTGTTGGTGTTACTTATTCTATGCAGGGAAAAGGTAGAACCTGTAGCAGCAAAATTATTTGAACTGGGATAAACCATATTTCAAATGGGAGGGTTTGCTGTAGCTATAGTGATATCATTAGACTGGCTAACCCTTGCCCACTAGACTGGCCAACCCTTGCCGGTGGAGGCAAAGCTTTGGTGTTATTGGTGCAGGATGGATGGTGGGACCTGCCCCTTGTCCCCTGGTGATGCATTTCAGTGCTGGGTGTGTGTGTACTCTGCTGATAAACAGTTCTTTCTCTTTACCAGATGAAAAGCACTTTAGAAAACTCTGTTATTAGAAACAGCAGGTGTGTTCACCTAATAAAACCTCAGTGCACATATCTCAATTGAGAGGCATGCATTTCCATTGAGAGTATGTGGCATTTTCACCATACATGAGAACAGGATTGTTGAGGAAATCTTTGCAGACTTCTCACTCTGGAAAGCTCAAGGCTGGCAGGTCAGGAACCTCTGGCTTGGTTATCTTTGCCAGGAAATAGATATCAATGTTGTATTGGCACTAGCTCAATGGAATGACTTGCCAGAGTCCTTCAAGCTGGAGGGACATGGAGCTGACACCATGCGGCAAAATGCAGATCTGGCAGAGCCATTAGGATCCACCATGAGAAAATGATAGATTGTGAGGAGTTGGCAGCGAGGGGGTGGGGGAAGATGAGTGTGTTTGTTTTGTGGCTGTGCATCAGTATTTAATTAGAGTGATCTACCCAGTCAGGATCCAAAGTCTTGTTTAATTTCTAAAAACGGCTTTAATCCTCCCTTTATTGAAAAGACTCCAAGGTTTGTTTTTCAAGCTGAGAATTAGCTTTAGCTTTTTTTTAAGTGAAAAAATATCTTAATGTCTGTTACTGCATGGAGATGGTAATCAAAACCACAGCAGATGTGAATTAGGAAAGGAATCCATATCTGGTGCAAGCAAAGGGGAACTCAGGGCACCAGCTGGGCCCTGCTTAATAAAATAGTTAAGTAAGAGAAGGACAGGTGTGGAAGGGTAATGGGTTACTTGGACCACCGGTTGACTGGCAGGACTTGTTTTGAGGTAGTGATCTTCCTTGCCTGATGCTGAGTGTTCCTGGGACAAAGGCCCTGATTTTTTTTTTTTTTTGCAAAAATATTTATTTCTGTATATATATATATATAGAGAGAGAGAGAGAGAGAGAGAGAAAGATATATATATATACACCTCTATCAACTTGTCTTGTAACCACTGTGCTTCACCTGACAGTTCAAAACACACATTTACAGTTATACCATTCTCATTCCCATTATAAAACTGCACTGTGCACCTGAATTTTCACACACCCGTGTGTCTGTCAACATCACCTTTAACCATCACAGTTAAGCAAAGGACCACCTCAGTGCCTTCTCCCCTCACTTCACCTCCTCCCAACTCCCCCAATTTTATTTTATTTTTTTGAAATTTCGTGTCTGGGGCCAAATCAGTTCCAAATGCTATCAACTGAGCAGAGCTCAATCATTCAAGTCTGTGTGGTGCTACCACCAGCAAATATCTTACCTGTCAGACTTGTCAGTCTGGGTCTTCAGATACTCATAACTTCATGGCAGGCATCGTACATGCAAGCCCCAAGCCTTAAGGCCTTGGGGTTCAAATGTTCCATAGTCTCACTTGCTCCTGGTCAAAAGGCCGAAGGAGCAAGCTAGAGGGAAATCCCAAGATAATTTTTTTTTTTGTAAAACTGTATATGTGTGTGTGTGTGTGTGTGTGTGTGTATACACACACACACACACACACACACACACACACACACACACACGACCCTAGCAGAGTGTGGGGCCTGGGGCAAATCAGCCTGTGTGGGGCTCGGATGCGAAGAAGCCAGCAGTGGCAGCAGCGGAGGAGTGCAGGGGACAAGCGGGGGAGCAGCCAGATGTGAAGCTGGTGGTGGCGGCAGCGGCAGCACGGAGTCACCACCACTAGGTGGGTCCTGCAGGGGAGGCCGCAGCTGCGGCTGCTCCGCCCAGCTCTGCAGGGTCCCCCAAAGTGTGGGGCCCAGGAAGGTTGCCCCTATTTGCCCCCCCCCCCCGGGACAGCTCTGCGTATACCACAATACCTCTACCAGCTTGTCCCATTGTTGCTATGGCTCAATTGGCAGTCCAAAGCACATCATTACGATTATATCTTACACATTCCCATCACAACATCTAGACTGCACACCCATGTTCCCGTGGACCTGCAGGCTCATCACCATTGCCTGTCACAATGACACAACCTTTACCTTAACTCCTCCTCCCCTCCCCCTGTCTATTTCCAAGTTCTTTCAGTCATCGCTCTTGTCATCATCTTTTCTCGCTGGCTCCACCACCCTGTTGTCATCGACATTGTCTTTGTTGTTGCTCTCTTCAGGGGTCCCACCCTTGAACAGTCTGTGCCAGTCCATCCTCTTCTATATGATCCCTGCCATCTCCTCCCAAATGTCTTCTACTGCTTTTTTATAGTACTGTTGCATCTCGCTTAACCCCATTTTGACACAGGCCTCTATTGAAAGGTTTGTGTGCCTGTACCAGGTTCCTTGTCTTCCACAGGGCGTTTCTGAAGTAGGAGATGAATTGGTTGAAGCAGGCTGTCTTACCTGCTCCAGATTTTATGTGGGTGTAATGACATTGATGGGTGAGTTGCTCTTGATTTTGCACCACTGTCAGCAAAAGTCAGGCTACAAATGAGTTGTAGCAAGTGCTGTTCTGCTCTCTCTGTACACCTGAGAAACGCCCATCGGTGTCAGTTCTGTTGCGGGGTACAGGTCTGTAGGAGCATCTGTCAGAGTTTGCTTCTCTGAGCTTTTCCAGGTCTTTCTCTGCCCGGACTGTCTCACCTCTATCCACTCAGGTTGCTAGCCACAGGTGGGTAGGTGCACAGCTGGTTTGTGAGTTGGTGCTGTTGCTTCACATCTGACCGGCAGGGGGAACTATTGCCTACAGCTTTCTTCTCTGTGTCCTTTTTCTTCTGTGGAGGACAATGTATCAGTCCCCACACCAGTATTTCGCAGATATAAGGTTGACTTCAGTCGTGCACTCATTGGTGCTATGTTTTGGCTCATGCATGCACACTCACATGTGCATGTGCGTGTGTATGTAAACTTGTGAAACCGCTTATAGCCATCTCATTGTTTATTTCAATACAAAGTGCAAAGGATGATTTTTTTTGTGATAAAGAATCCCTGCTAAAGGTGAAGCTGTGTGATGGGGGGAGGTGGGAGGCAGCAATACCTTTCTTGGATGATTTCTCTCCAGAATTCAGGGTTGTTCTGGGCTTTGTGTTTAAATCTCACACATATCATTTAGCCCCCCTTTTGCCTGCCAAGGCCACCTGTGTTTCCTGTGTAAGCTCTTTAGTCACATATTTACTAGCTGGTGAAGAAGAAAATTAAACAAGGCTACCATTTGAAATTTTGCTCTGCTTTCATTTCCTGGAGCTCCCAGAGTTAGATGGCTGCAGACCTCCCGTGCTTCAAATTCCACATGCTCACAGTCTGGGACTGTGCCACATTTGAAGGGTTAATACTCCTCAGGCTGCCAAGTTCCCTTTGTGCCACTCAGGGACTGGCAAATGAACATCCCACAGCTGGACCCTTCTGTCTGAACCATTCCCCCTGGGTGGGTATGTGGACAACCTTTTTCTCCCTTGTGTCTGAGCATACTTTGGTGCAGGGGAAAATCCAGCCCAGCCTTTCCCTGTTTTTAGGCCAGTCTGGCTCATGCTAAGATTAGCAAAGAGAGCTGCTCAAATCAAGCTGCTACTTCTCTTCTCCAGGGCTGCCTGCCTGCCTCAACTGTCCGCTTAGTCTGTTTTAGTTCCTGGCGTGGCCTGTACTGCAGGAGTACCTGAATACCTTGTAATCTATAATATCCATTCTCCTCATAACACAATGAGGTTATTACAAGTACTCTCCCCACCTCTTTCTATAGATGGGGAAATGAGGCTTAGAGAAGCCAAGTGACTTGCACAGTGTCACATGAGAAGTCTGTGGCAGAGCAGTGACTTCCAGTGCAGACCCGGGGAAATGCCCTAGACGCTGGGCCACATGCTTCTCTGCATGCATCCCTGATGAGACATGCTGAGTAAGGCAAGGGGAGGCTGAAGAGGGCTGAGAGTTGCAGCAGTTTGAAGCAGTGATGTGAAGGAGTTTCTTTGGGAGATGAGGCTTAGGTGCAGGGGGAGTGATCCCTGTGGTCAAGACTCTGCTCCAGAAATTCCCATTGTCTGTGTGCGAAGGCACTGATGCTGGTGCTTTGGTTCCTGTGCGCACCAAAGTTATGCTATGGGCAGCCCTTCCAACACCAGTGCCTCAGCACAGTGACACTTGGTCCACCTTGTACTTTTGCTCCCTGATGAAACACCAGCCTGATGAGCAGAAAGGTATTACAGGCTTCCCACAGCATACCTATTTCCCTGCTCTGCCAGAGAGCTTTTCACATCCCAGTGCATTGTAGCTGCTCATTTCTTACCACTGCTAGCATTTTAAACTGGGATACTTCAGTGTTGTGGCCTGAGGCTGGTAGAAGGAGGTGGCTGAGTTTGAGATGGGAGCCGGTAAGTGGAGAGCTTACTAATACAACTGCCTATTTCCTTGGCTTTTATACTCTGCAGATACTAGATATCCAGACATACTAGATACGCAATCTAGTCACTTTACCAACATTTCTTTGTGAGGGGATTTCTCATTAATCTGTAAAGCTCTTTGGGGATCTCAGGAACGCTTAAACTCCTCCGTGCAGGGACCTTGCCTGTAAAATACAATGCACATTCTTGGTGTTGCATTAATAATACAAAACACTGTAGACTTGTGATGGTTGTACCATTTGGGTGGCTCACAGGCTAGGGATCCTGGCCCACCAGAGACTTGCTGTGCATGTCTTTGACTGAGCCTATTCTTACCTTTGCAGAGAATAATATTCCTGTTAGAGCAGCCAAGGTTCCCTCCCACATGAGCAGGTCCCAGCTTTGTCACTGGAATGCAGAACTGCAGACAGCAGATAGGAAACCCGGTCGTAATTCAGAGCACAGGGTGTTCAGGCAATGTTGTGGGATTTTTTTTGTATTCTACTCTCACTTATGCTGCAATCCACTCATGGCAGCAGTGTGGCTGTCTGCCCTTGGAGCTCTATCCCAGAGGCTAGCTATTGCCTTATATAAGGAAGGTCCCACAAAATGTACCTGGGTATTGATCCATGTGTGGGAATCTGCATCTGCCTGATGATAAAATGGCTTGTGATTTAAACCCCCACCTTGAACCATTTACAGTGTAGGATAAACAGGTTTCAAGTGCTCCTTTTCCATTAAGGCAAATATAAATGATGGCAGGATGAGAATGGAAATTGGCAAAGGTGCTGTGATGTCTGTAATTTCAGGAGAGAACATTTGCAAATGTTACGTTAAGGGAAAGTGCTGGAGTATTGAAAATTAAAGTGAAGCGACAAGATAAAGATTTTAGGATGTCTGCAGGTGAACATAAAAGACAAGAATAGTTGTCTTTACTATCCATTGTTACAGTTCAAATGGTCCTTCACTAATTGGCATAAATTGTCTCAAGATAAATCTGGATTGGAAAACTGTGCATCACTTACTTGGTCTGGTGATAAAATTTAAGAGAGAAACAAAAATCTGCTTTAAATGCAGACGCTGGTTCAGCAAGGAGAGACATCATGGGAAAAATGACTTGTGCTTAAAAATGCCATTCCACATTCTCTTAACGCTCATTTTGTGCATGTACTTTTCCAGAGTCCATAGAAAGGCATTTTGCAGAACTGCAGAAGCCAGGGCTGACTTTTGCTGTAGAGCTTTATGAATGGATTGCACTGATCCTATGTAAATTCCTAAAACTGATGGGAGTGTGAGGGTTTGTGAAGGCTGTAAAGTCAATATAATGCCTGCCTGGGGGTGGTTCAGTGTCCAGTTCCAATACCACCAGATGTATTCCCTCAACTGGTAGGAGGCACAGAGTTCATAAAACTTTATCTGTTTGAAGTATTTCCTTTTGATGTGTTAGAGCCAGATCTTAAAAAAAATGCCTCTCATAGAGTGCCATTTAAGGGCCTGCATCGCTATAATATTTGATCACCTCACAAACCTTAATGAATATATCTTCTCAGCATCCCTGTTTGATAGCATCTATCCCCATTTTATGTATGGGGATTTAAGACAGAGATAAACTGATTTGCTCCTGGCCATGCAGTGAATCTATGGAAGAACTGGCAACTGAAGTCTTCCTAATTTTAATCCAGGGCCTTGACCAGCCTTCTTCTCTATGAAAGAGTGTTGTATGGTATAACAGAAATCCCAGCTGTATTCCAAAGAATGATTGACTATATTGGAAAGGATGCATCCTTTAATAGCAGGAAAAAAGGTTATGAGGATGTGGCAGTATCCAAATGTATATTAGACCTAAGCTATTTTTTAGGTATACTTAAACTAATATGAAAGACATTTCATATTGCCTACAGTAATAAAGTCTGGGCTGGAACTGGGCTGGCTTCCAGTGACTCAGCAATTTGGCACTTAGTTTAGAAACTGTTTTCCTGGTGGTTCTCCAGAATCAGAGCATTCCTCTATAGCAGTGGTCACCAGGCAGCGCATCTCGATCCACCGGTAGATCTCGGAGCCTCTTGGAGTTGATCCGAGGCTGGGCAGCTGAGTGCCCGTGTGCATGCCCCAGCCCAGCAGGTCAGTCTGTGAGAGAGGGAAGGAGTGGGGGCTAGATCAAGGTCCCCACGGTGAGAGGCAGTGGTGCAGAGGCAAGAGCAGGGGTAAGTTGAGTGGAGCCCTAGCTGGGTGGATCTTAACTGCTGGGGAGGCATGCCTGCAAATAATTTTTTCTCCCTCTGCTTCGATCTCCCCCCACCCCTTCCCTCCACATAGACTTACCTGCTGGGCGGGGGGGGTGGCAGCAGCACATGGTAGATCTTGGGTTGCTTTTAAATGCTACAGGTAATCTTGTACTTAAAAAGGTTGGAGACCACTCCTCTATAACAATGTGAAGGAAATTAGGTTTTTCAGAAGACCTGAGGTTAGGAAACCCTTCCAAGTGTGACTTCTAAATGGATGCAGTGATGTCTGCCTGAGTCTGCAGATGGTCTGAAACAATACCCTGAAGAGATGTGCAAATAATTTCACTTAACTGGGTGGGAGGCATTTATTCTGAAGCCTACTGACAGTGATTAGAATAGGAACTATGTTACCTGTTTTACTGTTGATCAAAGTACGCAGGAAAAAAATGTTCATGCCAGGCAGTGTTGCCTTCCCGAGTGAAAGGGTAAAGTAGGATGTAGAAAGACAAGGTGTGCATAAATAAAAAAGGCAGCATTTAGCAGTACTGAAGGGAAGGACAAGAAGATTGAATTTAATACTGTGGAGTCAGCGGGAGGACGCAGAGCTGAGGTGTGTTTGTGGATGGGGAGGGGGGAACATAGTCAAAAAGCTTACTTTACAAACAGGATTCTGTAGAGACTGGAGGAGGACAACGTGGGTGTCAGGGAAGCCAGACGGATAGAAAATTGTGGTAACTATGCCTGGAGGTGATGAATGGGCTTGGATGGAAAAGCAAGGCAAAGCTATTGAAGAAGCAAAGCCAAATCTAAGAATTTTCTACACTTTAGTGCATCTTAGTGCAGAGATTTCCTCACAATGAACATGTGGCATTCTTCAGTAAAACTGTAAAATTTTGCCTGGGCGAGATGGTAAAGGGAAATCCATAGCATTTACTTCACAAGTGCTAACAAAGGCTGAAAGGAATTACTGCCCATGTAGCTTTCTTAATTGAGATATTTTTAGAGCAATTAAAATTCACAAAATACATGTTTGAAAAGAAAACTACCTTGATCGGTGATTAAAACCCTCTGATTAAGAAGGTCCAAAGGAAGATGTTCCACCCCTCTCCGAAACCAGGGATCAGAGGTGGGCTTTAATCTTATCTGCATATCCCTGATACCCAGCCCAGGCCTGAATGAAATGTGCTGACATGGATTTGCTTTCCCAATTACCCTTAGAAGGGATTTAGATGTTGAATAAAGGAAGAAAATCTTCCCACTACTGCTTGAGAGAGAAACACACACACACACAGAAATGCACTCACATACCTAGGGTGAAACTTTTATTTTTGCCCAAGTGGCTTTGAATACATCTTCACAACAATCCCAAGGTGTGACCACATCCTGCGTAGGCATCCCCAGGCTAACATTGAAGTAGTCAGCTCATGTGTGGGGTTCAGCACAGACTGCAAACACTTTTCAGGACCTTTGGTAAATGCTCAGCTAGCTACCCTGCACTGAGCTCCACCCTGCAGCAGCTACACAGCTACTGCTATCTGAGGTAGCAAGTTTAAAGCTAACTGGAATTAGTCCACACAAACTGCAGTTGTGCCATTGGGCGGTAGCTTACACTTTGCATGTGCAAGATGGTAAAGAGAAATTGGTAGCATTTACTTCACAAGTGCTAACAAAGTCTGAAAGAAATTACTTGCCCATTCATCTTTAACTCAGGTATTTTTAGAGCAATTAAATTTCACAAAATATATGTTTGAAAAGACCATTACCTAAGTCCCATTCTCTCCAGTGATGTAAGCATTTAGGTCCAGATTTTTGAAGATATGTAGACATTGCTTCAGTCAGCACTGGAAGGCCCAAGTGACTTTCAGCATATCTATACCACTAGTTGGGTGCAGGCTGGAGGTTGCTATCAAGCCGGGGCCCACCAACCAGCTATAGTATAAACCACCAAACTCATCCCCCACTCACCCTTCTCCATGGGCTTCTGCTGGAAGTCCCCCTACAAGGACTGGGTCTGAGATTGGAAAAGAGCAGCAGCAGCAACCTCAAACCTCCCGTCCCTGCAGCATAGTCAAAATGGACCCTTCGTATTGCAGGGTATGCTTATAGGAAGTCCACAAATCCTCTTCCAGCTCTTCTGCTACTCTCCTCCTCTTTCTCTTTCTCTCCTCCCTCTCTCTTGCTTGGAAGCTGGAGTCCACTATTTAATATCCTATTTGTTGTGTAACTTGTTTGCTGAAAGATGGGATGTTGATGGAGAGAGAGCAGGTCAAGGGGCTGGGGACATTTGGACACAAACTCAAACCAGTGCCTCATTGACAGCTGCTAAAGGGTATGTCCACACTGAGTTTGTTTTTAAGAATGACTTACCGCTTGTCTTCACTTTAATGACAGCTCAAAGTGTAACTTGAGTGCTGCTCCTAATTTGACTCCTGTCCATGCATGCAGATCTCTAGCTTGAGTCAAGTGATGCTTGCTAATCAAATGCAAGATGAAGTCCAGTGTCATGTTGTGGCAGTCTGTCTCTCTAGCTTGAATGTGTGCCACCTTCAGCCAATTGCTGTAGTGCAGATAAGCACCTGCCTACACTTGCAAGTGGAAATTCAGGTTAATGTGGGTCTGAATCTATAGAGCACAAAGGCTGTTCCTGAATGACTCCTAGTACATACAAAGCCTAAAACTCAGTAGGTAGTTTACTAAATCACTTCTACAAATGGGAATTATCAGTTGTAGGGTACATCTACATGACAGAAAAGACATAAAGTGAAGCTTGGGTGTGAGGTGCAGCATGTCTACCTTAGTGCAGCATTCTGCCTGGGCTGATGAGCTCTGCTAAGAAGAAGGATGTATTAGTCCAGGTGAGACACTGCACTCCCCCAGCTATACTGCTTTTAATATCCAACCTAGCTTGTTCAGAGCTTGCTCAGATATCTCTGTATGGCTCTGCATTGAGCAGTATAGATGTATCCTGAGACATAGAGGACTTGCAATGCCAAGTGGAGCAATGTACACATAAAATACTGGACCTCTCGGCCTAAATTGCTTTTGAGGCAAAATACAGACAGTCAGAAAGCCTGAGGCTGAATCGATTCAATCTTCACAGGTTAATCTAAGCTGCGTAGATTGAACTGATAAACAAGTGAACAGACATTCACTTTTGATTCTGGAAATGCAGCCACCTGTCTTCAGTGATCCAGGTCATAACCTAGCTAGAGCACGCCTTCCTGTTCAGTTGCAGCAGAGGGCTTGGGCCAAGGCTAGGCCACCACCCTGCAAGAAGGGCTTTGCAGGGGATGTGCAAAGCATCCTAGGATGCTGGTGGACTGTGAGTTAACTTGAATCTGGAGGGGATCTGGGACAGGAGTTCAATAAACTGATTTAACCTAAATCAGTTAAGTCTGATACGAAATCCAACCCGGTTTATCTTAAACTTGTTTTGGCCATTTTTGGAAGTGGTTTATGCGCACTGAACTTTTGTTGTTTTATAGATTTTAACCAGTTTCCAATCACTTATACCAGTTTATGTGCGATTTCTGTCCCTAGCCTGAAAGTGTGACTCAGGCTCCTAAGTCACTTAGGTGTTCTTGACTATATTGCCCATAAATGCTAAGATTCTGCTCTCGTTACAGGAAACAGCGTGCTGTGTTTCTTTGTGTATGAAATACATTCCTCCCCCACCTCCCCCAACCTCCAAAAGGAGATCTAAAACTAAGGTGTGCCATGCACATTTAAACTACCTAATACAAATCATTAAATTCATTGTAAAAAAACTGAGTAAAATTCAACCAAATTTACATTAAAACTTTTTTCACATTTTATCATTTTTAAGGGGAGAGTGTGTTTTATACACAAGTGCATCTTACACGCTGGAAAACATGGTAGCTTTTCTAGTAAGCTCATGTAGCGGATGAAAGATTTCATCCTTATTCCCATAGAAAAATGGTATCAGCAATAGAGGAAGGCTGTTCATTATGGCATGCATGATTAATACCATAAAGCTAACATGCTAGTAAGCTGGTTGAATTACATGAACATCAGCAAGGCAAATTGAAACTGAGAAGTGTGTTATACATTATTGTCACAGTAACGCAGGGCATGCTATACCTCTGAACTTCACCCAGTCTCCCTGGGAGTATATTCTTTTTAATGATAGGCCCTGCACCTTAGGTTTGTCCAAGGACTCCAATACTCTGAGATGGCATCCCTGGCTTCACAATTGATGCCCTCTTAGGAGCTATGCAGCTGGCAAGTGCTTGCAGTGACACTGGCCAGGCTTTGCAGAACAGTAGTGTGCATCTGCAGGTATACAGTATTCAGAGATACCAGTAAAGAAAGCCAGAATACATTACCCTCCCACATCCTGTTGGCTTGTTTGGTTAGGAGGATCCCACTTTTCCTTGCATGAGTCCTTCCTGGCTTTGCCCAATAGCCCCTCATTGGATGGCCCTCCTCTTCTCCCTGTGCAACCTCCTTATGCCAGTCTCTTAACAGCCAAATCCTTTATTTCTAGTCTCAGCCCTGCTGTTTTCACATGTACTTCCCTCTGTAGGTAGTGGATGGAGTATGCTCAGATGGTATACTGTATTGTCCATCTGTAGTCCAAGAAGTTCCTGTGGCTGGCAGTCGTTTGTTTTTATCTCTGTTTTATCTCCAAGACAGCTCTCATGATGTAGTGATCATTCCTGATAATTCATTCATGTTCACTCAGGCATATATCTGAGAACCAGTGAGGGGCTTTCTACAAAGATGTCAGCCCCTCGGGGCCAGGTGGATAGCCATACAGAAGTGAATGGGTGAACTGAATCACAGATAACTTTCATAAAAACAACACTGACATTTCCCACGTACTCTGAGTTTTGCGTGTTAGGATGCTGGTTGAATTACATGAACATCACTAAGGCAAACTGAAAATGAGAATTTTCCTATATGTGATTTTGGACACTCAGAATTAAACCCAGCTACAGGAGAGAGTGGTGAATAGCTTGATAGCAGTTGCTGACACTTGCCAGAAATTGCTCAGTGATGGTGGACGGTGAGGCCTTGGCAAAGATGACACATTGACTTTACAGATCAGAATAAATATATGTACTTACTTGTAGCTGATGCTTATTCCCAATGGCCAGCTGTGGTTTGTACTATATGAGAAACAGTTTTGCGGCTCAGGTTATTACTGAGGCATTGCGGAGTATGTTTGCAGCATATGGTTTGCTTAAAGAGATCATTCTGGATAAGAGGCATTCAGTAAAATGTAGTAGATCAGCTGCTTATCTTCTAGCTTCAGATGGGTCAGTACAGCATTTTACCCAGACACTTAAAAAGAACAGTAGAAAGAAACAAGGGAGCTTTGCAACACTGTATTGCAAACTTTCTTATGTTGCATAAATCAGCACTACAGAGCAGTGCCCAGGAAACTCCAGCAGAGCTAATTATTAATAAACAGTAGATTTAATTTAAGATTTAAATTTGATTGGCTTGAGGCAAATGTAGCGAAAGAAAGAGATGGAAAAACAGCACAGGGAATGAAACCCACAATACAAGCTTCCTAGATAGTCACGCCTGGGAGTCAGTGCTAAGGAGCGCACCCGCTCTGCCATGTGATCGTGTAACACTATTTCCTGCTCGAGGGAGCATGCATGAAGCTGGGTGGTGTGTTTGAGGGCTCTGCTGCTTGGCATGGTAGGCTTTTACAGTGTCAGCACACCCAAAAAAAGTTACAGGCGAAGGACGAGGCGGGGAAAGGTGCTCCAAGAAATGCCTTGGGATCAGTGATGCTCTTGGTGAGGTAACCCGGGAAATGATGTCTAGCGATGCGAAAAAGGTCAAAGGAAAGCATTTGGGCAGTGTGGTTAAGGCACGCTCGTTTCTATAGCCAGTGGCACACAAAGGTGTGATGTGGCCAGCATCTTGTTGAGCTGTTTTTGACTCCCTAGCCTCAGTGGCCACATACAGCTGGAACCCTGCCTTTAGCATTAGTCTGGAGCAAAGCTTTCAAACCTGTGCTTTTTAGAGCCGTTGCAAGACACCTTAACTACTCTGCCACAAACTCCTGCCTGGGTGTGCTGGCTGGAGCAACACAGACTGATGTTGCTTGTGATCATGTATTCACAGAGGGTAAAAATGCTCATTTCTTTCAGTGGCACGACCACAATGATGATGGTACTAATGACACTTGCTGTTGAAAGTGAGGGATGGATGGAGCAAGTGCTAGCAGCACCCCCAGCTGGGCAAGGCTCCTCAAAACAGAATGGCAGAGCTCCCAAAAGATTTCATCTGTTTGTTTTTTTAATATTGGATGGGACATGTCTAGCATGTGGAGTCTTTAAGAATCAGAAGGCCTGATGGCAGGGGTGCACAGCTCGACTTTTCTGAAAGCCAGTTGGAAGGTACACTTTTCAATGGAGGGGTGTCTCTAGTGGGCAAAACAAAGTGGATGGCATATACATGCATGATGTGGATTTATGCAACGGATGTGTTATAATCATTTGATGGGGTGTTTTGCTTTTCAAGTCCTTTTTTTATTTTTGCTGTTTGTGGACTGGCATGGAATGAATGGTTTAGTAGAGATTTATGCTGGGCCTGGGCCTATCACCCTTATGCACCCCTGACTTATAGCTTGTGTACAGTGTCTCTCTGCCATGCTTAGGAAGATGGCTGTGAAGCATGCCCCACCTGCTCGCTCCCACTGTTTCTGTCATCTCCTGAAAAAAAGGCAACATAGCTGCCTTAGCATGGTGCTGAACATGTGCCGGGTGCTGTTTTCAGTCATGTGTATTGACACGACCCTGGTATGGCTCTTAGGAGGGTTCATTGCCTCATTTCCAGATTTTGCCGGATGTAGAGTGGGGGGGAATAGGTGGAACATTTCTGGGCATGGCATGGAGGCAGCATGGGCACATCCATAGCATGGCTCCTGTGTTTTAAAAGGCCTCGAATATTCTGGGTGGCAGAGTCTGACATGAGTTGTTGGTTGGAAGCAGCTGTCAGAAGGGATGAGGCAGGAGACTGCAAATAGAGGAGGATGGATGGTAGCTTATAAATAAGGACCCGTTTGCTGTGCTAACTCTTCTTATTTTTCTTCTTGTTGTTCTGATCCAATTAAAGTCATTGTAATTAGTTTACAAGGCATATTTGGCTTATTGGATTTCAGCTGATATAGTGCCTGCCTTCTTGCAAGTCTTTTGTCACACCTGCTTGCTTTGCTGAGTCAAACAAGTTTTTACACCCATTAGCCCTGCAGGAGCAGCTACAGCTATGGGAGAATGAGCAGGAGGCTATTCTGTTTGTGACTCATTGATGGAGCTGCCAGCCAAATGCTGGCAACCTTTAATACTGGAGATTATCTGGGCAGGAAGGATGGCTGCATTTTCATATCTTGGTTTAAGTTTTTAAAAATGGATATGAGGAAGAATAAATTCAAGAACTGAGAGAATCATTGGAGGGTTTGTACAAAGTTATTTTACTGGCTATGGTGCTTGGCTTTGGGGCAGTCCGCAGCATGCGTCTTAGCTGCAATTTTAATTTTAGGGTGAAGGAGTTAAATCCAGGGGAGACTTCCTGGTTTACAGATATTGGCTGAGACTCAGCAGGTCTTGATTCAACTTGTGAGTTGGCCACAGTCTTCCTACGTGACTTTAGGCAAGTCCCTTCGGGAGAGATTTTTTTTTAAAGATTTCACTAAGAGGTAAGGGCTTGAGTGTTTTTGAAAATTTGGCCTTTTTTCTCCCTTTACTTACTTTTCCTATTTATGAGCAAGAGATGGTGATAGTTATCTGCTTTAACAGGGAGGCTTATGCATAAATGCATTGATATTGGTAAGATGTTAAGATGGCACTGGGTTGGGAGTTTTGTAAATACACAGATGGGCAAGAATAGATTTGGGGTGGGGTAATGATTTTAGTGGCTTGTGGGGAGGTGTTTAAGTTTGGTGGCAGAGATCTCCAAAATGATTAGATACTGGTTTAAAGTCCATTGACATTTTTCTGGAAGGCTCTCTGATTTCCTAGCAGCTTTTGTAACCAACTTCTGTTATTCAGAAGCAAGGGTCCTTTTTAAGAAAAGAGAAGGAAATACCCCCTCCTCCCCAACAAAAATAAACCAGCGTATTCCAGAAAAAAATAGTTCAGTTTTAAGACCTAATGCACCAAGCATAAAACTCAAAAGGACCCAATATACCCTCTTCCTCTTGCAACTATAATGGCTTTTAGTATACTCTGACAGTATACTGTGACTCAGTCCACACATATCACCAGAGCTACATAAATCGCAGTTAGACAACTGCTGTTCAAGATGGCTTTCTGCACAACTGACATGTAGAAAATCTACAAGGCAGTGAGTTTGCATGGTAAAAATAGAGCATTTGGATAGAATGTGATTCCTGGATCTGAGAGACAATTTCCTAGACATTTGGGAAAGCTGGATAATACTTCTAAGAATGCCAGTGACTTCAGATCAGGCTTCAGGATCTGTTGCTTAAGGAAGAAGTTGGTCTTTGGAGGCTAGGAAGATGAGGAGACCCTCTAAAGACTTTCTGACCGCTTTGGTTTGAAGACCAATTTTATCATGAAGACATGTTTGCCTGTAGAGTTATTCCTTAGTAGCTATTCCACTTTAAATTCATGCCCTATCTTAAGGACCCCCCTCAGAAGTTATATCAGAAACAATGGGATTGGGTATCTTATTTTCTGAAACCCTTTTGCTGTTTTGTTCTATAGGAAATAGTGCTAGAACTATATTACTGCTAAGCACCTATTTTGTCACATTGGTGATGAGTGATGACTGAGAGAGGCCCCTTTAGCTCTGAGAGATGTTCCCTGAGTTCCTCAACTCTCTTGGGGGGGAAAGGAAGGAGGTTTCTATCCTTCTCCCCCCACCATTCCCTTTGGTTTCTGTCTAGATGGAGTTAGTTCTGCCATTCCTAGCATGTGCTCTCATGATGTAGTGATCATTCCTGATAATTCATTTATATTCACTCAGGCATATATCTGAGAACCAGTGAGGGGCTTTCTGTCTGGAGGAATGGTAATAGCTTCAGCAAAAATGACAGGAGTAGGGGGTGGTGGGAGCAAAGGTTCTGGTACTACTTTATTCTGTCTTTCTTTTGTCTCATTGGGCTGTGGCAGATGCCCAAGGGTATCCAGGCCTAACCTGAGAATCTGGGCTGCTGCTTTCAGAGCCAGACTGGGCTGGAATGATTGCTAGAGAGTAAGATGCAGAGTAAGCCCCACCCAATTGCTTGTGAAGAGCACGGGGATGGTGTACTTTTGGATCTGCCTGGAATTATTCTGAGCACACGTATACTCCAGCAGTGTCTCCTTCTTGCCCTTTTCTAACTCCCAGTTCACTTGTATCTGTTCATACCTTTGTGGCTTGGTCTATATTGCAAGCTATTGCCATTCTTCCAGACACAAAACAAGTGCATTGTAGGAATGGCAGAACTAACTCCATCTAGATGTAAACCAAAGGGAACAGTGTGGGGAGAAGGACAGAAACCTTCTCCCCTCTCCCCCACAGAAGAGGGAGAGAAACTCAGGGAACATCTTTCAGGCATTTAAATATTCTTTCATTGGGAGGAGAATGTAGTCTAATGGTTAGTAAGGAGACCATGAGTGAGGTCTTCTGAGGTCTTTTCCTAGCTCTAGCATTTGTTATGTGATTCCTTAGGTAAACTGAGACAAAAAGATTTGCCCATCTATTTCATGATGCTGCTTTAGCTGCCTTCACAAACACAACTGCTGTCTGTGCACTGCTGACCAAGTGGGTCATGTCCAGTGACTATGCTGGCTTCTCCCATTTTGAATTTTTTGTTTTTGAAAAATGGGAAAAAGGGAAATGGCACAAAATCTAGTTCCAAATCCAGTGGCTTTACAGGCTGTATCTGGCCCATAGATTGTAGGTTGCTGACCATTGTGTAGCCCACAGATACCAAGGTTTCTAGCTCTGTTTTGATCTAAGCAAAGTTTGGTTATAACCTTAGACTGAGAAATACACTGATAGATTGTGTGTCCTGACTCCAGGCAGCTGCTTTAAAAATTATGAAGAGGAGGATGTACAATATTAGAGGCTATAGTGACAGAGCTGTTGGAAGAGAGTAGTTTAATTATTCATTTATACTTCCAGCAAAACTACAGGTTTCCTATCAAGATTTCAGGGCTGAATAGTGCCTGCTGTTGTTATACTCTATAGTGAACGTGAAATCATTGAGGGTGTTTTGGACCAGTGACATAATTTTGCTCAGCCAGAAGTTGTGGGTTCATACTGGAGCTGTATGGTTTAGAGCAGGGTGGGCAAAATATGGCCTGCGGGCTGGGTCCGGCCTGCCAACTGCCTGGATTTGGCCCATAGCTGCCCCTGTGGTGCTTCACATGGGGCTGAGCCTCACTCACTCCTGCCAGGGCAGCCCACACCGCGCTCTCACCAGCCTGGGCCCTGGCCAGTACACAGCTTCTGATGGGGCTGTTCCCAGTGCAGCTGCAGCCGGCTGGATGCTGTTCTGCTGCCGTCACCTCCAGTGGGAGCTGCCTGGCTGAAGCTTCACCACCAGGAATGGGGCAGCAGGAGCTGGAGGAAGAGCTGCTGCTGAAGGCGAGGGGAGCAGAGCAGCACCTGGATAGCTGCAGCCACATTGGAAACAGCCCCACCAGAAGCTCTGTGTGCTGACCGGATCTGGGCTGGTGGGGCTGTTCTGCTCCCCTCGCCTGCAGCTGTTCCTACTTCTGCTGCACCACTTGGGGTGGGGGGAGAAGCTTGAGCAGGGCAGGTTCTGCCCAGTGCATGGAGCTCCAGCTCTAGCTCCCAGCTGCCTTCCACCTGCTCCACCTGCCCCCTGCAATGAGCAGCCACCTGCGAGTGGGCAGAGTGGGTGGAAGGCAGCCAGGAGCTGGAGCCAGAGCTCCACATGCTGGGCAGGAGCTGCTGGGCTGAAGCTTTCCCCCTTGCCCACCCAGAGCAGTGCAGCAGGAACAGGAACAGCAGCTGCAGCTGGAGGCAAATGGAACAGAACAACCCCACAGGTCCAGACCCTGGCCACTGCATGCAGCTTCTGGTGGGGCTGTTCCTAGTGCAACTGCAGCCACCTGGGTGGTGCTCTGCTCCCCTCATCTGCTGGTAACAATGAGAGCCTAGCTGGCTGCAGCTGCACAGGGAACAGTCCCAATAGAAGCTGCGCACTGGCCAGGGTCCAGGCTGGGGCTGGGGCCAGAGCCAGTGGGTGTGGGTGGGAGCACAGTATGGGCTACCCCCAGTGGGGCTTGGCCCCATGTGGAGCACGGTGGGGGCAGCTGCCGACCCAGTGAGCTCTGCTTCACACACCCCCTAGCTTCCCTTCCTTCCCCTCCCCCCAGCCAACTCCCAGGCAGCCCCCCACCCTCCCCCCACCCCACACACACACAAGCATCCTCCACACATCCCCATACATCTCTTCACCCCTACTTCCACCCCGACAGGGCAAAGATCATGTCTGTTGCCCTCCCAAACACTGTTCCCCGTGCACCCAAAGCCCCATAGGGAGTTTGGTGAGTTGTTGGTGGGGAGGTGAATGTTGCTGACTTGGCCTGCAACAGCTTATCATAACTTCCTATGTGGCCCTCAGGCCCAAAGAATTGCCCACCCCTGGTTTAAAGCAACCGTTTTAGACTTGAGGCACCCCTTCATCACTTTTGTGAATTGAGCGGCACCCCATTTCAAAAACAAATTTATTATAGTGCTTACTTTTTTGCAGAGGGGCTAAACAGTGGCAGTAGGGAAACAGCCAGGGAGGGAGGGCCAGAGCCTGCCCATATCTGCTTATCTCCTCATACCTCACAGAGGCACCCTTCAAAGGATCTTGAGAATCACTGGTTTAGAACACCCTGGTTGGGCACGTGTACATGTGTGCTTTAATGCACAGTAGCTTATTTTACTGTGCATTAAAGCATCGCATAAAATGTGCAATTATGTGAATGAGATAAAACAGGCTACTGCACATTGCCACTTAAAAATGTGTGCTTTCAGTACTGTGTATTAGGGCAGCCTAATGCACATTTATTTAGTACCTCACATTTTAGGTACTAAATTTAATAAGCATTAGGAAAAGCGCATTAATGCATGTATAGACGCGCCCATTGAGAATCATTGGTTTAGAGGTTCTCCTCTGGCTGGTTAGGTGAAGAGGGTCAGGTGCAGTGGGATGAGATGTTCTGGATAGTTCTTCCTTCCTTTTGGTGGAAACCATGATTCCTCCTCAGAGCTGGTTTGGACACCGTGGCTCCAGAAGCTGCTTCATATTCTAAATTCATTTACCTGAAATCTCTCTGGGGTTGGTCAGGTCCAACATAATGGAATGGAGCCCAACATAATGTACGTCCCCTGAGTACCTACCCTCCCTCCTGCCTTGCCCTGCAAGAATAATTCATTATATGAACCCCTCCTCTGCTACTTCACTTGTGGGGAGATCTTTTCCCTTTCTTTCCTATCCTCCCAGGAGTGAGGCATCGTTTTGCCCCACCCTCCTCCCCTTTACTGTAGTAGTTAGTTTCTTCTTATCCTATCCAGCATTTCTCCCCTGCCCCTTTTCAACATCTTGAAGTACCAGTACCCACCTACTGTGGCAATTAGAATAATTATAATAATATTACAACACGTTTATATTATCATCAGAGCTATTATTATTGTTGCATTGCCATTATTACAATATAATGATGGCGATGCTAGTTGTTGTTAATGATATAAGATTAGAATTGTTAAAGTATAGTTTGGTGAATTTCTGGGAAGGTCACTCTTTCCCTCCCCACCCCTTGATACTGATAACTAGTTGCTGCTTCTGTACTGTTCTGTGCAGACTCAGTCCATCTTTTCTGCAAACCTTGTTTTCTTCCTGGCCTTCATAAGAGAAGCAATGTTGCTACTTGGTAATTGTGAAAAGTCATATGATATTTACAGGAAAAACAACGTTGCTTTGTTTCACCCACACTGCATTTACTGTTTTGAAACTGGTGCGGGGTCCATCTCTGTGAGGGCTAATCAGGTTTGGGGCATAAAACCTATAATAAACTAAATTAATGTCCATTTAAGCAATGGTATCAGAAACATAGTTAAAGGGCTGCATGAAATTCCTACCGGCAAAGGTCTGTGTAAATAGATGGATTTCAGCAAAGGAGTCAGTGGACCTGGGTCCCACTGCGTCTTGGTGGGAGTAAGTTGGGTCAAGGACCTTTCAGCCAGTCCTCATTCCTGTCCCCCCCCCCCGCGGTGTCTCCCAGGTATCTAGAGAGTTTCATGAGTAGTACCAATTGTGTTGAACTAGGTCTTTCTCCTCTCATTTCAAGGGAATGAAATCAGAATCACTGTAAGTCAAAGCCAAAACCTTGAGTTGCTCTGAGAAATAAAATGGAAAGCCAGTGGCTAGATAATGTAATGTGCTTCCTTTGAAGGAATACATCTATGTGGCTTGCCTTCTTCCTTTAAGGAAACTCCATCTAAGTGGTCAGTCATCCTTTGCACTGGCTGTAGCCTTCGATGCCATTCAGGTCAGGCTTGAAGTAGTAGTTCGGTCACCAGGTAGCAAGGGCCTGGGCGATAGTGCCTGCTTATGAGTCCACCTTCCTTAAACAGACATCAGCCAAGAGCCCTGAAGTATCTGCCTTGATCTTCACAGATGACCAAACCCCTTAAAGGGAGTAATAGATTGTTGCTTGGGACAATGGAGCATTTATGTGGTGGAGCCTTAGACTGTTTTTTTAGGGGATGCACTACTGAGGATGCTTTGGGTGCTGCTCATAAGGCCACAGCAGCATTCAGCCTGCTAGTAGGCCAGAAGGTACACCCAGATGAGTTGCAGGTACTGAGGCCACATTTAAATGTCAAGTTCTCCACCTGCAGTCATCTGTCAGCTTTGCTCCATAGATGGAGTATTGGAATATGAGGCTCAGTCCTTGACTTTGTTTTCTTTCTTCATTTGATATTGTGCCAGTTGTAAGTGATGTGGGGAGATGTGGAGAATGGGATGCTGGCACTTGAAGGAACTGTTTTCCATCCACTCAAACCTATTTGGGCAATTTGCTTTATGCCTGAGCAGTTGGTTTTAGTTAAAGGTGTTTGGAGGTTTTTGGTTATAGGCCCCCAGCAGATTAAATGGAGCAGAAATGTATGCCTGTGTCTGGGCTATGCAGGAGGGAGGGCAGATGGCAAGACTGAGCGATATGATATACGATTTATTTGGTTCCCTAATCAACACCTAGTGGTAGGAGACATATCATTTCTTCCTCTTCACATCCACTCTGTAACTTTCCTGCTTGTTCGCTGTCAGAGTGAATCCTTTTAAAGGACATGGATGATATCTAGTCTCTGTCTCCTCAAACGTATCTGAAATCCAGCCCATGCATAATTATACAAACCTATCACTACCTCTGTCTACACCAAATGACTGTTTTTGGTTGTGAAGCTTGAAACCTTCCTACTGACAAATCCTGGGGTTTTTTAACAGGGAAAGGGCTTGTGTGAAGCCAGTCCCTATTCCTGCTGCGTGAATCAGCTGTACTGATTGTGTTTGTGTATTGCCATTCTGCAAGTGTGGATGTGGGAGAGAGGCAGAGAGAGGGGGAGAGAGAATCCCACTGCCACTCCTGATCTCTCTTCTCTCTGGGGAAGTGGCAGCCCTGCAGTTTCACTAGAAAATATTAACGCATGTAAACATTTTTCAAACAGCATTACATCTTCCTGCACGTACTTTATTATATTCCCACATATCTGACTAGATTTGATAGATAGGTAAACAGGGAGCAAGGAGGGGGGAGCATGGTGGAGAAAGACAGAGGGAAAAGGGAGCAAAATAAACATACAAACCTGCTGTAATTCAAAGCAAGGCAAAATCAGATTGTGTGCTTTGGCTAATTTTCTTATTCAGCTATTGATCCAGTGGCTGCTCCAGAGTCTATTAGCAGTCAGCCAGTGAAAATATTTCCCATCGGGGGCTCTGACCTGAGACGGGGGTGAATCTATAGCAATTTGTTCAAACAGAGGAAAGCTTTTTCCTCTGATTTGTATTCCAATTTGCACTGTGTACGGTGTGGTGGGGGGAGGCAGCCCTTCCTGGGGGTTGGCTGGGTGATGCTTGTCAAAGTGGGAGTCAGGCTGGAGCCAGGTAGCCTGCTGAATAAAGCCTGAGTTAATACCCACCACAACGTACCCCCCATCTGCCTCTCTCTCTTATCTGGTCTCAGTGTCTGCTCATGGAACTGGTGAGGGGCCATCTCCCAGTGGGGCATCATGGCTCTTTGCACCTAGCCAGCAGTGAGAGGACATGGGGCTCCTGTCACCACTGCCAAAGGGGGACTAGAAGGTGCTTCTGCAGAGAGCTCTTTATTGAAGAAGAATTGTTGTGTCAATAGGGCACGCACATGCACATGCACGCACACTCACTCTCCACCATAACTTACTGAATTTAAGGTGCCAGCTTGACAGCAGCCCTGGAGATTGAAATCCTTATGCCACAGTCCTGGCCACTTAAATCTGCCTGCCCAGAAGGGTGAATTCCATTGAATAACAGTGAAATGCTTCCCCTCCTGCAGAACTGGCAGCCTTGTAAATAGCTAGGAGTGTCTAGCACAGGCAAAGGCATTACAGGCTTCCTGTGCACACCCTCCCACGCAGCAGCAGCAGCAGGGAGAGTGCAAGCTTCTTTTAAATGTACCCAGAGTTCCCCACCAATGGGTTTCAGCCCTGCCTGGCCATTCTGGCTCTCACCAGGTTGAATCCTCACCTTTACTCATGGAGGGCCATGGGGGCTAATTTTAATGAGAGTCTTGTGTAGCAGACGCCTGAGTCTTAGGAGCTCAAGTAAAACCTGCTCACCCCATTCATATGGCCTGCCCCAGAACCATTGAACACAGCTGAGCTTCAGTTACTGTCTGCCTGGGAGGGTTTTACATTGGCATCCAAGGAGTAAAGAGCTTCCTCATCCCCAGTCACTTACCTTGAAGACATTGACTGCCAGCTGAGGCATTGCTACAGAGAAAATGTGGGTAGTAGATTAGATCATCTCTTTGGCAGTTCTTATTCCTACTCTTTAGGAGGATTGTGTAGATTGCTTTCAGTTCTTCTGAGGAAAGCCAATCTGCTAGTAAAAATACAGGCTTAGCACCTGGGGTGACCAGCAGTTGTCAGGAGGGGTCACAAGCAGCCCCCAGTTTGTTGGCTCTGCAGCTCTCCTGTTGAAACAGGCTGGGTGGGACTGATGCCAAAAGCTCCCTGTCATTCTATTGGGCTTACTCCTGTGATTACCCCTATGCAGGAATTAGTCCCAGAACTTCTTAGACAACTCTGAGGAACAAGTTAAGGGTGAGAGCATGGTATGAAAGGCTGAAAGGTGACACAGAAAGCCTCCTGTTTGCAAAGAACAGAGGCGTGTGTGCATTGGTAATCATGTGGGTAGCCCTTCTCTGCACCCTGCAGATAAACTTGAGAGGGTGCAGAGAAGGGCCACCCACATGATAAGGAGCTTGGAGGATAGGCCCTATGAGGCAAGACTCTGGGAGATGGGTTTGTTTACTCTGGGCAAGAGGAGGCTGAGATGTGACTTGATAGCTGCCTACAAGTATGTCAGCGGGGAACATCAAGCTCTGGGGGAGCAACTCTTCAGGAAGGCACCCTTTGGGAGGATGAGGCGCAATGCTCACAAAGTAATAGAGGGAAGATTTAGGCTGGACATAAGGAAGAACTTCTTCTCCGTAAGGGTATCTAGAACCTGGAACAAACTCCTGGCAAAGATGGTGCAGTCACCATCCTTGGAGGTGTTCAGAAGGAGGCTGGATAAGCACGTCATTGAGCTAGTTTGAGCTCATTAACCTCCTGCCTATGGCAGGGAACTGGACTTGATGATCTTGCAGGTCCCTTCTGGTTCATTGATTTTGTGATTGTCTGGGAAAGGCAGAATGGCTCTCACTCTCACTCTCAGAGGCTTTGAGCCTGCTTCTTACTTCTAAACTAGACAAGCCCCTACTCTTTAGTCAAGCATTAGGCTTCAGTATGGACTGGTGATGACATCCAGTAAATCCCAGCTGCTTGTTCCTTAGGGTGGTCCAACTGTGGGATTTTGGTGGGGAAAATCCTGAAGAGGCCCTTTGATTAGAGGGAGAGGAAGAGGAGGACATCTTCCCTGGCAGGCAGAGTGAAAGGCAAGGAGGGAGAGGGGAGGCTTAGGTTAATACTCCTATTAATTTTTTTAGCCTTTTGAAATGACTAGTGCTCTACTTGCCCTTGTTGCTTTTGGCTTTAATTTAGTGTCAGTCATCAAGACACTGGACTTGTGAGGAGAGAGAGAGAAGGTGGGAGGGTGGGGACGGTTAGGGAGGGGAAAATAAATAAAAGCCTTAAATCTAAGTCCATTCAATTTTTAAACCACAAGTTTATTCTTGACTTGGCTATAACTTTCAGGGAACTGGCCTGGATTCCAGAGAGAGCTGTAACTCCGGCTTCAAGAAAGAATGTGAACGTTTATGAGGTTTTAAAGCAGTCAAGCTGAGGTCTCTGCTGGAGCTGATGTGAGGGGAGTTGGCAGTGGAGGGGGGGCGGTGGGCTAGTAGTGTTCTGTAATATTTAGGGGAGTATTTAACAATGTCAGGACTGTGGATTGTGCTGTTGCTACTTTTATAGGTAGCAGAAGGCTTGTTAACATGCTGGAAAGAGGGAGGATGAGTGAATTACCAAGAGAAGCTGCAACCCCTCTGCCCAGCCGAGAGGGAGGTTGAGCGCTGAAGAAGAGTGCCCTGTTATTTTTCAACTCTTCCCTATAATCCAGGGAGATCCTTGCTCCTTCTTCCTGGCTCGTACCTTCAGGGTAAGAAGCAGATTACGCACTGGACTCTACTGTCAAAGCAAAGGATGGGAGATGGCAATTAAAATCCAAGGTGATACAGGTTTGATATTCACCATCGATTACATCCCATCAGGAAGAAGAGTTTAAAGCTTTCATGCCACATAATTAGTCCAATCACTCTTGTTTGAGGCATGGCCAGTTCCTGAGACTTTAGGGGAAGGGAGGATGACTCCCCCTGTGGGACAAGAGGAGGGGATGATGTTGAGTAACAGATGCTTTTCCTCATTCTGCATCTGCTGCCTTTTCATTCTGTTTTCAAGTTGTAAGGCTGGCTCTGGGAGGGAGAATTAAATTGTTTTCTCTGTGTTTTTTCCAACGTGCTGATTCCTGCCTGCAGGGGCTGCATCTGGCAAGAGAGGAAGCAGGTTACTGCCCCAGAGGGAATGCTGCTACTGCTGTATAAAACCTCATGGTACTTCTCTATAGGATTCCATGTGCAGGGCTATGCACCACTCCATAGGAAGGAGATAGGTTCTCTCTGATTTTGGAAACAATGATGGAGTTGGGTTGATTTCCCTAGGAGAGAAGAGACTTGAAGTGATGTCACAGTTCCCTCCAATCCTCACATGTACTGAGGCAAATTGCTTCCCCTACTGAACATTTTGAAACCTGCAGCGTGTTGTAACATTGAGTTGGAACATTGCAGAGAAATGTCCTGGACAGATGTCTGTAGAAATCTAGAAAGACTATAGAAAAGCAGACCTTGATTACTGGAGTCTCCGGCAGCTCCTGAAAAGATTGGCTTCTGGGCACCTTTCAACTTGATAAGATCTCAGAGTAGCAAAGTAATTGTCACTTTCTTCCCTGCTCCTTCCATTTCAGGACTATGGACAGCAACACCCAGTCATAGTTTCATAGTTGGTAGGGTCGGAAGAGACCTAAGCAGATCATCTAGTTCGACCCCCTGCTATGGGCAGGAAAGAGTATTGGGGTCAAACGACCCCGGCTAGGTGGTTGTGTAGCCTCCTTTTGAAGACTCCCCAGAGTAGGGGCAAGCACCACTTCCCTTGGAAGTTGGTTCCTGATCCTAGCTGCCCTGACAGTGAAGTAGCGCCTCCTGATGTCTAGCCTGAATCTACTCTCAGTCAATTTATGGCCGTTGTTCCTTGTTACTCCCGGTAGCGCTCGGGGGAACAGGGACTCTCCCATAGCCTACTGGTCTCCCTTGGCCAGTTTGTAGACGGCCACCAGATCCCCCCTCAGCCTTCTCTTGTGGAGGCTGAACAAGGTTCAGGTCCTGTAGTCTTTCCTCGTAGGGCCTGTCCTGCTGCCCCTGATCATGTGAGTGACCCTCCTCTGTACCCTCTCAATGCTGGCCACATCCCTCCTGAAGTGCAGTGCCCAGAACTGGACGCAGTACTCCAACTGCAGCCTGACCAATGTTGCATAGAGGAGGAGGATCACTTCCTTGGACCTGCTTGTGATGCATCTGTGGATGCATGACAAGGTGCAGTTAGCCTTACTGACCGCATCCTCACATTGGCAGCCCATGTTCATCTTGGAATCAATAGTGACTCCAAGATCCTATTCTGTCTTTGTGCTGATGAGAAGGGAGTTCCCCAGCCTGTAGGTATGCTGCTGGTTCTTCCTCCCTGGGTGCAGTACCTTGGCTTCTGCAGACCCATGGCACTGCATTTCTTTTAAAAATGTTTTTGTAAAATATAGTTGTGATCCACAGGGCTGGTTGAGGGGACACATTCCTTGAGCTGCCAAAAGGAGTCTATTCTTCACACATGCCTGCTCACTCACATGATAAAGGAATGAACTAGCTGATCAAAATATCTTCCAACTTAAGGTTTTATGCCAGTGTACAGACAGGTCTCTGAGACTGATGCCCTCCAGGTGTCCCCAGAACAGGCACAGAAGAGCCAACAGCAGGACAAGATCCTTGCCTGCCCACTGGGAAGGAGATTTGTGTTAGGTTCTACAGTGTTGATGCAAAGTTCCCCACCCAGAGGGGTAGTAAATCCCAGTCACAACGGAGGCACAGCATTGTTCATATTGTACACGGCAGTGTACTTTCTATCAGCAAGGAGAGGGGTGACTACTGTTAGGCTTTTCTCTCTCTGAGCCAGGTCCTGAGTTTGTGTGCAAAAGAGCCTTGGTGGCCAAGGGAACCCAGCTTAACTGGGTGGCAGCATTCAAACCAAAGCAGCTCCAGCTTTTTGGAAGGTCACATCCACGCAGCATTAAGTAGAAGCACTGAAGCTACCAACAGGTCTTTCTTCTGACACATAGCTTCTAGGGCTGTGCGAAGCTTCGGGTGGTGATTCGATTTGGAGGAGATTTGGCCCGATTCGGTAGCCAAATCTCTGAATCCGAATCAAATCAGGGGACCAATTAAAATGTCCAAATCGATTCAAAGCTCTCTGAACCTTCAGAAAAGATTCAGAGAGCTTCGATGATTAGGGCAGTCCCCGGTGGGTGCAGCAGGGAGCTGCAGCTAGACTCAGAGCTGGTAAGTTCTGTAAGTAAGTAAGACGGAGCCCCTGGTTCCGGGCTCCACGCAGACAGAGCCCCTGGCTCTCGGCTGCGGGGGCTGCCTGTCCTTTTTTCAGGCTCTGGGGCCTGGGAGCATGGTGACCTCCCCTTGCGGGGTCTGCTCCATTTTGGGGTCTCTGGTGCGCCAGCTGGAGGAGCTCCAGGCCACAGTCCAGAGACTGCGTGCCATCAGGGACTGCGAGCAGGAGATAGACTCCTACTGCCAGGCCCTTCTCCTCCGGGAGGCAGAGGGTAGATCACAGTCTCCCTCCACGCCAAAGGAGGACTCTGGGACCTCCTGCTGTGTCCAGCCAAGGGCATGGACCAAGGTGGTCAAGGGCCCTAAGGCCCGCTGCACCAAGGCCCCTCCCCCACCAGAACTGAGCAACAGGTATGCGCCTCTTGCTGCCCCAGCAGAGCCTGCTGAGTTCCCGGCCCCCACAGACAACATGGGTCTAACTGCAGCTCCCGCCCCTGCTCTCCCCAAGACAAAATGTAAGGTGTTTGTTGTGGGAGACTCCCTCCTGAGGAGGACGGAGGGGCCAATCTGCTGCCCCAACCCCTTAGCCCGGCAAGTCTGCTGCTTCCCAGGGGCCCGCATCCGGGACAGTGCGGAGAGGATCCCCAAGCTCCTCAAACCCACAGACCACTATCCCATGCTCCTTATTCATGTGGGCACCAATGACACGGCTCGGAGCGCTCCCAGCCAGGTCATGAGGCGCTACAGGGATTTGGGAGCAGGGCTTAAGGGTCTGGGCACACAGGTGGTGTTCTCGTCGATCCTCCCAGTCTCAGGCTACGGGCTGAGAAGGGACAGGAGGATCTATGCGGTCAACCAAAGACTGCAGCGCTGGTGTCGTCAGGAAGGCTTTGGCTTTCATGACCACAGCCCGCTCTTTGGCGAGAGAGGCAGCGAGCTGCTGGGAAGACATGGTCTCCACCTCTCTCCCCTAGGGAGGAGGCTCTTCTCAGCCAGACTGGCTGATCTGCTCCACTGGGCTTTAAACTAAGCCCTTTGGGGGACGGGGGGACTATCGCCACTGCTGGCCCGCTGAGCAACCCTTGCAAAGCCAGCGGATCACGGCACTCAAGGGAGCCCACCCAGCCCCAGCCCTGGTAAAATCTGTGGGCAAGGAAGGAGCCCCCCAGGGGGCGCTTGCCTGCCTGTACACTAATGCCAGGAGCTTGGGGAATAAGCAGGAGGAGCTCATCCTCCTGCTCAGTGCAAACAATTACGATGTCATAGGGATCACGGAGACCTGGTGGGACTCCACCCATGACTGGACCACGGGGATAGATGGCTATACTCTGTACAGGAGGGATCGTGTAGAGAAAAGGGGCGGGGGTGCAGCTCTCTATGTTAAGGAAAGCTACGCGTCCCTGCAAGCCGATATTGGTGACCAGGGTGGACGGCTGGAGACCCTCTGGGTTAAAATCTGTGGGGAACACAGCACAGGGGACACAATGGTGGGAGTCTATTACAGACCTCCCACCCAAAGTCCTGAGCTTGACCAGGAGTTTGCCCAGGAACTGGCTGAGGCAGCTTGCTCCAGGACCATGGTTGTCATGGGTGACTTCAATTACCCAGACATCTCGTGGGAGGATCGCTCAGCAAAATCTGAGCGGTCGCAGAGCTTCCTCTCGTGCGTGGATGACCTCTACCTGACTCAAGAAGTCTATGGGCCAATGAGAGGCAAAGCGCTGCTCGACCTGGTACTGGCTACTGGGGATGACCTAGTCGGCGACCTAGAGATCGATGGGAAGCTGGGTGACAGCGACCACGAGCTGATCACCTTCACCATCCGCCGAAAAGCTGGCAAGTCAGTCAGCAACACGGAAGTCCTTGACTTCAGGAAAGCCGACTTTGACAAGCTCAGGAGGCTTGTCAGTGAGGCCCTAAGGGACCATGACCATGGGGAGAGGGGAGTTCAAGAAGAGTGGTTGCTCCTCAAGGGAGCGATCCTCAATGCACAAACTAAGTCTATTCCATCTCGGAGGAAAGGCAGCAAGAGGGCACAGCAGCCCCCCTGGCTCTCCAGGGACCTAGCAGACCTCCTGAGGCTAAAAAGAAAGGCCTACAAAGGATGGAGGATGGGAGTCACCTCCAAGGAGGATTATTCTGCGCTGGTCCGGTCCTGTAGGGAGCTGACCAGGAAAGCCAAGGCTGCAACTGAACTCCAGCTAGCTTTGAGCATCAAGGACAATAAAAAGTCCTTTTTCAGATATGTGGGGAGCCGGAGGAAAAGCAGGGGCAACGTTGGACCCCTGCTGAACCAGATGGGGCAACTGACAACTGAGGCCCAGGAAAAAGCCAACCTATTAAATAGGTACTTTGCATCGGTCTTTCATCAGCCCCATGGGATGCCCATGCCCACTACAGGGCCGGGAAGTCCAGGAGAGGATGATCCCCTGCCCTCCATTAATGCTGACTTCGTGAAGGAACATCTTGAGAAGCTGGATACCTTCAAGTCAGCCGGCCCTGACAATCTTCACCCCAGGGTACTCAAGGAGCTGGCAAGCATCATAGCCCAGCCTCTAGCGCGGATCTTTGAAAACTCTTGGCGCTCTGGTGTAGTGCCCGAAGACTGGAAGAAGGCCAATGTGGTGCCTATCTTCAAGAAAGGGAGGAAAGTGGATCCGGCTAGCTATAGGCCCATCAGCCTGACTTCTATCCCGGGGAAGATCTTAGAAAAGTTTATTAAGGAGGTCATCCTTAATGGACTGGCTGATGCCAACATCTTAAGGGATAGCCAGCACGGATTTGTTGCGGGTAGGTCTTGCTTGACCAATCTCATTTCCTTCTACGACCAGGTGACCTATCACCTGGACAAGGGAGATGAGATTGATGTCATATATCTTGACTTCAAAAAAGCCTTCAATCTGGTGTCCCATAATCGTCTCATGGAGAAACTGGCCAATTGTCGCCTTGGGTCCTCCACGATCCACTGGCTGGAAAACTGGCTCCGGGGTCGGACCCAGAGGGTAGTAATTGATGGAAGTCACTCATCGTGGTGTCCTGTGACCAGTGGGGTCCCCCAGGGCTCTGTCCTTGGACCCATATTGTTCAACATCTTCATTAATGATGTGGACACTGGAGTCAGAAGCGGACTGGCCAAGTTCGCAGATGACACCAAACTTTGGGGCAAAGCATCCACACCAGAAGACAGGCGGATGATCCAGGCTGACCTGGACAGGCTCAGCAAGTGGACGGACGAGAATCTGATGGTGTTCAACACCGATAAATGCAAGGTTCTCCACCTTGGGAAAAAAAACCTGCAGCATCCTTATAGGCTCGGCAGTGTTATGTTGGCTAGCACTATGGAAGAAAGAGACTTGGGGGTCATCATTGACCACAAGATGAACATGAGCCTGCAATGCGATGCTGCGGCTAGTAAAGCGACTAAAACGCTGGCTTGCATCTATAGATGCTTCTCAAGCAAATCCCGGGACGTCATTCTCCCCCTGTACTCGGCCTTAGTGAGGCCGCAGCTGGAGTACTGCATCCAGTTTTGGGCTCCACAATTCAAAAAGGATGTGGAGAAGCTTGAGAGAGTCCAGAGAAGAGCCATGCGCACGATCAGAGGTCAGGGAAGCAGACCCTACGATGACAGGCTGAGAGCCCTGGGGCTCTTTAGCCTGGAAAAGCGCAGGCTCAGGGGTGATCTGATGGCCACCTACAAGTTTATCAGGGGTGACCACCAGTATCTGGGGGAACGTTTGTTCACCAGAGCGCCCCAAGGGATGACGAGGTCGAATGGTCACAAACTACTACAAGATCGTTTCAGGCTGGACATAAGGAAGAATTTCTTTACTGTCCGAGCCCCCAAGGTCTGGAACAGCCTGCCACAGGAGGTTGTTCAAGCGCCTTCATTGAACACCTTCAGGATGAAACTGGATGCTTATCTTGCTGGGATCCTATGACCCCAGCTGACTTCCTGCCCTTTGGACAGGGGGCTGGACTCGATGATCTTCCGAGGTCCCTTTCAGCCCTAATGTCTATGAAATCTATGAAATCTATAAGTTGGGGGAGGGGTAGGGGGGGCTGGGGGAGGGGACCATGGGGGGACCCCTGCCAGTCCCATCCTCTGCCTGCTCCCCCAGCCTCCCCGGCCGCTGTCTGCTGTCCCAGCCCTCCCCATGGCTGCCCCACTCAAACCCAACTCCTGGTGCTTTAAAAAAAGCCCCACTCACCAGGTGCTGCCAGGTGAGGGTGAAATCCCCGCTGTCCCCCACTGCCTCACGCTGTGTGAGGGGCTCTGCCATGAGCCACCCAACGCCCCCCTGCTCCCCCAGTCCCCCATGGGTGCCCCACCTGGGCCAGCTCCGGCCCTTTTAGGAAAAAAAAAAAGAAAAGAAAGAAAAACCCTGGATCTCACCAGCTCCTACAGTGGCCTCAGGGCTTCAGCGGCTCTTGTAGAGCCCCCCCATGTGGTGGGGGGCAGCAGGGATTGGCCCCTGCTGGGCAGGAATGGTGAATCCAGGAGGTTTTCTCGGGTTTTTTTTTACTTAAAGGGCTGGAACTTGGGGGGGGGGGGGGGCTCATGGCAGAGCCCCCCATGCAGTGTGGGGCACTGGGAGGCAGCAGAGATTGCCCCCCCCCCCCACCCGGCAGCCCCCGTTGAGTCGGCGCTTCCCCCCACCCCAAGTGCTGGGAGCTGGGACGAGCAGGGCAGCCATTGCCGGGCTGGGAGAGTGGGTGGGGGATGGGCCTGGCTGATTCAGAGATTTGGCAGCAGCCGGATCTCCGAATCAGATCTGGCCGAATCGATTCAGGACAGTGATTTGAATCACTGAATCGAATCACTGTCCCCCGAATTGGCTGAATCTGAATCTGAAGCGAATTCTAGCTGCTTCACCCAGGCCTAATAGCTTCTATTGTTTTTGCACAACAGACGTGGCTTGGTTCTGGGAGTGATCTGGAAAGAATCACCAAGTTTGCGAAGAGCTTAATCCAAAGGATGCTGAAACAGATTCTCATGATCTAGTCTAATGCCACTGACCTTTGGCTTTCCTCCTAACATCAGCTCTGCCCTCTCCCCATGTCAGATCTCTCTCTGTCCTTCTGATCCTTTCTCCTACCACTAGTTAAGTGTAGACAATCCTTTTCCTTAAGCAACTGTGCAGCCACTTGCTCCCCACCTTCTTCCTCTCTGATGGGATCCTCACTTCCTTGCAGGGAGCCATTCCAGGTGCTCATCTTTGTGGAAAGGACTGATGTCACCCTGATGCCTTCAGTACAAGGGAACAGACTCTGTGAGGCAGGAGGATCGACCCAGGCCTACATTCCTAAATGTGCTTCTATGTCTTTTGCCAGAGCAAAGCTCTACCATAGGGGTGGGAAAAATGTGGACCACCAGGCCATTCTAGCCGGCCCGCGGGGCCATTAAAAATTTTCGAAAATTAATATTTATCTGCCCTGGGCTGCCTGTCATGTGGTCCACGATGTCTTGCCAAAACTCAGTAAGCGGCCCTCTGCTCAAAATAATTGCCCGCCCCTGCTCTACCATCTCCCACTGACTTTTGTCTTCAATGTTGGATTTGGCACCTAGCATCAGTGAGGAGTCAGGTAATGCTGGGAGTCTGTGTACAAGGGACTTTAGGGTTTCAGCCTGGTGCTGCTTGCCAAAGACTAGAAACCCTGTTTGTCATCATGATTTTGGTAACCATTGATTACATTTTGAGGACTAGCCAGTTCTCAGGGATGCTGTCCATGGGAAGAGTTAGGTTGTTCCAAAAGATTAACTGAATAGCACAACAATGAGGTGACTCTGTACTGTTTTATAGCAAGTGTACCCTCCCCAGCTCTCCAGTGTGGTAGTGCACATCAGTATGCTCAACCCATGAAATGCCAGGTTAGAGTTGTCATCTCAGGGCAAACGTTTTCTTGCAGGTGCTTTGAAAACTGCCTTTCCTAGCCATTTGGTAATTGACATCTTTTGTATAGGAATTGGAACAGCACTATTACCACTGCTACCACCGCTGTGCAGACTTAAGGGCACTTTGTTCTCAGGCTTTTCCATTCTAGCTGCTGGGCTTTTACTTTCTCCCCTATAGCCTCTGTGGGCTACAAACAGTGCTGCATTTCTACATTGTCTTGCTGAGCTCTGAGGCTATATAGGAGCACCAGGAGCACCGAGCTTCTGAGAACAATCCTGGTTAACTGCAACTGTGAGATTCTCCCCGGGCTGGAAGGGTATTCAGCCAAGGCGGCGTACTAAGGACTTTCTTGCCCATGCTGCAGTGCATGCATAAAGCAGCAGGTTCTCTCCCTTCCATTGACGGCTGACTTATCCATATACCCACTGGTGTGGTGAAGAAGTCTCCACGGTACTGCTCTGCTTTCTTCAGGAAAGGTGGCAGTTTCTTTTTGTCTCTATTGCACCCCTTTCATAGATTCACAGATGTTAGGATCGGAAGGGACCTCAATAGATCATCGAGTCTGACCCCCTGCATAAGCAGGAAAGAGTGCTTGGTCTAGATGACCCCAGCTAGATGCTCATCTAACCTCCTCTTGAAGACCCCCAGGGTAGGGGAGAGCACCACCTCCCTTGGGAGCCCGTTCCAGACCCTGGCCACTCGAACTGTGAAGAAGTTCTTCCTAATGTCCAATCTAAATCTGCTCTCTGCTAGCTTGTGGCCATTATTTCTTGTAACCCCTGGGGGCGCCTTGGTGAATAAATACTCACCAATTCCCTTCTGTGCCCCTGTGATGAACTTATAGGCGGCCACAAGGTCGCCTCTCAACCTTCTCTTGCGGAGGCTGAAAAGGTCCAGTTTCTCTAGTCTCTCCTCGTAGGGCTTGGACTGCAGGCCCTTAACCATACGAATGGCCCTTCTCTGGACCCTCTCCAGGTTATCCGCATCCCTCTTGAATTGCGGCGCCCAGAATTGCATGCAGTACTCCAACTGCTGTCTGACCAGTGCCCGATAGAGGGGAAGTATCACCTCCTTGGACCTATTTGTCATGCATCTGCTGATGCACGATAAAGTGCCATTGGCTTTTTTGATGGCTTCGTCACACTGCCGACTCATGTTCATCTTGGAGTCCACTAGGACTCCAAGATCCCTTTCCACTTCCATGCCACCCAGCAGGTCATTCCCTAGGCTGTAGGTGTGCTGGACATTTTTCCTCCCTAGGTGCAGCACTTTGCATTTCTCCTTGTTGAACTGCATTCTGTTGTTTTCTGCCCACTTGTCCAACCTGTCCAAGTCTGCTTGCAGCTGTTCCCTGCCCTCCGACGTGTCTACATCTCCCCATAGCTTTGTGTCATCCGCAAACTTGGACAGAGTACATTTGACTCCCTCGTCCAAGTCACTGATGAAGACATTAAAGAGTATCGGTCCAAGGACCGAACCCTGCGGGACCCCACTGCCCACACCCTTGCACTGCTGCTTATGTCCAACTCACAACTTTGTATAGCACTTGTGGACTCTTAGAATGGAAAAAAAATGCTATAGAAAACCTGAATGTCTCTTGATTGATAGTCCTGGTTTACTATCACCTGGGATCACTCCACAGTGGAGATGGATCACTGTATTGTGCAGGGAGAGCAGGGAGCCTGTGTTTTATTTGAATTTTTCCTGGGTAATGGAGGAGTTTCATCTTGAGAACAGGATTATCATAAATATTTCCACCTTCTGTCTTCATAAAGTATTGTCTGGTGTTGCGGTGCTCTATTAAACGGCTGCTGTGCTCTTCCCCAGATGTGGATGCCTTTCCATGGTGAGTGAAATGATTTGTGAGACAGACCATGAAACAGCCTACGCATATTTCATTGTGTGAGAAGAGAGGTGGTGTTTGGAGGGTCACTGTTAATGTGATAGTGTGAGGGGCTTAGGCTTCCCTCCTTCTGAAGGCTCTGGGCCAGGCCACAAACATGGGTTTATTGCTAGTTGCATACTTAGTGGTCTGGAAGCTCTTGTCATTGCAGTGATTTAAGTTGGAGTCTGGACTGTGTGGCAGGATAATGGGAATGGCTGTGTATATGATGGACTTAGAGCAGGGATAGGCAAAGTATGCCTGCAGGCTGGATCTGGCCTAGTGGAATGTATCTGAGCACCGGTGAGTTCCTTGTCCCCACCCAGCCTAGGTGCCGGGGGCAGCCTGGGCTGTGGTGTATGTGTCCAGTCCCATTGCTCCTGGGAGTACAGTAGGGGGGTGGTGGCTGGGCTCTTTGCCTGGCTGCTGCTGCCAGTCTGCCCCACACCCACTGCTGGGGGTGCCAGATGGAGAGGGTGGGAGGGGTCTCCAGGACCCCAGTGGGCAAGGTGCGCTTTGCTGGGTAGATGGGATGGGGCTGCAGGTGGGTGGGAAGTGGCATCTATAAGAGGGATGGGCGGGCAAGTGGGAGCCGGGGCCAGGATTGTGTGGTGGTGACAGTGCAGGGCTGGGGCAGAGTCGTGATCCACTCCGCACATGTCCCTGTGATGGGTACTAGTGCGATGGGCAGCAGCCCTCCCCTGCCTATGGAACTGCCATCCCTCACAGGGACATGTGGACAGCAGATTGCAACTCTGCCCCAGGTCCACTATCCTAACCCTGCTCTGGCCTCCACTTGCCCATCCATCCCTCTCCTGGACACTGCTCCCCACCTGCCTGCGGCCACATCCCATCCACCTAGTGGAGTGTGCCCTGCCTGCTGGGGTCCTGGGCCATTCTCCATGGAGACCCTGCCCACTCACTCCATCTGGTGCCCTGGCCTAGGGCTGGATAAGACCATTGCCTTCCCCCCCTCACCATCCCCCTCAGCACTGGACTGGATCAGTACCCACCCCCTCTGCCATGCTGGGCTGCTTCAGCACTCCCCTGCCCCTGCTTCTCCTGGCCCTCAACAACTCACTGAAATTCTTTAAGTGGCCCTCCAACCCAAATAATTGCCCTCTTCTGACCTAGAGATACTGAATTTTTGTTTTTTGGCAGATGGTTTCCAGGCTCCAAGTTGGTTGGGCTTTTACCGCTGACATGCTGTGATGGTTTGCAGAGTTTCTCAACTCCCTCCCGCACCTTTTGGTTTATGCACACCCCATCCGCCACCCCACCAAGGCCCAGGACCTCCTGGTCAACCTCCTCCTGGCTCTGGCCAAGCTTGTCATCTGTCTATCCAGGCAGGAGGCTCTGGCCAGGAAGGCTCCCGGTGACCTCGGGGTATTTTTCCTCGGTGTCCTTCATGCGCGTCTCCTGGCTGAGCACCGCTGGGCAGTAGTCACCAGCAAGCTACCTCAGTTTGTGAGCCGGTGGGCGCTGTCTGGGGTGCTCTGCTCGGTGTTCCCCTGGGGAGCACTTGTTTTGGCCCTATGACCTTGCATGTGCACGCCTGTTTTCTCTTTTGTTGTCCCCAGATAGCCTGTTGGTGTCTTTTATGGCGCTGGCCATCTGAACCCAGTGGCAGCCTTAAGACCTTTTAAGGATTTTAAGGAATTTTAACATTGAAAGACCCTGTCCGACCTGCACAACAGATCCAGATGGCTTCAGAAACGCCGGCCGCCTATCCGAGGGCGGCCCCAAAAACCTGTGCGTTAAAACGTGAAACCTGAGGATACCAAATAGTCCCCTCATAACTGACTCTTTCATCTGTATGAGTGCTTCTTCAGATAGGGGGTAAAATTGTCTCTTCCTGTTGCATCCTGCAGCCTGCCCCATGAAGGACAGAGGCAGAGCCATCTGGGAGTGCAGCTAGGTCTCCAGGGGGAGGCTGAGGCTGTGGCAAAAAGACTGGGCAGCCAACTGCTGGGAGAGGGAGCCTGCTTTAGCAGAGAGAGGAACAGACAGGGACCTGTGGGTGCTGCACTGCTCCTGAAAGACTCTGCCTGTAGGTGCTATTTTACAGTGTGCCAGAAGGATGCTTAGAATGTGAGTAGGCAGTGCTGACTGCATTGCTAGTCCCCAAAAGGGCCTGTGCTTTCTGTCTCCATCTCTGTTACTACCTGCTCATCTTTCTCTTCTTCTTCATTTTATTCCACTGGGCCTTGTCTGTCCATCCTCTAGCAGGGCAGCCTGAGATGGAGACTAATGCCTTGCACTTGTAAGTGTCTTCCTTGCAGGGATCTCTGAGTATTTTGCTGTGTCAGCTGTTGGGGGTTGTGTGTTACCTGGGGGACACATGCCACACAGCCTGTGGTAAGGCAAGCTGGATCCTTTGTAGGAAAAGGCACTCTGCATACTGATTCCATCTGAGGAAGGCTGCTGAACACGTGCCTGAGCTACTGGAATGTAAATTGGAGGGTCAGGCCGCTGGAGACTCTCTGCACCCTTTGGCATTAACAGCTGGCACCACCTTCAGGAGCAGATTGGGAGAGTGAATTGACACCAGCTCCCTCTGTGCCTTGGGCAAATCCCTTAATCTGTCTGTGCCCCAGTTCTTCTCTATTACCCAAGCCTCCCAAGAGACGTCTCTTTCCTCTTGGGCATCCCCAAATGCCCTTCCACAGAGAAACACACTGTAAGTCAGTAGATGCTCTCTGAAACAGCCTCTTCTTCAGTTCCTGACCGGCTGCCATCATGGTTGCTGACAGCTAATAAAATTATGCTGTTTCTGGCTAACATGTCCACTAAACAATGTAATCTCTGCGCAGTGAGAACAATGCATCACGCGGGTCCGCAGGGCCCAGTGATATTGAGTTACTGTTAGTCAGCATAGAAAGGACGCTGAATTGAATGCAATAACATTCACTCAGTGCTCTCCAGGGAGAGGGGGAGCAGAAGCTGAGTCCTGTAAGCGGGACATGAATTACATGCAGAATCTTGCTCAAATGCCCTTAATTCATCTCTCAAATTCTTGGGCAGCTTTTTGCTCCAGAGGCTGCGTTGCCATAGAGGTGATTGGGCTTCTTGCAGCTGATTGTTCTGCTGCTCCAACCTGTTTGCTGCTCTCTGTCCTCACCGGGGCTCTAGTTCCAGGTATGATTGTCAGCAGAGCCTGAGAGTCCAGCTGCTGCTGAAAGAACTGGATGTTAGCTACCCAGCTAACTACCCAGCCTGCTTGGGCCAGGTGTGGGCCCTGTTGGCTGGCAAGAAAAAGACACCTTATTATATCTAGCAATAGTATCACTGTCTTTGACCTGTATAAGCTACTCCTAAGGGGGGAGAAGCACAGGGATAAGCAGTCTCCCCAGGTACCAGGGGCTGCTTATATAAAGGTGCAAAGACTTGCAAGTGAGATATATAACTTTGACCTTTCTCACTTATGTCAGACATGACATGGGCACCAACACTGTGCTGACTAAACTCCCCAGGTCCCTTCGCAGTGAGTGATAGGTGCTCCAGCTGCATTTCTCATTTTGTCTCTGGTAAGAGTATCTCTTTAAACATACTGTTGCTTTACCTTGTGACAAGCAAAGCTTTCTGAATAAAAGAGATGGCTGAACCCCGGCTTGAGCCTGACTCTCCTGAGAGTGAAGGGAGGTTGATTGAAAAACCCTTTGCATGGTTGGTGGGTGTGCGTGTCCCATTTGTCTCACTGGTTTTGCCTTTGAGCAGGAGCACGCTGAAAACACCAGAATGTTCCCAAGTTAGCTGTTTTGGCAACATCTCTGGCCAGTGGCATAACTCGGGCATGGCAGCTGGAGCAGCTGCCCCAGGCACCAACCTGGGGAGGTGTTGAGAGGTGGAAAAAATAGGCTGCTGATGCACTTGCATAATGGTGATCATGGCAGCAATAAATGGAAGTTGCTGCTGCCCTGGGCACCTGACCCTGTTGTTACACCTCTGTGTCTGGCCTGGTTGAAATTAGGAGGAGATGGAAAACTCCCAGTCTGCAAAATTTCCAGCCTATAATTTTTTAGCAGAAGGTTTCACTAGCATTGAGCTATGGCCATTTCCAAAGTTTGCTCTGTAGGAAGTGTTATGGGAATCTCGAACACTCCATTAGCTTTGTATAGGTCAGATCTTTATCTCAAGTTATATGGACTGGAAATCCTGAGGGGCCAGACACTGGAGACCATGGAATCAATTCTGCCCTGTATTAAAGAGGTGTAATTCCCATTGACTTCAGTGAAAGTTACAATTCTGTAACCGAGGGCAGAGTTGGATCCATATGTACTAGGGACTGTATACCCATAGGAAGGCTCTTTCCAAAGTCAGTGCCAGATTCTTCCTTACTTCTCTCTTGGTAGACTTCATCTAGTCTAGACTGAACTAGGAAAATCTCTCTCTCTCACTCAGCAATGTGTTCTGAGACCTTGGATTAAGCTCTGAAAGCAAACTGCAGCCAAGTGTAGGGTGATTTCCCTGCTTTGCTGACTGCATCTCCATGGTCTAGCCATGATTTAATTCATATCCTTTGGCCTTTGGATAACAACAAATTACTATCTTTGGTATATTCAGCAGGTTTACTAGTGGAAGAGATCCTCACTTTCTACTACAAGGCCTTTGGTTCCCTCTCCCCACCTGTTGTGTATTGCAAAAGCAGACAATATTATCAATGTCTCTAGTGGGTTATGGAATAGAGAAAATCCCACACAACTTACTGATTCGTTTGATGCACTGGCTGGGGGAGTAGTTAGTTGATTGCACGATTTCACAATGATTGCACACTTAATTCATACAACACAATTTTATTTTAAAATTCTTTGCTCTGCATATAACTCTGCTTAGCTTTAGGAAATACCACAAACATTAAGAACACAATAACTACATATATCAGAAACAATGCTCCAAATGCACTTCCTTCCCAAACAATGCTATAAGAATTAGTATTACTAAAACAACTACAATTACAACTAAAAGTTAAATTTGAATCAGTACTATTATTTTCATAATATACTTACAATCCTAGAATTCTGAGAAACCAAATCCCCAGGTATACCTTCATTCTTTAGTTATGGTTTTAGGGTTGGTCTTAGCAGTGATAGGAACAAGTCTCCTTCTTTCAGTCCCTTTCGGGCACTCTGCAGCTTCAGCGTTACTTAAGAGATTTGTGTTCACGGAGAGGGTGGTTCAGGTGATCAGTCTGATCCGGCCTACACTTGCGATTCTTCCTTCGTTGTTCTGCAAGTGAGGTTACCTCCACATTGGGACAGTAGGTTACAGTTTTTATTGAGTGAGTTGCCGTCTTGGGCCCCTCCTACCCAAACCTGTCACTACTCCCAAATTTGGGCTCGGATCTTACTTAACAGATTCTTTTGCTTGGTAATCAGTTTCTTTTCTTGACCATTTTAATTACTTTGGGGAACTTCCATACCACTGCAAGGGACCTTTTCTTTCCAATTTTTTCAAAGGCCCTAGGGTTTGATCTCTCTGGATATTTGCTTAAGGGTCATTTTTAGGTTAACTTTGTTAAAGGCCTCTAAAGATAAAATTCAAGAGTTAAGACTTTGAGCAAAGTCAGGACCTTCTGCATGTAGACCAAAACAATGGCCTAGATAAGAAGATGAATCTTGTCTTCTTCCTGAACTGGCTAATGGGCAACTCTTACAAACATTCAAATATTACATTCAATATGACAATCAACTAGAGCAAAACCAAGAAATTGTACCAAATAAGTCAGTGACTTTTTCTTATTATTTCTTCCTTTCCAGGATATAAATTTCTTATGAAAGGAGGGAATTTCCCAACCACAAACTTCTCCAGGTGGTTGTTCACCAAGGCACTTCAAAGCAGATGTAACGTTAAGCATGTGGGCAGCCCTAGTGATTCAGTGTGGCTAAGTGCATGCTTAAAGTTCCTCGTCCATAAGTACCTTGCTGCATTGAAACCCAAGGATTATTTTTTATTGGATCTGTTCTGATCAGATTGACTTGATTTCTTTTTACGGCCTGCAAAGTACCAGGAAGGGTTCAAAGTCACAGGAGCCCAGGAGGATGGAATCTAATTACATTGATAACTCACTGTATCTCCATATCTGTTCATTGTGGTGCCAGGCTTCCTGCTTAAGGAAAACACCAGCACAGGTGACTCAAGCTTCAGGAATTCTGCATCTGCTACAAAAGGGGGCAGAGAGCCAGAGATGGCTCCATTTTGTTCTATACATGTTGGTCCACTCAGTCAGTCTACATGAGAGGGTAGAGGCACGGCTGTGTTACTTACTGTAAGGGATACCTCCACCCAGCCTTTCCTGTCTCACTAAATTCTGTGCCCCAGCAGCCCCTGGGCTGTTTGGACATGAAGCAAGAGCAGCAGGTTGTCCCCAAATGGGTACTCCTGACAAATCATGTAAAAGCTAGAAATCAGCAGAGGCAAGGAGCCTTGGGGTAGCCTGCCTAGCCAAATCCATGATAACAGTGCTTTCTAGGTCCTGTATCCAAGGCTGTCTTTAGCAATAAAGTGGGGTGAGCTGCAGGCTGTCCCCCACTCCATCTGGACTGGTGCAGCGGAGAGCTCCTGTCCTCGGAGATGCGTGGACAGACAGTGAAACTATTCATAGATTTGTATCTGGGTAAAATAACAGGCCTGTATCTTTAGGTCTGGCTGTGAGGCTCCTTCCCTCAGTCCTGTAGCCCAATCCACATCAAAGCTCTCGCTTTCTTGGCCTGTGGTTTGTGAAGAAGGTCTGATCTCTATTCCCTGAGCTGAGAGCAGCCAGAAGTGTCCAAAGTTGAAAGCAGGTGAAGTGAAATGTCTGACCCATTTCCTAATGGCAAAGTGCAAGTGGTCAGTCATGAGGGGGTTGAAGGGGTCAGTCATGAAGGGGTTTGGATACGTCAGACTGGCTGCTTGCAGTGTGTCCATCACTGGGGGTCTGCACCTGGCCATGTTCACACAGAAATATGAAAGGAAATGGTCAGTGTAGTTTGTGACACATTTGAGTGTATTGCTGCAGGTGATGGCAGGAGTGTCCCTGGATGGAGCAGAAGCCTCCCTACGCTGTCTCCATGTGCTCTCCTGGAACATGCTGCAAACCCAGTCATTTTGGCAAACCTGTCTATGATGAAGGACTTGGCAGAAAGAAGAGGGGGGAGGCAGCTGTGCTATCTTTTGCTGGGGGAAGCTAGTGGGCAGGCTTTGGACTGTTCGCTTTTGCCCGTCAGCCTCTTGTGTGCTGTTCTGTGCTGATCTGTTGCATCTTGGGGTGGGGGGACACAACACATGGGACATTATAGGCATTTTCTGCCTGGCAAGTGGTGCTGACTTTGTCAGACCAAGCTTTGGACTAAGCTGTGTATCTCTTAGCAGGGATTATAACTAGAAGAGACCATCCTACAGGCGAAGCTCTTTGAAGGCGAAGGAAAGCCTGCAAATGGGAACTGCAAATGAGAAGGAGGAGCTTAACAAAACTCTTTGTACCCAAGCTGTGAAAACAGCCCTCCTGCTTCTCCTTGTATTGATTGGCAGAGATTTTCTGGATACGCAATCATTCCCTCCCCAGGCTGCCTTGCTCCCTAGAAAGCTCAGTAGACTGGTGTTTCCAGGAACCTGGCCTCATTTCAATTCAATCTCACTTCCCCGTTCTCCTGAGATCCCACCCTATGCTATACGGAGGGGCTCAAGCACCCTCTCTTCTGTCCGCTAAATGTTCTGTCACCATCACATCTCTGGCTCTTTCTGTCTCTCCATTCATACGCACTCTGCATATGCAGTTACATGCACACACAACAGATGTCTGCATAAATCCGCACGTGCCTGAATGTGCACCCTGTACTTTCACATACAAGTCTGTGTGTGTGTATGCCTAGCTCCTGCAAATAGTTTGCAGCCCTTATACATGCTTGTCTACTGCATATGCATTCCCAAGTATGCTCTTATGTTGCGTTGTAAACCTACGCAACCTCATGCACATGCACCTGTCCAACCTGAATGTACATGTAACATGTGTGTCCTCCCTCATCTTTGCACCTTTCCAATGTGTGCACACAGTATAGTTCCTATTGGGCATACCAGTGGCACAGTCATGGCCCCTGCATGCAATCACACTACTGTCTTCTTCCTCCCCCAACCATGGACATGTGCACAGATCTGATCAAACCTTGCTGTTCAACAAAATGAAAAGTAATGATGTTCAAAGCTGCATTGGGGTGGACATACGCCACAGTCCAGCACTGAAGGTCTTAATACATGGGGACATAGATGAAAAGGCAGACACACAGGGCAGAATTCGGTTTCACCTAGTGGATGACCAGCTCTGAGTTACCTGACTAAAGCATAAGAGTGATTCTGTTACCCTCTTTGGGTGCAATAAGTGCCTCCATTATAGAAATAGGAACACTCTTTAGAGATGCAGAGACATGTCTGTAGTCCTATAATGGGAGCACTTACATGATCAGAGGTGGTAATAGTATTGCTTCTACAGTTTAATCGGGTAACTCACAGTTGGTTGCAAGCTGCACTTTGGTGAAATAAAATTCTGCCCAGTCTGTCACCCAGTATCCCTAGAAGTCATCATAACCAAGCCAGCCTTTTGAGTATACTCAGAATAAAGCTGAGTGGGAAAGAAGGAGAGGACGCAGAGTGCAACTGTGGGATTATACTATTTGGAAACATTGGGCACATGCCCACAAGCAGGAACATGCATTTCCCCAGGACAAATAGCAGCGGCCCATATTTGTGTGTCCCCAGGCATACCCCTGCATGCATGTTCTGGGACATGGCAGATTGCCCTGGGTAGGGTAGGAGAGGCTGGGGCTGGCACCTGGGCTGACCCCAGCAGCTTTGTCTGGGGTCTTGGGGGCCTCCCAGGACTGCAGTGGCAGCGGTCTGGGCACACGGAGCCTGGATACCAGCTGGAGGGGTGCAAGCTACAGCCATGTGTGCTGACTTGCTTTTTTTCTGCCACAGGATTTTTGACACCAGGATCTCCCAGTGTCAAAAAAACCCTGCGTGCTGCTAATTTAGTAGTGCAGCAAACATGTGCCTGTGTGGCATGTGCGGTTTGTAGCACAGCAGGCAGGTTTGCAGCACTGCAGAGCACATGTGAGCACTCATGGGGATGCACCCATCATGTTAACAGGGAATCGGGACTGGACAGCCTACCTTCCTGAAGGCTGAGAGACATAGACATGGAGCTGATAGGTGCCCCATAGTCATACAGAGCAAGAGAAGTCTCCAGAAGCCTGGTCAAAAGCCAGCACCCTCCTATTGATGCGTTCTATAGGGCTCCTGGAGCAAAGTGATTATGAGAACAGTGTGAAAGTCAGTTGGGTGTAGTTGATAGGCATCTATTTGATTAAATTCCCTTCTACCCTATGGAATGTAAAGAAATATTGCAAAAATAAACCAACCCCTAGTTAAAGGCATATTGTTAAGGTTGCAAGAACAATCTTCCCAAGTTTAAGATGTACTGGAATTAAGGGGGCCAGCGCAACTTTAATTTGAGTCCTGCATGTCTGTATCCATTCTGACCTAGTCCTTTATGTACCTGATTACACAATGATAAATTTTAGTTATATTGGTTTGGTTATATTGCCATAAATCCATCATCCCTTCACCTGTTTCAAGGATGCTGTTAGGAGCATCCTTTGGGGCAGCACAGAATAGAATTTGGCCTGTTGTCTTTTTGATGAAAGACAAAACTGAGTTCCCGAGGAGAACTGGTCATTAAGATCCAGTGGCACTTTTTGCAAGAGTTCTGGCGAAATTCCAACTTGGGTAATTACATTCTGCTTCCTTAATTCCCTCTGCACCTTCCAATCAATTCAGCCTGCTTCTTCCCTTTTAATCTTAAACAACTGGATAATGCTGCTGTGCACCATTAGCCAGCTGTATTCCACCCCAGAGGAAGCCACATTTCACTGCCTGAAGTGATCGCTCTGTGTAATGGGAAAGCCCTTTCAGCATGAGAAATGCTATAGGCATTAAGAGAAACCAAGTTGGGCTGGTTGGCTTTAAACTCTGTGATGGGAGAAGCGCAGAATGTGCTGTATTTTCTACCTTTCCCGCAGACACACACCAGGAACCCTGGGGGATTCTGATAAGAGTAACAAGATCCATGAAGGTGCAGCTGGAGAAGGGGAGTCACAAAGTACTTCAGCAGTATGAGTACCACTTGGGGAAACAAGCTGCAGGCTGCAAAGGAGTGAGATAAAGGTTGCATCGGGAAGGGGAGCACAGCAGGTGTGACAGTTGGAAATTATGATCTGTGAATTGGGGAGGGGGTGTTCAAGCATGATTCTGCCTAATGGCTCCATCACTGCATATATGCATCCAATTCTCCCTGCAGTACTTCTCTGCGGAGCAGCTGGCAAAGCTAATCCTTTGACCTTATTAATCTCATGTAACAGCGACTATCAGAGCATCCTCCAAGGAAAAGTTCCTCCCAACAAGGGGGGGTTCACGTCTTAAGGGTGCAGAAGACAAGGGCTCTGGTCCCAGCCTCAGTTTGATCATCTAATCTGGGTTGAGGACTGGATGGCAAAACAGCGGGATACTGCTAGTGTCAAGTAGCCTTTGTATTTCTCATGAATTTAAAATAAGCTCGTGAAGGAGGAGATGTCTCTTATGAGTGAGGAATGAATACTAGCTGGAGCCTGTTGTATTAAGAAGGGCACTCACTTAAGCTTTTCATGGCCCCTGGTAGACTCCTCAAGTGTCTGTCTTCTTCAGTGCAGTATTCTGATTGTGTCTCTGGCCATTATTCAGCCCCATGAAGCTGGAGCAACTGTTACATGCCTATTACAATAGTGCCTGAAGGCCTCCATCAGGGACAGGTGAAGAAACAGTACCCCTAGAGACCATGACCCTTGTATATGATGGAAACCCTTGGCCTTAGTTTTCTACTCCAGTTCTACCCTAAGCTAGGAGGGTAATTTAATCTGAACAGCGGGTGATGGCTTCCTGTTGCTATGAGACCAGGGAACTGTTTCCCCAGAGAAGGGCTGGGGCACTTTAAAACCAGAGCAGACAAATCACTGAGGACCTGTTGTAGTCTTGCATTAACCTCTAGGGACATAGCCTGGGTGGCCATTTTAGGACTAATGTGTATGTCTCTCTGTGGTGGCTGCATGTCTGAACTGCTCCATTAACACTTCAGAGTTTCAACATTTAAACTATTTGATCATGAACACATGCACACATACACATGTGTGCGTATGCACACACACATACCCCTACAACAGCATCATTGATTTTTATCTCCTTGGTGTCTAGCCAAAAAGAACTGGCAACACAAGGAACCAAGTGACCAAATGTAACTAAAGAAAAATTGTGATTACTAATCATTCACAAACTGGCACCAGTTCATCCTTTTGATGTCCTCTGTACTTGGGGCTATGCTGGAGACAGCCCAGACAGGCAACAGCACGCACATTTCCTTCCACCCACTGCAGGGGGCGACATTTGAGATGGGAAATGAATTGCAGAACGGAGCGTCCAGAGGGCTGTTTTGTTTAGTGTGTATAGTGGGGCCACTCAGCCTTGCAGCATCTGCTATACTGGGGAGGCAGCTGGTACTCGAGCAGCTAATGAAATTGCCTGTGATTTCCCTTCTCTGGTGAGAATAATTCTCCAGGAAGATCTCCAAAGTCCCCTCTCTCTCCATGCCATGTGAAAGCTGCTAGCTTTGCTGTGTAACTGTTTCTATGTCCACATGGGTGGGAGCTGGAGGAAAGTTAGGCTGGGAATGGCAGAGGGAGATTTGTGCTGCGGTGTTGGGTCTTTCAATTCTGTAGCACTTTAATTATTCCCTGACCCCTTTCAACCCTGCTATCAGGGAGTGGGCTGAAGGAGGTTTCTTTTTCTCTCTGTCTCACTTTTCGACCTAGCTGGGATATCTATTGTCTATGGCTCATTCAGCCTCTGGTCTCTCTACTACGGCTGTCCACATGGAAGTGATAGTGACAATCCAGTTACAAGCAGCCAGATACCAGGCCTGCTAAATTGCTTTGCATATACTAGCTATCAAATAGCAACCACTGTTGCTGGCTGTTGGTTTAGCCTGCTTTTGAACTGTGAACCGTGGGATGACCAACTCTGTACACGGTCCTTTGAGGCAGCCAGCTGACCTGACTTGGGGCTGGCTTGGAGAATGACCTACAAATGAAATGGCTTTTGCTCAATTTCAGTTCTCTGAGCCACTCAGCAGATACCCTTAGCTGTATATACGTGTGTGTGTATAAGGGCTGGGGGCATTTTGTACTGCAGGCTAGGAGCTCCAGTCATGGGAGCCCAGAACCCCACTGTGCTAAAGAGAAAAATTTGGTTCTTGGCACAAAATATTTACAATTTCATTTAAAGCAAGAGGCAGCGGGTGGAAACAGAGAGATGAGGAGCTCAAGGAAGCAATGTGAAAGTAAGGGTCCGTATGAGAGGCAGCAGTCTCAGTGGATAGCATATGTAAATACATATCTTTATAAGGTTGGCTTCATGTATTATACGAAACTAAAATGCTAGCAGCTGTTGAACTGGAAGACAGATAGTTTCATGCCACAGAAGAGATTCCAATTTTGCACTGTAGTGTGAGTAAGGTTTCTTTGCTGCCCTTTTGATATCCCAGGTCCAGGGTATGGCAATTGGAGACCAGGGCACAAGAAAGGCAGCATAGCAGGCTCTGAGATCTCCATGTCTTCCAGCTCTGTAAGTACCGGGAGCTCTCTTCCACTCTGACATATGGCTTCTGCCACCCCAGCTCCCTGACTTGAATTCCGCAGGCAATATTTGCTGTTTAATGGGGTGTGATGCTCAGAGCTGTGCTTCTTCTGCCTTGTTTGGTATTCTTAATTGTAGTATGATTCTTTCTGGGGCACTTACAAATTCTAGTTACCCCAAATCAGCTTCAGGGTGAATGCACATTGATTGCCCGGAGCAAGAAAGAGCATTGCGCAATCTTGGAGATGGATGGTATCAGCCTTAATTAATTCCAGGTGGAACGCTGGACATTCCCACCCACAACCAGCCCACCGCCTCTTCCTTCTGATTAGCACTGTTCTCAATTTGTTTTTCTTTTTTTTTTTTATTAAATTAAGTGTTGCACAGAACAATTAAGCCCAGATCAGATTATGGAGCATTTTAATCCTTTGCACTTCTCTAACACATTTCATCTGATGATCGAGGATTGTTTTACAAACATTAATTACAAAGCTTCATAACCCCCCTGTGAGGAAGGTAATAACTGCAATAATACTTAGCACTTATACAGTGCTTTGCGTGTTCAAAATGCAGTACAAACAATAAGCTTAAAATATCATGCAAGGCAGAACTGTATTAGTATTCCTATTACACACCTGGGGAAATGGGATTACAAAAGAGGTGAAGAGACATGACGAAGGTCAAACAGCAAGTTCATGATAGTTGGAAATAGAAAGTGGGGAGGGGAATGGGAGCGGGTTCACTCTAAATTCCTGGCTTTATCTGCTAGGATGAACGTCAGTCCTTGAGATGCATGATGAAGTCTTTGAGTGCCACAGATTATGCTGACCACTCAGTCTAACATGTAAGAGTGGATTCCACTTTTATGAGTAACCTCTTTGGTTTGTTTGGCATATTCTTGGTCTTCCTCTGGCTAATCCATTGTTCTCAGCACTAGATGGTATCAAATATCCTCGTATTTGGAATATTTTTGTTACGTTAAGGAAAACAGTAATGCATTTAACTAGTAGTTTACTAGGTTTCCCCAGCTATTTTTCTTCCTGTTGACACTTAAGGTCAAAGGGAAAGGCAGAGTATATAAAAGCTGGCCAATTACTAAACTTCTCTCTCCTCAAAATTGGTGTATGGAGCATAGTCCTATTGGGACAGAAGGTGGAAAGATCAATTGTTGTAATGCACGATTAAATTATTTCCTTTCTCATACATTTAGTGCACACACTGCAAATTTTTGTTCTCATTGTGCTGCAAAAAGTTCCAACTTCTGTTTCACCTGTGGAATGCTTCAATTCACCATGACAGTATGCAGTAGAAAGCTGTCCAGCCAGGTACATGGCAGGGAGCTGCTTCATTTTGTGACTTCACCCCACCCTCCCCGCCCAAGGAGTATGGTAGGGCTGACAACCAATGAGTGCTCTTCTGTGCCATCTGCCTCTGATCTCCCAGTCTGGAGGTGGAGCATTGTGCAAGATTGCCAAGGATATTTGAGTTACCCCCTTGCCAGAACCAGGAGACCAGAAGTGCAGAGGCACTCAGGGATTTCTGTTCTCCAAGCCCAGGAGCAGTCAAGCACACAAGAGAGCACTCATTGGCTCTCTACCCCACTGCCCCTACCTGCCAGCCATGGAAGGGGAGAAGCAAAGCACTATGGGATGTTGGAGAAGTGAGCAACTCCCTGTCCTGCTACGTAGAGCATACAGGTATAACCTGAAGTGCTTCAAAAGAAGTGCTTCCAAATAGTTACTGTTTTCTCCTGGGTTGTTTTTAGAGCACTTAGGCCATTTTGGAGCAATTTGTAGGGTGTATGCACCTGTCTGTTTGCTTTGAAGCTCTTCAAATGTTATGTCTGACCAGTGCTTAGCACTGTGTGCTCCTGGTCTTGGTTGCGGGTCTCCAGATGCTACTGTAATACCATTCATAACAATGCACCCTTTATCACATCTATGTTAATATACTAATCTGAAGATAAAGTGTGTAGCTAAGTTTGTCCATGTAAATGGAGCGGAGTGATGGAGCATGAATAATCTGAGGGGAGTCTGATCAAGCTGAGAGAAGCACCAGGGAGCAAATTCTACTAGGAATTGAGAAAAGGAGCCAGGCTTCCCCTGGCTATGGCCAATCTCTTTGCCTTCACTGGGCCAGGTAGAGATGGTCAGACTGAAGTAGCAGGAGGAAGTAGATGCTAATGAATGGGATTATAAAATGTCACTGCTTGCTTTAGCAATGGATTTATGACCAAAGAGCTCTGGTACAGTACTATGTCCCATTGCTCTTTGTAGATAAAGGCTCGAATGATGCTGTTTTGGGTATGCGCGGGGGAACTGGTTATGATAACACAAGAAGTGATCAAAACGCACACTGAAATCAACTTTTGGAGGTTCCAATATTTCGGCTCTAGTTTTACAGTATTTATTTCAACTTCCTGCACTCTCTGGTTTCAGCCTGAACCTGACATGCTGACACAGCTGCTAAATGGACTGTCCCTTTCATGAGAGACTGTGCTCTCTATAGATTAGTTAGTCCCATTTTGCATGCCTGTGAGGTTTGACTAGGCTATCACCTCTCTCCGTCTGCAAACTCATTTCTCATCCATCGTTCTATTAGGCACTTTGCGTAACCACAGTAAGAGGACTAAGAACACTTTATGGGGCCTTCCCCATAAGGTCCTCTGTGCCCCAGGACTTTAACCTAGAACACAGACTGTGTGAGACTAGCCATTCTTTCTTTTTCTCCTCAGAGATTTAAGAGCTGTTTTGTTCTCCTTTGACTAGACTGGAGTGGACTCTATTAGCTAACAAACAGCCAAAGGCCAAGAAGTGCCTTAGCTAAAATCCAACTATAGTTGAAAATTCAGAGAGTATCAAATAAAACTGAAGATAAATGGCTCTAAAATATACTGTGGTCATAGCCTGCCGGTAGACTTGCCTACCTGTGCCAAAACCTTTTAAATTACAAAAGAGAGAGATGGAGAATAAAAACTTTGTCTTCAGAGAACCCGTGTTTCAGTTGCCTTTTTCTTGAGGCTTCTGCCTGTCATCCCTTCAGTCTCTCAGAGCTCTATTTCCTTGGTGTCAAAGATCATCGTGCTTGCTTTTCAGACTTGTCAACTATATCCTAGTTTCTTTTGATTTGGCCACACTAGTCCCAGAATCCTCTATTGCATGAGTATCTTGACAATAATGAATACCTAAGTGCATGCTCTTGGGAAGAGAATTAATCTCTTCCCCTTTTCTCTGTATGGTAAGCCAGTGGAGAAATATGCTTTTTTTTTAAACATTGCCCCAATATACATTAGAACTTTCCCAGCTTTCCTCTAGGAGTTTCTAGCTTTTCGAATGATCTTGTAACACTGTATAGATGTCAAATAACAAATTCATAACCCTGCTTTGTGTACTTCTTGCTCTGGAGTTCATTTGTATGGATCTCTCAAGGGGGGATAATTGCGTCAGTGTTGGCTTGCATACCATCTCCTTGCCCGTTTCAGTTGTAAAGTGATTATATTTTTCTACAAATCTCTGTTTGTGTATCAAATCTGGTCCTGGTCCCAGACAGACAGTATATCAGCTCCAAATCAAATCTAAGACTCTTGCATCCCAGTTAATGAGCCTGGCTGTAACTATCTTAGAATAACTCATCCCTTGCAGGAGTATGGTGAACTAGAGAAAGCAACATCTGGAAATTTGGTTTGGAGAAAGCCTTTTGCAACAGACAGTGGTTCAGAGCCATCCCCAATAACAAGAACAAACACTGGAATAGTTAATAGGATATACATAGAGTGACCCCAGTTATATTAAGCAATAGCTGAAGGTAAAATGATAAATAGGCCTGTTAGAGATAGAAAGCTGGCCAGTCACACCTCTACTGACATCTTTTGGGAGAGCCATTTGTTTGCTCCTTCCAATCCACAAAAAGATTGTGACAAGCAGCAACATGGGATGACTGCATCTGCACAGTGAAAATGGCACTGCCAGCTGTGCAGCACAGCTGGATAGGAATGTATGGAAAATCTATTAATGGGACACAATGCAAACTGTTTGTTATCGTGTCAAGGATATTTCACTGCATGATCACACAACAGATGTGTTGTGATATAAAATGCTACTTGGGTGCAGGTAGTTTTAGAGAGGGAAGAAAACAGCTCTTTCTGTATTCTCTCAACCTGTGCTAAATAGTTTGGAACAGCGCCCAGAGTTTGTGATCAGATTATGATGGTCCCTACTCTAACCTTCATACACAAGGGAGCAGAAAAGAGATGGATGGCAGTGCCTCCATTCTGAACTTCCTGATTTAAAAACTGAAATCTTAAAAGACTAGCATGATCACTTTTGCAGCTGCATTGGTGCCCCTCTACCAGGTGGAATATTGTATGTGAATGAGGTAGTGTCAGAATCTATTTTTTACTCCTGTTAAGGAGAGCTTTCCTTTTAGCTGTAGAGATAGGAGAGGGGCCCTTCGTTTTCAGAGCAGAAGGACTCCATCCCCGACTAATGACCAAAAAGTCCCTGAATGTCCTTTGTCCATGGTAGAGAAATGACCACAAATTTCTGCATAGATCAGGATGTATTACTTGCAGTGGCTTATGTGCATTGTGAAGGTGCTGGTTGCAGCTGTATAGGTGAAGATGAGTTCTGCTTTGCACTTAACACAAAGATTCAACCTCTTTGTTACACTTGAAAAAAGTAGTGTACCCTTCCCAGAATCACAGCACTTCTTTACTCAAAGAAAGAATTACTGAGAATGTACAAGGAAATCTGTTAATTAGTTTGAATTAAGATTAATCTAAAAATGTTTCCTTTAAGAAAAATAGCACTTGGCAATCTTTTCTTTGTCTCAAATTATTGCGGTAGTGGAATAAAACAACATTTTGCAATGTTACATGTAATTAAAATCCACTGAAATCTTATGCCTCAATTAAATTTGAAGAAAAAAGGTTGTAATTAGCTTATTAACAATTATTGAATCTAATTGGTCTGACTACTTTGGATACAGACAGGGTCAGGTCAGCAGCCCATTAATCCAAATTCAAGCATTACAAAGCCAGGAAATTCTGAGTTACCGTTAGAATTAAAAGAAATCCCGAAGTATTAAGGTGTGGATACAACATCCAAACAATATTAATACTGGCTTGAATTGATGCCATTCAGTTTAATGCCATTCTGTCTGAAATAATTTAGTGTCTGGACTGTATTATGTGAAATTGATACTTTAAGATACCGTTTTTCTTCAGTGCCATTACTAACAGGCCAGTGTCAAGTGAACATTTTCTTAAGCAACCATGTTCTGATTTGTTTTCTGAGTGCAAGCTTCACTGAATTTCCTGGGTTTGTCATTTTTTTGCATGGGTTTGTTTGCCTTGGGAATAATTACAACATTCCTGTGATGTTTTGAACCTTTAAATTAGTTACACAGACCTCCTACTTTAACTCTATAGTTTCTTGCCTTCAAATGTTATTCTGGGAAGCTGATCATACAGATTTGCACTGCAGCATCCTGAATCTTGATCAGTGAGGGAGGCACCTTTTATAGGAGAAGATTTTTTTCCTACCCTATCTTTTATTTAGGGAGGAGGCAAGGGGGAGAGAAACAAAGAACTGACAAAGACAAATGCACTCTCTGAGGTCATGAATCAAAGGCTCTGGAAACGTCTCTATCTGGTTAGTCTCCTACCTATGGAGACTGGGAGATTCGTATAAAATTTTCCTTCAATTGGACCCCCTTCTTCTTCTCTTTCCAGACAAAAGCCCTGAAAGAACTCAGACGAGAGCCTTTTAAATGGCTATCTATCTAGCACTCCTTTGTTGCTTATTTTGCTGCAGCTAATTAAAAGAGAAAAGCCTTTTAATATTTAAGCACCATTAACTTGGCTGAATTATTAAATGTCAATTTGCATTATGTGCATAAAAGGATCAATAAACAAAGAGAATAAAACAATGGGGATGGCTGAGGTTAGGGAGATGTCAGCTTCTCTTATTGGAACTGAAGGGAGTCGCTCTGCTGCCTGCCAGGCTATGATTATTAATTATTGGCACATGGGAGGGAAAGAACTGGGGATGGAACAGGCCTCTTTGGAAGCTTTGTAGGGGTTTAAAGGAACACTGTCAGGATGAAAATTATTTGGCTTGGTTTCCACAGGTGCAGAACATCCTTCTCTTCCTCAGCCTCTCTGAAAATCACCTGCCTTTTCAGTGTTGTCACTTACTTTGGATGGATCAGCTGGGATGTTTCTCTGTGTCTTGTCAGTTTTGCCTACTGGCGTTTGCCTCGGGTTTGTATTGCCTGTGCTGGAGGGCAGGGTAGATGGAGGAAATCTAGGGAAAATCAATTTCTGTTTAGGAAGAACTCTGAAAATACATAAAAACATCCCCCTCCCCCGCGGCTATGAATTCAGTGCTGGTTTAAATGGCCCTAGAGACTAAAAGATGGATGGCCTTATATTTTAAGATATTGCACAGGAATTAGGAGATGTGGAGCCAGTTTCCATTTCTATCACTGACTTCCAGTGTGACGTTGTGCAAGTCATCTGATTTCTTTATGTCCTGAAGCACATCTGTGATCTCTCTCATGTTGCACTCAGGACCACCACTGTGAAGCACCCTGTGGCCCTGCCCTTGCCCTCCTGCTCCATGCACATCATCTCCTGGAAATGAGGCAGTGTAGACATGTGCTTAATTTTTTCATGGGGCAAATGGGAAGAGTGATGCATCCATATGCAACAGCAGTGACCCCGGCGTATATGTCTCCATGTCTTGTGAGGTGTTCAGAGGACATAGTAATAAGGGCTATGTTAGTAAGGATGTCTTAGTCTATAGGCTAGGGTAGAGCACTCACAGCAGCAAAACAGTCTTGTCTGAATGTGCCTCAGTCATCCCGCTCTGAATGGGTGCCATCTAGGTGTTAGAGGGGAGGTCAGTCTCTGTGACTTCATCAGTTCTTGACTTCTCATTAAGGTGGCCACCAAGAGTATTAGTTAATGCCAACTGAACTGGGTTTGTGCCGTGGATACTTGACTTCCAAAAGCAGATTGACGACTCATTTCCAGATGAATGTAGCAAACATTGCTAGCTTCAAATTAGCTTGTGTGTGCCTAGATCATGCTGTAGTTGTACTAGTGACTGTGGGGTCCAAAGTTACAGCAGAGTTTGTGTAGCACAAAAAAGTACAGAGTGTATCTGTGCACTTGTGTGCCCTGCTTCCCTTAGCCTATTTATCTGTACCTTTCCTTCTGGTATAATATCACTTTCAGCTGGCGCAGATGAATTTGAATTCAGCTGAATTTGAAAAGGGGGGTGCAGATGGTGAGGAACATCATCAAATATGAAACAGCACATATTTTTATCCAGTTAAAAATAAACTAGAAGCCTTACTGATATGCTCGGGGCCCAAGGCTGTATTATTCAGTTTAAAATTGAAGCAAAAACAAATATAACTTCATTGGAATGGGTGCATCTACACATCCATATTAATGTGCTTGAATAAACTCTGGTGCTTATTGCACCGGAGTTTATTGCTTCTGGGTGCATGTGTAAACATGTGCCTGGGACCACAGCATGTTGAGCCAGGTTGGAGTAGCTTCAGCTGGCCAAGACCTGGGGGCTCAGCCTGCTAGCCTGGGGCTGCTCCCCCCGGCTCAACATGCTGCAGAGCGGCTGGCTGGGGCACGATGTTTACTGTGCAACTAATTAGTCTACTGCACAGTAAACATCTCATGTAGGTGCACCTTGTGAGTTAAAAACAATCTGCAAGGCTGTGAAATAGGAGCTTCATGACCAAGAGCAGCTAACAGACAGCAGCTTTTCAGAACAAAGGATAGATTGACTGGTGGACCATCAAGACCATTAAAAAGAAGAGAGGGTCATTAACACTGGTGGAATGAAAAGTCTAGAAAGGAGCAGGTGCATTTTAATGAGCCATGAAGTCAGTTGACTCCCTCAGTACTGCCTGACAAGAAATGCTGCTGCCACTGCCAGACAATTGGCTTTAAACTTTGAGTGGAGCAGGAATCAAAGCGAGGATGCAAGTTTACCACTGCACACACCTGGATCTGCCCCTGATCATTTTCTTTGGTCTGACAATATGTAAATGTGCCAGCTTCCCTGGGAGTGTTACAGAAGGTCTCTCTCTTTCTCCCCACTGCCATTCTTCTCATTTCCACTCTCTCTAATGCTCTTTTTATATTTCCTCTGGAGTCCAATCCCCACTTAAAGCTTAGTCTACACAGCAAAGTTTTGTCAGCATAGCTAAGATGCCTCGGGCTGTGAAAAAAAAAATCACACCCTTAGCTGATGCAGCTAGAACAGCAAACTTCCCCCCATCTGGATGCAGCTATACCAGCTGGCTAATGCCTCCAGGGAGGTAATATAGCTATGCTGGCAAAAAAAATCTTCTGCGACCACATGCTGTGTCTCCACTGGGGTCTTGCCACCCCAGCTATGTTGGTGTAGCTATTGTGGCAGGGGTCCCATAAATGTATAGGAGTGTTAAACACTGGCTAATTGTAGGGGCTGATCCTTGTACCTCTCATGCTGGAGGACATGGCTTGATTTGCATGAAAGCCTTCTAAATCATATTCACGTTAGCTAAGCCCTTTCCCTCATTTGCAAACAGAATTGGTGTTTTGGGACTGAATTATTTGACCTTGTCACTCTTTTTTTCCCGTAAAACTACCGTTGATATTCTAGTCTGTCTCAGTCTCTCCCTGTTTTCAGTAGTGTTTTTTTGCATGATATTGGTAAAGTTTACGCTTGTCTTTTGTAAAGACCTGAATGTTCTCAGTGCTGCCTGCCAGGGAGCCACGTACGGTCCTTTTCTTTCTGCCTTTTGTTCTCTTTCTAACTCAGAAGCCACAGCTGTTGCCTGATGACTTCTTATATGAAAAGGAACCCATAGTCCTTCATTGATTAGGGCGCGCACACCTTTGCTGCTAATCCAGTCGACAGATGATTAGCAAATTGACATTTCTCTCTCCCTTTTGAAGGGATGAAGGCTGTGTGTCTGTGTTCTCCTTTCATCTCGTCTGCTAAATGGTCCAGAAATAAAACAACAGCTGAGTTTCAAAGTGCCCCATTTTCTGAATTTGTAGACGCAGGTGTCTTTGTTGGAAAGTCACTGTTGTTTTACCAAATCGGCTTAGAGAGAGAGAGACAGAGAGAGACAGAGAGAGAGAGAGGAAGTAAAATAAATGGTGCCAACAGTGACCTTGGGAATGATCTGACCATGAAAGTGGGGATGAGAGGAAAGAGACAAAACCCTGGGGAAGGGTAGAGTAATGCACATTTGCTTACAAAGGTTATTAGGAACAAGTCACAGCTTTCCTTAGGACATTCATCTGTTGAGCTCTGCTCTCCATGTTGCCCAATTACAGGGTCAAAGTAGAAGCTAGTTTACCTGGCTGGCCCGAGGTTTGCAGCATGACTCAATCACTAGCACTGGGAAGGGAAGGAGAAGTAAGAAAGGAAAACAGAGGGCATGAGATGTACAAGAAACATCTGACTTCTACCTGAGTCCCAGTTAGCTCCTATTGATTTGTCCCTTCCAAACTGCCGGGCAGACCGCTGCTGTCAGATTACCTGCAGTATGGTGCTTGTGGCAGGACAGTAGGGAGCGCTTCTGCCACCCGCCTCGCTGTGCCTGATCAAAAACCAAGCTCCAAGTGCTTCCCCTGGAGTGCCTTATATTTGGCCAACCCCCTCCCTGGAGCACACCTGCAAGCCTAGAGTAACCGCTGCCACCACCCAGGGGTTTGATTTGTATTTGGGCCCTGTGCCCCCTGGGGTACACAGGCATTGTAGACCTTGAGGGTGCTTGACCCACTGCAAGAACTTGGGGTGCTTCCTTAAGCCTGAAGCACAGAAAGTAGCCTCCCTTAGTCAGCCAAGTTAGGTAGCATAAAGGCATGCCCAATCCCTATCCCAGCAAGTACCACAAGCTTGTTATAGTGGAGAGCTTTACTGGTTAAAGAGGGTAGACTTGGGGAAGGGTATGGGTTAGAGAAGTGTCAAAGAATAACCCAGAGCAAACTGTGGCTAGGTAGCCTTTTGTTACGCTTCTACGTTACAGTAAGCTAGATTTCTAGATAAGTTTCAGATAAGTTACTCACAAGTGTCATCCAGAGGCTGATTGAGCTTCCTCTGCAGGCAGGCAGTTCAGTGTGTATCAGTGAGTTGCAAAATGCCTCTCCCAAGATGGAGGGACCTTTAAATACCCTTTCTGACCTCACCTTCCAGAGCCAAACAAAGGCAGGTGTTGTTTGATGCTGACCAACCAATTTAAAAAGCATCACAGTCACCTAAGGGTGTGACGTGGCTCAAGCCCCTGCCCCCATGACATGAGGTCAGTGCTTAAAACAATAGGGACTAGGCTTACCTCCTCTGTACCTGCTTGAGGTCATTTAGTAGCTGTAACCTGGGGCAACCAGATTGACAGACAGGTGATGAGACAATGACAAAGGAAATCAAAACTAGTAGAAGAGACTGGGAAGGACTTGGGGCAGACTGGACCTGGGGGTATGAGAGCTGCTACTGTGATACAGTGGTAGCATGATGAAATGCAGGCAGTAAACTAAGAGCAGGAGGACTCACAAAATGTTGAATCTTCAATGGGTTTTCTGGAGGAGGAGGAAGTGCTCTTACCTTCCCTGGATGTTCCTGCACCTGGCTCCTATGGCTGGGAAGTGTAGGAATGTTTCTGCATGGCTCTTGCAGCAAAGACTGAGTGAAGTGGCAGAACATGGCGCCCTCCCTGGTGCCCAGGGTTGGTGGCTCACTCACTCTAGCTCTCCTCCCCCTCCAGTTACACTACTGCTAAAGATTGAATAGGCCTTGGAGATGGGACAGTAAATTCTTGGGACAGCACGAAGTTAGGAAGAGCGGGCAAGAAAGGGTCTATGAACTTCCATGGTGTATGCTGTTCTTTTCCTGTGTCCCCAGTCTCCAGCACCTTTCATTGCCACTGTGTCAATTTGGAAAAAAGCAAAAGGGGGCTTGTAATTGGAGAAGCCCAAGAAGGGCCCTCCTGGGTGAGGGTACCTTACCAACACTTTTTCTCTTTGGGTGAAACAGCAAGTGTGACAAAGCTTAGGTTCTGCAGACAGAAATGCAGGGGCCGGGTAGCAAAGAATGACTGGATCCTGCAATTGCCATTGTCCTATTTGTAAGGAATCACACTAGGAGTGGAAATAGTGAGCTGCTGCAAGTTGAAGAGGAGGAGCAGTCCTGATTGTGTGGCTTCAACATTTCACTAGAGGCCACAGTGTCCTTCCTTGTAAAGCTAATGGATGTCATGAACTTAAACCAGAACCAAGACCCTCTGGGGCACTAGCCACTCCCCTTGGAGGGATGCTTTCTGGCACCCCAGCTGACCAAATGTTTGTTTTAAACCAAACAAGATATCATCATGTCTCAGGAGGTGCCACTGGTGATTCAACAGGAGGTTCTCTTGAGAAAGTGCACGTCCAGCACCCCACCATAGTGCTAGGAGCCACCGTTATGTCTGCGGTGCTGTTATTTGGAGGTGGAAAGCCAAGGTCTTCACTGTTAATGATTCATAAGCCCCCATGCCACTTCTTACAGGTGATCAACTTTCACCCCAGGTGATTCCATTCTACACCTCTAAAATTCCTCAGCATGGTTTGTGGCAGAAACCAGAACCCCCTGCTCAACGCTGTTGTGTAGCATTGTGCAAAGTTGCTTCTAGTACTTGGGGTGGGGATTGGATAAGGTAGCTGGCAGCCAAGAGGAACATTAAGCCAAGCTTTGCCTTGGTGTGCGCACCCCTTCAGTTAGGATCATTCAGGTTAGCTTCATGATGGCTTTGCTTTGTGATCCTCTTCTGACAGGGGCCACAGTGCAGAGCACCTAGGCAGGTTGGATGGGGAGATGAAGGCAATTTAGAGGTGGGGACAAGCACATTGTGCACATTATAGGGAAGGGTGTTAAAGGCAGAATGGGTGTGTCTACACATACATTAATGCTCCTTTTCTAATGTGCATTAAATGTAGTGCCTCCAATGTGAGGTACTAAATTAATGCGCATTAGGCTGTGCTAATGTGCAGTAGTGCATATGCATGCTTTTTTAGTGACTCAATACACAGTAGACTATTTTACTGCACATTAGCGTAATGTCATGATGTTTTATGTGATGCTTTAATACACAGTAAAATAGTCTACTGTGCATTAAAGCCCATGTGTAGACGTGCCCAGGGAGCAATGTGAAAAAAGGCGTAGCCATGAGGGAGAAAAGTCCTGTGGGAGTGGACTGTCTTCTGTCTTCACAGCTTTCTTTCCTGGTTTCTGCTCAATGAATGTCTCTCTCCCTTTCAAGGGGGAAGCCACACCCTGTTTTAAAAGTTTTGGGGCAGCTAGGCTCAGCTACACCTGACTGCTTAAGCAGAGGGAGCCTCCTAGCCCAGACTCTGGAAACTTGAGTGTGGATTTAACCAAGGGGTTTCTGTGGAGGGGGTAGTGGGGAGTCCTCATACATCCAAGCCTTGCTTAGGCAGTGATGATGGCAAGTCAGATCCCTCCATTCAGAAGCAACATGAAGACATCAGCTCCCTGGGTTCAATAACATGCTGCCCATGGCCTCCTCCCCCACCCTGTTTGTGCTGTGGTGTTAACTCTATTGATGGGTACAGAATGGTCTTTCTTCAGCCATTAATACACTATTGATTCGCAGCCCTCATGACGGTGTTAATGGACACTGATCGTGTATTATTATTTCCATAATCAGCCTGAAGCTGGAGTGAATTTCCCTGTGTAAATGGTCCATCAATATTGTGCCCAAAATACTGGGCTGGAGGGGAAGGAGCTGGCCTGATTATTTGTTTTGTTTAAAGTTTCAGTGAAGCCTCCGGTCTCCATCCTCGATGGGTTAATCAATGGCACCAGCTGAATAATGAGTGGCTCGTGCAGCCAGCCCAACTGTGTATTTCCCATCCCTCCTCAACGCAAGATTACCTCTGTCCCGGAAAAGTATCCCCCTTTGCCTTACACTTCCACGTTCCTCCTGTTTGCTGGCAGCCTATGTACTCCCTTTCATGACATAGTCCTCCTTCCTTTTGTCACACCATTTTCTGGGAAGTGAATACAACAGATGCTTGCTACTTGAGCCCTTGTGTATATTGCTGTCGTGCGTGCAAAGTTTTAGTGGGTACTCTGCAGGAATAGCCAGGGATAAAGCTCTGTGCCTCTTGTTGCCAAAGCAGAGCTGCTATCCCTTTTGACCCTCCCATAGCTGTTAGCAGTGGAAGGCCTATGATATACAGTGGAACCACTGTGATTCCACCCAGTTGATTACAGTACTAGCTCAGCAAGAGAACCTCATTGATTTTATAATTAACTGCCGATTAAACCCTTGTATCAATGCAGTGAGGGTTTGGAGTTTCTGTTTTTCCTTGGTGCCAGCTGTAAGGCTCATCCACTAGTTGCCTTTTGTTTGGGACTGGGGAGGTGAGAGAATATGACTGGCAGCCAGCAGGTTGGCTCTCTGCTAGAGCAGCAGATTGTGCTAGTCTGACTGGCAATGAGTGTTTACCCCTAGGGTGCTCACTATAACTCCAAGAAGATTGACCCAGACAGGCGAGCAGGGCTGGGAGAGAGCTCTGGCTCTTAGCCTGACCCACTTGCAAAAGTACCCTTATCACAGTGCACACAGAAAGGGAGAGAGAATCGCTTGACTGGCAAAGCTAGAGGTTTGCTTAGTTCAGAAGAGTACTGAGGACCAGAAGAATCTAGACTAGATGTCGCAGTGGTGAGAAATGGACCAATCTATGCTCCATCAGTGGGGACTGGATACTGAACCTTAGTCTGAGTATGTGTATCTGTACATGCATGTGTGTGTATGTATGTGCACAGCACGTGTTTCTGTGTGTGTGTGTGTACACATGCAAATTTTGATAACAGCACTCATGACTGAACTACTTCATCTGGAAACTGTCCACAGAACAGGTGGAGCCAAGGTGGTGGTTGGGCAGCACAGAAATGGGCTGGTTAATCCTCTGAGCCCTCCTGTGATGTCCTATGGACTCTCCCCCAAGACCTGAGGCAGTTAGGAGAGGGTGACGTGCGGTGAAGAAGCGTGGCTGAGTACATATGTGGCGTCTTTCTTAGAGACCAAGAAGGATGAACTAGCCATTTTCTCAGCCCTGCAGTGTGGGATAGAAAGACTAGGTGGACAGCACCAGGCCCAGGAATGCTGGCTTGTTTTTATAAGGCTGCTTATGAGGCATAAGGCTGCGGTTATAGATTTTCTTTTTAGAATAAGAATATTGAACAACTTGTGCTGAGGAACAGGCTGCACAGAGATATACACCCAAAGATAGCACGTAGGGATGAGACAACAACATGGTAAGGCACATTTTCTGGCCTGGCTGTCATTAAGAGCCTGTGGGAATTTTGTATAAAATCAATAAAGAAGAGTTTATAGCATAGACTGGCTCAGGGCAGATCTGCCTGTTTCAGCTTGAGAAGACCCGGCTCCAGGGCGAGACTATACTGAACTGGTGTCATCGTCATCTGGGACCTGGTTTGATGTGGGCCAAACCAGTGGGAGCCATTTCAATCAGGGCTCCATGAAGGATCACCTCCTGGTAGGTCAGCTTGGCTTTATGTTATGACCTTAGCCCAAAAGGAGGAGACTTCCAGTTCCACACAACCCCTTCCAGCCTAGGGTTTGTCTCTATGATTAGTCTGTGTCAATGTAAACCCTGCTGCTTCCATGTAAAAAGAGTGGTGTCTCCATGACAGAGTCTCTGAATTGGATTGAATCCCTATTGGGACCAGTACTAAGGAGACACTCATTTGGCTCAGCTGGAAGAGCTGCCCTCTCTGGACCATGACCAGATTCGTGTTAGGATCTTGGCTGTGATGAGTTTGAGGGCCTCACTAGGTGTTTGGGTATAGGATAAGGGATTTGGATCAAACTTCAGTGTCTGGGCCCAGCAGGTCCTCCACTCGCTATGTTCTGCTCTGGGTTGGTGCTAGGGCCAGACTATAAATGAGGAACCTGGGTGTGGTTGCAGAGTGGTAAATGCCCAGAATGGCCCCAGGTGTGTAAGTCTGAACCCTGCCCTGGGCTTGTGCTAATGGCTGCTTTCAATTGACTTAGGGTGTCAGATGGATATCTCATCCTTCAGGCTATGGTGTTGAAGGTGGCTGGATATGATGGTTATCACAACACTCCTGTTAGCTACATGAGCTGGTGTTGAATGGGAGCGTGGCCATTGACCTTGAATGGAGGTATGGCCTTCTGGGACACTTTCAGCTTTCCTTGCTATACCCCTGCTCTCACTTCTCTTCCTCCATCTGACCATGGCCCTGCTTTGAGTCTAGACCAGGAGTGGGCAATTATATCAGCTGGAGGGCCACTTAATGAGTTTTGGAGACCTGTTGAGGGCCACATCCATCTCTCTCCCCTTCCCCTCCCGTCCCCCTCCCCTCCCCTTCCAGAGCTATAGTATACAAGGAACTCCAAAGCTCAGCTGCGGACCCAGACGGGGACTTCCATCATGGTGGGTGGGTGGTGGCACCAGCTGTGGATGCAGCCAGCAGGTTCCAGTGCCCTGATGTGGAACCTTTTGGTGGTGTCACAGCTGATGCTGCCACCTGCCCGGTGTGGCAGAACCTCCTGCCTGGGTCCACAGCTGATGCTGCCAGCAGGTTCTAAGTTGGGGCTCCGGGCAGGAGCTTCCACTGTGCATCTGGGCTCCTGAACCTGCTGGTGGTGTCCAAAGCTGACACTGCTTCCTGCCTGCTGTGGCAGAAGCCCCGACCAGGTGCACAGCTGATGCTGCTGTGTCAAGGGCTGATGCTGCTGGGTGGAAGCAATCCTGCCCACCTGCCTGCCTGCCTGCCTGGCAACACATGGCAGCCAGAGCTGCCAGTCAGCTGTGTGCCAGAGCCAGTGAATTGGTGGCTGTCCACCCACGAGCTGGATTGAATCTGTTGGTGGGCAAGATCCAGCACATGGGCCATATTTTGCCCACCCCCTGGTCTACACTTTCTCATTGCTTGCAGCACAAATGAAAAGGATTGTTCTTCACAATCTCATGCCAAGTTTGAAAGCACTGTCACCCCCATTTTGCAAACTGGGAACTTGGGCCTGGAGAAATTAAATAGCTTTTCCTGATACATGCCAGCAGTTTGTGGGAGTGCTGGGAATGGAATCCAGATTGGCCAGCTCTTGGTCCACTGCCTTGCCCATAATACCATTTCTCTCTCCTTTTCTACATTTTAATACCATTACCAACCTTTTAAAGTAGCGGGAGTCTCATAAACTTCTGAGATTATGGTAATAATAACATTGTGCAGTACATTGCACTGGGCATAAAGTTATTTTATTCTCTCCAATTTCCTCTCATTTTAATGTGTAAATATATCAAGGGAAAGCTTAGTTAGAAATCTCAGTGCAGAGGCCAAGCACATTACAGGCCATGCCTTTCCAGAGCGGGAATTACTAGGTGATGTTATGAGCTGGATAGATTTTAAAGGCTGCAGCTATGACTGTCTCAGAGCAGCAGTGTTCAACCTGTCATCCATGGAGCTGTGTCATCCAGTCTGTGGAGCTCCCCACAGGTCTAAAAATTTAGCAGCGGAGGAGCAATAGCAATGCTAATTGCTCCTGGAGCTGTGGCAATTAGTGCTGCCACCGTTTGCCTGCTGCTGAATTCCTGGACCCATAGGGAGCCTTGTGGTCTGGGTGATCTGGTTCTGTACACTGGAACATACCAGTATACAGTTACTCCATGGCCAGATACAGGTGGGGTTGGGCCGGCACATGGAGTCATGCTGATATGCCGTGTTGCACCCATGGATCAACTGCATATGCCAGCCTGGCACTGGAGCCAGCCTGCACCATTTGTCCAGTCCACAGAGCTGGAGAGGTTGAGCACCACTGTCTCAGTGTATTTTGTTTGTTTGAGGCATGCCATGTTGTGTTGTGCCCTTTTGTGAGGGGGTTCGCCCTTGGAGGCAGAATGGGAATGCTGCAGCCCCCTCCTGCAATAACTTGGAGAGGAGATTGGTGTTCCAGTCCTGCCCTGGACCCTCCGAGTTCTTTGGAGCTCTTTTCCCTCTGCCGTGTATGGTTGTTTGGGTTCGCTTCACCTGAAGCCACTTTCAGAGAAACTGTCCAAAGCATATGGCATCTATCCTAAGCTCATTCTTTGTAGGGCTCCAGAGGGAATGGCAGGGATTACTCTTTCAGTCCCAAGCACCAATCACCTTGCCTTACAGTCTGACCTTCCTTTTCCTGCCCAGGGGAGAATGACTTTAACAAAACCCCATTTAATGTGCCAGGCACAGTCCCACCATCTGGGGAGGGAAGCAATACTTTTCTATTCTATGGGAGACTCATGCATGCTAAAATCTCTCATGAGACACAGGATGATGCCAAACAATGACACATGTCTTCCATCTGAGCACCTTGCAAATGTAATTAATGCTTGTAAAGCCAGTTTACAGATGGGCAGAGTGATAGTGACTTTCCCAAACCCATTCAGCATGTCATAGTAGAATTGAGATTAGAACCCAGATCTCATAGCTCCCAGACCTGTGATTTAACTCTGACTGTGAAGGGTAGAGCTTTGCCCTTGGTTTTACCTATCTCAACTCACCAGTGTCCGGATAGATCTCAGGGCAGAGTTTTCATCTATCAGACTCCCATCACAGAGGACCTGAATACCTTTACTCTCCCTGGTAGGCTGCAGGTGACATGGTAGTTTTTCTAAACTCCCCTTTTAGTGACCTGGATGCAAATAAGAGTTAAGGGGCAGATGAAGTGACTGTAGAGCAGGAGAGAGTCTGCTTCTTTGTTTGGACAGGGCAGTAGCCTACTACCATGTAGGCCTCGTTTTATGAACAGAGGAAGGAACTCTACTGCAAACAGGGTCAAAGTAAGTTACTAAGACACCTACTAATGAAGCTAGAAATGCAGGGCTGGTTCCACAAAGGTACTTGACTCCTACTCACTGATTCTAGAGGAAGGCTTGGTGCCCCAAAATTTTTGTGGTTCTGTCCCACAGTCTAATTTCTAAATCCACTGAACTGGAGAAAGCTTTGTGGAGGGGCAGAGTGAGCAAGGACTGGAGAAGTGTCCTTGAGACTCTGCATTTGGAGCTATTCACTGGTATAGTTATACTGGGATAAGTCTACAGTGGACACTAGGGTTCATGTCTGCATTGCCCAAGACCATGCTTGGGATTTGTGGAAAAATGCCTCACCCTCTCTGTCCCATTTCATCCATGATATATTCTGAAAAAGTTTAATGGAGCCAGTCTAATAAGCATGTCTAAAACTGATAGCTGGACTGCTGGTTGTGCCCTGGGTTAAAAAGAAGCCTCTATGGCCCCTGGCAGACATTATGTTTATCATGGAATTAACACATTTGGTATTAAGTTGTAACATATTTCACGTGCAAGAAATTTATGGCAAGAGAAAATGACAAACCAGTCACAAAGGTGTTCCACATTTAATCAGTTCATCTGGGCAGGTGGTAGGCTTTGGTTCCATTTCGGGCATCCTGTTCAAGCTTTGGATCCTGAGGACCAGGCAGAGGGCAGCCCCAGGTCTCAGTTTGGACACTTGGTTTGAGCCCCAGGTCATCAGGATCAGGCAGTGGGCAATCCTGGAGCACAGCTGCACCCCTGCCCAAGCTCTGTAGATCAGCTGCTTTTGGATTAATGTATACCCCCAACCAAATCCATACAAGTTAGTTTGGAAGCAGTCATTCATTCTAAAGGGTATACCTAGGAAGTTGTACCAGTATAAATAATGATGCTGGTAAAATTCTTCAAGCAGATAAGCCCATGAATAGAGTTGGAAGGCTGGAAAGGGTTAATCAGGGAAGAGGAACAAACAGAGCTGTGACCACTGTGGGGTATTAACCAAAGGCAGAAGAGCCAAAGAAGTCAGAAGACCTGGGGCTAGATAGATTGTACACCAAGCAGGGGGGCAGCAGAGGAACTTAGGGAAATATTTAACTGGTAGCTACGGCAGCAGATAAAAATTCTGCTTCTTCACAGGGTGGCTGGAAATTAGTTTTAGTGGTAAGGTCCTGTTTGCAGAGGGAGAATGGAGCTACCAGCAGGCAGACGACTCCCAGAGAAAAGTTAAAGAGAATTAAGAGTAGCTTAGCTGCTACTGCAAGCTAAAGAGCTCTGAGACAGGGAGTCTGCAGGAATGCAGGCAGCACAGGTCCAAGGGGAGAACTCAGTGCGAGATGGGGTCTCAGCTTAATCAGCAGCGGAGATTCCTCCTGAATCTGAAATTGGGCACAGCCAGCATGATGTGCAGCATGATTAGGATAGAGCAGCCACTGGCAGGTCTGGGGTGAGAGGTGGGGAAAGGGAACCCAGACCTGGAATAACTCAGGAAGGGGCTGAAGCTCAGGATGGAGGGGCCTTGGTAAAGGCAAGTACAAGAAGGCTGTACATTTCTTTGCCCCCTTTCCCTTTGTCCAAGCCTCAGAACTGCCTTCCTCTAGCAAAGTGGGGGATAACTTCTTTGATAGGTGAACCACAAATGAAGCTCTACACCCTCCTGAGTGCCACTCTGATCCCTTTCCCCTGCCTGATCTGCTGCTTTACTTCCTGCTCTGTGCTTCCTGCCTAATCTATTGCTCTCCTTTTTGTTCCATGCCCTACTTGCAGCTCTGCTGCGTGCCCCCCCCCCTCCCCCCCAATCTGTTGGCCACCCTTGCCCTAGCAAATACCGCCTCTCTGGCTTCCTTTTTCTCCCACCTCCTGACATGTTCAGTCAATTATAATCCTCCTTCCCTTGTCTGCTCCTTGTTCCAGTATTTTAGTTTTTAATGATGCTAAGCCTGTTGTGAACACTATCTCAGGAGGTCTCTGCAGATGCTAAAAGCAAGAGAGGGGAGGAGGGGCAGAGATGAGTTTTGAGAGATACACTCTAATGTCATTCCAATAAATACATTGTCTCGATTAGTTCACAACAGTTTGGACAATAATACACGCTGATCCTGCCAATACATTGCTATTGAACTGGAAAGATTGAGGCAAGGAGGTGAGAAGGGCAGGAGGTCATCCAGCATCACAGCTTCTATGCAGCACTGGAGCCTGGGCCATTAATGCTTTCAATGCAGCATCACATGTTAGACAGGGGAACCAGGTGATCCCTGTGAAAAATGAACCTGTGATCCCTATGGAGACCTTCAGCTGTTATAATGGACCTTGTCACACATTACACTTTGGATGAGTTTTATTTAGACCGTAGTAAATATTACTGTGAGTTAGAAAGTTTCTGAGCAGTCACCCAGTGACACTTACTATGATCTAAATAACACATGTCCTAAATGCTGCAGTGGTTGAAAACTCCTGTGCTCTGCAAGGTCTGGGACTGACTAACAGCTATTTGTCAGTGCCAGCCCCACAGGAAGTCCCCTGATCATATTACGTCCATGGAGCAGCTGAACATTAGTGCAACATGTGTTAGATAATATCATCTGAGGATACTCCTTATAGGAGAAATCCTAACTAAATGCTACACTACGAGGGCACTTAACATGTTTTACTGCTTGAATACTTGGACACTAAGGTAAGTGTCCTGTGCCCTTGCAAACCCTATGCATAGTTTGGTGGGTTCATTAGTATTCTTTGCTTTCAGTCCCTTGCTTTTAAAGTTCCTGTGTGTTGAATTGCACTGGAGCAGTTAAGGCTGTGAATCTGAGTTAATCTGGAAGCACCACAGCTGGTGGTGGAGGTGCATCTCAGTGATACTCACCAGTGAACTAGCAGTTTCTAGACATACCTGGAGGTCTTTTTGTCCTTTGAATTGGACTGGAGTTTCCTCCAAACTCAAGCATTCGTGTCCCATTGGGATGCACACACCACCATATGTAACATGTCTCAGCCAGCTCTCATTATATATCCACTCCTTTTAAAAGCTGCTTTTGCTTATGTTGATCAGGCCTGACTGGTAGGGGTTGAGGCAGGGCATGGGTAGCTTAGGGGACTGGTAGCAGGATAGGGAGCTTTTTGCCTTTGTATTGGGAAAAACTAAAAATCTTTCTTTGTCTATATTTTATTATTGTTCAATGGGTACTGGTGTCACCACTACCTGTGCAAGCTGCCTCCCCAACTCCTCTCCATTCCCCCACCCCCACCTCCCTGTTAGAGGCTCGGCAGAAAGTCAGAGTGGAGGAGCTGTAGAGAATGAAGTTCTCTCCCATCTCTTTAGGAGGATCCATCTAGAACGGGGCCTGAGTGCTGGTATAAAACATGGGGAACTGTGCATCTTCTGTGTCCAGGGCTGTAGGATATACTAGTAGTGCTTGTACAACTCTAGAACAGTTCAGAATGATTGGCTGATTAATTCTCACCATCCTTCTGCAAGGTGACATCCCTGCTATCATTCCTGCTTTACAAAGGGAGAAACTAAGGCACAGAGCAGTCATGATTTGACCAGGATCACTCAGCTGGTCCCAGATCCTGGCTCTCACCACTACAGTACTCTTCCTCTCAAAGCTGGGAACCGAGCTCCCTGTCTTTGCAGAATTCCCTGGCCCTCACTGAGAGGCAATGTGTTCTTGGCTTTTAGCCTCCAGCACATCTTCAGTTTCTTTCTCTAGGATTAAATTCATTTAAATGCAGACTGATGCCAGCAAGTCAGGAGAAGTGAGAAAACCCCAGTTTTCAGGCCAAGGATGCCTTTGCATCTTTAACATGCTGGCTTTCTCTTCTTGTATCCCTTCAAGTTCACATTGCTTCTCAGGCGAGTGTATGCAACTCTAACCACTCTGAGGACTTGGACTCTGCTTGCACTTTGCTGGTGTTCCCTTTTCTAATCCTTTCTCTTTCTTCAGCTCCGGCTCAGGCCCAGATCATCCATGCTGGGCAGGCATGTGTTGTAAAGGAAGATAACATCAGCGAGAGAGTGTATACCATCCGGGAAGGGGACACTCTGGTCCTGCAGTGTCTGGTCACAGGACACCCACGGCCACAGGTAACCTGTCACCCATGCCCCTGTGGTTTTCTGTCAGGATTATTCCTCCATGTTGAGGAGACACTGTGGGAGGCTTAAGTTAGGGATACAAATTTCCCCAGCACCTTCACTCTCCTGCTGATTCCCCACCACTTTCACTCTCCTCTCTTTCTCTCTCCTGGCTTCCAAAGCAGTGTCTGCTGCACTGGAGCAGCTGCACCATGAAGAAAAAAAGGGCTTAAGCCGCAGAGGTGCTGGACCTGGCTGTGAGCAATCCCTGGAGCTGAAGTTGGCTGAGTGTGTACATCACCCCTAGTGGTTACAGCCAACAAAGGGGATAGAAGGCCTAGTAAGGCATAGCAAATGGAGATTCCCCTGTAGATCACCTGAGAGTGGCCTTTATTTCCGGAGCAGAAGGTTTTGAGGGGGTAATGCTGGCTGTTTGCTGTCCACTAATATCTCAAGGGTCTCCCCAGAGCTTCTGGCATTGTTCAGTACATAGAGCCCCAAAAGGCAGATAGAACAGACTGAACTAAAAACTCCATTTAATTCTGTGCAGTGTAGATAACCCTGTAGACTTTAATCCTCTCTCCTCAGAATAGTAAAGCTTGGATAAGGGTAGTGCAAGCTTCTCCTCTGCCCTTCACCTTCAGAGAAGAAGAGCAGAGCCCCCCTGGCCATCCCATCCTTGGCTTCTCTGAGCAAGCTGTTAAAGGAGACTAAGCAGAGGCATAACTAGCAGGGCTTGCACCCTGGGCCAGACCCTGCTGCAGGAGGGGGGGGAATGGGTGCCAGAGGGGAAAGGATGCCAAAGACAGAGGGTGGGAAGGATGAGTCTGATTTGCTCTGGGGACTCGGAAGTCCCCAGCTGGTGCTGCTGCAGTGCATTCTGCCCACCCAGGTTGTTACTACAACAGCAGCAGCACAGTGTCCCTGCACCCAGGACGGACTCCCTTGAGGTCATTTTTCTACCTCCCCCACAAAATTGGCATCCATGTCTGATGGGTCCCGCTTGGCCACCAAGTTATGCTACTGTTGCTAAAGTAACTTGGGCAAGAGGTGGTTTCCTGATGTGGGTACTTGCCTATGGTGAACATCCCTGAGACCCACCAGCTTGTTTAGTACAGCAGCCAGCAAACAGGTGTCAGAGAATGGCAGTTTTTTTATTGGTGCTGATTTGGGTTGGATTCAGACCCATAACACAGGTACATCTGCACTTCAGGCCGAGGCTTGACTGCAGCTGCTGTGAATGAGCTTTAAACTTGTTAGCCTGGATGCTGCCTGTGTACCTGAGATGGCATGCAGCCGAGGTGGGGGAGCTTCTGGAGGGTTTGCCTAGGGTCCCTGAAAGCTTTGCAGCTCATGCTGAAACCCATATTGATGCAGCTACACTGTTACCCAAGGTAGCTTATTTCAACCCAGCTCAGATCTGTCTCCATGAGTATCAGTCACACTTCTGGACTGGACCTCTAGAGGTGAAAGTGCTGTGAGGAGATTCTGACTTAGTGGCTGGCTTGCATAAATGAGCCCCAGAGCACTGCTGATATTGTGACTTAAACCAGACCTTGGGTACCAAAATAAACCTTCAGGAGCCTGTTATGCTGTGAATATGCTTCCCCAGGAGAAGGACAAGAACAACTATGAGAAGTTCATCATTTCCCCCTGCACCCTTCTCAGCCTTTTCAGCAGCTATGCCTGCTGTAGGCACTTGTTCAGATAAGCTATTGTTCAGTGTATGCCAATCACCCCTTCCCCAAATGAACTCACAAGGAGCTACTTGGCTTCTAAGAAAGGACAAAGGGAAGAGAGCAGCTCAGGCAGAACAATCTGAAACAGATTATTGAAATCAGAAGACAATCTGAGCCAGGAGTTTGAGGAACCAAGACACTTAACAGAGCTCCCTGGGCCATTGCAGAACACTGTGGAGGATTGCCTGGTCCACACACAGGGGTATCCTGATCACAAACAGGTCATAGGCATGCAGAAAAGAAGCAGGGGAATGCTCATGCCCAGGTGCCTAGGTACACACCGTGTGGTGGAACACATGCTACTCATGGGTGCTCTGGACCTGGGAGCATGACAGAGTATTGGTGTTTTGGGGGCACACAAATACTGGTGGTGCATGCAAAACCATGGCACAGGCAGAGCACATGGGGCACTGCACTGTGTGCCCATGGAGGCCAGGCACATGGAACCCCAGATGATGTATAGCAGGACACAGATCCATCTCTCCCTCTCCCCAGTCTCCCTGTTCTTACCATCTCTTCTCCCTTTCTTCTTGTGCTTTGTCTCTCTCCCCTCCCTCTCCCTTGTATGCCCTCTCCCTCCTCCCCAGTGCTCCAAATCAAAGCACTTCTCTTAACCTTTGTTTAATCTTTTCCCTTCCCCTCTTCCAGCCACTCATTAAAGCTTTAAAATGTGGCCAAAATATTTAAATGAGGTTGCAGTGAAAAGGCTGGGGAAAGATTAAAGAGCTGACTGAAGAGTCCTTGCAAGCAAGAGACTCTGAGAGACTTTCAGGCCCCAAAACAATTTCATAATACACCTACAGAGGCTAAATAAATCCATCACAGGGTGGCCATTAGCGGAGAAAATCAGCACAGTATGGAGCACTTAGAATTGGAATAAGCTGTACAGCTCTGTCCTCTCCAGAGCACCTGGCTCCAATCCAGTGACGTGTCATTTGATGTAAGGGTTTGACATGGGCCACTCAGTGTCCACCCTGCCAGGACGTTAGCCCTTCCTAGCTTGAGGACGTTAGTGAATGAAGGTTCTCTTGCTTCCCTCCAGTTGTTCAGTGCTAACAAGTCACTGATTCTCAGTCCAGCCTCTAGCAGGGCAGGTGTCCACATTGGAGGAAGCTACCATCTGCTATTCCATACAGAGGTTGCCAACAAAGCAGACCAAGAAACCATAGAACAAATGAGCTGTGGTGTCTGCCCTTCCTTCCTGCTGGGACAAAGGAAGCTTGCACTGCCGCTGCCGGCACTGTACCTTGTTATGGGCATAGGAAGAGGACTCGAGCCTATGGGGCACTTCTGTCCTGTCCCATGATTTACTGTGGAACAACATAAGAATCTCCACAGATCCCCCAAGCTGGGATTTTTCAGACTAATCATGTAAAATAAGGGCAAACATGCAAAACAGTCTGCAATCTGAAGGGCTCTTTTTCTTCTTTGTTAATGCCTGTGCTACAAAAGGCTGATTTACAAAAGTAGCAGACAGTGGGGGCTCCTCCAGAGAGAGGGAGACAACAGGCTAGCAGCAACAGCAGCTGTGCCTCTTACTTCGGAAGACAGATTAAATATCCCATTGCCCAGAGAGAGATGAAAAGGCACTGACTGAAGGATGATAAAAGCTTTGCAACCAAGTGCTTGCTGCCCATGCAGCCACACAGCTGCCTGCCCACATACGCTCCCCTTGCACCCTCCAAGGACCTGCACTGAAAGCCCCGTCTGTGCCAGCACTGAGCCAAATGGGTTTGGAGGAGGGTTTTACCTTGGTTAATTAAACAGAGCAGAGGGAGTGGGTAACTCCAAAACATGTTTGAGCTAGTGTGAATTTAGAGCAGAGATTGGGAAAAACACAGCAAGATGGAAGGAGTTGTTGCATTTGGTAAATAGGTGTGTAGGGGTCACCGGAGGGCCTGATGTACTGGAGTTAGTAATGGGCAGATGCAGCCATCCAGCAGGGATTTATTAAGACTACTAAACTTGCATTGGATGCAGTGCACATTGCTGTGCCTCCATGTGGGGGAAGGAGGGGAGTGCCGCCTTCTCAGGTGAGGGGCAAAAAGGTGAGCGCTGCTGTGATGAGATCTCAGGCCTGTGCTCACAGCTTTGAGGTAGTCTGTGTACCCGATAGCCCTGTTTCTCTCTCCCGCTTATTCCCTTGCTGCAGGTGAGGTGGACCAAAACCGCTGGCAGTGCCTCGGACAAATTCCAGGAGACGTCGGTGTTTAACGAGACCCTTCGGATTGAGAAGATCCAAAGGCTCCAGGGGGGCCGCTATTACTGTAAAGCAGAAAATGGGGTTGGGGTCCCTGCCATCAAGTCCATTCGAGTAGATGTGCAGTGTAAGTCATTTAGTGGCGGCCCAGAGTTTCCCACAGTTCTACCGTGCTTATCTAACTGCTGGGCTAGCAGGGCTCTACATTAGCCTGGAACCATGCTCACCCACTCAGGTGCAAAGAGGCCAGCACATTAGATACAAAATTCACCTCCCCTGGGGTTTTAGACCCTTCTTAGGGAAAGGTAGTTTTTTCTGTTTAAGCCACTCTCAGGGGATGGACCCTAACACATCATCAGGAAGTCCTAGCAGTTGTCTGGGGTGCAGTGCTGCAAATGGCTTCACTTGCCTTCCCTTGGTCTCCTTTCTGAAGCCAGTCTACTTTGCCCCACCAAAGTGGACCCACTGCAACTCTCTGGTATGCCCCAGAAACCAGTGCCTCCTCTGAAGCACCGTGGGAGTGGAGCACAGGATTCTGGGATGCATCTGAGAAGGCCAGGTAGCAAATGGGTAAAGGTGAGTGGACCTGAGGAGCCCTCAGTTGAAGCAACAAAGGAAGACACCTGTATTAAAATTCCTCTGGCCTCGTGCTGCTCTGTCTGGGTCTCTCACACCTTGGAGCTTCCACTTGTATACTGTTCATCTTACCATGGACTCCAAAGTCTAAGGGCTTTCCATGCGAGAGTAATGCTTCTTTGTAAAGGTGCTATGGCTAGAATTGAGGATGGGATTATGTTTGTCCAGTACCCGCCTGTGGGACAGAAGAAGTGCCTAGCCCTCGGCACAGTTTTGAAGGAGATGCATTAGGCAGAGGCACTCTGCCTCAAGTAGAATAGGCAGGCAATAGAACTGCACAGACTCCAGGCCCACTGCTGCCTTGTCCGTTCATTGTTCATTGCTGCCAACCGATGTGGTCCCCTTCCAATCCTGGAGGCACCAAACTTGAGTCTTGGCTGCCCTGGGTTCTGAAGGCCTAGCTAATAAAGGGTTTAAATGAAAGATGTGCCAGAACTCCTCAGGGGTGTGAGCATCCCCAGGCTTAGGGAAATTCAGGATACAGAGCTGCAGTTTATTACCAGCTTTAAGCCTAGTATGCCTGCTGCATTCTGCTCTGGTAATAGTTTCCATCTTCCTTCCTCACTTTGCCCCATTGCTTTACTTAATTAGGGTTAGGGTTGGGTATTTGACTAGTCAAATAAAGTTTGGTCAATTGACCGGTCAAATGTGTGTCAGAAATTGTAAAAAAATTGCCAATAGGTCCAAATAATACACAGAAAAAGCGTGAATTTTCCATTATGAAATGTGTCAAAAAACAATAACAAATCATATTTCTGTTAAGAAAACTACAAAAAAAAATAGTTTCTTGGTAAAAATTCTTTAATTTTTGATGAGTCAAAAAATATGCAGTCAATTGACCAACCCTAAGTAGGGTAGAGTCAGGTGAGTACCTTGCTATTGGGAAGTTTTGAGGACACATTTTTCTTTCTGCAGCTCATGCCAGACTGACACCCAAGTTCACCTATGAATGCGTGGCTTGTCCTCCTTCCCCCTCTCATGCCTATAATTCTAGCATATAATTGTCATCCCCTTCTCCACCACTCCCAAACATCCCAGCCATGTGTACAAGTTTTCTTGTACACCAAGTACACCATGTGTACTCAGTTTTCTTGGCCCTTGGTCTAGCACCTTGCCAGGGCTCTTTGTCTTCAGGCAGGGGGCTAGAGGGAGAATCTCTTTTGATCTGAATCTCTTTCTATGTTTTGGGAGGTCCCTTTACTTCTGCGGTGCAGTGTGGTATGAAGGTGATGTAGAGTCCTGCAGTTCCTCCTGCAGCTCTGACCTGTAGAACTGTGGGGCCAATGGGATGGCCAAAGGCTTTCTGATACTAACATCTACTCTGCAGATGGACTTGGTAATGCACCTCCTTCCTATTTGCTTGTATTCTGGGAGAAGTCTGCTTTCTACCAGCATCTCTCTGTACAAGGGAGCAGAGAGGAAAGGCTTAGGGCAGTTGGTTGAGAGTTCACCAGACAACTTTTATCTGGGTGATCCAGCAACTGAAACCAAACCCTTCTCTTTCTTCCCCTAAAACATGCTTGGAGGTAAGTAGTCACCAAGTAGTCACCTGCAGAACGGTGTAATGAAGATTGTGTGGGGAGCTATATTAGGTACAGGGCATGTGCATGGGGTTCCAAGGAGTCTACAGTAACCTGCAGTGAGGGACTATTGCTGGGGTGAACCTTAGGTCAGAGAAAAGGTGGGTGGAGTTTGGCTGTTGAGTCAAGGTCAAGTAGACCTTGGGGACAGCAAAATATAAATAGTTAATAGTTCAAATGCATCCCTGGTGCTACTCCACTGAAGTCAAGGAGTTGCATCAGAGAAACAGGTGATTTTGTGCCTGCCATACTTAGTTTGTTCCCAGCCTGGTCCTGAGGACAATTTCCCTCTGGGAGAAGGAAGCTTTGAAGTGCTGCAGAGACTGATTACCTGAAGAGGCTGAGTCAGATTAGAGGTTGGCATGTGCCTGTCCAGATCCCTGTTTTTAGAGCTCCCTGTCCTTTGATGTTAATTGAAATAAACTTTCCCTCAGGGAGAAAGAAAGGCAGTGGGCAGTTGAATTTCAGCTGTGGCCAGTCAGCCAGCTAGGTGGGCAGAAAGCACAGGTGGCAGAAGGACGGTGCTAATGGGGCTTAGACCCCCCAACTTTTTGTGGTGGCTGGCAACAGCAGCAGCACCACAGCACTGCCATCCTGCAGTGCCCGGTGCCATTCAGCATGCAGCCACTCTTCCACTACCGCACACAGCACCAGCGCATGCCAGCGGCCCTCCAATGGCCCATTGGGAAGGAGGGGCAGGGGATCAGGTGGGGGGCTCAGGCAGGGCCCCCAAGTAATATTTTCCCTTACCGCTTATGGGCAGAAGAATTTAGGAAGCTGAAGTCACCAATACAGAGTTCCTATGTCTGGCCCAGCTAGGTCAGGATGCTGCTATTTGGATGTCCCTATGCTGAAGGAAGGGAATGGGAAGACAGGAAAAAGGATGGGGACATTTTAAAGACATGTTGTCATTGAAACATCCCATATAGTTGGCTCAATAAGCCTAATCCATTCCTCATGCAATTCCACTAACTTCATTGGCATTACTGTATACCAGGGATACATATGTGTTCTTGGGCCTTACTTCAGCTCTTCTCAGGAGATTTAGATTAAAGACTGACAGCTATGGCAAGAGGAACCTGTGAGAAAAAGTCTAGGATTAAGAATCAGGAAGATGGCATTCTTCACTCCCCTAGGGAGACCCTAGATGAAGAGGGACTGGGATTTCTACAGAGCCTTGGACATTGGAGGAACTAGTCCTACTTTAATACTCGTTTGGTGTTCATCTGACAGAGCAATGATAGGCTCAGAGTGTTGGTAGTTGTAGGGCCCATCTTCTAAGGTGTTGGGGAATAAAGGCAGTACCTACAAGGAGGAGGGAGGGTTGATAGAGCTCTGTCCAGGGTCCCAGGTGAAGGGGAAGGTTAAAGCAAAATTCAGCCAGACTTCCATGACTGAATGGAAATAATCTTTATAGAGAAGGCTAGTTTCTCTCTGTTTCTCTGCTGTCTTTCTCCTTATGTCAGATCATTGTTCATTTAATGGCTCAGCTCATATCTGTAAGCCATGGCATGGTCAAGCTAACAAATCTCAGCTTCCATTATAAATACTGTCTTCCAAACATACACCTTGTTAAAATATGCAAATGGACTGGTCCGTGCATGTGTCTCAGTGAGGAGAGTGTGCTGCTCAGATGATGCATTAACAGCAACTCATCTCTTTTTCTGTGGCCAGATTTCCAAATTTGCAAACATCTAAGCAATATTTTAAAACCAAGTGACATGTAAGAACAGGAGGTGATGGGAACACATCTTCTCCCTTAATGGGCTCAGGGGATGGCGGGGATGGCATGAGTAATGCAGGCAATTAGCTTCAGTTTTAGTGATAGTTACCTCAGCTATTCACAGTTAAATCGGGGCCTGTTTATGATTCCTGTGACACTGAAGGGTATCCAGAGTCACTCTGCGGTGTTCAGTGGCCACCTTCCTCTCAAAAGGTGCACATCAAAGGGGAGGGGGCATCTGGTCATGGGACATGAACATACATTTAATCCCAGTAGTGATGCTGTTTGATGTTCCGTACTTGGTGTTCCCCAGCTTTTGGGAACCCCTTTGTATGAAGGGGCTCCATCTTCCCTACCAGCTCTCATGCCAGACTTTCACTTGTTCATCTCTCAAAACACAGAATACTATAGAAGAGGAGCACAGTTTGAGAAGCCCCTTTTCTAACAGGGAGGCTGCAGCTGGGGAATCCTATGCCATGTGCCTGCTGCTGCCAGCCTGAGATGAGGAGTTTACTAAGTGGGTCTACCTGCAGGACTCTTCCTTGTGGCTTAAATGCTTAAATAAAGTTTCCTTGTGGCTTAAATGCTAATCACATTGGTGAGTGAGTCAGGACTAGCAAGCTTCTGGTGCAGGGCAGGCAAGAAAAGGAGAGTGGGGGGACAGCTTCCTTAGGGAGGGTAGAGACAAAGAGATAAGCTAATGGATAGAGCGAGGATATTTCATGTGAATTTTTAATAGGAAAGCAAGAGATGAGGAGAGGAGAGAGGGTTGGCTCACATTTTAATAGGAAGAAGGGATTAGGGATACATTTTAATAGAAAGAGAGGCAGGGAGGAGGAGAAGGAAGAGAGAGGCAGCATCCATGTTATACATCTCATGCTCCCATGGTGGATATCCCACCAGACCCTTTCTGCCCGTGAGGTGAGTCTCCAGCTCAGTCTGTTGCTGCTGTTACCATTCTGATTTTCTCTCCTGCATTAAGGTTTGTTTTATATTTATTTCCACTGTCTGGTCATTTCAAAGTAAAGGACTTAGCTCCAAGTTCCCATGGGGAATCTTTCAGGATTTGGGGAACAAATGTCACTGAGGTAAAAGGTGGCAGCAGAGGGGGACAAGGGTGTGGGGAGGGACTTTCTGGGTGTGGGAGCCCCTTTGGCCTGTTGACTGGGATAGAGAAGTGAGGCTCAGGTGTAAGTGAGCCAGCCTGGCCTTAAGTAGGTGCACTAGAGAGTTGGTTCATCTTAGTGCTGTCTGAGGTCTGCAAATCAGGGCTTGTTTCCTCCTGGAGAATATTGATTTCTCCCATCAGTTTCCTGTAGATCTTAAGTAAAGTGGGCTTTTAACCTAATTGTTATATAATTGTTCTCATTGCCTGCCTGATTCAGGGGCTCCCCACCTTGTCTCTCCTGATCAGTGTCACTGTCTGCCTGGCTGTGTGTGCCTGGCCTGACATTTTGGTAATGGCCACCTTGGGCTTGTCCTCCCTGCCTTCCAGATCTAGATGAGCCTGTTCTCACCATCCACCAAACCATCAGCGACGTGCGTGGCAGCTTCTACCAGGAGAAGACGGTTTTCCTCCGATGCACAGTCAACTCCAACCCACCAGCTCGCTTCATCTGGAAGCGGGGAGCTGAGACACTCTCCCACAGCCAGGACAATGGGGTGGACATCTATGAGCCTCTCTACACACAGGTAAGAGATGTCACCCACGAGCAGATCTTGCTGTCAGCGTGCATTGGCACATCACCCACTGGGGTCTGGACATGACCAGGGCTCAATATCTGTGGATGATTCAGGAGTGCAGTGCTGGGGAGGGGGAAGTGGGTCTCCCTACACAATATGTTACCTATGGTGGGAAAGATGTGCATCACAAGGAGCCTTCCTACTAACGATACTGATGGTGAAGGCAATGGATGAAACATCAGGGAAGAAAGCCCAGAGTTCCTTGGCCCGCCATGAGAATAGTGTCTGTGACTTTCAGGCTCTCTTGGAGATGGAGCCAGTTTAAGAAATTCCAGACAGGTTTGGTCATGTTTCTCACAGAGAGACATGGAGCTTGGTCCACAGGCCTCCAGCACTTTCCTTTGCTTTCCTATCTCTCCAGCCCCGATCATGCTCACATTATTTCTCTGCTCCTCAGCACTGTTCATAGACAGTAGATTATTCATTGAACTTTTAGCCCTTATTCCTTTTTAGAAACTGCTTATGAGCAGGCCAAGCTTTTCAAGGCCATGTCAGTTAGTTATTCATTTTGCTGGATGAAGAGTTTGTGCACACTACTTTGAAATGTTGAGATTATTCTCTAAGTCTGTCATGTAATGGAGGCTATGATGGCAGAGTGGTTAAGGTGCTTTGCTATAGTTCAACAAGCGTTGAACCTTGCTACAGGCTGGCACCAAAGGCAACCCCTAGCTGATTTGGAGGTAAATGGATACTAGATCACTTGGGCTTGAGAGTCAATGAGAGTTGACGGTGGCTAAGCTGTGTTGCTAGCCACATCGCTCCCAGGTGTGCTGCTGCGTGCAGAAACTGGTGTGCCATAACCATGGAAATTCATGGGCCACTGGACTTGGGAAGAACTGGTTGTCTTTGCCCCATGGTGTCATTCTGCTCCCTGATTGATAGCTCCAAGCTGCAGAAATAGAGAAGAATATTTCCTGTTTGAAAGTTTGCAAAGATTCTGATGGCTGTTGGACTTGATTGTGCTAAAAATGAAGAGCTTTTCAGAGTGGGAAGCAGTAGCACATGCAGTTCAAACACACATGTAGTCTTCCTCCCTTTCTCCTCTTCCTAGCATATAGGGCAAAACTCTTGATTTTTCTCTCTATCTCCATGTTACCCCTTGAATCCTAATATGTTTCTTGTCAGTGACTGCAACCCAAGAGTGAGATGGGGAGGTTGTAGGCAATCTGCTTTTTGCTCTGGAAATCAAACCTGAAGTTCTGCTGTGGCTTTGAACATTCTTCAGTAACTAACTGATTTCAGTGCTTTTGGCAAGGCAATTAGGCACCACAGGGAAGTGATGAACTATGGGGAGATGTGAAAAGGCAGCTTTGGAGAGGACTATTTCATCCCTTGCATCACTCTGCTAACGTGAGTCCTGGAAGCTGGGCTCTGAGCAGACTCTGGCTTGGTTTGATTTTTGAGCCATGCCCCAGGCAAACTCTCAGTTTAACCAGGGCAGTGTTCACATTTTATTGAAACCCGTCTTTCCTGTATGCAGTGAAGACACTCAGCCAGAGGTAAAACAGAGAGGTTGAGGGAAAGAGAGCATGGCACTATGGGCCTGTGATACATAAAAAAGGGCTGGATGTCATTGGCAGCTCCTTTGGTCCTGAGAAAAGGCTTTGTATTGTCCATTAAAAAAGTGAAAGTCCTTAGAAGAAGCCACTTCTACCTTCTCAGTCTTTGCCTCTTCAGTGAAATCATGGCTGAATATCAGAAGGAGCTGGCTAATGATAAGATCTGTTAGGCTGCAGAATAGTGTCCTCAAGATAAATGTTGCAGTTTAACTCCTTTTGGGGCTGTATTGGCATGTTACTGGCCAGATATCATGTGGCTTTCTGTCAAGACCTATCCTTGCTAGGATGGCTCATTCCCACCTGCCAGCTAGAGACAAAGTGGTAAAGGAGTGTGCTGTTTACACAGAGTCTTGTCTCACATGTGATGATTGAAAGCTGGAATTGAGATTAGCCAAATTACAGTGGTGTAAAACTGTTATAAATTAGCCATTGTCTCAGAGCGCCGATGCATAATGTATAGCAAAACACAGTTCAACTTCTTTCTTTCAGGCCAGATAAAATGGTGTCAATGTCAGGTTTAGGTGAACATGTACATTAACAAATGATTGATGTCTTAACAGTTTATGCTTTTATAAATGGATTTACAAACTGGGTTGGTACACATTGACACAGCCCTCACTGATCAATACATTGGCTGTGTGTGTAAATCATGAGTTGGCTTGCACATTGTAAATGGCATTGTTTATGCAGCATAGCAACCAATTTCTGAGGAGGTGTTTTTCACACAAGTATTGGTCTCCTAGGTATTTATCATCTAATTCCCCTGGTTCAGATACTACTTGTTCATTGTATATTAGCGTGCCTGAGCTCTATGTCCTGTCCCATGCAGTTGTTTTAAGAGGATTTGTCAAGATGATACCTTTCCGCACACTCAGATTTGTATTGAAAATTTTGCTAAAAGATTCTTACACAAATACAAGGACGGAGATAAACTGTCTCATAAAGACATATGAGTTGCAGAGGGTACCAAACCACCTCAGAGCTTCCGTAAGCATAGCCTATAAATATACATTTGTACAACCCATCTCTTGTTAATTTATCAGTGTTACTCTGGTTCTGCAGCATGCCAGTAATTGACAGAGTGCCAAGATCTGATCTAAGTTACACTAGGATAAAAAATCCAAGGTAACTCTATTAAAGTCATTGCATTTGCTGGATATATGCCAGTGTAAATGAGCTTCAAATCTAGAGCAAATGGATCAGAAAGGTTTGGACATTTCTTTGATTCTGTCTCTAAATTACCCTTTTTTCCTCTACTACAATTTTTTGCAGCTTAACTGTTGAGCATGCTGTATTTAGCTAGGCATTATAGTTTAAGGGCCTGATCTGATCTTGCTTACCTTGACTTTACTATACGTGACTCCACGGATTCATCTGAGCTACTACTGATAGATCAGCGTGAGGTCAGAATCTGGCCCTAAGCAGTTAAAGGCCCTTCAGGTTCTTGCAAGATGATCTTAGCAGCAGTTGTCAAGAGATTATCTGTAAAACTGCTTGGTAATACTGTTGGGTTACACGGGCAATGTTGCTGCTTTTATTTCGTTATTGTTAACTTCCATTCACTGAATAGAAGGGGGGATCTGAACTAATCCCTGCTGCTGGAAGTCTTACCATGGCCACTTCGTTGCTTCTTTTACAAAGGAATCAGGGATAATCCAGCAGGGTTCTGAGTTCTCGCACCTCCCATCAATTTTGATGAGAGTTGCAGGTAACCGGAATCTCTCAGAATCTCAATTTTCAGCCAAATGCTGTGTGTGGCATGTCTGTCATTCTGTTTACTCTGCTTCTCTTCTTTCCAAACCCCCAGGGTGAAACCAAAGTCCTGAAGCTGAAGAATCTGAGGCCTCAGGATTATGCCAGTTATACCTGTCAGGTGTCTGTACGAAATGTCTGTGGCATCCCGGACAAGTCGATCGCCTTCCAGCTCACTAATACGACAGGTAAGACAGTGGCAATAGAAATGCCTCCTTGCACTCAACCACCCCTGTTTGCTGAAGGGCTCTCATCCTTTCAGGGCCTGGTGAAGTAGAAACCTATCAAATACCCACTACAGTTAGTGGATGGTCTCTCATTGGCTTCCTGTTGGTATTGTGTTAGGCTGACTATGTAGAAACTTAGCATGTACCAGACAAAGAGCTGGAACCGGGGGGAGGTCCTAGAGGACTTGGAATTCAGCTCAGCTCTGTGCTCAGTTGCTGTCTTTGCCAGGACTGGCCTTTCTAAAACAATCTGTGTTCAGACATTGGGGAACTGCATAGCTTTTAGAATGGTCCTTTATAAAACAAAAGCAACTTGCAGCTGGGCAATCTAGATCTGGGCAAACGCTGCAAGCAGGTTTCCACAAACACTCAATGGAATTTGAGCCTGGTTCATGCTTCAACCATACTCACTTTCCAACGGCCTTCAGGCAGCCTGGTTCCACGGGTTGCTTGTGGCAAATGAACAGTGCTGTCACACTTTCAGAAAACTAGCTTTGCAACTGTGTTCTCTGGTGTTCGTGTTGTGAATGCCTGAGCAATTGTTCCCATGGAGAACAGAATCGATACGGTGCCACTTGTCTGACCAGTCATGACTAATCAATATTTGCATATCACATATCAAATGTTTGCTGATACCTGGTCGCAACCAATAAATATAACAAGCCAAAAAAGGCTAAATAATGCAGTGAGTATTTTCATATAACGAATACATGTCAGAGAATTGCTTTCTTGCTCTGGGGTATCTTGTGATCAGAAAAAAGGGGTAAACTTGGATATTGTACCAGTCTGAATAATTCACCTAGCTCTAATATAATACAAAGCCATATACATCCCTCGTGTCATCTCTGTAGAATGAAAACAGAACACTTGATGTTGCCAACTGTTGATGGGGTATTGTTAATACTGTATAAATTATGTTTATTGATTTAGCAGAGCCAAAAGGCTCCAAAAGAAGTTGCATATTTTTATGTATAAATAATTAACTAATGAGGTGAAGAAAAGGAGATGCTTGGCCAAACACCAGGGGAAAAGCTCTCCTCACAGTGTGATCTCAGCACTTAGAGAACCCCCTTAATGTCAGTTCTTTCAAGCCAGACCACAGAAGAACACTCACTGGAAGAAACAGTTCTGCTCTAGTCAAGGTGAAAGGGACAGCTTTTCTCTCTCCACCTTTTATGTTCATATGTATGAAGAATCAAAATTCCTTTTCATAATCACATTCCCCAGCCAAATACAAATAAAACATCTTTCATTTCACTTTGACCCTTTATTGAGTGAGCAGGGAAGACATGTTTTCAAGCTAGTTAGATCTGATATCAGTATTGTACTTTTTATGACTAGAACCATTCTGTTTCTTAGCCATCTACACCAACTCTGAATTTGGCCCACATAGTCCATGAGTGTCTCTCTTTTGCCAGATATAAATAATAAAGGAAAATGTATACCCAAATACCTGGTATGTATGCACGTGAATAATTGTTTTTAAATTCTCTTTTGTTGCATAGATCTTTTCATTCCCTCTTATGCTCGTGCATTAATAACATCCTTAGCATTGCCTGTGTCCAGGATGCTGAACAGTTTTACTCATGATGCCTCTGCTTTTGCACCTGGAGAAAACCCAAGGGGCAGAGAGGTGCATGAAGATCAATCTTTTAAATATTTATAGGCCCAACTGTTATGGACCTTTGTGGGGAAGTGATGGGTCAAGTCAGGCCAGGCTTGAAATTTTTCTCCTAGCTTGTTTGCTGTACTTCTGAGCCACTTAGCTTTGGCAGTAGAAGCAGCTGCCAAGAGTCATTGGGGGGTGGACCATCTCTGGTGAGGCTCTGCTTTCTCCATCAGGGATTCCAGAGCTTGGCCCCAAGACTCAGGAACCTATTTTGTTTTTCTGCTATGACTCTTGGACAGAGTTATTTTGGGCAGCGGCTGACAGTTGTGGATACAGCCCAAGTATCTGTACCAGCTATACATTCCTGTCTTCACTGTGAAAAAAGCCTGTTTCTCCTGCTCCTACTCCTCTCCATGCTCAGTGGTTCTGGAGCTCAGCACTCAGGCAGGACAGAAGCACAGCCCTGCCTCAGGCCCATTGTTACAGCCTGTGTTTTGGGCCCCAGCTCTGGTGGGGCGGGACTGACATTTTCTCCCTTGATTTCTGCAAAGTTAAGCCCAGCTGGTTAATTCTCCTGCAGTTTTACTGCAGCAAATTGGACTTCAAAGGGAATTGAAAGCGACTCTTTGTTTTTAATGGTCCCCTCGCTCCACAGCAGACTCTGCCAGCAGGTTTTCTGAGCCGAGAACAAAAGGAATTGCCACAGGTTACAAATAAATGAGATTCATCTCCTGCATAACAATGGCTGCATATTCTTAACCTCCATCCACTGAATAGAGGGGAGGTCTGAACCAATCCCGGCTCTCAGAAATGGGACTGGGTACATGCCGTTTAGCTGGAGCTCAGTTGCCTGGAGAGAGGGGCAGGTGGCTGTTTCACAGCCCCTTTTTCTTCTAGTGACACACACAAACAAGCTGCCCTGAGGCAGCAGCTGCCCCATCAGGTCACTTTTTTGACCTTACTTTGCAAGGAACATGTCATCACTCAGCAGGATTCAAGCTATTAGGCCTGACCAAACACGTTCAGATAAAATAAAAGAATGACCTGGAACCTTTGCCAGAACCTGAATGAGATCTGATTCGCAATCCCCCACCTTCCTTCTTCCTGATTTCAAATCTGCACCCAGAATGCAAATTGATCTCAGCCTTCTTCCAGCTCAAGCCAGAGGAGGAAACTCCTGACCAAGACCAGGTCAGCTCAGCCAATGACTGGCAACTAACTCAGCAGCTCAGCTCAGTGCCAGAGGGAGACGCATGCTATTCGGTATCAGCTGAACCAGACCCAAGTCTCTTGGCCCAGGGCAGATGTTTGTAGCCTATGGGGAAGAGAGGTCCTTTATTGTCTGGGTAGCTTGTGGGATTCATTCACTTAGGATCATGCGAATCGTTATTCTACTGGGCTCCAGTGAGCTGCAGACCCCCTCAGAGTAGCGTTACCATATTTCCAGTTCCAAAAAAGGGGACATCTGTCTGAGGGACACCTCACTTCATACCCACAAGCTGTGACCCTTTCTCCCTACCTGTAGCCCCCCATCCTTGCTGCTGCCCCTCATTCCTGAGCTGCAGACCCCTGGCCCTTCCAGTGCCCCTCACTCCCGACCCACAGTCCCTCGCCCCTGTGCTATGCTTATGCCCCTCACTCCCAACTCACAGCCCCCAGCCCTGCCAGTGCCTCTCACTCCTGATCCACAGCTGCCCTGCTGGAGAGGACCTCCATCTGCCCCTGTCCCGACTGGGCTGGAATGCAATGACTGGTGGCTCCAACTTGTGCAGGTGGTGACAGAGCAAGTCTGGCCCTGGCGCACACCTACCCCCCAGACAGTCACCAAGCCCTGACCCTCCAACTCCCACTCCCACTCCCTGTAGACTTACCTTCATCCAGCTGCCAAGGCTGCTCCCACCACCCTGCCAGGCTGTATGCCTGCCACGTGTGTGTGCACATGCAGACACGTGGTGCCGCCTGCCTCCAATTGCCCTCCCCCTGCTCCCACCAGTGGAGCAGAGCAAAATACTGGACATTTGTTCAGATTGCAAAAAAACTGCCCGGATGGAGATCAGAGGACCTAAAAAAAGGACGTGTCCAGGAAAACCCAGACGTATGGTAACCCTACGTTAGAGCCTCAGGTTACTCTTGGCAAATTCACGCATCCTCCTTCTGCTTCACCTCACACGCTGGATCTGACCTGTGTTTTCCAGAACTCCAGGGTGGGAAGGGCCCTCAAAGGACCTGACTTCCAGCCAGACCCCCCAAGATAACAAAGATCTCAAAACCATGGGCTTCAAATTAGCCCATAGAAAGGAGCAGCAGGAAGGAGTTGCTCCTTCCAAATGAGGAACCTCTGCAGAGCTGACCAGGTGCTCCATGCACACATGACAAGGGGGCAGCACTGATATGAAAGACGTATGTGGCCCCCAGCTGGACCTGCCAGTGCGCTGAGCCAGCGTAGCAGTTGTTAAGTTGCTGCTAAGTTATGACATCTGTGCTGAGGAGAGAGCAGCCCTCCTCTCCTTGTTTGCATGGGCTGTAATTCAGTGATCCAACACAAACCCAGCACAGCTCATTAACACAGGGTCCAGGGAGAGGAGAGGCAGAAATAATGATGCTGTTAAATCAGGCTTCATGAATATGTAACAACATCTTATTTTGCATTATTATGGCTGTTACTTAAAGTGCACTCACCACCTTTGTATCAGGGATAGTTGATTGCTGGAGCAGGAGATGGAGCTGATGAACAGCTTGAGAGGGTCTTTCATGAGAGTAAGTGGCAAATGAAGGGACAAGTGTTTGGGATCCGAGCTCTGGAAGGGCAGGAATGAATGGAACCAGGTGCAAGGACCAGGTTATTCAGAAGATGAGGCATTGCCCATGCACTTTGAATCAGCCTGCAGCGGGAGCCCAGTGGATTGTCCCCTATATCCGTAGAACAGTGTATCTGATGGCAAGGCAGACTGTTCAGCAGGAGTTGCTGGATGGGCTGCAGGATCAGTACTGACACTCACAAGCACTGGTTTTCCACCCGGGGTCTGAGCTAGCAAGCACATAGCACGTGGGTGGCAGGCAGAGTGCTCTCCTCTCAGGCTGGCTCTGAGAAACAGAGCATAATCTTCTGATCCAGGGTGTTGGGATACAGTGTGAAGGAAGACATGACTCCTCAGCTCCTTCCTAGGATAGTCTCCCTCTCTGTCTTCTGTTATTTGTTGCTTCTCCATATGATTGATGGATGGCCTGTTATCCTCTTTGTCCCTTTCCCTCCCTTTGTGGGGTTTGGCTGGTGGGAGGCTCTTTTCCTTCTCCTCCCTCCGTGCCTCTTTGACTTGTAGGAGTCTCCTTGCCCTACTCTTGTTCCCTGCCAAAGACCTACTGTTTTAAATGCAGCTTCACTCAGCTCTATATCCAACTGCTTCCCAGTGGGCACTGCAGCTTCTGAAATGCTGTAGCTGTTTAGAGTACAGCTTGGTAAGCCCATCTGGGACTGTGAGAGGGAATATGAACCTTCCTTCAGCACACCTAGGCATGGCTGTTTCTCCTGAAACTGAGACAAGGCTAGATGCAGGTGGTGCCAGAAATCTCATGATCGGAGAGTCTGTTCTTGTGAGACTTCTCCTCAAACTCATGCAGAGATGGAAGATGAAGGCAGGATTCAAAGTAGCCTCTGAACTTGGGGATGCTCTTTGAATCTGTGCATTAAATGGATGCCCTGGTGGTGGTGCATTTGCAGGGAGGGAATGAGAAAGAGAGTGCATCCTGTCTTCTCAGAAGCTAAGACAAGGTGGCATCTGGGGCAGGTTTTTAGCTCTGTGTGTGCTTTCCTTATCTCATTTAAGTCTGATGTGCACAAAGTTCCAGTTAATGCCTTGCAAAAGGTCAGTCTCCCAGGAGCAGTTGTGGGGTTTTTTGTTTTGTTTGGGGTTTTTTGTACATAAACAAGGAAGGGCTTTGTCTTCTGGTCCAAACAGGCTGTCCCTCTCACCTAACAAATCTGTTCCTGACAGCACCATCCCTAACAACTCCAAGTCCCATTGGCTGGACTTAGCTAACACTTGGTAGCCCTGCTTGACCTAACTTGTCTATGTGCGGCTTAATTCTTTAGCTCAGTTCTGAAGCAGGTCCAGGTTAAGCTAGCCTGTGATAACTAAACCCAGCCCCTTTTGCACTCAGGACAAAGCCCCTGTAAAAATGTGTGCATGAATGTGTCTGTCATTGCAATCTGTGAGTCCCACTAATGTCATGAGTGTGGAGTGCCTGGGTCAGTGTGAAGGGTAACTGTTGTATAATTTCTTCCATTTGAGATAGACTTTGGGTTGCATAGTCATAGATGAACCACCATGGGAGTAATTGTCTAAGTTCTCCACTTAACTATTGTAAGCACCAGGTTTTCTGTTGACTTCAAGGAACCTTGGATCAGGCCATGAATCACTGATGAGTTGGCTGCAACTTAATATGACCTATTTCACTGAATCTCTTGCTTTCATATCTTTCTTTCCCCACCTCAGTCCCCAGTGTGCTGTTTCTGTAGAAGGATGGGAACATTTGGTGTGATTCATGCAACCACGTTTCAGCAAAGGCCCAAACAGGGAGCCACAGTGCAACCAGCTGAGTTCTTACTCCATCTTTATGTACACAGGTCTTGATTAAAGGCAGAGGAGACTGCTTAAGAGTGAGCAAAAGAAGCTGGTCTGTGTGCAGAGCAGTTTAATAAAGTTACTGTGAGAATAAACTGTGTGCACCCCCTAAGCTCTCCTTTCTCTGTCACTTTGCTGGATTGCAGCTAGAGATTCTGGGACCAGAGCAACTGGAACCAACAAACCTTAGGTTTTGATTTTCCCCTGTCTCTCACCATATTTTGCCATTTGTAGCTGTGCAAAATGGGTACAAAGTGCTGCTTCAATGATGGGAGATTTGAGTCCTAGAACCATGACAGTGAAAGGACCTGGCTTAAATGTTCTTAAAATGTATTATGTCAATGGGACCTAACTGACCATGTAGCTTGGCTGAAGCTTTGTACTGTTCAGGGCCTTTGGACTTTCAGTTTTGGGTCTCTTTGAAGTCCTGTCTACACTACACTTCTTAATCATATGATAACAAGATCCTCTGACTTGGTTAGAGGTTAATGGAGTGGCTGACCTCTCAGACAGACACTGGGCAATATTAACAACCTCCTGGGCATTCCAAACTCACTCCGACTGGCCTTCTTTTGCTCAGAATAAACTGAGAATCTTTCAGTTTGTATAAATCATTGGATGAAACTCAGGCACAGTATACTTCTCTTCAAAGCTCATTAGTGTCTCCACTTCTCTCTTCCAGCCCCACCAACTCTGAAGCTATCAGTCAATGAGACCCTGGTGGTGAACCCTGGAGATAACATAACTATACAGTGCTCCCTCACTGGTGGTGACCCACTGCCTGAGGTGGTCTGGTCTCACTCACCCAGTCCTATGCCTCAAAACAGCCTTGTTCAAGGAGGCAATCTCACCATCTGGAGGATCCATGTGGAAGATTCAGGTTATTATAACTGCACAGCCATCAACAACGTGGGAAACCCAGCCAAGAAGACAGTGAACCTGCTGGTGCGATGTACGTCCTTTCATAGCATGCACTTTCAGGGAAGGGAGCCAGGGTTCCCAGTCCTCTTACTTGTATTCAGTTATATGTGGGGTTTAATGTGATATCTCAGCAAAGGGTTGGTATGGAGGTACTATACTTGTTGCCCCACCTACAGCTTTGCTAATACCCATCACTCCTGACTTTCAGCATATGCTGCTATTCCAGCCTTTGGCTCCCCACAGATCTGTTGGTGCCCTCTGATTGTGACATGCAGTGCCAATCAGGCCTTGAAGACTGGGGGCTGTTACCTCCCAGGGGATCTCATTTGGGCAAAGGGTTGGGGGATCTCTTGATCTGGAGTGTGTGGGGCCATTGCTTGCTCTGGGGGCAAGGAGTAGCTGTCCCACATGTGTATTCCTTTGAGAATGGGCCCTGTTTGTCTTCACTAACTGGCTTTGCACTTGTATTGACCCCAGCCATGAAGAATGTCACGTTCCAGATCACACCTGATGTGATCAAAGAGAGTGAGAGCATCCAGCTAGGGCAGGACCTGAAGCTTTCCTGCCATGTGGATGCAGTCCCCCAGGAGAAGGTTTTCTACTTCTGGTACAAGAATGGAAAGCCAGCCAGGATGTCAGACCGACTGCTCATCACCAGGAATGATCCTGAGCTCCCACCAGTGACTAGCAGCATGGAGATCATAGACTTGCGCTTTAGTGACTATGGTACATATTTGTGTGTGGCGTCCTTCCAGGGTGCACCCATTCCTGACCTCAGCGTTGAAGTGAACATCTCTTCAGAAACAGGTGAGCCTCTTCCATGGAGGCCTGTGGCTGTGAGGGTATCAGGCATGGGGCATGATGTGTATCAGCATCACAAAAACAATTTGTCTCCTCTGGGCTTTTGAAGGCTCTCAGATGGACACTGAATTCAAGAAAATATCATGGGGTTTAGTAGTGGCACAGGATTGCTAGTTATGTCTGTGCTGTGTGATTTGTAATATCCCAAGAAGATCCCCTGTCCATGTTTCTACCTAGGAATGGACAAGTGTGCATTTGGAAACACCCAACTGAAGCCCAGCCCAAGCCAACTTATATTACCTGAGGATTAAAGAAGCCCCTGGCCAAGGGTTTATCAGGAAGGCAGACAAGGGAGTGAGACTTTATCAAATTGTCAAAGGTCATGGTAGGTGAGGGGATCCCACTTCTTGGCCTTTGCTTATAAGAGAACCTTAGTCTTTGCCCAAGTTTGAGATGGAGTGACCCAGTCTGCAACCATGACAGTGCATGGAGGGACCTGTGTTTCATATAGTGCTTCATTCTGTGAATGCTTATTGTGCTAAACACAGTCTGAAGAGTGCCTCTTCAATACTTCCTGCAGGCACCCAGGTGTAACAACTCTCATTCTCTTTTCCATTCCTTAAGGGAAATGCCAAAACTCTCCTGTTGGTTTTCAGTGGGGGCAGGATCAAGCCCTAAATGTGTCAGTCGCTTCTGTAGTGTGACACAGAACACAGAGGATCAGGTCTTCTCTTGTTCTTCTAGCAAGCTGTTGGGTCACATTCTGCTCTCCATTGCATCAGTGCAGTCCCAGTGTCTCCACTGGGGATCACACTGGTGTGGCTGGGTTCTAGGCTAGGAACTAAATGGTAAGTGAGTATGAGGAAAATCAGCAGGCAGTAGAATATGTCTTGATGTTCTAAATGACTACAAGGAATTTCTGAAATCCTTACCATGTTTGACTCTTCCTGGTCCTGTCCATGAACTAAGTAGCTCCTTACCCTGTTTATACTCTTAGCAGGAAGTGCTGGAACTGCCTTCTGATATTTTGAAAACCTCTGATTCTCTACAAAAAATCCCTAGCAATCTAACTTGGAAAGAAATTCCCCAATGCTGTTGAACAATGTGGACCCTGAGGATTTCCCTTGGTCAGGGCTTTTCAGCATTAGTTAATGAGATTAACTAATTCACATGCCCAGCTGCCCTGGAAGGCAGGGGAATAATATCAAACCTGTTGTACATAGGATGGCCATCATAGAGGATATTCTGGTTTGCTCTACTCTGTCCTCTATTGATACGAAACCCAATGCCTATAAGTCCTCTATTTTTCTCTTCAAGAGAAAAACAGAGGACATAAAGGCATCTGGTTTTGTATCAGTAGAGGACAGAGGACAACCGGACTGTCCTCTGTGATGGCCACCAGGGGACCTGAGGAATAAAACATGAAATAATTGGCTCAAAGCCTACTAGTGAGTCAATGGCAGAGCTGGGGACAGATCCAGCTCTCCTTATCCTCAGAGCCCATGGCCCTCTTTCTTTTTCAGAAAACAGTAGGTAGTAGAAAGCAGTCATATATAAGATCATAAGGGGTAGAAAAGCCTTATATAGCCATAGATGCTACACCCCTCCCCTCCCAAATCAAGGCATGACAGGACCTGTGGGCACACATATTGGGAACTTATTGGGGAAACACCCACTAGGAGGTAGCTGTGATAGGACAAAGTTGTCACTACTTCCTTTCTGATAGTGGTAAGCATAAGGTGCTGGCACAGTCCACAATATGGGTGATGCTGGCTGGGAAGAAACCATGACAGGGCAATGGAAAAAGGTGGCATTTTAGAGCATTTGTTCAACAATATCATCAGCACTCCCTTGGGATGAACTTCCCTACCTCCGCAGAGCCAACACTGGTGTCTTTGGTTCTCTGCTAACCTTTAAGGAAACATAAGAATGCTTCTTTCTGTTTGCTGTGAACCCTTCAAGCAAAGGTTGGCAGCTATTTACAAAGGGCGAGATGAAATCATGTGGCTCCATCCTAAAGCAGGCTACCACTTGCAACCTGTCCACTTCCCTTGCTATTCACCTGCTGCTGCATGCTACCAAGTGTGGCCTTGGGCCAGTGTTTCTCACACAACAGGCACTCTCAAGCCCCCCTTGCTGCAGCCTCTGCTCATCCCCATCTGAGTGCTGCCAATCATTATTGCAAACTGCAGCAGATGGTGGTGGATTTGGTGGGAAGAGAAGCAGTAGGACAATGCAGACTCCCTGGGGATTTGCCATGTTTCCCACTCCTACTCCTGCTGCTGATCACTGCCATGGGTTGGATCAAACCTTTGCAGGCTGGGTCACATATCTTTGCAGGCTGGATCCATCTGCAGAGTCTTTCCCCAGAGTCATGTGATGGCAACCATTCTGTGTTCCCTGGCATTTCCCTGACTGAAAAGCAGGACCCACATCCCCCAAGATGGCTGCCTTCCCTGGGAGTCTCAGATGAAATGCCTTTAATTAAAATATCTGCAAAGACAATTTACAGTTTTTCCCCATGGAGAAAATTGCCTCTCGCCCGGTGAGCTCCCGCTGGCAGCACTGAGTGGCGAGAGCACACAGCTCCTTTTGCACTGTGCCAGAGAGGATGTGATGAGATTCCACAGCCCACAGGAGACCTGCAAATTGAAAACTCAACCTCCCAGTTGCATAGTGAGGTCACTACTGAGGGAGACTGAGACCAGAAGCATTTAAAATATGCTCTTAAATATAGCTATGTGCTGAAATTTCCGTGCAGTCACCACAACACTCTCTTTCTCATGAGTTGGGCTTTAGTTGAGCTTACACTGGCCGTTAGAGATCTGTATGGCCCCCAAAATGCTGAACTTTCACTTTAAAACAAAAAGATATGTGGCCCTTGCATTTGTAAAGCTTTCAGTCCCAACCTTGTCCCAGTGCAGTGCTGTCTGCAGAGATGGAGCCTGCCACATAAACTCTTGGAGCTGGGAGAAGTGCCCATTTGTCTCAATAGACTGTTAACTCTGAAGTCCAGCAAAGACAAGTGCAGTGTCAACATTATGATGGCTTTAGTAGCGATTTCCATCTACTTCATGATGCATGGATGGTGGAGTTTTATGGTTATTCATGAGGCTTGGGCTAAGAGCCTCCTCCACGTAGACCTGCCCCCTGTTCGTCTCAATTAGAGACCTTAGACTCCCTGTGGCCTGTTTCTGTCAAGAAAGTTTTGTTGGACAGCTGGTGGCTAGAGCTACTGTGTTCCCTGTCCCGGAGCTGCATTTGCTGAAGACATTACTGTAATTCAGTAACTGAGCACCTAGCTCTGCTCAGTGAGTTGTTCCCTGCATGAGTGGGTAGGGGCTTCACTGACCACTGGGCTCAGCTGGGAGTTACCATTAGTAGCTGATGCACAGTGAATTCTAGCAGAGAATAAGTGAGCTGATCTGTTTTGCATCCATGTTTTAGAAACTGGCAAGGATGTGAATGGAGACTAGGAGTGAGATATATGAAGCATTATGCCTATTATCCTATCCAGCTTTGGGAAGGAGACTTGATGCCCTGCTGCTTTTGGCATCTCACCTCTGGGCTGTAAGCTACAGTTCCAGCCGGGGAATTAAATGACTAACATATTGAGAGGGATGATTTTGCCTTGGGTTCTTTAATTCTAATGGCATTTTAGGTGGAGAGTGACTCAGTGTCCCTCTTGTTTGGTAGCAGTTCAGTGGCATCTGTGAGGGGAGCTGGCAATCCGTATTGGTGTTGTTTCACCCAATCTAGAAGCTGCAGAGACCAAATGTCTGGAAGCACCAGGGCCAGCTGAATTGCCTGCCATTGCAGTACCTGCGTCATTGGCAGTGTCCTTGTTCTCTCTGGACTGCTCTTCACCTGTGGCACACTGTAGGTAGAGGGGTTCTAGGTTTTACTGTGGCTGTGATGGAGCAAATGGTTGCCAGATGGGACAATGAGTGGGACTGGTCCCTTTCCAGTCCCATGTTCCTATGGAACTTACCTTAGCAGGGGTAGTGTGTTTGGTGACCCCACTCTAGCCAATACTATCATTGAGCAGAAGGTTTCAGTCTCTTGGGTTGCCAGCATGACACTTTCACCCTCAAACATAACCATAAGAAGAGACTGTCTATTTAGTCTAGAGAAGAGAAGACTGAGGGGGGATTTAATTGCAGCTTTCAACTACCTGAAGTGGGGTTCCAAAGCGGATGGAGCTGGGTTGTTCTCAGGGGTGACAGATGACAGAACAAGGAGCAATGGTCTTAAGTTGCAGCAAGGAAGGTTTAGGTTAGATATTAGGAAAACTTTTCTCATTAGGAGGGTGGTAAAACACTAGAACGGGTTACCCAGAGAGACTGTGGAGTCTCCATCCTTGGAGGTTTTTAAAACCTGGCTAGACAAAGCCTTGGCTGGGATGATATAGTTGGGGATAGTCCTGCTTTGAGCCAGGGGTTAGACTAGATGGCCTCTTGAGGTCCCTTCCAACCCTCATTTTCTATGATTCTGTGATTCTATGTCTAGTGAATTTCCCACATGTTGGGCTGTGTGGATGTGAACCTGACATACAAATGGTCCCTTTTGGTTATCTTCTTTTTAGTGCCTCCAACCATCAGTGTCCCTAAAGGCCAGTCCACCATCACCGTGCGGGAGGGCTCCCGGGCAGAGCTGCAGTGCGAGGTTCGAGGGAAGCCCAAGCCACCTATCATCTGGTCCCGGGTAGATAAGGAAGCTCCCATGCCCTCAGGCACCATGACGGAGGAGACATATGATGGGAAACTGCGTCTGGAGAGCGTGAGCCGGGAAATGAGCGGGACCTATAAGTGTCAGACAGCCAGGTACAATGGCTTTAACATCAGACCCCGGGAAGCCATGGTACAGCTCAACATACAGTGTGAGTATCCCAGCATGACTCTGTAGCTCTGTACCAGTAGGCCAGCATGCATCAGGCTTTGATAACACCTAGGTGGGTGATGTATGTGCACTGCTTTCAGGCAGGACTGATATCCTTTACTGGATTGAGGGAGTTCTGTTTCATTCTGGTGATTCTGAAGGGTCTTCTTTACCTGTCATGTCCATGCATGAGGACAGCATAATTGAGACATGTCATATAGACAGCAATATATTCTGGGCAATGGTGGAGCCTGTTCTATTTGCTTACACTGCCTGTTGCTCCTCTGCAGTCTGGGTCACCTCAGTTCTTGCAACAGCATATGTGCGTGTGCATTATACATGCACAAATACATTAAAAGCACATTATTAAAGCTGCAAAGTCAACCACTCAGACATTGGCAAATGACAACATTAAGGTTGCTTGTCTAACCCTCATTCAGTCCTCTGGTGCATACCCTTGATGATGCCCTTCTTAATCAAACAGTTGCATCCTGTTTCTTCTCTAGGACACCTGTCTCATTCAGTGCACAGGGTGAATCTGCCCTGGGATGTACCAGGGGTGTAGTGAAGGATCCTGCTTCATTTGTTGCAGAGGCTGGAAAGTATATAGTGAGGGAGGCCGGAGACTGCAGGAAAAGAAAGGAAGGTTTCTTGGTTACAGCACTTGAATGTTGTCCTGGAAAACTGGATTCTGTCCCTGCCTATTAGTCTGTGGCATGCAATTAGTGACAGGTGGTCACCAATTGTGTGTTCCTTCTTGTCCAGATGCCTGACTTGAGAAGTGGTCTGATGCGCAGAAATACTAAGCACTCACAGCTACAACTGAAATCAGGGGTTGTGTGCTTTAAATATATGAAGTGCTATATAATACAGAGTACTGAGGTTCTAGACGTGCTAAATTAATGCAAACATTTTATTTTAGTTTCCCTGTGCCTTGGTCCTCCACCTGTAAAATGGGGATAATAATATCTATGTATAATGCTGTGAATGAAAAATCATTAAAGTTTATGAAGCACTCAGAAGATTGCCATGGAAAAGACCACTGGGAAATTAAAAATTATGCCTCCACAGTGGAGTCTGAATAGTGTTCAGTAAAAAAAAGGCATAGGCCATTCGTTGAACAATGAGGAGAAAACAAAATAGCTGCTCATTAAATGATTGCTATTCATTCTGTGCACTGAATGAGGTAGGGTCCTGTGGAAAATAGTATGTGGATCTTGTAATTAAAGGCTGTTTCCTAATGCACATGGGTATTGGATTAATACTGCCCAGGCAAACTTTATTCTGGCATTTTCTAACTCGGAGTTTATGATTGTGCAATATTAATAATATTGTTTTAGCATAGCTGTGTTTGTAATTTTGTAGGTTTTTTTACAGTGCAAACTAATTCTTCTACCCCCAAATTTCATTGTGTGGCACCATATTGACACCCTCATGATTCATTAGCCAGATTTGAACCGGATCAAACTTATGCCAGTTGAACTGACAGAGTATCTGATAGCAGTAGCAGGCTGTTATCCATCATGTGACTGGTACAAGAGGAGAATGGAATCGTTTTACAGATATTGGTCATGTTTTGATAGATGTATGGGACAGCCAGGAGTACAGAGTGATCTGTGCCTTCCCCTTAAGAACCCTGCTGAATAGTGGACTGGAGACAGTGTAGATAAGGAAAGCCTCGAAAGCACATGGGGCAAAGGTGGCTTGGTTATTTCACCTCCTGGATGGAAACTGAAGCCCTTTGGATAATATTAATTGTTGTGGCAAGGCCTGAGGCCATCCTTGTAGCTCCCCTCCCAAGGCTAATCCCATCAGGATAGCTTCGGTAGTGACCTCCTGTGAACACGCAGAATCATAGAAAAGTAGGGTAGAAAGGGACTCCAGGAGGTCATCTAATCCAAGCCTCTGCTTAAAGGAGAATCACCCTTGTGTAAACCATCCTAGACAAGGGTTTGTCTAATTTCATCTGAAAAACTTTGAACTACCCTCTCATACAGCTAGGAGGCACACTGTCTGAATCACCAAAAGCCACTAACTTGTCACAGGTGAAGCAGAGGGACAAGGGCACTATCAATATCCTGTTATAGCAAGGACAGGAAGTAATTGTTAAATACACTCAAGAAGTCCAAGAAAGAGGACCATGCTCCCTGCTACAGAGGAAGACCAACCCCCCACAAACCATGCCAATCTGACCAAGGTTTAATGTAACTCCCTACCACTGATCTGGAAGTGGGGGGAGTGGGATTGGTAGCAAGGATGCTGATTTGCACCAGCCTGCACCACCCCCAGCCCCTGACTAATGAAACTACATGCACTGGATTGAGTAGTTCATTAGACACTAGCTATGCTTTCCCCCACCTCCCCCTCTAGCTCCGCTTAGAAGGTGTGATGCTTAATCTGGTGACCTGGACAAAACTGACCAGACTTCAGTGTGACATATGGGAGACTGAGACTTTGAGATGTGCCAGGCACTGTGCAGCCAGAGGTGATATCTTTTATTAGACCAGCTAGACAGTTGCAGAAAAAAAAAATTCCCAGGCACTATGGGCACTTCGCCTATTCCAAGAATATTATGTCAGCTTTATGGACTGTTATATGACTCTCTGTGGGGCAAAGGGACATCACAGCAATGAAATTGAGGAATGGGAGAGAATTCATCTAAATTTTCAAGTAGGTAAACAAGTCTGGAGAAGTCCCGTCTACCCTGGGAGAAGTTGCATAATCTGGTTTGAAGTAGAAGAAAGAGCCTCCCAAAGATATGCAAATAAGGGATGTTAAACTTGTTTGGCCTCTTGAGCTGAATCCAGACTCACACCCAGAATTCTCAGCCTCTCGAGGAGCCCCACAGGTCGTATCTTTGACACCTATGATAGAAGGTGACCAAGCTGAGCTGGGGGAGGGTGTCACTCTCATTTGACCAAAAACTGATATGAGACTGCAACATAGATCTCATTCTGGAACAAAGAACTGACTAACTTGGGTACCTGCCAGGCCACCATGTGGACCTCTGGCAATAGCTGGTGAACCTAGCATATGTGTGGGCTGCTTATTGTTTTCTGATGTGTTTTCTTGGTAATGCTGTTGTCTTAAAATAAACAGTCCCCAGGCTTTGCAAAGGCTGGATGATCCCTAGTAAACTCTGTCATCACCCCTGACAGAGCAAGCAGGATGGCAGTCTCTAAGCTACAGTGAGGCTTTCTGGGGTGGTTCACGATGACTTGCAAAGGTGCAGCCCTGTATCTTGGTTTGAGGGGGGCATGTGTCTTCACCCCAGGGAGGGTCTGGCTGGGGGCCTGTGACCATAGCAGGTGGTCTTTGAGGAAGCCATGGAGTGGGTGGAGGTGCAGATAATACCGGACCAGTATCATCCTGCACACCTTCTGCTGCTGTTTTGCCTCCTCAACAGCTCCATCTAAAGACAAGCAATATTGAATGGATTCTGGTCCCGCCCCAATAATGTACCCAAAGTCAATGTGATCTATATGCAGTCCCCTAAGCTGTCCCCCCCCCCCCCCATCCTTTTCCCATCATGCTGCAAGCTCAGTAGAGAGTCCAAGTCCTGAATGGGCTCCTGGGACTGAAGTGACACCTGGAGATTGGCGTGGAGGCAGCTGGCCCGTCCCTGTTCAGTGCATAAGCTGAAGCCTTCCCTCTCTGGGGCTTCTCCATCTGTCTTCTTTAACCACCATGGAATTGACTAAGAAACAGAAGCAACCCCCTGCTGGAGTGCCCAGCGCCTTCCAGCTCCCTGCTGGAGAAGGAAATGGAGAAGTAAATGGTATGTTGGTTTAGTGAAGGGGGATAGGAGGGGGAAGCCAGAATTGCCCCTTGGCCTTGCTCCATTTTCTGCGAGGTCGGTTTCTTAGTCTATTCCATGCCCCTCTCTGGGGCGTCTCCGTCTGTCTCCTTTCACTACCATTGAACTGACTAAGAACCCAGCCTCTCGGAAAGTGGAGCAAGGTCAAGGGGCAATTCTGGCTCCCCGCCGCAACCTACCCCCCTTACAAAACCAACATAATGTCCGTTTCTCCATCCCCCTCTTCGGTGCTGGGCCCTCCAGCAGGGGGTTGCTTTGGTTAATTGAAATGCTGCTCTCTAGTACGGGCTGCTCATTAGTTTTGTAGCTTGCTCTGGAATTCTAATCTTGTTGGAAATGGGAATCGTGTGGCTTCTGAAGCCTCTGTGATAAGAGAGCTCCCCCCCCCCCCCCCCCCCCCCCCCCAGCCTGTTCCTTCTATCACGTCGGGGAGGGGAGGTGTCTGTCAGTCTGTATGTGTGTGCGTGTGCATGCATGTGCGAGTGCTGGAGTGTGTATGTGAGCTCCTTTTGAACCAGCTCACCCAAGGGAGATCAAATTCTGGGTGATAATGTGGCTGTTTTGTTGATTTGTTTTAAACCTAAAGTTGCAAAATCAATACAGCAGATCTGATTAGATGTCAGAACCTGTTTCTGTGTTTCTCTTCTCTTTTTTTTCTTCTTTTTCCACGCCTATAGTTGTGTATTGTAGCAAACCAGCTAGAAATGAGCTTTGGCAACAGTGCTGCAATATTGGAAAAAGAGAATGTAGAACAGAAACACCAACTGGCTCTCAAAAAGTGTTGTTTTTTTTTCTTTTTGGCTCCTTTTATTATTTATATATTTTGAAAGTGGGAGAAGTGGCCTCTCCTTTCACGCTTCAGGCTGGAATCAACCTAGATAGCTTGGTCAAGAGCTAGAGCTGCACTCTGGAGCTGCAGTAAAAGAGCAGGTTTATAGGGACACTCAGAGGCTCTTCCTGCTATGTCTAGGGTGAAAAATGTGTGTTTAGAGGCTGGGATTGTGAGTGTCAGTATTAATGAGGGGAAAGGAGCTCCAGATACAGCTTAGCATGACAGAGTCTCTTCCTTCCTTTGCCCCCTACCATCCCCATCTTTAAAATGGGAAGATATGGACTGATTTCATCAGGGATTTGTGAGACTTAATTAAAGATATAAAGTCCTTTGATATCTTTGAGATCTTTAAGTCAAAAAGGGCTATAGAAAGACAAAATAACAGCTGCAACAACAATAATATTAACAATAATTATTGTTATTAATAATGTATATATATTATTAATAATATATGATATATTAATGGCAATAATTGTTGTTGTTGTTGTTTATGTTCACAAAATTTGCTGGTCTGTGTTCAGGACATGACAGAGCAGTAGCCTAACTAGGCATAGGTGAGTGGGGCACCAGCTCTAGGTACCAGTTTAGAAGTGGGCACAAGAATGGTAGCTGCCTCTGTTTTGGGCACAAAAATTGCTTGTTACACCTCTGCAGTGGAGGTGTATCAAGACATCCTTTATGATGATGATGAACAGCACTGCTTCTCAGGCTTGTTTCAGGACTAAGTAGCTGCCCTCAGAAGAATTGCAGCATCTGCCATTGATACATGTTAAAATTAGGGACAGGTATCTGGTGCAGATAAAATCAGAGAGGGGGATGATTGGCAGAATATGGGCCTGAGTTAGAATGCCTGAAGAGTACAGTGGGGTTTGACAGCCAAAGCATGACTTTGGTTAATTTTCATAGATTTCATAGATTTTATTGACATTAGGGCTGGAAGGGACATTGGAAGATCATTGAGTCCAGCCCCCTGCCCCAGGGGCAGGTAGTCAGCAGGGGTCATAGGATACCAGCAAGATAAACATCCAAATGTCTCTTGAAGACGTTCAAAGTAGGTGCTTGAACCACCTCCGGCGGCAGTCTATTCCAGACCTTGGGGGCTCAGACAGTAAAGAAGTTCTGTCTTATGTCTAGCCTGAAACGGTCATGGAGAAGTTTGTGACTGTTCAACCTTGTCATCCCTTGGGGCGCTCTGGTGAACAGAGGTTCCCTCAGATCCTGGTGAGCACCTCTTATAAACTTATAGGCAGCCACCAGATCACCCCTGAGCCTGCGCCAGATCATCTCAGAGAGAGAGAGGAGCAGTAAACAGAATCTGATCTAGACCATGCATCACATCCCAAATCCAGCAATTACATAATATCTAATTATGACAAATACTTGACTACTGGTTTCTAATGATCATAGAAACGGAACGAAAAATTTTTCTTCATCCTAAAATGACAGAGGTTCCTCTAAACTCCAGCCTCTTTGGAATGACTGTCTTTTGAAACAGCTGATTTACTAGGAGGACATGACATTTGCTTTATTAGATCCTAGGGCCACGGTCTGATGTAAATATCACTTCCCTGAGTACACTCCCCTGCAGGGATGGTATTATGTCCTGAAAGCCAAGTCCAGTTTTTAAGATGCAGAGCAGCCCTGTCAGAATCAAGGAGCATGTAGACCAGTTTTCTCTTTTTCTTCTCTACCGTACCTGATCACTGGTCCATCTGCTATAGTTTCTTTCCTGATGATGTGCTGGATCAGACCAGTTTTTCTAATCCAGCTGCCCTGGCTCTCATAATGGCCAGTACTTGGTGCTGGAGAATTAACAAGGTACCTAACAATGCGCCTGACCCTGTGGGTGAGAATCCCTTCCTCAATGCTACAGGTCCTCAGTTTGCGGAGGAGAACTGGTGTCCCGTGTACCATAGATTGTCATTCTTCCTTGAGCTAAGGTCCAAAGATCTATTACAAAAGGTTTTTTAGCCAAGTTGGGGGCAGAACCAGGCCCTCCAGGCACAGGTAGCTGGAAAATGCTTTACCTCCTTAAAGTTCCCTTCAGCTTTTTCCTCCTCCAGGGCTTTTCTGAAGGAAATTCCATAATGTATTTCAAGTTATTAGGCTCACAGTTTGGCTTGATAACACGTCATTTACGTTCTACTAATGCTCCAGGGCAGTGTCTGAATTATGGGGAGATGTGTCCCCTCCTTTTCACTCCCCCTTCTGAGATGTTTGAAGCAGTTGGAGTCTGAAGGCTTCAAGGGAAGAGGCAGACTGAGAAAAGCCAGAGACAAAAAGAAGGGTTTGTGTCTTCTACTCCCCTCCCCTTACCAAGTGTCTCATTGGAGCTAGCTGCAGTTTTCATCTCACAGCCCAGTCCAAGAAGGGTCACCTCAGCTCCTCTTTCCCAAGCAGGAGAGGAGCTAGAGAAGAGTGGGGAGCCTGGCTCTGTAAGGAAAGATGTATCCCAGGCCTCAGAGGGAAATAAGATGGATAGAATTGGAAGTATGGATATGAAGTGATTATTGTTCTCCAGGGCTGCAAACAAAAAGTCGGCAAGTAGAATTTAACTTACTGGCTGGTGCAAACTCCATAGCTCAATTGTTGTGTTAAACCAGTGAGAGATAGTCGAGTGGCCATCACTCAGGAGGGCTTAATTCTGGGTAGACAGGTCAGAAGGTCATGTCTCTAAAGTTCAATATTCAGTGTTCTCAATGCAATGTTCTCAACATGTCCATAAGAAGGAAGCTTTGTGCTAATCTCAGCCTCAAATACCCCTGGGATATTAGCCTTACCCACTCCCACAGTGTCACAGAGCATGGCTTTGGGCCCTCATTCTGCTCCTTGTGGCACTAGTCGGACTGAACCTCTGCAGGAGGTGTCCTTATATTACCAGTCCATTTGAGTAGGCATTGCAATAGTTACCCACCAATAAAAGGAGCTGTTATTTGAAGTTGGGAAGTTTCTCCAATGAGAGAGAGTATTGAGCTTTCAAACCCACCATTTGGTCTTCTTAATTGTCATAGCATGCATCCCCTAAACCAGGTGTGTCAACCATACAGTCCATAGGCTAGATCCAGTCCACAGGGCTGCCTTATTTGGCCTGTTGAGCTACTAGCAGGCCTCCGGAAGTTGGGGAATGTGGCCAAGGAGAGTGACCTAATGCCGAATCCAGGGCTCTTGGGTCCTAGTGGATGTGGCAGTCAATGGCAGGAGGGCAGTTGAGGGCAGATACAGCTTTGGTCACCATCCAGATGCTTCACCCACAGGGCATAGGGCCATATGGCAGGAGCTGGAGCTGTGCCATGAGCCCCAGGCTGGAGATGGAGCTGCTGCTGTCATGTGCCCCAGGCTGGATCTGACCCACAAAGATCCCTGTGGTCCAGATCCAACTCAGGGTACAAGGTGAGTTGGAAAACCCCATACTAAATAAATTCAAGAAATTTCTCCTTCAGTTAATCATTAAAATCCAGTCCCCAAGAACAGTGACACTAGACTATCCCGTCTTCTGTTTGGAATGTGCTAGTCGGTCATGACTTCACCAGATCTTGCAGATTGGTTATTCAGTCTTATCCAGTGCCATTTCTATGCCCTTCAGTCTCCAGGGTAAGGTGGAGCTATTTATATACAATCTACCTGATTTTGGATGCTTGTATTTGATGAATGATCCAATTTACCTTCCTCTGGGCACACTGCTATGTAAACCCCATGGTAATGGATCTGTGTACCTTCTGTGTACCTTAGTTTGGAGAAGTGTCAGAAAATTTATCTGTGCTAGCCTGAAAAATTTTCTTTCTTATGATTAATATGGTTCTCAGATCCAAGCCACCTTGTGAATGAATGGCCCATCCAGAATAGAGTGAGAATCCTGACATCTAAGGATTTGGTTTGTTGCCACAAGGCAGAATTTACTGTACTTTGCAATAGGGAAATTGTTGCATTTTTCCTCAAAGTGTGCTTAACACAGTTTGTAATTTAAGAAAGTAGATTTAAATTATTCTGGCTGCAGACATTATCACAACTACTGGGAGCTTCAGTAAGCAGAGCTTTTCCCTGCTGCCCTTGACTAACTTGTCTGGTCCTGCCCTGAAGCTACAAACTGTATGAAAAACCCGATGTAGCAGATCTGTGGACCTTATTACTCAAAGAAAGGAAATGTACAGGTAAGCACGGATAAATTTCCCTATTCTAGCTCATGCACCTCTAAATGTTATTCCTGGTCACACACCATTGACTCATCCCTCTTTGGTATCCTGCTGAACAGTTTGCAGAGCTGTACATCAGGCGAGTAATAGTCTGCATCAATTTCACCTGTTATCTGTGTAGCTAACAGGAGAGCAGAAAGGAAAGGAGGGGTGATACAGTAAATAAGGAAGAAGCATCGGTGGATCTACACAACTAGAAATTGAATGCATTATGCTCTGCTTCAATCAGCTGTTGAAATCATCTCTCAAGTTTGGAGTCTTTAGCTGGTGCCCTGCCTCCTCTAAGCTACAAGTGTAGATATTAACAGCTCCATTAACATACTCTTGAGACTTCCTGGCACAGAGTCTTCCTACAATGTGATTAGCTCCTGTGAGCTCCTGGCACCTCTTGTTGAGGATTTATGGGTGGGTAGTCTCAGGGAAAATAGAGCATGCCTCAGGTCTGGGATACTTGACCTCTGCTGATATGACTCATCTCTGGGAAGGCTCCAAGCAGGCTTGTCCCTTACGCTAGGTCTGGCTATCCAGGCTGGATTTTGGAGCCATCTGCTAAGAATCTCAGATTTAGCTGGTCTTATTTATTAACATGTTTATGTATTGTGCCTTTTAATTTCTCTCATCTGATGAGAGTGCATTTCTCAAGTTAACTGTGGGTCAGAAGATGGCTCCACCTGTACCCATTTCACCTCCTATGGTGCTCCCATTTCCCAGAGAGACCAACCACTGAGAGACGGACCTCTTACAAACTCCATTAAGGCCAGTGGCTTAACTGGGGTTGGGTGATTGGGGCACCAACCTAATGAGGGTGACTCCAGGTTCTTCTCCCTACTGCAGTTCATCCCTCTAGTCCATGCTGTCTCTTGCCCATTGCCCCCTGCTCTCTCTCTGCTCTCTTTGTCTCATGACCTCATTGCAGCCACTACTTTTCTCACTTCACAATTCACTGCTTGTGGCAGCTCATGAAAGGGAGCATGATAGTGAGAAAACAGCCCTCAGCACAGAGCAGGGAAGGCTAGGATGGCAGCGGGCAGGTTGGGCATTGCAGAGATGCACTTCAGGGATAGAGGAGTAGGGCAGAGAAGGGAGAAACAGGCTCAATATGCACATCATGATAGTTCTGTCTCTGAGCAGGGCTTTTTTTTAATGAAACATCTGCATGAGCAAAAACCAGCTGAGATCCTGGGAAGCTGTAACTTTCTTAAAAGCCCTGAGAAAAAGATGCCTTGTACCCCTCCAAGCTGTTTGCAACCCAAGGGACTGTCTTTATGTGACGGAGAAGAATATTTCTGGGGGCAGAGCCTTGGACAGGTTCTCTTTACATTTAATTGCCTCTTCTCTTTACAAGAGATGTGAAGACTGATCCTGCAGTCTGCTCCCCAGCCTGTTTGCCATGGACATTCCTCCCATATTCACTTCATGGCCACATGCTAGAGTAGTGATGTATATGGCGTGTGGTGGGCCAGTAGGGGGCGCTCCTGCGTTGAGCCACCCACCTCACTGTGCCCGATCACCTTCCAGGCTCTGAGTGCCTCCCTGGGGGTGCCTCACGTCTGGCCGAGCCCCTTCCTGGAGCACACCCACTAGCCTGGGGGTTCCGCTGCCACCACCCAGGGCTGCGCTTGATTCTGGCTCTGCGCACCCTGGGAAACACAGGCCTAGTAGCCCTCGAGGGTACTTGATTCACTTGAAGAAGTTGGGATGCTTCCCTCAGTCAGAAGCAAAAGTAGTGGTCTCCCTTAGTCCAAGGGGAACCCAAGGCATAATCTAGACCCACTCTCAATAAGTCTCCCACACTAGGTACAAAGGAGAACTTTATTGGTTACAGAGGGTAGGGTTAAAATAGGGTACAGGGTAGAGCAATATCAGAGAAATCCCATAGAGCAAACTCCCCTGGGTGGGTAGCCTTTGATCACGCATCTGAGTTACTGCAAGCTAAATATCTAGTTAGATCTCAGGTAGCTTACTCACAAGTGTCATCCAGAGGCAGGTGGAGATTCCCTCTGGAGGCAGGCAGTTCCTTGATCATGAGTTTTGAGAGAGAGAGCAAGTTTCAGATGGTCCAGCTCTTCTCCTTCTCCGAGTCTTCCTCGTGGCTGCTGCCCCCTTCTCCTGGGCAGTCCTTAACTTTTATAGCCCTTGTGACCTCATTTACCTGGTCCAATGGAGGCCAGCACCTGTCGGCTGTCAGCCAACCAATTTGAAATGCATCACTGGTTGCTGGGCAGACTGGCAGTTCCTAGCTCCCCAGGGAGCAAGCCCCTCACCCAGGCATGTGATACCAGTCACATAGGCGGAGGGAGCAGGTTTCCCCCCTCCCTCAGGAATGCATCTATCTCATGTTACCTAAAGAGATAGGGTAAAGTGTGCATCCTCTGCTGGGCCCATCCTAATCAAATTGTCACAGAGCAGAGTTTTTGGGGAGAAACAGAGGTGGCCTTCTGCCCCATATGGTTTAGGTGAATAGACTGAGGTTGGGGGATGCTAAGTGAAAGCCTTCTCTAGCCCAGAGTTTCACTACTTCCTTTATTCATACATTTCTGATTAATGATGCTGTGATCAGCACCCAGCTCCTGCACCTAGAAGCATGCTTCACAGAGTCTGTGGGTTTGGGTGTGTGTACACACAATCAAAATCCACTGCCCTTTGCTAAAAAGAATCAGGACTGCTTGGCTGCTTTGTTGTGTCTATATTGTTAACAGTGGGTGGACACTTACCTTCGGCTCTACTGGCAACAGTCTGCACTGCTGGGGTAGGGCTCAGTTCTGTCCCTGGAGACAACCAGCAGGCCTTAGGTGGATATAAGTTTGGCATGATATCCAGGGAAGCTGTATCTTTGGGACCTCGGTGACAGGGACATAGAGAATCCTTATGTTGGTGCTTTGGATTGGCTTTGAGAAGCGGCTGCATCAAACCTTCCGAAACAGATGACTCAAATAGGTGTAACACCTTGCTATTACTAAAGCATCGGCCTTGCCCTCCTGCTAGCCATGTATGGGGGGGGTGCTATTGTAGCACAGTAACCTGTTGCACACTGGGCGCATCAACATGAGACGCTACGGTAACATAGCATCGGTGGGCACAAACGGTGTAGCTGCAGCTACTTCACCGTAGCGATGCACTCCCTCCGTATAACGTATCACTACGACAACATAGCACCAAAAATAACTGTGTGCTGCTGGCACAGCACAGTAATGGCTGTTACTGAGCCATCAATTAGGACTTCCTTTGGGAAGAACAGCGCCATGGGGGCATGTGTAGACACACCCATTGTCAACCTTTTGTGCATGGACAACGCTGCCTTTTTCCCCATTATGGTGTTTGCAGTCTTAGCTTTTGCAGATCAAAGCCAGAGTGAACACCCAGAGTCCCTGACCATAATATTCAGAGCTTGTGGGCCAGCATGGGGCAGGGCTTGCATTTCAAAGAGACCTGGGTGGATTTCATTTTGTCTAAATCTCTCGCTCTGATGGGATGTGTGTTAATTAGATCTCTCCTGGGGTGGTTTCAGCATGGTGATTCCTGGGAAATGTTGTGTTGGCCCTCAAGGGCATTTTTTTGGGAATTCCTCCTCATGCAGCAAGCTCATCTTCCTGGTTTCTTTACATAATTGCGGTGTACCTAAATGAGCTTATACAGTGCTGTAGTCAGTAGAGACAAGACTGATGTGTGTAAAAACAGGTGTCTCAATAGTAGCAAGTTCTGAACGTTCTGAAATTGTCTTGATGGCGTACTTCAATTCGCTGTGGAACGGACTCCTTAGCTGCTCACAGGATGCGCCATGCACTTCAATGAGCTTAGGAGACTAGTGGGGGAGGCACTAAGGGCCCAGAAGGTAGAGGAGATGGGAGTCCATGAGGGATGGTCGTACTTTAAAGGGGCAATCCTCCACGCCCAAAGGATAACAGTCCCTGAGAGAAGCAAGGCGGGTAAGAGTGCTCAGAAACCCCCTTGGCTCAGCAAGGGCATTCAGGAATGCCTGAGGACTAAAAGGGAGGCGTACAACCAGTGGAAGGGAGGGGCTATCACCAAGGAGGAGTCCTCCTCCTCGGCCCGGGAGTGTAGGAGGGCTATTAGGAAGGCCAAAGCAGAGATGGAACTCACGCTAGTGTCCAGGATTAAGGACAACAAAAAGTCCTTTTTCAAGTACATTGGGAGCAAGAAGAGGGCACCAGGCAATGTAGGGCCCCTGCAAGACACAAACGGTAATCTGGTGGCCACGCCAGACAAGAAAGCTGATATTTTTAACAGTTTCTTTGCCTCTGTTTTCCTGAATAGGGACCGGGATATCCCACCTACCAGAGGTAGGGACAATCTTGGGGATAGCTCTATCAAGGCTTCAGTCAGTGCAGATGTAGTTAGGGATCTTCTGGAAGGGCTAGACATTTTTAAATCTGCAGGTCCAGATGCCCTCCACCCAAGGGTGTTGAGGGAGCTGGCAGGGGTCATTGTGGAGCCCTTGGCCTGGCTGTATGAGCATTTTTGGTCATCTGGCCAGGTGCCGGGGGATTGGAAACTGGCTAATGTGGTCCCTATTTTTAAGAAGGGGAGGAAGGAGGACCCAAGTAATTATAGGCCTGCAAGCCTCACCTCGGTGCTCGGGAAGCTCTTGGAGAGAATCATCAAGGAGCACATCTGTGTAGGGCCAGCAGGGGAGATCATGCTCAGGGGCAATCAGCATGGGTTCACCAAAGGCAGGTCCTGCCAGACCAACCTGATTGCCTTTTACAACCAAGTAACTAAATCCTTGGATGATGGTGTCGCTGTGGACATAGTCTTTCTAGACTTTAAGAAGGCCTTTGACACTGTCTCTCACCCCATCCTCATCAATAAATTAAGTGACTGTGGCATTGATGCCTGCACAGCTGGATGGTAAAAAATTGGCTGTTGAGGTGCACCCAGAGAGTAGTGGTAGACGGGATGTACTCAACCTGGCAAGATGTGAGCAGTGGGGTACCCCAGGGCTCAGTCCTCTGGCCTGCACTGTTTAACATCTTCATCAGCGACTTCGACAAGGGGATGGAAAGAACACTGTCCAAGTTTGCTGATGACACTAAGATGTGGGGCGAGGTAGACATGCTTGAGAAAGAGAGGCTGCAACTAAATTTAGACAGACTACAGAAGTGGGCAAACGAGAATAGGATGGGGTTCAACATAGATAAATGCAGGGTGCTACACCTTGGGAGAAGGAATCCACAGCATACATACAGGCTGGGGAGTTCCCTTCTTGAAAGCACAAAGGCGGAAAGGGATCTCAGAGTCATTATTGGCTCCAAGATGAACATGAGCTGCCAATGTCAGACCGCAGCCAGCAAGGCCAGCCATACCTTGTCATGCATCCAAAGGTGCATCTCAAGCCTGTCCAGAGAGGTGATCCTCCCCCTCTATGCGACTTTGGTCAGGCCACGGTTGGAGTATTGCGTCCAGTACTGGGCACCGCACTTCAAAAGAGATGTGGCCAGCCTGGAGAGGGTTCAGAGGAGGGCCGCCCACTTGGTGAGAGGGCAGCAGGACAGGCCCTATGAGGAGAGACTGAGGGACCTGAACCTGTTCACCTCAGCAAGAGGAGGCTGAGGTGGGGGTCCTGGTGGCTGCCTACAAGCTCATCACGGGGGATCAACAGCAAATAGGTAGAGCTCTTTTCTCCCCAGCACCACCTGGGGTGACAAGGAACAATGGTCATAAGCTGATGGAGAATAGGTTTAGGTTAGAGATCAGAAGGCAATATTTTACCGTTAGGGTGGCCAAAATCTGGAACCAACTTCTCAGGGAGGTGGTCCTCGCCCCTACCTTGGGCATATTCAAGAGGAGTGTGCCCGCCTGTGCTCTATTAGGCATTCCCGAGCAGCCTTTGCCCGGGCAGTTGATCTGGTTTGTCCCGGGCCTGCAGGTGGACCCCAGAGGTTACCTCGGCTGATCAGGAGACCCCCTTAACTCGCCTGCCACGACTTTGGATGGATCCTCAGTGGAGGGGGTCTCCTTCGAGGGAGCCTCCAGGGTCGTCACGCCTCTCGGCGGGCACTCACGGGGCTCCGACCTCCCCTACACCCCGGCCAAACGCCACCTTCTGCCACGGGTTTTCAAGGCTCACTTTACCACTGGCCCCTACTTGTTTCTTCACCCGGACTTCCCGTTGTTCGCCGGCGGTGGGACCTGGTGTCCTGGGCTGGGCTCTGGCACAAGGCTGAAAGGCTCTTAATTTCCGCCGCCCTCACCCTTATTCTAACACCCTCTGTGACACCACATGAAATACCCACCACCATGATTGCCTGAGGGGTGCAACCATCAGGCCAGAAGGGGTCTAGAAGGAAAGTAGAGTGTCCCAGCCCATGGGGCCCTGTGCTTCCCCAGTGCCCCTCAGCTCCCGGCTTCCCTGTAGCTGCTTTCTCTGCCATCCTCACTGCTGGCTTTTCAGCCGGCTCCTTCGTCGGTTTCTTCACCGGTTTCTCTGTCGGCTCCTCCGCCGGCTTCTCTGCCAGGTCCTTTGCCAGATCCTCTGCCGAGTTTGCTGCTGGCTCCTCCTCCAGCTTTGCTGCCCGGTCCTTTGCCAGCTCGTCTGCCGACTTTGCTGCCGGGTCCTTTGCCGGCTCCTCTGCCGGCTTTGCTGCCAGGTCCTTTGCCGGCTCCTCTGCTGACTTTGCTGCCGGATCCTCCACCGGGTCCTTTGCCGGCTCCTCCGCTGGCTCCTCTGCTGGCTTCGCTGCCGGCTCCTCCGCCGGCTTCGCTGCCACTGCTGCAGCTGCAGCTGCCTTCGCCGTCCCGGGTTGTCAGCCGCCTCAGGTGCGTGCTGCTCGCCTCGGTTCTTCCTGCAGGTTCTCTGGTAGCCTGCCAGCCTCCTGCACCCTCGGGGTTTCCCTTTATTTCCGCTGGGTGGTGTCCCTTGCTGACATCACCCGGCCCCAGCTGAATATGGGCACGGCTAATGAACCGTGTGGGCAGTTTTCCAGCATGCACTCCCCTGCTCCTTCCAGCCCCTGTGAATGGTAAGTAGGGGCTTTCTTCCCCTTCTATTTTGGCCTGGGGTTCCCCTATAACCCTGGCATCCCCTCTTCTAAACCGGCGTCCCGGGGACAAGGAGGTTGGACGATCACCTGTCTGGGGTCTTGTGAACCCAGCATTCATTCCTGCCTGTGGCAGGGGGTCAGGCTAGATGATCTGTTCAGGTCCCTCCTGACCCTAGCTACTATGAAACTATAAGGTATATGTCTTGCATCCCAGTAGCACGTGGATTCCCAGGAGTGATGGGTATAGGAGCCAATCTGCAAGTAGGTGGGCAAAGCTTGTGTATCCTGAGCTTAGCACCAAACACATTGGAGCCACAGTGCAGGAGGCATATTGCTGCTGCTGTAGTGGCTCATCGGCTTATTGGGTATTACCCAGGAAGCAGCTCCTGTCTGCTGACCCCCAGGCCAGGGCTGTCAGGGCTCTGGGAGAGAGAAGTGCTGCTCCCGCTCACATTCCTTGGTTGGGGTAAGCAGGGGTTCCCAGTTGTCCTCTCCCGAGATGGTGGCTCTGGCTTTGGATTTAGGAAATAGCAGGGAAGGTAGAAGTGTCTCTGAGACAGGGGATGGGAGTGCTACGTCAGCTAGCATCCTTCATAGCTTCTGTTCGCTGATTAGCATAAGACCAGTAAATATGTTTGCAGCTGTAATGAATGAAGACTTGATGTGCAAGTTCTCAGGCAAGAGAGAGATTGTATTCATTTTTTTTCAAATGAGAATTGATTTAAATCTGTCAATCCATTTTTTGGTCATTGAGGGGGAAACAAATACACTTTCAATAAGCTGTCTATATCCTGCTTTTTGATCAGACTCCCTAGGGGAAAAAGGACCTCCTGTTGTAGAAGAGACCAACAGACAGAGAGCCAAGCCAGGCAGGAAAGGAGAAGCAAAAGCCTTATAAAGAGTGTGGACTGAAAGCAAGGACTCTTGTCTTCTCTGCTTCTTCAGTGCTTAGCACGGTATGGTCCTCACTTGTCTGAGGCCCCTCTGCACTTCTAGGTGACTAATATTCCAATGCATAGGATATTCCTGTGATTTTATTGCTTCGGTAGTTCTTTTCCCCTCAAGACCTGACTACAGTTGAACTGGTTGAGATAAAATAAAAACCAGAATCATCCCTGAAGCTTAGCTCCAGAGCTGAACCCACACAGCACCTCTTTGAGGATTGTGAATGTTCAGTTCTGAAGGGGGAGCTTTATAGCTGGGACCTGTCTCTAATCCTCCCAGGTATGGAGTGTTTCCTAGATCTGGTTGATTGAAGATCAGCTCCCCCGTTCATTTCCCTGAAGGTGAGCGTGGAAGACTGCTCTCAGTTCCTCGTTCTTTGGGCTGGGAGCCTGTCCAGGAAAAAGGGTGTTTGTTCTCTTGCTGTGGGTTGCTGCCAGCTCTTTGCTGCCAGAGCCTGGAGAGAGGAGTATTGAAGAGGGGGAGTCACTGGACTTATTGGAGGAGCAGGGGAAGAGGAGATAATGGGAAAACGTTGGAGTCTGTTGAAAGACTACCAAGAATCCTCCACCTCTGCAAAAGAGCCTCAGGCATGGTACAGATAACACTAGGGCAAGCTGCTGGCTGGTGGCCTAAGTTATGGTGAGCCTGAAATCAGTAGGGAGGGAATATTTGGATTTGGTGACCCTGAGAGCTGTAGTTGAAACCCAGCCCAGCCTTAATCCTTCTCCGAGAAGCAAGCAGAAATGGCATGCTGCTGGAGCTCACCAGTGGTGCTATGCTGGTAGCTTTGCTGTTGCCCCCTATTGTAGAGCTTAAGCAGCTGTGGGCTGTTTAGCTGGGCCTGGAGGCAGCACACAAGAGACCCTCAAGTGACATCCCTCACCTTCTTTGTGAGGAGACAGGAGGAAGTCAGTAAAGCTGAGCTGTTTCCTCCAGAACCTGCTGGAGGACTCCAGCTGGCATCTGAAGGGAGTCTTCAGAATATCAATTGCCGCTCTTAGAGGGGGTTGCATCTGAGGGGGGTTATACAGGGGAGACCCCCTGAGACACTCCCAGTATGAGCAGAAACTCTAATAGCAAGCTAAACATCTGGAGAGGATTTCTGAATGCTAATCAGCCATGACCACTTCTGACCCAGAGTTCTGGAACGGCCCCAGTTACATTCGCCCAAAGGGAAACTGTTTGCATTCAAATTAAATTCCAGAGGTTCTTAGAGAATCTTTGGCAGCTTGGCAGGTGCAGTGTCTTCTCTGCTTTCCAGTTCATGCCAGGGCATTTGTGCTGGGACTGCCAAAAATCTCAGCTCTTCAGGAAGGTCCTAAGATCTCAGTTTCTCTGGAAGAGTGTGTGGGGTTTTTTAAAGCTCCCTATAGGAGTTTCAGACCTATCCTTTTCTGGCTTGTCCAGTCTCTAATTGAGATGGAAATTCCAGGCAATCAGAGCCATCATTTTCTCTGTGCACAGAAATTTTGCTTTTTGTGGTTTGTGTGGGCTCTAATTCCCACCCCTTGTTCCCTGCTGTACATACATTTAATCCTGTCTTCAGATTTCATCTATGGTTTGGAGTTTAATTGGTCTCCAAAACTCAGATAAAGCTGTCAAGTTTCTTGTGAGAATTGATCGAGGCTGTGTATCTCATATGATTTTGCTGCAGAAGCCACATTGGTTCCGGCGATTGACTGGCAGAGCTGAGTTTCATGTTTTTATGCAGATCTGTTGCATTTCATATGGTTTCAGGCTTGACTCTGAAAATTAAGCATGGCTCTGATCACACCTGATAGTAGAAAACCAAAGAAGCTTCTCATTACTGTTGACTGGGTGGAATCCTGTCTCTGAGCCTGACTGTTTTCTGAGCTGCCGCAGGGAGGGGGAGTCAGGGAGAGGATGAACATGCCTCAGACCTTGTTAGAAAGGGCGTATTCTGCATTGTCCCCTATGGATGAATGTAGAGTAGAAGTGATGGGTGATCTGAAAGCTGTTCCAGCCAATTCCGTGCAGCCCCAGGAAACGTGTTGTAACCTTGCCATGCTTCAGATTGGATGAGCTCTGGAAACCTCACCTATTGTAAACATATGGCAACTTGGGGTAGGGCACATAATATGTTTAATTTAGAATTTAATCCAGAGGGGAAATCAGGGAGACACATGATGCATAACATTCACCCCCTCAAGAGATGCTGCTCTCTGATGTGAAGTTATTTCTGAGGACTTTCAGAAATAAACTTATTCTGGAGAACTTTACCACAGTATACATGCTGTGTGTCCATTACCATTCTCAATTCCACTCTGGGGTAGCTGTTCAGTCAGTGCAAGCCAGCTACCTCACCATCATCTAGTGGCCAGCTGCTGCACTAGGGCCTACTTGGCTAGCTACATTGGGAGAGCTGGTTGCATTAGTGGGCACGTCTACATGAGATGCTAACAGTACAGTAGGATAATAATACTGCATAGTAGCATGTCACAGCACAAACAGTACTAATATGCTACTGTGTAGTACTAGTAGTACCACTTAAAAGGCTTCGCCGGCACTACTGTTCCTTAACTGTGGTTACTGTGCATTTATTTAGTACTTAATTATAGAAGTACTAAATTAAATGTGCAGCAACTACTGTGCATTAATGAATGTGTAGGCACACCCACTACAGAATAAATTAACTGCACAGTAATGTCTGAAGTAGATTATGTTGGAATAAATGTCTGCACCAAATCCATGTGGCATCTGATAGGTGTTGGCTGTCACACCAGAATTAAGGCAGGTCCCAGACCATGGAGGGCTAGGTCCAAATGCTGTAAGTGAAAATGACATTTGCACTGATCGGGGATTTCCTTACCAAGTGCTTAAAGCAAAGAGACATTTTACCATCCTAATTGCAATCTAGAATGTAGTAGCTAATAACTCTTTAATGCAATATAGATAGGCTTAATAGTGATGGTCCTGCTGGGATTTCCTTAATGGTTCATAGCATATGCATAATACACGGCCTCCTGGCCAATTACTTGTTGTGCTGTAAAATGGGAGACTGAAGCTTTGCGGGAATGGAGGGAGAAGAAGCAGTGCTCAGTGTCTGATATTTGCTAGAGAGATCATAAAGGAGAATTTGAAGAGAGGAGATAGCAACAGCTGCTGGTGCCTGAGGAAAACATAGGGATACCCTGGGGCAAATTTGCCTGGGGTTTTCAGTGGGTTTCCAAAAAGAAATCTCCCCCACCCCCCACCTCCACCACCTTCCAGAATTGCAAATAGCTTCATTTGTGTTTGCAAAAATCTTTTCAGATGCACAGGCAAGTCAGTGGTGGGTTTCTAGGAATAAAATGAAAAAAAACCCCAGCTCATTTTTACATGTGAACAGAAGGTTTTGTCTGAGCAAACTGGTACACAGCAAACATTAGGACACTATTCTAGTAATGGTCTCACTGCTAGTATACAGAGATCACACCTGCCTTCCAATTCCTACTTGATACTCTCTTGCTTGTACATCCAAGTGTCGTTCACTTTCTTAGCTATGGCAGTGCACTGGGAGCTTATATCCAGTTAGTTATTGTGGCTCTTAACTCCTTCTCAGAATCACTTTGGCTGTGGCTATAGCACCTCTTCCTGCAAATATGGTGTACATTCTTTCCTAGATGCATGACCTTGCATTTTGTAGTGTTAAAAGGCAAGTTGTTCAGATGAGTGAATTTTACCAAGCAATCCTAGGTGGCCTGTATAATTGACCTGTCCGTATCATTATTTACCACTCCACCAATTTTTTGTGTCTTCTGCAAATTTTACCAGCAATAGTTTTAAATTATCTTCAATTGATAAATATATTGAATAGTGTTGGACTAAGAGATCCTTGTGAGACCTCTGTAGAAAACCCCCCATTGTGTGATAATTTCCCATTTACAATTACTTTTTGCATTCTATTAGTTATCTGCTTTTTAATCCATTTAATATGGGTTGCATTGATTTTGTATGCAGCTAATGTTTTAATCAGCATGCCATGTGGGACTAAGGCAAACGCCTTCCAGAAATCTAAGCATATTATGTCAGCATAGTCACCTTCTTCCACCACACTTGTGATCTCATAAAAATATCCAGATTGTTTGACAAGCCTGATTTTTCTATTAAACCCTGAGGGCTGGCATTAATTAGTCCACCCTCTTCTAATTCTTTACTGATTGCCTCCCATATCAGCCTTTCCATGATTTTTCCCAAAATCAGAAAAAAAATTAAAAAGGTTTCCTGATGTTTGGCTTAAATGTTCCTTACTTTAAGTGCATTTCTAAGTCCCCTGGCCAGATGACCTTCCCCCTATTAGACATCTAAGTGGATTTAGGTACCTAAATGCAATCCTTTCTTCATGAAAAACTGTTCATTCAAAAGGTGGGAAGGCCCTTCTCTTCCAAGCTGATTTTTTGTGACTTTGTTTTGAGATTAAATCACAGTACATTACAAAAATGGATGCATTCATGTATTTTCTGGGACTTGAGTAGGGTGCAGTAGGATCACACTTATTTAGCTGTCTAATAGGTAGAGTGGGAGCTGGCCTTTCTTTCAGATACTTGCAGACTATTATCTTATCCCTCTTTGCCTCTGCTGTGACTTAGCACCCATATATTAAGCTTCCCTAATCTTTTTCCCCAAATAAGGCTTCTTCAATCATTTTTCTTCTTTCCTGAACTCAAAGGAACCTGTCGCTCTTGTACTGAGGGGCACCTGGAATCTCACTGGCCCTTCACAGAGAAGGCAGTCCTTTCCCTGCTGTAGGGTGGGACACCTCTGACATTGAGCCTCCAGCATCTGTCTACACAGTGCTGAATCCTTTGCGGATTCTCCCCTGCACTGCGTTGACTGCAGCTCACTGCTGTGATGGGAAAAAGCTTGACATACATTGTCCAAACTAAAAAAATTGCTGTTTTCGCACTGCTGAGTGCCTTGAGTGATAGGGATGCCATGCCCTCATCTACCACAAGGAGGTTTGGAAATCTAAATGCTGTTCTCCAGAAGGTAAGACAAGTGTACCACACTGGGGGAAGAACCACGGAAGAGCTGATTCAGATCAGAAACCTGGATCCTGAGCTTTGGTGCTGTTAGTGAGAATAGGAGAGGCCCTGCCCTTATTGAGAAGAGCTTGGGATGACAATGACTGGAGGTTTGTTGGATATACTCAAGCCAGTATTTCCCCTTACCCATCTTTGACTGAAATGGGTAGGGAGAGAGAGTGCCAGCCTGCTGCTGTGAAATGTATTTCCTGCCCTTTGCTTTGCTGGTTTCCCTCTGCTACAGATTAAATCCTCTCCACTTGACATTAAAAGGGTGTCTCTGCAAGGAACTGCTGCCTACGCACTAAGTGGACTCAGCTCCTTTGAGAGGTTCTTTTGATATCAGACCAGTCTCAAATCAGTCACTGGAGAGGCCTGGCAAACCAAAAGTCCAGGCACGCTTGCCTGGTGAGCAGACTCGCTAATAAATTTCACCCTCCAAGCCTGAGTGGAGAGGAGACGAGACAGAGCTGCTGGCCAGATGGGGAGGTCGGGGGAGTAGGCAGCTGTCCTTGAATGGATGCCAGTTCTGACACCAGCCTCCTTCCTGTACCCTCTGCTGCAGAAGATGCTCCAAACTCAGGAGAGTGATTTCTATGAATGCCTACAGCTGTTGGAAGTCACAGAGCTCTAAATAATGCTGTTAAAGCCAATTGCAGTAGGGATGCTCTGGAGCTTCACAACCAGACTTGGTGTGTTGCTTCTCTGCAGAAAATACAGTAATAAAGAGCAAGACAGAGAAAATATGCCATGTTTTACAGGTATGGAGCAAGTATCCCCAATACATGATTCCTTGACCCTGCCTGAAACAGGCAGTAATTACTAATTTCCAGTAGTCAGATCACATGTGTGAGCAGCAGGGACTCCCTGAGCTCTAACCCCACCTGTGACACTGACTCTTGGGGGATGTCAAGAGAATAGGGTCTGGCAATCAGAGCGAGGACCTAGGAAGCTGGACTCCTGGCTTCCAGTCTAAATTCTGTCAAGTAATGTAACCTCTCCATGCTTAGGGTGGAGGCAGGGGGCTGTGGGAAGGAGGGGAGATTTGCTTGGTATCTCTGTGGCTGTCTGATCTTGTAAGGTGCTAAGGATGCATTATTCAAACAGCTGAGGAATGTTATTACCTTTCTTTTAAAATTAGGATAAGTGTCATATGTCTCATTTTTCTTATTCATTCCAGAGGTAAGTTGAGAGGACAGTAGGAAACAGTTCACCAGCCCGTAATTTGCCATTATCCTACCTCAGGTCTAGACTCAGAAAATGATCCAGTGAAGGTTTTGGCTGAATAATGGGATTAGGGATGTAATTCAGAGATTTTCCCTGAGTCAGTGCTCTGAATTTTTCCTCCCATAGCAGTGGACCTGGGGTATTACTAGCTGATGGTTGATGAGAAACAAGTTGAGTTCCTCCATCCATTTCCTAAGAAAAAATATCCCAATGTTAATCCCACTGCTAGGATTGGCATCAGTTGGCTACTATTGAAGAAAACATCAGGGAAAGGGGTCTGGAGGCAGAACACCTCTATTGCCCCATGAGCCAGAGCAGGCACTGAAACACAGCTCATGGAGGTGGGCAGAGTTTTTTTCAAAGATTGCTCTGTTTCTTTTCTGTAGGCAAATAGAGAATTTCCATGTTAACCCTTTGCAACCTGGCTCTGCCTGTCTTATCTCAGGGTTATCAAACTCAACACCTCCACTCCCTGCCCCCAGGCTGGATCAGGACCCAAATTCAGGGCCTGGATTTGGACTGTGAGTCTCATTGCAGACTGGATCCAGAACTGGCAGTGGCACAGGGGTCAGCAGTGTGGCAAGTGGAGTTAGGGAGCCATGGGGGTTAGTACAGCTGTTGTTTGTCCCCTACCACTGATGTATGTTTTCAGTGGGTCTCTGTATCCCAGATTTTAGCAGTGAGTCCCACCTACTTACCCCATCCTCAAATTCCTGGCTCTTTTAGGAGCCCTGCAGGCCAGATGACACAGCTCTGTGGGCAGGATGTTTGGCACCCCTATTTTAAATGTATATTTGATATTGGTTAAAAATACAGAGGGACCTTTTCCTGGCTGATGGTTCATATGTTATTAGCATAACTGAAACTTCCCTGCTTCCCATATCAGGCCTTTCCTCGCATGGGGCCTCTTGTTTCCACCTTGGGCCCCATATCTTGCCCTGAAATGACTCGTGTGTCTAATAAACATTTTTGTTCACTGGCTCTTCTGGCACTTGTTTTCCCTGCCTGTTTGGGAAGTAGCTGTATAGGGACTGTCTAGTGCTCCCCATTTAGCTTTCAGACTAAAAACAGAAGGCAAGGTAAAGCTATAGCCCAGCTGTGAGCAAAAAGGCTCTGACCACCTGTGGCTTTGATGATCATTGCATTTTAAAGCAGCAATACTTCTACCCCCTCCCACAATCCCTCTGATGGGTTTTCAGCAACACTTTACCAGCAGCTTCTCCACTTTTAACTTTCAATTATTTTGTTAAAAGGACCAAACACATAAGGGCCTGAATTGCTCAGGGAGCTGGTAATGGGAGATGAAATCTTTCACTTCCAGGCTGCTACTGGGAGCCCAGTCAGAGCCATCCTGACCTGAATTAGTTTCAGACAATGGCTCCTCAGAGGTCTGGGTGAAATCAATGTTAAGGACATGAAGAGATCTCACCCAGTTCCTAGTAGGCAGCGCTGGGCTATTGGACCCCTCAGTAGGCATGAGTTGCTTGCTTTGTGGACAAACTGTATGACTCCATGGGGGTCAAATATCTGCTATTTGGTTATTGTGAATAAATGTGCATGCCAATGCAGAGCAGCCATGAGATCATGGGGACAAGACAAATCGAACACACAGAAGGGCTGTCCCTACCCACCAGTAGGAAGCATTGTCAAGCTTCCCAGGCATATTTTGTCCTAGGTTACTGGGGAATTCCTTAAATCAAGGTGCTGAGGGTCCATAGGGAAGTTTTTAAGTATGTGCCTTATTGATCCTCTCTGCTCTGCATGGGCATCCCAAGGGCATTCACTAACTGCCTAAGACCCAGTCATAGCAAACGCTGTGCTTGGCATTAAATCAAGAAGAATTACTAGTCCCTTCCCTGGTTGTTCTAAAGCCCTGCTCAGGCACGTAGAAGAGCTCATCCCAGGAGGTTATACCACGCTTTGGGGATTTTCCCTCCTAAGGGTTTGCTTTTACCTTCTCCCCTTGGAGGTTGAGCTGGCAGCTGAGGGAATATTTTCTGCTGTGGCAAGGAGACAGTCTTGTGAGGAGACTTACAGGCTGGAAGTGGCACCCTCTGCCTCCTACTCTTGCACTTCTGATGAGGTCCTGTGCTTTCTGTTTCTGGCAGCCTTTTGGTCCTGGTTCGTACAGCCCCCCTGAGATGCTCCAGAGGAGATTTGGGGACAGATATAAAGGAAATTTCTTTTCTTTTTCTTTCCCTTCTCTGTGATGCTTGTGACATTTACAACTCTGAGGCACCACTGATCCCCAGAGAGAATTAAACCTAAATATAAAATAAAGCTGTGGTCCTGGCTGCTGAAGATCACAGGAGGAAGAGAAAGGGGAAGGGGAAATGTAAAGAGTTAAAATAAATGTCAGCACAATCTTGTCATGGGCTCCAAAAGAGTGAAATGTGACCCAGAGCTTTACCTACTGCTTATTAATGTAGTCAGGGGTTCCTCCTTTCAGTCCTTCCATGGGAACCATACTGTTTGTTCACACTGGTGTGCAAGGGTGAAAGGGTGTTCCTCAGTTCCAACAGTGGTTGATCCCATTCCCCCGATCCCATTCCTCTGATCCCATTTGTGGTTTCAGCTGGGCATGGACTTCTTCAAAGAAGGACCTAACTACTTGTGTTACTTCTCTTTGAGTGATTAAATGGCAAGATGAAGTGATTCCTGTTCTAATGTAAAGAGAGGAAACAGAGCAACACATGACTGATAGAGACCACTTGGGCCACTGAATCCAATTCCCTGCAAATGCAGGCAACCACAGAAGAGGTGCTAAATCCAAGCAGATCCAAAAAGACATCCATTTTTGTCCTTCCCATATTCCACAAGACACAGATATCCCTCTCATATCCAATAGTACAGAAAGATCTTTTCTACAAAACCCTCTAAAATCCTCAAAAACTACCACATGCCACAGGAAGAGAGCAGGAAAGACCAGGGTATTGCCAGGCAGTGGGCAGGGAAGTAATTAAGTGGAAAATGCCCAGCTGATCCTAGGAACTGAATGATGTCTCACCACAAAAGGAGGAAAATAATTCTGGCAGTGCCATCAGCCTGACCTGGAGAAAATTCCCTCTGGACAAGAGATCTGGCAGTGGTTTAAACTTGAAAACATGGGCAAGACACATGAGCTGGGCACCAGGGAGGTTTCGCAGTACCGCTACAAGCTCTGGCACACCCTGCTCCAAATCCCATCTCTGGCAGTCTCCAATCTCTGATGCTTCAGAGGAAGGTTAAAAAAAAATCCTGAAACCATGTTACCATGCTATGCACAGAAAGAGGAAAAACTTCTTCCTGGCCCCTCCCAGGAAACATTTGGAGTGAGATGTACCTGGCAGATTGTAAATGAACAGCCAACTACAAATGTCTCCCAGATGACTGGGAGTTGTAGATTGCTGATTTCCTGATACGTCATTAGAAAGGTGGGCATACATGCCATTTCCTCTTAGATACTGGAAGAAGAACCACACATTCTTTATGACTACCAGCCAATGGAGTTCTTCTTATAGCTAATATAGCTATAGGTAAGTGTTTTTAGGACAAGAGGAACTGAGTTCGGTCCTACCTGTTGCCAAGTTGTTTCATATAATGGTGATTAGCAAGGTATAAAAGCCTTAATTGGCCATGGGTTAGTTAGTATTTCTCTCTGTACCAGTGTTAAAATCCTAGACTTGATCTACCCCCTTGATTCTCCAATTATTGGGACATTAGCCTACTGCCCCCAGTTCTGAAATGGGGATTTTCACTATTTTAATTGCTTTCTGTTTCATATACAGTCTACCTAATCTGGTGGCGGGGGGTGAGGGAGGGAGGGGGTCATTTGAATACATTACCCTGTGCATGTGTGTGCATCTTCTGCACACACACCATCTTTTTCCACTCATCTTTTGCAATTAAGGAAACAAAATGTGTTGAAACCAGGCACTTCAAGGTAACTGAGCCATGGGAATTATGTGACTTTGCACTGCAGGGGAATACTTGTCTTTGTACTGTCTTGTTAGCATGAATTAATTGGACACTGAGTTTACATAGAGTTTCAGCATGTCTGGGCTAGGTTTGTGTTTGGGAGAGCATGTGGGGCGAAAGGTCTAGAAATTCCCACCCTGCGTGGACCCATTCCACACCCTGATAAAGGGAAAGAGTGGGATAATGTACTAATCACCTCAGTTAATGCAGCGGAAGAATACATTGCTAAACAAAATTGTCTTTATTAAAATAGGGTTTGACTTGCTGAATTAATTGGCTTGGAAGGTTTGGAGGAGAGAGCAGAGGAGCTGAGATTCAGACAGTTGGTACATGTGTTTTGGCTCACTCTTTAAGAGCATTAAAACATGCGACTGGCAGGAAGACAATCCTCCTCCCCTCCAAATGCTACTTTGTCTGTCCCTCCCCAACCCCCAAATAGAAAATGTATTTGAACAGGTTTGTTTTCATTGTTAAGAAGAACAATACATAGAACTGAGCATCAACATACGTTAAGTGTTTGCAGTCCTTATACCTTTGCCCTGGGAGCCAAGTGAGTAATAGTCAGTAAACACAAGTTAGTTCAGCTGTGGGATAGTTTGCCACTTATGGTGTAATTTGCCATTGTTCCTGTCCCCCAAAAGCCTCCCCAACCCAAGATCAACTCCTGATAATTGGTCCCTACTGGATAATTCATCATTATTGGGATTTCCCCCTGTGACAAATTAACCAGAGTTTGTTATATTACTGCCTCCATTTCTACAGACTGGGATGAGAGAGACAGAGAGTAATTTGCACAACACTACAGAAGGGAAGTATGTGATGGAGCCAAGATTAAAACTGAGGAAGTTTTCCTCCCAACCCCTTATTCTACCCATGAGGTTATATCATCCCTTGTAGCTGACAAAACAAACATTTGAGATCAAGGTTGGAAATATCCATTGCTTAATATAATTCTATATAGAAAACTCCTTTGGTTAGAACCTGTTGTGCCTTATTAGGATATAACCGGAATAATACATACTTGTGTGTAATATTGGTATATTAGTTGTATATACCCATGTAAGTGACAATGGGATCCAGAATGGACAAACATGCGTCTATCCCAGGATAACAATTAGCTATCACTGTTCCTCACCACCAGAGGGTGGAGAGCAGGTAACAGCTTGCCATTTGCCTTTAACAAACAGCTACCCTGGGAAAGTTATAGAGAAATGAAACGCAAGCCGATATAAACTTACCCCAACTTAGTTTTACTGCTGATTCTATTTCTACACCAGTTTAGGCAAAATGGCACAGCTTCCTAAACAGATAATTTCTGCACACTTTTTTTACACTAATATCATGCTAGTTACACTGGAATAAACATCTCAGCTCTTCATGGTTTTACCATATAGATGAGAGCTGTCCAACTTTGACATAGTTACAGGATACACACAGCACTGGCATGCATCCCTTGGATCATATACTGCAGTCTGCAGTCTGTGGAGGCACCCCTCCTGGGATCCCTCCCCACTTCATAGACTGTACCACTGGCACATGGCCCACCCTGCCATGCAGGTATGGAAGAAGCAGCTGCTGGGGCCCGCATGCCAAATGTTAACTGCTCATGGGCCACATGTAGCCCATGGGCAACATGCTGGCCCCTCCTGGACTGTCCACCTGGTATGGATAATAAGAGCTTGTGTGTGTGCTACTGGATGGAAACAGAACTGATCAGTTGTGTGTTAAAGAACTTCTTATGTCCACAGAGGTTCCCATTTATTTCTCACTCTGAGTGTTTAGAGCAGGAGGATCTGTGATCCATCTCTACAGCACATGACAGCGTGCACCATAGTGATGGCCATGCCATCCTAGGTAGCCATTAATTTGTTGGAGGGAAAGTTCTAACTATGGTTTTAGGCCTATTCAGTTACAAAGAGCTCTGTGTATCCCAGGACTCAATTTGTACATATTCCAGCTACAGAAGCAATAAAGTGGCATCAGCACAGACTTGCTGCCCACTTGCTTCTCTTTCCTCCTGGCACTAATGGTAGAAGTGAGGCTCCCTGCCTGATTTCCTTATGTGGTACACTGGGCTGCTGGTAGGTTCCTGCTGCTTTTAGCTGCATAGTGTTATTAATGTTGAACCTTAGAAAAAGATCAGAGGAGGATGAAAAGGCAGCTCCATGTGTTTGCAGTGGGTACCGGGATTTATGGGAGGATTTTGATTCCATTTAGGAGGCTACTGGACATGGTCAGTTATGTCTAATAGGTCCTTAAAAATTATCCATAGTAGTTTCCCTGCCTTCAGTTATGCTTATTTATTTTTGCAGTCAGTTGGAATAACTAGTGTAATTCGAAAGACAGTTAATAGAACAGAGTTAATAGCTATTGCTTACAAAAAAAGGGCAGGCTTTCTCACAGGACTCTGGGTGTGAAATATGTTCTTTGCAGTGTTAATCCAGTAAGTAAATGGTCATTTATCTCAGCTAATGCACATGGGATCTGATAGAGTCTGCAAGACCCTTGTGTCAGTGCTAAGTATCTAGGATAGATCAGATAGATGCTAGTTACAACCAGTATTTCAGTTCAGTGTCTAAGTTTGAGAGAGACTTCTGCAGAAGATCAAATTGCAAATAAAGCTGCCCTCTTATCTAGAGAGGCGGGTTATTTTCTCTCGTTCTGTTTTGAATTTTATTTTTGTCTTAGTAAAAACTAAGAAATTTCTGTCTCTCTCTCTTGTGACAGAAGAGGAAATCTAGTCATAAGCACAGAGTTGGAAGTCAGGATTCCTAGGCTCCACTTCCACCTGTACTGCTGACTATCCATGTGACATGGGATCAGACAGTATTCTGCCCCCTTGCCAGTATTTCTCCACCTGCAAAATAGAAACAGTAGGAGCCTTATGGAGGTATGCATGAGACTCCATCAGTAAAGTGCCTTGAAATTTGCAGAGATGTGAGCAGAGTATTAGTGGTGGCTTGTTTGATCCTTGTTGGGGTTTCCAGGCCTGGCCTTGCTTGATAACAGGCTGTGCAGAGGAGCAGGAATGTGTTTTGGGGAGCAAAAGTATTGCTGGAGTTCAGCTTTTTTTTCCAAGCTCTGATGACAAAGCTTCCAGGGCTCAGAGAGGGGAGTTTGGAGAGAGCTTGAGGGCAGCTGGGGCTGTCCCTGCAAATGGCTGGTCTGTCTGTAGTAAATCTGGCCTTTCTTGCTTCCAGGCACTGGCTTCCCCTTATCCTTCTGCAGGCAGCTATCATCTCTGTTCCTTCTGGCCCCAGATCACTGCAGCTCTGCTCTCACCTATGCCTCCCACCTGAGCTTCCACCTATTCCCTTTGGTCTGCCTACACTTCTCTCCTTTTCTTCCTGTTGTCCTTGATTCTCCCTGCTCCAGGGTGCAACAGCATCTGAGTCCAGGCAAGCCGCATCTCCTTCATCCTTCTTCTTCAAACGCCACCTCTCAGTAATGCCCTTTTACAATCACTACTTTGCATGTGTCTGTGACTTTACCCTGGGAACTCTCCAAGGCAGGGGACTCAGATGCCTGTTTGGGGTTTTCTGCATATCGTATTTTAGCTGGTACAAAGAAAACCTAATGCAGTATAATTAATAATCCTAACACCAGAGAGCACGCTCCACATCTGGCCTCAGTCAGGCAAAGATGGGAAGGGAAAGAATCTTATACAGCGGTTGCCCAGCTATGGGCTCTTTGAGGTGACACAGCAGAGGCATACTAAGGAAGTGACAAGACTCCAGCGTTGTAAATATATGCATGAGAACACATGTAGCAGCCCAAATAGTGAATTGCCGCAAGTGGCTATAGAAAGGGAATGACTGGCCACACACAGAGATTACTCTGCTAACTGTGGCTGGTCCAAGCTGGAGGAGAATGGTCTCTGAATGATCCTTACAAGTCAGCAGTTCAGCAGCATTAATTTGTTCATGTCCTATAATCTATACCACTGGCATCACTGCCACTTAGAGGAGGCAGCCACTCTCAGCCCTGCCAGCCAGCTTCTGATATTGCAGTCTGCTCACGCATAAGTGTTTTGTCTCTAGTTGCGGCACTGCTGTGTTCACATGTTCTCCAGCTTCCCTGGGCTGCCAGTCATTGCCAATGTCTGGTTCACCATTGTCTGTCCAAGTCACCTCCATTTATATGTGGGCCTTTCTTCATCATTCATTCAACCCAAGCTAGACAGCCAGCCTACATGACAACCTGCTGTCCCAAGCTTCCTTGTTCCTGAGGAGAAATTGTAACTCTTTCTCACTCAGTAGGTAACAAAGTAGAGGGAGTCAGTAAATTGAGACATGCCTTTTTCATAGAAAAAAATACAGAAACATCTAATTCTTTTGTGTCTTTTGCACAGGGCCAAGATATGGCTGTGCTGCCATCATGGGACTCGGGGATGTGGTGACTTTCATGGGGGAAGAACTATCCTTTATCTTTATGGCCATTTCTGTGGCACTGGCGGATCTGACCCTAGCAGACTTCCCTGCCTCGCACCTAGTGACTGGAGCACTGAAGGCTGCTTAGTAACAGCCCCCAAAAAATCCTGAGCTGGATCTCTCAGCCAAGTGCTTTTGTTCCCTTGTGAAGAAGAAAGCTCTTCTCCACAGCTGGATTAGCAAATAAACTGTGTGATGGGTGTGTAAGGGTTGTCCCTGCACCAAAGACCACCACATTTCTCTGCCCTGTGGCACAGCAGCCCAAGCACAATTCTAGTTACTTCCAACAAAGCTGAAAAATGAAAGGTTTTTTGCAGCACAAAACTCCACCTTGACACTTGATATCTCTTCATGCTGCTCTCCTCCCTCTTTTTCCCTATCACTGTGAGCGTTGTGTTAACCCAGCAGCTCCATTCACTGCAAAGCTCCTAGTCTGGCTCCTGGTCAGGCAGATACTTGGAGTGTCCCTTTGCTCTTGGGACGTCAGAGTGGGTTGCCTTAAGTTGGTGGGTTTTATTCGTTTCTAGCAAGCAGACAAGTGAGTATAGCTTTTTACTATTGTTCAATAACGTTGTTGATAAAGCCAAGCTGCACGGTTCCATGTTTTCACATTAGCAACATCTTAACATCTTTGCCAGCAGCCTGTTGCTTCTTGAATGATACCTAGCTAGGTAACAATCTGCCTTCTTCTCCACTTTCTAGTACCTCTTGCCCTATTAGCTGGTCTGTAGTTCACTTGCCACGTCTAAACTGAGCCACAGAATGTGGTCAGTAGTTCAGTTCAGCACCAAAGAAAAACAATAGGTGTCTGTATCTGGAACCTCTGTATCTTATGCAGAAGGATCCTGGAGTCCTGCGTGTGCAGGGATAGCTCACCTACTGCCACAGTGCAGCCACCTTTCAGGTGGCATGTGGCAGGTGTTTAACAAGGCACATCAGCACTGCGCATTACATCTTTAGGGAGAAATTGCAAGTTGAGTAGAGACCCTCCATGTAATCTCCTGGGTTTGGAATTTGGCCAAGAAGTCCAAGTTATACATGCCAGGGGAACTTAATAACCAAGAGCAGCCAGGCCTCTGTTTCACTGCATTTCCAGCAAGACAGTTACCAACCAGGAGCATGCAGGAGCATTAGCTCAGCAAGTATATATAGAAAATTTGTGGGAACTGTCACTACCATTTGTGGCAGCCCTAGGAGGTTCTTTGTGGAGGGATGACCTAGGAGCTGTCCTTCCAGAAGAAATCCATCTGCGACCTAGGAGAGCTGGGAAGTTTCTGGCTCTGGGAGGTCAGGCTGCTGGTTCATTTAGACTGGTTTCTTCCATGTGCAAACTGCACTTTTGGTACAGAGCGGGGAATGCCGCTCTGGCGATAGCTATACCACGATAGTCTGCACTTCAGTCTTGTGGCTGAGGCAATAACCCTTTCCCACCCACTCCCACTTCCTGTGCATCAAGCCCAGAAATTAGATTTTGAGGACATCTGGAAGGGTCCTCTGGCATTTACTTAATGCTGGTGTTTCCAGCATGAGCTCAAGAGCAGAGGCTTGGGGCATGCTCAGAGCATCCACACTGCCTCATTTCCTACAGCGGACAGATATTTCCTGGTTACTGGAACAGAGGATGGTCCTGTTACCAGGGAAGGGACCACACCATTTCTGCTGCTCTCAAGACCTTTCAGGGTCTCCTTACGTCATTGAATGAGGTGCTTTCCCATCGCTCTCTCTCACTAGGTGAATTGCTTTGGTCAAGTGCATCAGGAGTTGCTGTGTCACTTTTGAAGCCGTCTCTTTTTTTTCACGTCACCAGCTGGCCTTGATTAGAGTGTGAGTCCCCACCGGCTTCAATTAAGGAGCAGATGTGACCCAAGAAATGGGAAGCAGCTGGGGATGGAGATGGCATATTCATAGCACTAAGTCTAATCAAACAACTTCTCACATTATTCTCACTGTGAGGTGGGAGACGTGTGAGCCAAAGGCAAGTCAGTGCTCGGAGCGCCTGCTGAGACACGTTGCTAGCAAAGCCATCTGTAATGAGCTGACCATGCCATTCAACACAGCAGTGCAATCTCAGTCAAGGGCTGCTTTTAATCCATTTAAATGCAGTAAAGGACCCAGAGGCTGAAAGTTGAGCCAGGTACCTGAAAAATAATGTGGTTACTGTCAGGCAAGGGATAACCAGCAGGGAAGATGCTGCTGCACTAGACCTGGAGACATCATTGCGCCCATAGCAAAGGGGATGATGTTGTTCTAGACCTGGAGATGTGATTATGCTCCTGGCATAGGAGGTGTTGGTGAATTAGACTTGTTGACATGGTTATACCTGTGGTGGAGGAGTTGCTAGCACAGACCTGGAGACGCCATCGTGTTCATGTTGGAGGAGATGCTGTAGAAATTCTTATGTTCATGACAAAGGAGATTTCTCATATTTGACCTGTAGTGGGTAGATGTTGCCTGGAGGCAAGTAGATTTTATCAGGCCTGAGGGAGAAGAGTAGTTATAATACAGGAGGTCTGCTATAGAGACAATTCTTTTTCCTTTTTGAAGCTTGGTCCATCCAACAGTCATTTTGTACCTTTGCAGATGCTGGTGCAGTCTTTCTCATTGCAGTAGGCAAGCTTGTGTTTTTCCCCACCTTCTATTAGTTTTAATTTAGTGCTAGTGGAAGGTGCCAAATCGGTAGCTCCTGGAAGTGAAGTTCCTGTTGGTACTTGAAATAGGTGGCAACCCACCAGGCTCTGCTCACCCTGCCTGCCTGGCCCCTGAAAGCTTTACAAAAAGTAACAAACAAATCATCCTACTCCCCTTACCTCAGCAGAACAGATAAATGCCATTATCCCTATGCTAGTGAAAAGGGAAAATGAGGCATGGAGTGGACAAATGGTTTACCTCCCAAGGTAAGACAATAAAGATAAAGAGGGGCTAGAACTCCGGAGTACTTATAGTCAGTCCTCTGATTTAACCACTGAGTTGCACTTCCTTGCAGATCTCTTGATGCTTGCATTAAGTACAGCCTCTCTAATGCTCCCCATGGAGTGTATGCTGTATTGGGACAGACAGTGTACATCCCTCCAGAGGGATAGGCTATTTATATATTTTTAACTTTCCTCTATTGAACAATGAACAGGAGAAAATGGATTTCAGTGTTTAGGAGCTAATGCAGCTTTCGGGTCAGACTGGATTCAAGGAATTACTACTACTGTTATTCTGATTTAAAACTTGTGGGTCTAATGCAAGCTGCAGAGCTCAGCAATGTGGGTTGTATGTCTAATCACAAAGGGTGGCTTGCTGAAACTCCAGGGCTCAGCAGCAAAGTCCCACTATAACAGCTTGGATCAAGATGAAACCTTGTCTCTCCATCCATGCTTTCCATAAGTGATTCCCTCTCCCCTCCTCCTATATGTCAGAGACTTGCAACCTGTTCCAGTCCAGATGCAAGTGGCTGTCAGAGAGCTGATGGGACTCTTGGCTGGACAGATCTTTGGGAAATGGGAACTATATCAAGACTGGTGGGTGCCTGCATCGTGACAGATGCTATGGCAATGAATGAGGGTTTAAGTGGTACAACAGACTGTGCTGGAGACTGCTGTTTCCACTGATGGCTTTTCTGTCTGTTTTTATCATTTGGCCTCCAGTCCCCCCAGTGGTGGAACCAACTTTCCAGGACATTCGCCAGGGCTTAGGCCGCAGCGTCACCCTGCGCTGCACCATGCTGAAGGGAAGCCCCATGAAAGTTGCCACTGCTGTCTGGCGCTTCAATGGGAATCTCTTGACGCTGCCCCCGGCAGAGCAGCAGGACTACTCAGAGCTGAAAGTGGACAGTGTGATCCGGGACACCAGCGGTAGCTATGAGTGCAGCATTTCCAATGATGTGGGGGTCTCCACCTGCCTCTTCCAGGTGTCTGGTGAGTCTTGCAGGTTGCCTTGTTCTTGTTCTCTTTTTAATTGACTTGTGTAATGCACCTAGTGGCTGGGGAGTCCTGGAGACAGAAGCCCCCTTCTCCTTGAGAAGAAATAGTGCAAGCAAGCTTCCTCTACACCATTTCCTAACCAGAATGCTACAGTTGTTCTGGAGGGACCATTCTCTGGATCCAGAAGGGGAGATCAACCTCTGTGTCTCATGCAGTCCTTCTTACCTCTGCTGGTACTGCCTGGGAGGGAAGCCAATCAGTGCCAGTTGCCTTGGTACATTTTTGTGGCATGCACACCAGCCTGAAAGAAACAGGGCTGGGACCCACCCCGCACATGTCACACAGGCTTACTTATATGGCTCTCTGATGGTATCAGTTGTAAGCTATAAGCAACCTGAGTCAGATTTAAACGTTGACCAACTTGGGAAGAAAGATGGTGCATCTCAGCACAGGTTCCCTAAAGTGCCCAGTCCCCTCTCTGAAAACAAAGCCATTCCTAAAAACATGCATTCCCCTGGTTTCCCTAAGTCTTTGGAGCGCCTTTCTGCAGCGATGTCTGCTTAGATAAAACCAGGCAGGAATGATACTCAGTGGATTTGCCACTGAGCTTTGCTTAAATCCAGCATGTACAGCAAACAAAATCCTTCCCAAGACCATAGGCACAAATGGGGCAGCAGTGTTTCAGCAGCAAAAAACACATGTCTGCTGCAGCTACTTATGCTGATCATTAAATCTGTTTTTCCCATGACCTAAGGATTGACTTGGGTGCCGGTTTCCAGACAAGCTCTTTATAAGGAGTTGTCTTGATCAGTGATAGACTCAGCTGAGGTACAGAGCTTTCTCACCACTGTAGCTGTGTAGTGTATTCCAAGACAAGCCTGAGCAAACCAGATCAAAGGGAATACAAAGAGGCCAGATCTTTTCTGAGGTTTGAAAGGCTCCAATGCCAGCACCTCCCATTTGCTTTGGTTGAGTTCTCACAATGTCTCTGCCCTTTAGGTTGTCCTTTCAGGAACATAATTGGTAAAACCCAGCCTATCTATTAGTTCCAGGAATATCATTGCTCTCAGCAAGTTTCCACCTGATTTTTCCATATGTGCGAAGTTGGGATAATTCAGAGAAACATCCCAGTGTTTAGATGCTCTAACAAGCCAAGCAGTCGAAATCATAGGAGAGGCTATAAAGCTGTGCTCTTCTGACATGCTCTTGAGCCACTACCTGAAATCAGGATTTCAAATACCATAAAGTTCACATTTTGGTTTAATGGTTCTTGAAGAACTGGGAAGATTTGAATTTTGAACCCCCTCAAAGTTTGGGAGTGAAGAGTCATCTTCATAGGCCCTGGATTGTGCTCTATGTTGCTGCAAGTGATAAGAATGTCCGCTTCTGTGCATGTGAAAGCTGGCAGAGGGGGTGAGAGGTAGGTGAGGACTACTTTGTCTTACGTCCTGCTTGTCACTTTTCAAGCATTTGCAGCAAGCTGATCACAGAGACTTCCCTCAGTTATGTCCCTCTTTTCTAGACATCCCACTTCCATCCCTTTAGACTTCTGGAAGTTCATGTGACCCCAGATTTCTTCTAAAAACTGGTCCTCACTACCCTTTCTTCCTATGCCCCTGGTACTTCTCTCACAAATTAAATCATGGCAAAATGTGATCCTTTCTGCTCTGCTAAATGACACTTAATTTCCTGTGGTATAGGTGACGTGTAGGAAGGGCACAGGGGTCACATCCCCCCCCGTTGATTCAGCCAGCAGCGGCTGCAGGCAGTCCCCGCTCATCACCCACTGCTCACCACCCCCACCCTCCCACTGCTGACACAACTGGTGGTGGCTGCAGGCAGTCCCCACTCGCCGCCATGGTGCCCCCCCCCAGTCGCGGGAAGCACCAGTCGTTCATGTCTTGTGTGCTCAGAAATGCTTCTAGCATGTGGATGCTTTCCTGCAGCTGGTAATGAATGAATTAATGCCATCCAGTTTGTGGTACTCTGCCCCATGAGATAGGATCCTGGGAGAAGCAGGTAGCATCCATCTTCAGAGAAGGCACTCATCACAAATGCCACACGTATTCCTTCTGCTACATCCTTTCTCAACTTTGAGGACACCAGTGTCCAATGCTGGCTTTTGCCTTCAAATTTCCCTTCCCATTCTTATGCACCAGGTATCTCCACATCAAGCAAAAGTTTGAATATTAGCCAAAGGATTAACTCAATGATTAAGCTACTAGTTTGGGTTTAGGACTACTCAAATTTAATTCCTTTTTTCCTTTGGGTGTGACCTTGGACAAATTACTTAGTTTCCCTCTATCTCAGTTCCCATCTGTAAAATGAAGATAATGATTCTTCCCTGACTCACTGGGGCATTTGGGTGCATTAAAGACCTTCAGGTGTTGAAATACTCTAATAGTGAGATTTAAATAAGTGCATAAGATGGTGGGCCCTGATTTATCTCCTTCCACCAACAGGAAATCAGCTTGTTATAAAATGTACTTCAGGAGCAATGAGACATTCCCCCCATGCCCACCATGAACAGACTGGCAAATGCTGCCATCACATTCACATGGTCCAGTCAGTCAGTGTACACCTTCTAACTGACTTCATTGACTTGTGATCTCCCCAGGAAGCGGTTTGAATGCATTTTTCTCTTCCTCAAAAACAGAGCGGGGAAGAAAAACCTTCTGGCAAGAGTTAAACTTTTCAGAAAGGAAGTTTTAAAAGTATCTGACATTCTGCATTCTTATTAAAAGCCCCTTTTCTCCTTTTTTTGCTTCCATTTCTATCTTGGAGTCAATTAATAGGGAATTAATATTATGCAAGATGATGATTATCATCAGTTCTGATTTTATTTCTGAATCCATTATGCAACTTGACTTCCACAGTCAATACAAGTTGAATAAGCAGCAATTAGTCTCCGAGGTGGTTCTGAATTTCTTGCTCTCACAAAATTTAAGTCAATAAAAATAATAAGAAAAAAAGGACTTGGAAATAAACATCAATAATATCCATCTGAGTTCATAAAAAATAAACATTGAATCCTTTCGAGCCTAATTATATCCACACAGAGTGGCAGGACCCATGATTCAAGTGGATAGGTGAAGGAGTGCAGTCTGGCAGAAGGAACAGTTGGGAAGATGGTGCTCATAGTCGCTCCTTATTCCAGCAACTCATGGCTTAGAGAGAGCCTCAGTCTTTGGAACTCAAATCTAGATCTGAGCTCTCCTAATGTCTGGAGACAGACTTATCGAATTTCTGCTCTTGCCTTGCCCCATTTCAGTCCTGGGGCAGTCTAGCTATGGCCAGATAAATGTCATCTCAGGCTGACCACATTAGTGCTTACCCTGCTGCTCAGTTTTGTCCTCTGCCTTGAGTTTCATGCTTCTGGGGCTACACTACTACCAGCCCCCAAGCTAGTTTTTTTTAAAATGGCCAGGATACATCTGCGTGATGCTAGTCATGGTAGTGACCACAAATGTAGACACACCTTCAGTGACAGCAGTGTGAATGTGGAACCACTCCACTAACCTTTGTGCACTGACTTGGGATTCACACTCAGGTGAGGGAGAGCAGAACGCTTCCCAGCCCCCAAGGAAGGGGGGCTTTCAGAAACAGTGGGCGAATGCCAAAAAGCACAAGACTTTGTTCATTTAGGCTCTGGAAAATATGGCTGCTTCCCTCTCACAGCTGAAGCCCAGACAAAAGCACTTTTCCTCAGGGTATTTTAATGCCTTTTGACATGCCAGCCTGCCCATTTTGGACTCCAGATCAACCTCCCTGCTGTAGTTGGGCAGATGAGTTGTGGAGTGAAGCCAGACCACCCTAAGGGCTCCCCCTATGTATTTTACCCTCCCCAACCACTTACTCATTTCCCTCTTTTCTCCCTAGCAAAAGCTTACAACCCAGAGTTTTACTATGACACCCCCAACCCCACCCTGAGCCAGAAGCAATCCAAGAACTACTCCTACATCTTGCAGTGGACACAGAAGGAGCCTGATGCGGTGGATCCCATCCTCAGGTATCGCCTGGAAGTCCGGCCGGTAAGACCCCCAAACCATTCTTCTCAAACGCCACACCCTTCCCTGGAAAGACGAGGTTAGGATGGTTAGGATGCAACAGGCTCCACTTGTTGCAGAAGTGAAATAGTTGTAGTATTAACAGAATAGCCAGAAACTGCAGGCATGGACATGCCTTTCCCTGCTGAATAGAAGAGGGAAGCCAATTGTGTCACTCACTGGTGATTTTGAAGTCTGATTCTGTGGATGTGGAGAGCTGAGGAGGCCTGCTGCCTGCCTTTGGACTTTTCTGAATGGGGTTTTAATACGAAGAAAACCCTCCAGTAATTAGCAGGTATTGTCGATTTTTATAAGCCAAAGATTCAGACAGATAAAATTTCAACCTCTTCACTCATACTGAAGCTGAAGAGCCCTCCAGGCTGGAAATGCAGGGAAAAGTTGTTGGCTGTTTGTGTTACAGAAGGGCTTTCATACAGTCACAATAATGAAGTCACTGGAATTATATTTATATAAGTTCTGTGGACACAAAAGGGTGGGTTTCAAGGATGCTCCAGCCTAAAAGAAGGCACAGAGCATCCAGTGGGAGACTGGTAAGAGCTCTGGCTGGAGAGTGCCAAGGGAAGGAATTGGACATTTTTCAAGGCATGTGAAACAGACAGTATTACAGGACACTTCCATCTTTTTACCTCGGTCATAATGCTCTCTTCTCTCCAACTCTGCACAAAAAACAAGGATTTTAAGATTGGTTCACCTCAGAGTTTGAGGACATCCTGGTAATGAATGTGTTTGCTTGAAGTTTGGGTGGAAAAAATGATTTACTATATACACAAAACAAAATAATTAAAAAAGATCTAAGTGTCTGCTTCCTCTGGGTCACAAAGTGCGTCTTATCTTTATGGCTCTGTCGATTGGGAGGTCTCCAGGGAAGGCTTTGCCTTTATATTTGTTTCTCGTACAGCGCAGAGCACATTGTCCGTGCTTAACAAATACTAATACTATAGGACACAGGGGAACTTCTTATAATGAAGTCACTTTGTCATAGTACAACTTTACTGTAAGCTGAGATTCAAAATAAGCAGAATTGCAATTTCCACATTTGCAATTCACTGAAATAATTCAGGGCTTTTATTGTTTTTCCATCCTTAACCAAGTTTCTCTCTAACCAAAGTGACTACTTTCAGTCTCAGATCTGATTCTCATTTATATTGGGGCCCCTTATGAGGGAGAAAAATTACATTTGCACCTCCAGCGTGATGTCAAGGAGCCTAAATGCAAATGAGAATCAGTCCTGCTATATGTTGCCACTGCCCTCTCTCTTTGCCATTGTTAAATTCTAATAAGAAATATCTTTTTCTGCAGATGCAATTTAAACACATTGCACAGATTGATTATTGGTTATATGCTACTACAATAGTATGATCTACAGTGGGGCCACAGTAAGGTACATTAATCTCACCCTAAGACATGCTCATATTGCATTGCTCAAAGTTCCTGCATTACTTTGGCCTGGTCCTGAATAAGGTATGGCAAAAACCTGGAGGACGGATGGACAGCGCTCAGTTGTGTATGAACCAGGAACTGAATGCAATAGGCTTCTACCACCCTGCCCTCTCTTGGTTCTGTTTCTTCACTGGTGATCAGAGAAGCACAGGACTGGAAGGGGCTTCCTGAGCCATTGTATCCAATCATTTATTTGGAGGGTGCTCCTCTTCAGCTGTCCGTACTTGAACTCCCATAGAGCTTCTTCTAGTCTTGACTATGTGTACCCTCTTTCTGGGTATTCCCTCCACACCCAAGGTTTTAATAATTCCCTTCATCCTGGTGACTTTTAGCTCTGTCTCTGCACTCCCAACTTGTCTTCTTCCATCCAATCCTCCTCTTAGCCTCTCTCCAGCATTTTCTCCAGGCGAAAATGTTGGAGCCAGCCAACACCTAGTAGCCAAAACATCCCTCCTGGTCCTCCCACTTCCCCCCTGCAAGCCCTTCCCCATTATCCATCACTGCCTTACCCTGCCCTCATTTTCCCTCATTCTGTATTTCTCAGTTCATTTTTTAACCCAGGGCAGGGTACACAGACTACTTTTTGCCCTGTTGTTCAGTTCTCTCAGTTCCTCTCCTACTTGGTTTCAAGTTGCAGCAAGGGAAGTTTAGGTTAGATATTAGGAAAAACTTTCTCACTAGGAGGGTAGTAAAACACTGGAACAGGTTACCCAGAGAGACTGTGGAGTCTCCATACTTGGCTGTTTTTAAGACCCAGGTAGACAAAGCCTTGGCTGGGATGATCTAGTTGGGAATGGTCCTGCTTTGAACAGGGGGTTGGACTAGATGATGTCCTGAGGTCCCTTCCAGCCCTCATTTTCTATGATTCTTTGATTCTTTAGAGGATGATAGTGACTGTAACTGAGAAAAGCACAAAAAAAAGGTGCTGAAAAGCTTTGTTGAAAAAAGCCTTGCCATCTGAAGTGCTCTCAAGAAAGATTTGTCCAGGTGAATGATGAGATATTGTTTGTCTGTGAACTTCTTATCTCACTTGATACTATACAAGTTTCCAAAGGCTACCTGTGGCTGAATGGAAGTCCTCCAAGAGATAGTACATGACTAAGGATTGTGATGGAGTATTCCCTTGGAGACATCCAGTCAGGATTTATTTATTCCCTGGGTTGGAGCTGAGCTGGTTCATCAATCCATCAGAATTTGCCCATTCCTCAGCACTCTGGGAGGAGCCCACACTCACTGGCCAACCAGAACTCTTCTCTCTGCATCATTCATGAGACATGGACAGGGCATCACGCTGAATCTTTCTAAACCAAGAGTTTTGGGTATTGGCCAGTTGGTGGGGGACAGCTAAGTGACTACCTCTTGCTAAGCTGGAATTTCAGGAGGAGCAAAGGGTTTTTACATGTGTTACAATTCTGCTAGGCTTCATTTTATTCCTCCTTGTTTGGCTTAGGGCTTTTGGTACATATAATGCAATGATTCTTAAACAGCAGCATGTTCTACAGGACCACTGGGAACCCTGGCTTCAAATATGCCTACTACAGCTGCTGAAAATTGTGCCAAGTGGGAATAGAAGCATTGCTTACAGATCAGCTGGTGCTGTGGTTCATAGCCTTCTGCCTTTTCCTGCTCGGCAGCTTCAGAAGGATAGTGGGCTTAGATGTAGCTGTGTGCTCTCAGGGTGAGGATGCTACAAGAATTGGGCTCCTCAGGGATGCTTTGTTTCCTGCATGGGGTCTCCCGGTGGGGGAAGGTTTAAGAATTTTCCTTCAGGATCTGGTGGTTCAGAGCACTGCTGCTAATGCTAACTATAATGAGAGACACACTGCTTCCTGTGTGGGAAGAATTAACCCAAATATGAAATACAGCCTCATTGCTGGGAGCTACTGGCCATGCAAAGTGCAACTTTTCACAGAGGACTGGTTACCGGTTTTGTGTCTCGTCTAGACTAAAGCTCCCAGGGCATAGCCACTACTCACTCCACACGGTGGCATTGGGCTCAGTTGTGATTCAAGAGGAGGAACCTTCTCTACCAAAGATTCACCAGAACCCCATCACATTATTTTCCAATGGAGGGTTTTTTTCCCCCTTGAAGGTATTCAAGCCAAGTGCTGACCTGGGATAATCCCTCTTAGCTTGTGAAATCTAATGAGTTGTAGCCTCAAGCGGTTTGACCATGGCAGATTGGGCAGCCTAGGGGTATTTGTTTTTCTGCGTGTCGCTGCAGCATGGAAGGACACCAGTCACAGGCTGAAAACCTCCTTCATTGCTTGGGGAATTCAGAGCAGCCCACTCATACCAAGCTCTTGCTTGAAAAATAAAAAGCCTTTTAAGTTGCTTGTTTCTCTCTGTGTGTTTTATGCCCTCCCGGAGCTCTGCTCTAACATTAAAGTGAAATGAAAAGCCTTCTAATATTGCAAGCAGCTTGCATCCTGGAGGAAGGATCTGAGCTGAGCTGGTGGTTACGGTTATGGGGGAACGTGGCAGAATTACTGTGTACTTAATGAGATGGAACCCATCTGTGACCTGAGGCCAAGGGAGAAAAAGGCAGGAGAAGGTACTGGTGCAGAAGGAGCGTTTAATCTTCACTCTGCCCCTCAAGGAGACCTGAGGCGGCTGTTTCCTCCTGAAGTTCGGATGCGCAGGCTTGGACCAAAATGGGGACAGCTTACTGCATTCCTGCTGTTCCTTTGTCTGGATCAGGCTCACATTTACCTGGCAAAATGATCCTCAAAGCCACCTCTCACCTGGACCTGGCAGTCCTGGGCCCATTTGCTAAATGAGCTAACCGAGTTGTCATCTCAGATTAATTCCTGCCAGGAAGGCTGGTGTGCCTTTAATGAGACTGGCCCTGTGCGGCGCCAGAGCGATTGGAAGGGGAGAGAGACGCTCTCTTTGTTTGTGCTTTCATCTCCTCCATGTTTGATAAACATCCCCCGCTGTCTACAAAACTGATCTGGGCTCAGGAGCCGGCTGCTGATCGCCTCATCAGCCAGCTTGAGCAGCATTAATGAGAGCCGAGGCAGTGGGGAGCCAGGCTCACCGCGTTGGGAGGTGACAGATAACAGAGCTGTTCGGACATACACAGGACAGGGGCGTTAGCAGGAACTTAATGACTATGATTAGATCGGAAGGTTAACACTGCCGATGGCCATTGCAACTCACCGAGAGGTTTTTTATGCTGAGGCCCGCGTGCTGCAAAACTGCGTCTCTTTCTTCCTTTCTCCTGCATATCCTTTTCCTCTCCTCCAGCTTCCTTCACTAACATCTCTCAGAGCTCGCTCCATCTTTTTAGCGCACCAAATCCAAAGCCCCTACATGAGTAGATGGTGTAGGGGCTGGAGGAGCACTTATCGGTGCTTACTGGTGACGTTTGTCTGACTGAAGAGGTCACATGGCCAGCCAGCCATGTTGTTTTCTTGTCTTCTAAATGTTTGGCTCAACACATAACTCACAGCAGGGGTGGCCAACCTGTGGCATGCATGCCACAAGTGGTATAGGCAGCCCTTGTGTGTGGTGCAACAGCAGATTAGGTAGAGGACAGGCAGCGCAGCAACAGACAGGGCAGGAAGCAGATAGTAGAGCACCAGATTGGGCGGGGAAAGGGGATCAGAGTGGCTCTCACGGAGGGTGCAAGGAAAATGTGTCATGCCTGGTAAAGAGGTTGGGCCCCACTGATCCATAGTGTGATATCACCCTCTCCCCACTCTGTATGTAATTTGCCACTCATGAACAGGCTGAGCGTGACAATACTTGCACACTGCCTTGTCCTCAGGAACAATCCAATTGAGGAAACCGGTGGCATATGTCCTTATGTTCAGAAATAATCCAGCAGTGCCCAGCAGGTGTACAAACCTACAATAACAAAATGTTATGCCCAGCCCAAGACTCAAGAGCAATAAACAAACCAGTACTTAGATCAGTGCTGGCAATTTAAGAAGGGTAATGGATCAGCAGTGAAGAAAACTTACTTGACTAATTGCCTCTCCTTGTGGCAGCATTTGGCCCTCTGCTCTGGGAGACAAACCAAGCCTCTTCCATTCTCCAGATGCAGCCACTGCTTCAGGCAAAACTGCTCTGGAAATGGTGTTGCTGACTCCTGGAGGTTTTTGCCTCAGGGCTACAAAAAAAGGAAATACTGCAGACGACTGGCTCAGGTGACTGAACTCGTTTTGCAAACAAATGGGCTAACATTTTGCTGGCTCAGGGGGATTACTTGCTATCTGGGCAATGCTGTGATCACCAAGGCAATGACAGCATGTGGGGCTGTGTAGATAGGCCCGTGTCCCTAACACGGTCATCCAGAAGTTTGTTGCTCTTGCACACTGTGGGCCAGATTCTGCTGTCTCCTCTACTGGTGTTGGGCTAGGATTTTCATCCCAGCACTGCCAGTGCTGTGTGGGACTAGAGCAGACTCAGAGGGAAGCTGGTAGGTTTCCGAGGTGAAGAAAGATCTAGTGACCAGTCCTTTCTTTCCAGTGTTGTCCCATTTTATAAGACCAATGGAAGAAAGGATTCCCAAATGGCTGGCAAAATTATAATGCTACAAGTAAAAGGAAATCCTGTTGCACATAGATAGAAGCATAGCAAGATATTTCAACACCTGGGGCAGAGCGGTGTGTGTGTGAGGGGGAATTATACTGATCACTGGAGAGCAGGAGCAAGGGCAAAGGGAGGAGGAATGGAGTCTTACCTGTCCCTGCTCAGTGCTTGGAGGGTAGCTGCTACCGCTACTGCTGGAACAGTGTTAGCTTAACTGCTATAGCTAAGGGATAGGCTTGCTGCACTGCAGCAACCCAGCTAGTACAGACTCCACTAGGCCACTCCTGGTGCCCCATTTGCTCCCTCTGTACCCCCATTTCTAGATATGCTTCTGGGTGCAGGGCTGTGCCTCCAATGGCAAAGTTTCCCAGTGGGGGTGCATTCCACTTTCCCTGCTCATCCCCACCCAACAGATCAACTATGGTGCATTGGGCTGCATCTGCCTGGCTCCCTATGGCCAGGCTGCACAGGACTGCTTCTACCATGGAAAAGATTCCTGCAGGAGGAGGGGACCATGCCCAAGCTTCTTCCAAGTCCGTACCTGAGGCTGCCCCCTTTGCCCGGCCCTAGTTTATGCTACTGCACATGAAACTTAATTTAGAATTACTTAAATGGAGTTACTTTAAAAATGGATAAAGTCTATACTGTATAATCTGCCTATAAGATGAGCTCAGGAGGCTGCTGAGTCGCATACCAAGCCACTGGCGAACTCTGTGACCTATATTTGTTGTTATTTGCTACGATTTGTTGTTATTCAGGACACAAATTCATGGTTCTATGAGATCAAAAGGTTATTTCTCCCCTTGTACTTCCTGCAGTACTATTGTGGGGCTGACTAGGTACATTGCAGAGGGGTTTGTGTCTTCCTCTGAAGCATTAGGCATTTGCCAGTGCTATAGGCAGGGCACTACATGGACCAAAGAAGTGATCTGGCGTGGCCTGCCACATGTTCCTTTGCTATCCACAGTTTCATCAACCTAGCTTATACCTCCCTTGACCCTATAGGTGTTTTTTGGTTTTGGTACTGTAGTTATCTGGCCCATAAGAGACCAAGCTCAGGCATGAGACTGAGTTTGAGAGAGTTGTCTCCCACTCAAAGTTGATCCTCCCATTTTGGGATGGCTTACAAGTCAATGACCTTGTCAAGGTAAAAATTGTCTTGGCAGCTTGAAGGTCCTCTTCTGTGATTGGCGTGAAATTTCCAAAGTGCAACGGCAAGACTTAGTTCTCAGGTATAACTTATTTTCAACCATTGCTGCAGTTTCTTCACCTTTTGCTCTGACAGTGAAGATAAGTTGATTGGTTTTACTTTCTAGAGCCAATTGCCTTCTGTGAGATTACTGGCATAAGGAAGGGTGTGAAAGACTTGAGTCTATAGTGAAGGTGATGGGGTACTCTGAGTCTATTGGAGGAACCACGTGTAACAAGATGGTGTGGAGTTTTTGGTTCACACAGCCAAGAGGCTGAAAGCTAGATAAGGCAGGGAGAGGAAGTGATTGCAGCTTGCCCATCCATGAGAGAGAGGAGTTTGGGATGTTCAGTGGAACTGAGTGAGAGGGGAGTGGTTAGGCAGATCAATGACACACAATGGACAGAGGACTCCTGAATCATACTGAAATCCCTGAGACCTGAGGGAAGGTGGCAACAACGTCCCCACTGGCCTAAGGGAACAGAGAGGGCAGAAGCTTGCCCCAGCTGCTCTCTCTGCTGCTATGTGCTGGACACACCAGTTCAATGACTATCCTTGATAAATGCTAACTGTCCTGTGATGTGAATGTAAGTCAGGTGGGAAGTGTCCTGGAGGTCAGGCACTAGCAGATGGGCTTCCCTGCTTGTTTTGGAGGGCTGGCTAGCAACATCCTGGAAAGACTCCAAGCTGGTTGGATATTTGGTGGGGAAGAAGGATCATAGGGAGGCAATGTCCAGTTTCAAATGCAGACCATGTTCTGTGCTGTCTGAAGCCACAAAGGATAGTGTCCACCTAGGACCAGTACAGTGTGACCCGGGGCAGAAAGTCCCCTCCCAGGATATGCTCCCTGCGCCAAAGGAAAGCAGCTGCAGTCTCTTTCCACCTCTGTGTGGCTCCCACAGCTCTAGTGGCAAGAGGCTCGGAGTGGTTCATTTAAACTTGGCCAGCAGGAGGCAACTCCCAGCTGGGACCAGTTCAGTGTAGCTTCTGCTGGCTCACCCAGAGAGTAATTGCCAGCTAAGGAAGTCTGGTTTGGCTGGATTAGCCAGGGGAGGCAACTTTTCCCCCAGACAAGCATGACATCTATCTCTGCTAGTAAGACTCTCCTTCAGCTCAGCTGGGAGTTCAGCAAACTGTGCCCAACAAATGACTTATCTAATGAATTGCAAATTGCTCCTGGACAATGGTTAAACAGACAGATTTATTCATTATTCAGTGCGATTCACGGTTTTCTTCTGCTGAAGATGCTTGCTCTAGAGATCATTCACAAGTGGTGATTGGAGCTGCATGGGGTAGTAATATCACTCACACGAGGACATTTCTGTGCTCAGATGGGTTGACTTGTGTACATAGGCTATACAGACAGCAGGTTTTAGAGTCCAGTCAGCTGTCAATATTTGATCCTAAAATTAATTCTCCATGGGTATTTGTTCTAGGGTATCCAGTGGGGCTTTGTCACCCATGGTGTGCAAGGGGGGATGAAATGTGTCTCCTTAGGAGCTGTTTTCGATTTAATGTCTCTTGATGGCCCAGCAGGTCTCATGTCCCTCTTTCTGCAATAGAAGTTATTCACTGATTGTGTCTGAGGGAAAGCAGGGTGAGAGTTAATTTTATAATAAAAATAAATCATTATGAACATTATTTTCCTTTCTTAGCTCAAGTCTTGTTTGGCTTTCTTACCAAGGCCGGAGTAGAGAAGTGGGACAAACTTCCCATGTTAAATAATTAGAAGGGCCATGTGATCTTTAGTGACCACAAACTATAGGAGTTTGTCTAAGGGTATCTCTGCACCACATCCCCAGTTGGTCCCCGCAGGGGTACTCCTGAGCACCCTTCACCCACCCCCTCCCGCTCACACCTGCCAGACTTAAAAATGTGCTGGTGAAGCTGCTCCAGTGACATCTCTCAGAGGCTGCTCTCAAGTCCTTCGTCTCCAGAGTGCTTGAGAGCAGACTCTGGGGAAGCTGCCAAAGTCACTTCATCAGGGTTAAAGTGTGCAAAAGGGGTTTTCTGGAGCACACTGGAGATACAGTCCCTGCTAGGGCTGTGGCTCAGTGGGGAAGGGGAGAAAGGAAGAGAAGAGCTCTCCCCATTGAATCCAGTGCCAGCCTTCTGGGGGTGAGATGTTGGTTCCCTTCTCTGCTTTTCGCCTGTTCCTATCTAGCAGGTTGTTGGCACAGTAGGCCCATATGTTACAAAGCTGAGCAGAGGATGAAAAAATCTACCCAGGCATCAGAGATAAAAGCCAGCAAGTCTTCTGTGCATATCTCTTATCCACACGCCTTTGGTGACTTCAAGGAGTACATGCTCGTTATTGAGCCTTTCGAGATTCCCTGTCAGAAGGCTGTGACACTGCCTGAAAAGGCTTCCTCCTTCCTCTGCTTCATCCATTCATCATTTTCAATAGCTTGTCTCTACTTCTCTCCCACCTTCTTCAAGCCTTTGCCTACACCTCTTTTCTCTCCACCCTCCATCTTTTCATATCCTCCTCCTTTTTGTTCCATCTCTCTTTGCCCTTGCCTGCCTTCATGGGGCCTGCATGGGGATCTGGGGAGAGCAGGAAGTGAAAACCTAGCTGTGAGAGGGGATATACATTGTGGTTTCCAATCTCTCTTGAAGCATCAGACAGCCAGGCTTGTGCTCCCCATCAGAGAGATGCTTCCTTTTCTACCCCCAGGGCCTTCCTTTGTGACACTAAGAGGCAAAGGCCTTAGGGAAGAACCTGTCTTGGGGCTGTGAATTGTTACAACTATACTAATTTATCAATAGGTGGAAAATAATCTCTAAGGACTGTGAAATGATTGTAAAATGGGTAGCTGGATCCCTAGGGCAGGGCTACGCACATTGCTTTCTGTTGTTGAATGCATTTGTGTACAATGAGCTTTTCCCCACCCTGGACAAATTGCTGAGTTTCTGTCATATGTAGATTATAACTCAGGGCTTCCAAAGGTGCAGCTTGCAAAGTCCAGTCTCTGTCATCAAGGTGTGACTTAGAGTGGCTGTATGCAGCTTGAGGATAGAGGATGGGTGGCATGTGTCAACCAGAAGGTTGATTGTGTTTGTAAGCTGCCTCTTTTTTATGAAAGACAGGGCAGTTGCGGCTAAATCAGAGGTCAGCCTTAAGCTCACAGCCATTTGCCCATGTGGGCCGTAAGCAGGCCTTCCTATAGAGCTAAAGTGAGATGACTCCATTATGCCAGGGGTCATGTGTCAGTCAGGGAGGCCAGGGCCATGGAAGAGGTGCTTTGTCACCTACAAAATCTCATGCATCTATGAACCAGTCAGTCTCAAAGATGCTAGCCTGCCTGGCCTTCTGCCTGGTCCTGTAGAAGCAAACTATTTTATTTTAATAAAAAGATCTCTTCGCTAATAACAGCCATCACAGGTTCCATCAGTATCAGTAAGGAGGCCAAGCTAATAGTCCATGGAGATGGCTGTCTCCTATGACCTTTGGTCTTCCGAGGACAGGAAAGAGGTATGTTAGTGAAGCACTGTGTGGGAAGCCTAGGTTTTCCAAGGTCTTTGCTGTGCCTTTGCTGGAGATAAAAAGAGGTCTTCTGGTTCTGCATTGTATTCATTCCAGCACCTCTCAGCATGAACAAGTCTTGTCCAGCAGTGTGAAAGCTACTTGTCCAAATGGTGGGACCCAGCGCAGCAAAGTAACTGAAGGGTGCATTTGCAGAGCAGATAGAGGGGTTAGGGCAACATGCATGAGTATAGCTGGACTAGTTTAATAATCTAGCTAGTTTGGGTACCAACAGCAGTGAACTTGCACTGGTACACTGCTATCATGCATGGCCAAAGTCCCAGATGGGTGCATACAGCCAATACCACTGCAGCCTCACTGCTGTGTGATCTTAACTTAGCTGGTTTACAGCTAGATCAGGTAGGCTTACCCATGCTGCAGTAATCTCCTCCGCTGCACCCCTTCCTCCTCCCCCCCCCCCCCCAAAAAAAAAAAAAAGAAAAAGTAGTGTAGATTTAGCCTGAAAGGAATATTTTAGGGAAAGGGAGCAATGCCTATCGGGCTGGCAAGGGGAGGCAGATTAGTTTGAAGAAAGGTTTCATGAAAGGCAATGCCAAGTTACCTAACCTATACTAAGTTAGATCTTGGTCAACCTTGGTTCAGCCTTGTCTTTTACAAGCACCAAGTTCACTCGGTCACAGGCTTTCACTAAAGGGGAAAAAGGAGCAGAAGCATATGGCTTCCTCTTCCTTTCCACCCCTTTGGTTATTCATTTTCCATTTGGCAACCTTTTTCCCAACCTAATGCTCCCCCTCACCTCCAGATCTGTGGTGCTTCTCATCCTCATTAAGCCCACGGCTCAGACAGCTGCCAGGCACCCTTCAGCTTGGCTGAAGATTTCACTTGACTCTCTTCCTGACAAAGTGAAGATTAGGTCTGTTCTTCTTAGCTGGGGGAACATATGCTAATAAAATACATATTGCTTTCTTATCAGCCCCTAATGAAAGACATTACTGAAGAATGTGGAACAAGCAGTTACAGTAATTTGTGACAGCACCAATTTGGCTTCTCTGGGAAGCTGTAAACTGCTACTCCCGGCACCTAATGAGAATGGGCAGCAGATCGTGTGCGAGAGAGAAAGAGAGAGAGCCTGTCTCCTGGCTTACATGGCTCAGGCTGCCTTCCACAGGCCCACTGCCTCCACCTTAGAGCTAGCAGCTCTTTTCCACTCATCCCAGAAGGAGAATAACTCTCCCAGTAATAATTTACTTTTGGCTGAGAAATGTTTCCAGACTGTTCATTTGGCTTTGTAACAAATTTGCCTTGGCCTGTCCTATTGGCTAAGCACCATCATTTGAACTGTCATGTCTGACTTGTGCAAGAAACAGGAAGACAATGGGTGCCTATACATGTGCATTGAAGCTGCTCCAGCATGCTGTAATTATAACATGTCAGAACAGACTTGATTAATCAAGTCTGCTGGGGAGCATGGTAATTACCATGCTCCCCAGCATACTCCAGTGTCATGTGTATCAGTGTCCCCATGCTAAAAAATGGTGGCAGGGGGGCTTTAACTAAAGCTTAGATGAGCTCCCCTGCTCCCATTTTTCAGCACCAGGATGCTGATACATGTGATGCTCTGGGCACTTTAATTAGAGCGGCTCCCTTCTGTGCCTCCCAGAGCACATGTATAAATGTCCATAGATTCCTAGTTTGCCTATACAACATGTTTATGCATAGCAGGCTTGAAGTTGGCATGAATGGTCACTTATCCTGAAAACACGGAATGACTCGTTTTCAGGCAAGAGCGGGGAAACAAATCCACTTGGGAAATCTCATCCAGTCCTAGCCTTCTCAACATATTTCCTTGCAAGATTGAGAGTAGGAAATAACTTGGATCTTGCAAGGGAGTCCATTATAACCCATCTTTACAAATGCAGGAGGTTTGGCTAAGGCTCAGAAAATTATCCCAGCTGTTGGTTTGGTATTTAAACCAAATCTCCTAACCTTCCTTTGCCAATGGAAATGTCCTGCAGCTTTCCTGAACAAAGCGCTAAAGGCAGGCTGGGACCTTCATCATGGCCAGACACCAGCCAAACAGAGTATTCCTTTTAATCCATGGGAAAGATCTTTGTTTCGGAATATGGCTGTGCTTTTACTTCCTCTAAATGCTCACAGAATAAGAGCTGAGCCAGAATGGCTATGGGCTTTTTAGCCTGGCTGAAAATCTATAGGGTCAAAACTCTGGACAAGAGAAATATTTTCTCCTGCTAGTGCTGTACCCCCATGGCAGAGTGAGAAGCAGAGAAGTAAAAGCATCCAAATTCATTCCTATATGTGTCAGCCAAGGGACCATTTCAGAACCTCACCATTGCTTTGTTTGGGAGAGGTCCTGCCATTCTCTAAATGGCCTCCCCAGTACAGCTGAGGTTCTTTTAATTCTCCACCCTAGCCTCTCTTTCTGCAAGTTTTGTATTTATCTAGTTTCTATTTGGACACCTTCTACTGAATTTGTTAGTGTTCTTGAATCCAGATTCTGGAAGGGGGGCGGCTAAAAACCCCTCAAGGATTGAATTCATTGCTTGAAGAGAGAGACCTCAGCGAAGTCAATGCTGACATAAGTGAAGTCAAAAGAACCCCTTGTACTCTGGGTAGGCCTGTGCGAAGTGGCTAATATTCGCTTCGGATTCGGCCAATTTGGGGGACAGTGATTCAATTTGGTGATTTGAATCACTGTCCCGAATCAATGCAGCTGAATCTGATTTGGAGATTTGGCTGCTGCCAAATCTCCGAATCACCCAGGCCCATCCCCCGCCCGCTGTCCCAGCCCGGCAAAGGCTGCCCCACCTGCCCCAGCTCCTGGATCCTGGGGGAAAAAAACCCTGAACTCACTGGGTGCTCCTGGGTGGGGGGGCTTCATGAGCTCCCCACCCCCCCCCCACCGCTGTCCCAGCTCCACCATGGCTGCCCTGCCCACCGTGGCTCCAGCCCTTTAAGAAAAAAAACCAAACGACAAAGCCCCCTGGACTCACCAGTTTCTGCTGGGGGGGCAATTCCTGCTCCCCATGCTGCATGGGGGGCTCTGCACAAGCCCCCCAAAGCCCCGACGCCGCCGCAGGAGCAGTGAGTCCCGGGGTTTTTCTCATTTTTTTTTTTCTTAAAGGGCCAGAGCTGGGGCGGGTGGGGCATCCATGGGGGGCTGAGAGAGCTGGAGGGGGCAGGGAGCTCATGGCAGAGCCCCAGGCAGTGGGGGGCAGCAGGGATTGCCCCCCCACCCCACACCACCCAGTGAATGGGGCTTTTTTTTTAAAGCACCAGGAGCTGGGGTGGGCAGGGAAGCCATGGAGGGGCGGGCTGGGGGAGCGGGCAGGGTCAGGGCTGACAGGGGTCCCCACATGATCCCCTCCCCTGCCCCCTATTTAGCAGCTCGGAGCCCGGCTCCAGCTCCATGCTGCAGCCAGCGGGGACTGTCCAAATCATCAAAGCTCTCTGAATCTTTCCTGAAGATTCGGAGAGCTTTGAATCGATTCGGACCTTTTTATTGTTCCCCTGATTCGATTCAGTTTTGGAGATTCGGCCACCGAATCAGGCTGAATCTCCTCCGAATCAAATCGCCACCCAACCCTTCGCGCAGCCCTAACTCTGGGCCCCGGGGCCAAGCGAGACACCATAACCTTCTGGCCTGCTCCCCTCTGACATTGGTTGTACTCTGAAATGGAGACTTGGCATTGGGTAGTAGGGGCACGAATTGCAAATGCTTGAGGATCTGAGCAGAATGCCCTGCTGAGACTGTGTCACTGCTTAGAGAACTCTCTGCAGATGCTTCAGGTTGGAGTATGGCATTACTCTACTTCTATGCACCCTGGGTAAGTGCATAGTCCACCTGACAGCATAAGGCATTGCCAGGCCTACTTTTTTTGCCTGTTACTTACATTGTAACAAACTCTGGTCACTTCTGCATCTCTGCTAAATGCATACATTGCTTATGTGTGTAGCATCTTCCAGCTCCACTGTCTCCCTTGTAGCTTAATTGAACCCCAGTTAACTGCACAGTGACTATAATGGTATCAGTCTGTTTTGCAACTATTTTTAACTTAACCAGAAATGGTGAAGGGGAAGCAACTGTGAAAAGGCTGCTATTCTAGAAGCCTTGAAAATGACAGGTGCTAGTCAATTTCACAGCCTCTCTTCCTCTCATCTTCAAGGCTGCTAATAGCTGCCCCAAAGTGGCTATTAGAACCAGTGAAAATAAGGGGAGTGAGTTGGTTTTAGGGCTGCTTATACCACAATGCTGGTGGGGCTGTATGCTTTAAGGAGTATTGGATACATCTACACATACAATCAATAAAGACCAGTAAACTCCAGGGCTTATTTCTTATTTTTTGAACGTGCACCTGGGAACAAAAAACTCTGGGGCAAATTACTCCAGAGTTTATTCATGTGTACCACATGGAGCCTGGTCAGAGCAGTGCTGTGGGGCGGGGCTGCCTGGGGCAGTAGGGCCAGGGACAGACATTACACATGAATTGGTTTAAGTCATCAGCAACTGGTTTAAACCTGTAACAAAACAGAAGTTCAGTGCACATAAACCTGTTTCAAAATGGCTGAAACTGGTTTAAGATAAACCTGGTTGAATGTAGTATCAAACTTAACTGATTTGGGTCAAACCAGTTTATGCAGACCCTTTCCTGATTTAAGTTAAACCGGAGTCCCCCAGCATCCCAGATGCTTTGCCGTCCTGGGCTGGGCTGGGCTGGGCTGTCTGCTTCAGAGACCATGGCTGGCCCTGCCCCTCTGCTCCCTATCCAGAGCTCCAGCGGAGATTGCAGGCACAGCAGGGTCTGCCTGCCTTCCCCCTGCCCCCGTCCCTCTCCCCCCCAACCATTCACTGCTCAAGCAGGGATCACCCCCCTCCCATCTCCCACAGCATGGAACCCAGCCCCATGGACCCTGGGCATGTGGTATGCTAGCTAAGGCTGAGAGGTGCCTATGTGTGTGTCTCCAATTTCATTGGGACAAGACAAAGGCAAACAGGAGGGTCCCTTCTAGCCCTAAACTTCTGTGGATCTATGAAAGGTAGACAGGACAGTGTCCACTTAGGGTTTTTTGGATCTAATCAACAGGTCAGCTGGTAATGTCCCTCTGTTCCTTCCTTGGAAAAAGCTGTTCAAGAAGAGCTTGAACTAATGAGAGAGGCTTTTGGTTTCTTGATGGGCTGCTAAATGCTGTGTTATCAGCTCCCTGCTGGCTCCTTCACTTGTCAAGTTTGCAGACAGTATGAAGAAGCAGGGAGAGGGGGACTGAAAAGTTCAGTATCATCAACAGATGCATGCACCACATACAAATAATCCTGCCTCCCTCCCCCCACTTTGCCTTAGAGTGCTAGTTGGGGGCTGGGGGCTGGCAACACTCCTATCCCTTGAGCAGCGAGCAGGGAAAAGCCTGGGATGGTGCAGGGTAGGGTGAGGATTTAAACCCCTCACTAATCAGAGCGTTCTTCCCAGGCCCGGCTATGCCCCCCTCAGCTCAGTACTCGGAAGAGAAGGGAGGGCTGCTCTAGCGCCCCCCAGCCTGAGCCACTGAAGGCATGTGTCTGCATTTCCTCAGTCCAGAGGGAATGTCTGTGCACTTGCAAATCAAATTCATAGATTCATAAATACTTGGGTTGGAAGGGACCTTAGCAGATCATCAAGTCCGACCCCCTGCCTTGGGCAGGAAAGAACACTGGGGTCAGACGACCCCAGCCAGGTGCATGTCCAGCCTCCTCTTAAAGACCCCCAAGGTAGAGGAGAGCACCGCCTCCCTTGGAAGCCCATTCCAGATTCTGACAACCCTCATTGTAAAGAAGTTCTTCCTGATGCCCAACCTAAATCTGCTCTCCATCAGTTTGTGGCCATTGTTCCTAGTTAATCCAAGGGGCGCCCTGGTAAACGGAGCATCTCCTATTCCTTGCTGCCCCCCCCACCTCAGATGAATTTGTATGCGGCCACAAGATCATCTCTCAGCCTTCTCTTGCAGAGGCTGAAGAGATCCAGGTCCCTCAGTCTCTCCTCATAGGGCTTTGCCTGCAGGCCCCCAACCATATGAGTGACTCTCCTCTGAACCCTCTTGAGGTTGTCCAAATCCCTCTTGAAGTGTGGCACCCAAAACTGGATGCAGTACTCCAACTGACCAAGGCCACATAGAGAGGAAGTATCACCTCCCTGGACCTGTTTGTCATGCATCTGCTAATGCATGATAAAGTGTGGTCAGCTTTACTGATCACTTCGTATTATTGATGATTCACATTCATCTTGGTGTCAACAATGACTCTGAGATCCCTTTCTGTTGCTGTGCTGCTGAGAAGGCCCTCCCCCAGCCTGTAAGCGTGCTGGTGATTCCTTCTTGCTAAGTGCAGCACCTTGCACTTGTCCTTGTTGAACTGCATCCTATTCTGTTCCACCCACTTTTCCAACCTGTCCAGATCCACCTGGATTCGTTCCCTACCCTCTAGTGTGTTAACTTTACCCCATAATTTGGTATCATCTGCGAATTTGGACAGAGTGCTTTCCATGCCCTCATCTAAGTCACTGATGAAAACATTGAACAGCATGGGTCCAAGGACCGAGCCTTGTGGACTCCACTGCCCACATCTTTCCTGGTCAATACCAACCCATCTACCACCACCCTCTGGGTGTGACCCCTTAGCCAATTTGCCACCCACCAGGCCTGCAAAGATTAAATCAATTCAGACTCAGGCTTTTTTAATGTTTGCCCCTAGCCAAGGTGCCTCAACATGGGGATAGCTGGCAGGCAGCCCCCATACTGAGGCACACTGCACCCCAGCCAGCTGCGAAGCAGCATGTGAAGACAGGAAAGCAACCAAGTCAGGGCTGACTGCTCCCTTGTCTCTACATGCTGGGGCACATGGAGACGGAAAGCAGCCAGCTGCAGAGAGGCTGGCTGGGGCACAGGGTGCCTCAGCATGGGGGGGCTGTCTGCTGGCTAGCCCTGCGCAGAGGCACTCTGGTCCCCATCCAGCCAGGGCAGCATCTACACATGTGCCGCTGTGCAAGAAAAAACTCCATAGCGGGGTTGTATGTGTATTTTACAAGACTACCCTGCTGCCATGTTTATTAATTTCATTTGCCTTAGTAGGAGTGCATGTGTAGATGCTGGGACATGTACTGCGCAGTTAATTGGTCAACTGCACAGTAAAAGTCTCGTGTAGATGCACGTACTGTTTACATTTAGTGCCAGTAAGTGCATACCCAAAGTAAACGCATAGCCTTTTTCCAGTCCTAAGGCCATGCACTTATATGGAATGCCCTGTAAAAAGGCCTTCAGCCCTTGAATCGCTCTGCAGCACAAGCCCTTCAGGGTCAGTAATGAAATGGGTTTGGGGGAGGTTTTATCCAGGGTTTTAGTCTGCCCCCATCATTTGCTGAACCCTTCCAGTGGAAGCTGGCTCACCCTGGAGTAAAACTGGGCAAATCCCAGCTTTGCTGTTGTTTCACTGTGGAACGTTTGACTATAAGTGACTTTTTGAACCAGTCAGTAAATTCAGAATACACCTGCTAAAGCGTTTGCCTTTGCCCACTAGTCTGATTCTGTACCTTGCCTCTTTGAATTCCTTCACTGGCTGCCCAGCCGCTGTTCCATCAGATTGAAGCTGCTGGTTGCCACTGGCTGTGTAACTCTGCTTTGCATAATTACCTTCTCTTATTTAGCTTCACACCTTTTTGCTTCACTACTGTCCCCACTTTTGTCAACCTGTTGGCCTGCTCCTTACATAATAATCTCCATGCCTTTTCCTGCATAGTCCCTTGTATGTGATATAATCTCTCTGAGCTCCTCAGTGAAGGCCCTACCTGTTCATCCTCAAACCCCTCTAAGAATCCCATTGTTGTCATAGTACCTATAGTGGATCCTATTGATTTGTGTAGATACATCCCTGTCTGTTTTTTCCCTGGTATCTTAATCATTAGTCTGTGTCTGGGCTACAAACTCCTGTGCTCAGGGACCATTTCTTCTTGAATGTCCAGAGAGTGGCCAGCACATCATGAACACTGCCTTTAATGTATAATAATGCTCACTTAAATGGTCAGGGTGATTGTGAGCAGGTCTCTTCAATTCCCCTGTCTCAGTTTTCCCATCTCTCAAAAGTGGAGGCTTACCTTTGTTATTGCAAACTTAGCTGCATGTTTGGTTTGAGGAAGGAAAGCTCTATGCAGCTTCCTTCCGTAGTATTTTAACAAGGTCACAAGTGCTAGGGAGCCACACAGTGGCTTCTTTGCAGGTTTGCTAATAGCTTCACGGCAGCAACTGGAACCACACAGCAGGGTTGTCATAGTATAATGTCTGCCCTCAGCACCAATTCAGTCTCAGCTGCACCATTATATACAGTTCTGGGCCCTGTATGTTAGGAAGAAGGTGGAGAAACTGGAGAGGATACAGAGGCAAGTGACAAAGATGACAAAGGAGTGGGAGAGTGAGCTGTCTGAGGAAATGGTGGAAGAACTAGGTGTGTTTGGTCTGGAGGGAAAGAGAGAAAGGAGTCATGTGTTAGCAGTTCTCAGATGCTTGAGGAGCTGCCATAAGAAAGAGGAAGGACAACTGATCTCTCTTGGCACAGAGGACAGGGCATGAAATGATTAGTTTAAACCTCAAGAAAGCAGATTTAAATCAAATCTCAGGACAATGGAGCAAGCTGCCCAGGGAAGTTGTGGGATCCCCTTTGCTGGAGGAGTTCAAGAAGAGACAGGATATGGTGCTTGTCTGGGATAATTTAGGAACAGTAAACCCTACATCTGTGCAGGGTGTTGGACTAGTCGACTCTGAACTCTGATTTGAGGGTGGGGACTGTGTACTCTGTTTATGTAGTTGCTGCTTGGTAGAGCTCTGTTTTTGGTTGCTCCCTGCTCACAACCATTATAATCGTGATTGATGGTAACAGGATTCAGATCCTGCAGCTCCCAAACATGAGGCTCAATCACAAGCCAAAGACAAATCTCTTTACACCAGTGGCTGGCAACCTTTACAAGCTGCGAGCCAGAACAACCCAGCTCTGGTCCTGGGCTGGGCGGCTTCAGCGAGACATCAGTTGTTGGGGGGTTTTCCCACTGGGGCCAGGCCACTGCAAGCTGCATCCCTGCTGCTTCTGCTTTTCCTAGCCCCCTCCTCCCTGGCTGTAGCATGAGTGCAGCTTCCAGCCAGTGTGGTATTGCATCAGGGCCAGGCAGCTGGAAGCTGCATCTGCACTGCTGAGGCTTCTCCCCACTGCTCTCTGCCTTCCCACTGCAGCACAGTTGCAGCTGGGTGTTGCCCAGCCCCAGCATAGCTCCTCACTGCTCAGGTCCAGTGAGGGTGTGGATACAGGACCAGGCAAAGCCCTCCCGCTCCACATCCAGAACCTGTGGCTCCATAAACTGAATGCTGACAACCCTGCCTTACACCATTAGCAACCCAAGATCTGTAACATGCAGTTGGGTGGTTTCCATTCTAAATGGTAGAGGGCAGCGATGCTTTCATTACAACAGGGTTGTTTTTGCTAGTAAACCCATGGCTCACAGTCTCCCTGTATGGGAAACCCTTTGGAACTCAATGGATTTCTCTGTATTGGGGTTTGTTCAGGTAACCCTCTGACAGTCACAGCCAGAGGAAAGGTTTTTAGGTGTGCCTGTGAGGTGACACCCCAGATTGGTGTGGGCCGGAGCTCTGTCTGTCCCTTATAGTCCTACTTGCTCAGCACAGAATAGGAGGCACTTTGGTAGTGTTGTTTGTGCTGCCATTGAGAGGTAAAGCCCCTCCCTGCTTCGCTCACCCTCTTCCCAGTGCACAGCATAGCCCAAGCCGGAGCCTGGTGATGCCTATCCATAAAGGAGTGTGATGCTGAGATTGTGCCCAGCCTTGCCAGAGCTGTTGCATTTGAAGTGCTCCTGAATTGGCTGTTTCATTTAAACAGCCCATTGTACAGGCAACACAGGCTGTTGAATGTTATGGCCTCAGTATGGCTGTCAAGGCCGCCTTAGGTCCCACTAGGAAGCCTGGGCTTCAGACAGATGTTGGAGTGCTAGATCCCACAGTCTCTGAGCCCCAGGTCTATTACTGCACTTGGAAGAAACTGGAAGATGAGACCAGCTCCCTACTGTTAAGTTCTCTGGGGGTTCAGGGCAGGCACAAAGGCAGTTTGATCCTAACAATTCAGCCAGCACTGGCAGGGACAGCTCAGCATGTCACGGACAACTGCATGCATGCGGAAAAGACTCTACAGAGACAGAGCTCTAGGTCTACATGTGTGAAGGGCACTGTGCAGGGGACAGGGGGAGATAGCACCATGTCTGTGGGAACACACTGTCATGCCAGCCTGTGGGAATGTACCTAGCCTCTCCCCTTTTATTCACTGCACAGAGGCTGCTGTGACCAGAGATGAGAGCTGGGAATTCTTTTCCCCGTGCCCCACGTGTGTGTTTAGCTGATGAGCATGGAGTGAGTTTGCACTCTGCCACCCCACCTTCACTGATGGTACAGGAAGGGTGGCTGGGGGAATGAGAGTGATGCTAAAAAAAGGCAAATGGAGAATGGATGAAGTGTTCTGAGAGAAGACAGAGAAGAGCAGGGTTAGTGCTCATGCCCCCCCTGCTAAGACGTCCTGGGAGCAAGGATAAATAAGGACGGATAGTGAATAACGACTCTGGCAAGGCAGATGCTCATGACTGTTTCCCTTTGCTGTAATCTACTTGTCAAGCTCTCTGCAAAATTTTAATATACAGTTTTCTCACTCTATTTTTTTAAAAACAATAATCCCTCTGAGGGTTGGGAGTGAAACCAGCTTCCTTACTGATTTCTTTTTCTCCATCATACAGGTGTACCAGTTTGCCAATGGGAAACTGCATCTTTACTCACAAGCTTCAGGACAGGTGTGTGACTGTAGCATTGCTTGACTGTCTCGTGTGGCTTGTGGTACTGTTGCCCACATTGGTTTGTTAGAGGATTATGCCTGAATTCAGGTGCACACAAACATGGGTCTCATATGGAAGGTTTGCCAGTGCATATAAGTGTACTTTTATGCTAGGGCTACACAGGAGCTTTGAGCTGCGTGCACTGATTTGTTTTTCAGCCTTGTTCATGAATGCAAAGCTGAATGCACTCTTGTTTGTGTTGAAAAGGTGTGTGTTGTCGGGTTCCTGGTGTTGGCCAGGCATGATGAGTTGTTGTAGGATCATGTGTAGGATTTAGCTATCATAGTACATGTCATTGCAAATGTTTGTGGTTAAAATGGCATTTGCTTTGGAAAGATTCCTCCACTCCCCTTCCTTCATCCCAAGAAATTCCCTGGGCTTTGGAGCCAAAAGGAACCACAAAAGCAGAACCATGTTTTGGGACTTCCAAGTTTGACCATGTCACACCTGGGTGGGGAGGGGACAGCAGACCGAGCCTAACTCGATGCCTCCCCCTTTGAGGTCCTTAGACATGTGCTGTTCCAAACTACCTGCCATCTCCAATCAACCCATCCAGCTGGAAGCCACATGGGAAGAAGCCCCTTTTAAATGACAAAAAAACTAGATCAAAATGCAGAACCAGTTCTGATAAAGAGGTCCAGCCCAGAGGATCTACTGGCAGTGCGTGATGGCAGAGGCTTAGAATTAGGAGCCATAGTGCACATGCAAGCCCCAAATGCCTGTGTGAAGGCAAGTATGTGGTGGTGATCCTAGGCTTGTGTCCTTCCTTGTGTGAATGCAGGTGTGCATATGTGTGTGTGCATGTATCCAAGTATGCGCACACTTTGGGGTGATCCCCCCATTCTGGGCCTCTCTGACACATGGCTCTGCAAGCACCCTGATCGCCTGGTGTAATAGCTGCAGCAGGCAATGGGAGGCTGAGAGGAATGGGTGTATTTTTTCTTTCCTCTCATTATTTTAAATGGAAGGAGCTGAAGGCAGAGATGAGTCTGTGCATTGCGCTCTGTTCCTGCATCGGCCCCACTGGCAGTTTCCTGCGCCTGGTGATGAATGAGCTCATTGCTGGGTCCTGCGTGAGCGTCTCCACTGAGGCTTTGGAATCTCTAATAAGGTAGCCAGCCTTGATGGCTCTGTATGTGTTTCATTAACTCTGCCAGAGCAATATTAGGCCACAGCACTGGGCCAGCATGATCAGGAGGAGAAAGGGGGCTAGAAGAAAGAAAAGGTGCCAGAGCAGCATAGGGAGGAGCACAGATATAGGGGGGCAGTGAAGATGGCAGTGTGATGTCCCTATGGAAGAATAAAAAGCTCCCCCCAGATTGATGTGTACAGCTGCAGTGTGCTCTGCCCAGAGCTGCAGCCATCAGTCATTGGGGGCAGGGAAGAGGGGAAGAACATCTGGGGGTTATAGCCAGACCTGGGCCCTTTATATTGTTGCCCTGTGTGCCTGTAGTGGTCCTTGCTAGCAAACACTTGCTCCAGAGGTTTAAAGCAACTGGCTGTCTGGAACAACTCACTTGTTCTCGCTTATACTTTGTGATCTGCCTGAAGCACCTCAGGGACCTTCTCACTGACAGTGACTCACTTCAGTGGGTGTTTGGGCCTATGCTAGTGTATAGGTGTCAGTACTTCCGGAAAATATCCTGGGCTGCTTCTGCAAAGATGCCAGCACCATAGGGACAAGGCAGTGGGATGTTCCAGGGGCCATGGAGCAGAAGAAGGTAGAAAGGGGTCATCTACAGCAGTGAAGCCTACTGATTCTGGACTGGGGAGTGGCCTGATAGAAGCTGGAAGAAGAGCTGCTGTGTAATTCTCTGCTGAAGGGGAGAGATTCAGTGACCTTTTATATATGCCATCTCTCCCAGGATTTTGAGAGAAGACATCATCTTTCCAAGATGGGTATTTAAAAAATAAGGATTATTGACAGGTGATATGAAGTGTTTTGTGGGCTGATGAGTTCCCATGAAGTTGAACACAGATGAAGTGAAGAGGACTGTATAACAATGGCCTGCATAACAGGGTAGAGAAAATTCCCTGTTCCATACCTCTTTTGAGACATTGGGTATAGGTATCTCTAGCAGAAATGGGACTTTCTGTTAAAAGTCTACATGTATCAGGGTTTTTTAAGCCTTCTTCAGTGGCATTGGATGTTGGCTGCAGCCAACACTAGGGATTTTGACTGGGGTTTGCCAGTGCTCCTGCTGGGACTTAAAGCTGGAGGGTGCTGGCTAGAGGATCTTGCCCATCTGCTCAGGGTCGGACCGATCAACATATTCTGAGTCATGAAGGAATTTTACCCCATAGTCAGATTGGTATGGATTGTGGGGGGTTTGCCGTCCTCTATAGTAGAAGCACGGCCCGCTTCCTGGGATCCCTTGGGCATATATTAACAACCTTTATAGCAGCAGGATGTTGGCCACCATCAACTACCATCCCCCTGCTTATGGTAGGTTAAGGTGCTATATCTTGTATTATATCAGAGTTTACTGTGTTGTTTTGCTGATAGGTTAGACAATGGATTTGTATAGGGTGGTTTGGATAGAAGTGATCCTGCCTCAGGCTCAGGGGCTGGACTAGATAACCTATGGAGAACCTTTCCAGCCCTACTTTATGATTCTGTGATCTTTCTGTAACTTTCCTGGGGAACAGGTACCCACCACATAAGAACTGCCACTACATTTTGGAGCTAATTGGCCCTTTATGGACAATCTCAGCGAAGAAGTCAAAGTTTGAAAGGGCCATGCAGAATGAAAGGGAGTGTCTACTGGAAGCCCCTCCATGGCATGGCAGTGGTGGAGAAGAGAATATCTTGAAGTGAGTTTCAGATACCTGAGAAAGTATAGGAAGTCCTAGCTGCCCTGTTGTCCTCTGCAACTTATTTGTGTGTGGGAAAACTGAGGTCTCCAAACGCCACTTTGTCACTAGCAGAGATATGCCAAGCTTTGATCTTACCAGACTTAACTGGCAGGGCCAGGCCTGGTCCACACTTTGAGTAAAACCTGTTGCTACAGAAAGTGGTGCTAGTGATTTACTGGACCAGGAGTGTGTAAGTTCCAGCTGTAGTACAGAGCCATGAAATGCAGAGCAGGAACTAACGGTCCTTATTGCTGATGTTTTTGGCTGTTGACTTCTCTCTAGCTCTCCACTTCAGTTTCCCATCCAAAGGTAATGGCTAAAACAGGGAATTGTTTCCTGACCTTCTCCTCCGTGCCGGCTGTATCTCCCCAGTGCCCAGGGACTGAGGTGGCCTTAAGGGAGAATGGGTCTGCAGGCCGTGGATCAGGCATTCCTTATCAAATCCCACCCCACTTGGGACTACAGTTCACCCTCCATTTTGGCATCACACATCCTTCTTATCCTGGCTGGCGACCAGATTATTGCTCATATGGTACGAATCCGTGCACCTGAGGTCACTGCTGTCAGGAACTGGATCCACTCTTGCTTAGCAGAGCATATGTGAGATATGCTGACAGACAGGAGGGTTGAGCTGCAGGGATTCCAGTGGGATCAGCACCCAGCGAGCCTGTGTGCAGATGGGACAGTGCTGATGCAAATGGGTCCTGACAGCATCCCAGCACCCAAGGTCACACTCTGTTCCCACAAGGGCTGCCCCAGTCCTGCCCCTCAGGCGTGGAAGAAGCTGTGCTCAGAGTCTGCTGGGAACCAAAGTAGAGTGAGGCAGGAGGAGTGCCTGGCTCTGCCATCTCCTTCTGCTGGTGGAGATGGAAGGCGCACAGAGCTGTTACACAAGCAGCTTGCAATCCAGCCTGTTTGAGGTGAAGCAAAGGTCTCCTTCCCTGTCAGGCTTCAGGATTCAGCTAGGCTCCCACAGGCTTGGGTCTGCTCCATTTCTAGCTGCTTGGCAAGGCTCCGCGGTGACCTGCCTTTAAAATGTCCATGGGGGAGCTGTGTCCAGCGTGTGGCCAAATTAACTGCTGGTGGGGGATTTGGATCCTGCCTGCCTTAGCAAAGCACAGGGCTCTGGTATTAGGCAACCCCTGCGGCAGCCAGAGGTTTTAATTTTGTTAGTGAACTACAGTGTCAAGTAGGTGAAGGGTTAGAACCAAGGAGAAAATGGATCTGTCTTTGGTCGCTCTCCCAACAGCTCTGCTAATGTCTCACCCCTGCCCTGTAGCTCCTTGCTATCCCGGTGCTGGGCTCCCCACACACAGCTCTGCTAGTTCTCTTCACTGCTGACCCTTTGTTGGCCACTTGACAAGATCCTGTCGTGCTAATTCTGGTCTCCGCACAGAGCTTTGCCAGTGCACTTTGATTCCCACTTGCCACACTGGGATCCCCCCATTGTTGTTCCAGGCCAGTAAATCCTGCATTAAAGCCAGCCATGTAGAGCCTTACAGTGAAATCTGTCAGGCTGGATAATTCTTCAGAGGAAATGAGGGAAGTCCCAGTATTTTGGACACATGACATCGGACTGGGTGAGACATGGTTGAAGGTCCCATAAGCAAGGGCCAATGTTATCTCTGCATATGTTCCATGGCAGCATTAATGAATTGCATTTCTATGAAACACTCTCCATTTTGATCCCTTCCATGCCCATATACATATGCGATTGACCCATGGCTGAAAAGCCCATATGCATCATGATCACTTCAGCAATGGCTGTTTTTGACAATGCTGTTTTTTCACTGTTTCTTCCAAAAACCCCAGCTCTGTGGGTCTCAGCAGTTGAGATATTGTCTAAGCTGCCTGATTTCATCTCTCCACCCCATATGTCTCAGAAAAGGGGGAAGCGTCTGTTTATCAAATCCCATGAATCATCTTCTCAGCTGTCTGGATCTTGGGCTGCTGCTCTGTGCCATAGGCATTGCTGTTTGCTGGCTACGTTCCTGACTCCTCCTAACCTGTGGATATCTATTAGATTTCAGCTGTGATCCTTGCCTGGTTCTGTGCAACAGTGAAGGGTGCCTGTACTATAATCCAGTTAATCCTTCCCTGGTGAAGAAAGGTGCAGAACAAGGGGCAGCTACAGGCAGGTTCCAGCAGGTCAGGGAAACAGGAAGTGAAATGTTCCAAACCCAGCTGCAGCCAAAGCACAAATTCTTTAGGCAAAATTCTAAATTTAGCTGTATCTTGGAAAAGCATCATCTGCTATGTGTAAGGTGTCATGAGGCCCTGTCTGAGATGAATGAGGCAGTTGTCTGCAGGGTCGTGCTCTGTGCAGACTCAGATATACATTGGTTGATGCTTGGTTCATCCTTATGAGGTTATCTTCTCATCCAGAAGGGTTTTTTTCTAAATTAGGGCTGTCCAACTTCCCTGCAGCTTGTGGCACTGGTGTGTGCGCCCCCAAACGGCATACCACATGAGCCATACACTATGGATTGGGCCCCCAGGCCTTCTTCCCCTACAATGTTGACAGCACCAGCAGCACTTGGCCCTTGCTCCCCTGTTGAATGGGCTGTGCGCTACCTCCGTGTGTCAGGGAGGTGGGAGGCCATGCACTGCCCATGTAGTCCCCGTGAGCAGCAGTGGTAGCACACATTCTTCCCCGCCCCGCCCCGCCCCCCCCCCCCCCCCCTTGCTCCCTCCAGGCCCTTCCCTGCTGTGCTGCTATGGAAGATATGGCTGTAGGGGTCCACAAGCCACTGGATGGACAGCCCTGTCCTAAATGAAAGATAAGATTTTGGAGTACACTTCTATGGCAAGGAGGAAATGTTGTAGACATTTCTGAAATAGGCCCTGACCATCTTGTCCACTTACAAGGGAATAGGGCTTGGTCCATAGAGTCTTGAGGCTCTTCCCTTCAGGGTTCTGTTAACACTGGGATCTGCTGTCTTTCTTTGCAGCTAAGTCAAAGGAACACCATCCAGACATTCATTCCTGTGCAGAAGATGGAAAAAGGCCTCTTGCTGGAGCATGTCTTGCCCAATCTGAAGGTGCCTCAGAGCTATGAGGTCCGCCTGACTCCTATAACCAGCTTTGGGGCTGGAGATATGGCTTCCCGCATCATCCAATACCTGGAACGTAGGTATCTCCCCTCTGCCCTGCAAAGTCAGGGCTTTTTAGTGGATCAGGCAAAAGGAGGAGAGTTTGATTGTTGGATTGTTTCTAGCATTGTGGTCCCAGGAGGGTCCTTGAATGTTATCTAGCACTATGGTATTGCAATGTCATCTCTGCACTTTGGCTCGGGACCTCATGCATGGGCTACAGGAGACTAATCCTCAACTCATTCCACACACACCCCCACCTCTGACATGTGCTTTTCACTCTCCAGCTGCTCGGAGCCCAGTATTTCCAATCAGGCCATATGGAAACTTTGGCTACTATAAGGAAGCTGTGTTCATATCCAGGCCATGGGTAGTGTGTTCTAGCCAGACTGACCACAAAGGAAAGTGGACTGCAGTGACCTTTAAATAAATTAATGCCACTGCTCTTCTGATAGCAAGCAGACACTATAGCTGTAGGCAGGTTTCCATCCCCTTGGGATGCTGACTCCAGCCTCCAATCCTGTAGATCACTAGGCCCCATGAGCAGAAGGCTCCCCCCCCTCCCCAGTTCCTGCAGGATATCAGATAGCAGGAGACTTCAAGGAGTACAAACCTACTCAGTCACATCCTGAAATTGAGTTCTTTCCCTTCAGCAGAGGATGTGAGACCCATCGAGTCCCATGGGATACCCCTGTGACTCATTTTCCCTCGGGATACCCATTCCCTACAGAGGGATCTGGGATCCACTTGTTCCCTCTAGGTTGGCAGATCCACCTTCTAAAGGCTAGTCAGTTTTCCCCCAGGATATCAAACTGTCTTGGTATCCACACTGGATACTCATCCCCATTCAATTCTACAAAAGAGTGAGCTTGGGGCACCAGAATGTCCTTCCTGCATAGACACAAGACCCAGGGGCTTGCTCAGAGCCAAAGGTTTGCTTCTGGGGTTCTGTTTTCACTGGGAAAAGAAGAATGACCAAACCCAGACACCTTGTTGTGTCCCAAATGTGAAAAGTTTCCCTTCTTCAGCTCAGGTCCCATGGGCTGGGCAATGTAGGCACGAGTCACATTACTTAACCTTTTTTTTTTTTTTTTTAATCCAGGTTCTTAGTTTATCTTGTGGAAAAAAAGGTTATTCTAACCCTTCCTGTTTTCTGTTTCCTTCCCCAGCAATCAACTCTCCCAGCCCAGCAGGTAGGCAGTGAAACCACTGATTTTTTTTTTTCAACTGTACAGAATGATTGTAGCCTATGGCTGCCCCAGCAGATGCCAGATTTGTGAGGCAGAGTCCTGCCAGGAACATCGAGTGGCAGAGATAGCTTTGCCAGATCCTTTCTCTGACAGAGCATTAAAAAATGTTCCAATGGGAAGCAATTTTTTTGGGTGCCCAAAAAAGGAGAAAGGCACCCAAAAACCCCTCTCCCGTACACCTGGGGCCAGATCCTATTCCACCTATTAGGTGTCTAAGAAGACTCCTATTCCACCTTACTCAGTCCCTGAAAAACAAGTAATACAAAAGGTGGGTGGGCAGTCCTCTTTCATGCTACCTGTTGTGATTTAGTCTTATGGCTAAGGTGATGGTGCATCACAAAAACAGGCATGCTAACATTTCTCAGGGACTTGAGCAGGGTAAAATAGGATCAGAGTGGAGTGGGATCTCACCCCTGCTGTCCACATGACTGGGAAAGACATGACTGCCAATAGCACTCTCTTCATGTTAGCAACATGCCCCAACATGAATGGTGAAATTAGTAACTCAGCGTAGACACCCATATGTGTTTGTGTGTGGGTTTGTTTGTGTGTGTGTATGTCTTTTTAATAACCCCCATTCTGTTCTAACTGGGAAAGAATCTTCCTAAAACCTCTGTAGGATGTTGCATGTTGGCGAATATTCTCCGCTGTGGATCTAGTTCCCCTACAAACATCTGTATTCCCAGTTGTTTATTGCACAGCATTGTTCTTTTCTTCAGTAATGTCTTATCCCTTTGAGATATGGTGAGATCCCAGATCTTAGGGAACTGGATGTTGGCCTGATTTATCTGAGGTATTGAGAACCCAGAGCCCCCACTGATTCTGTTGAGAGCACTCAGCATCTTTGAAAAATCAGGCCACAGGATGGTGCCCAGATGTCATGAGAGCAGATTGCTTAGGAAGAGCCCAGGGGGTTATAAGAAGTTGTGGAATCATCTCTTTCGGGTTGGATGGAGGCCCCATTGCTTGAATCACAGGGTAATGACCAATGTGAGGTAGAGGCTGGCAGAGCTAATGGGTCACAGGGAGCAGGCTAGTCCCATGTTGCTGGCTCTTCCTCTTTATTTCCAGCTGCCACATTGCATTAAGAGAAGCTGAACATATATTCAAGAGTATCCAAATGTTACTTTTTCAGATAAGCTAGTACTGTGGATGCTACAAACAATGGGGTGATGGCTGCAAAGGGACACTGGCTCTGGATAATGGTGGCTAGGAGTGGGGTTAGGTTTTCCAGCTAAGAGGGGAGAGAACCACGAGACATTTCTGTAAACAAAATGTAATTCCCTTTATGTAATGTTCTTTGACCCCCCTGCCTTAGGGAGCCTTAGGAAGGCGCATGTCCTATCTGAGGGCATTCGACATTGTTGCAGGGCTTCTCTGGTGCTAATTTCTCTCATTCTCCACTTCACTAAAGGGAAGGCTGCCACTGTCCCCTTATTCTCCACAACGTGGCTCCTAGACATCCTCTGGGAAAGAATCATTGGGAAACAATGAACAGGGTTTTGCAGTCTGTGCTTCCAGAGTACATTTACTTCAGCAGCTAGCTTGGGTAGAGCATCCTAGCTCAGTAAATGAGATAACAGTCTTTCCTTTCAGCAACTAGAAATGCCATTGTGGCCTTCGTCTTGAGTATGGCAGTCTTCTTCAACACATTATATATGGAACTGCCAAGTTCTGCTCAGGCAGGGACAGCTTTTGCTGCTTGATAAGAGCCAGGACACTTCACCCAATGTGTCTTAATATTGGTGAAAGTGCAGCCAACCTCATATTTCCATACAGAGGAGCAGCCACAGAGCCAGCATGTAGTGTTCTACTTTGAGAAAAGCCAGAAGGTTTACACTGAGTGCAGGGACATATATGTGAGGACATAGTTGCTCTAGCTTCCCTTGCTTTCCAGAGATGCCCCTTTCCCTTCAGACCTTCTGACCAGTGCAGTCACACAGGCATTTAGCTTTGTATCCATGCTGCAAAGAGAATAACCCAGAATATCACCCAGCTCATAGATCAGCCGAGGCCCTTAACTCTTCTCCTGCTTTGAATTCTGGCGTTCCCCTGCATGGTGAAAGGGCAGCAAAGAGAGCCACAGGGCCATCATGCTTGGCTGCCCAGCTAAACACTGGGAACGGATACCCCGTGCTCTGGAGTGAAAGGTAAAGATTAGATGATTAATGCCCCTGGCAGCCTGATCCAAGGACACACACAATAGTGATTAATTTATAGACTCAGAGAGTTGCTTGATATAATTATTTCTTCATGCATTTTCTCTCCTCGCCTAATAAGATGTTAATGACATCAGGGCATGCTTGCATGTGGCCTGGTTACTGAGGCAGGTGCCGGGATTATACAGAAACAGCAATTTCAAATGAAAGTCTAGGGAGGGGGTGCTGAAGCCTCATGCACTTGGAGGTTGGGAATGGGACTGACCATAACCAGTAAAAATCGATCTGAGGCTAGTATTACTTCACCTGACTCCTTTGTTATTTCATTTGAACCTGACCTCTTGTGGTCATGAAAGATCTCTTTTAGTTCTTATTGCGAGAGCAAGGAAGTTAATCAGGGTCTCCATGCCAAATATCCACTCTGAGTTCCAGTCTGCTTCCTTCCATTCTGTCTGCCATGTCAGTCGAATACAGTCTTCACTTCTTCACCTGAAATCTTGCACTGTGTGCTGCTAAACAGCTGTTCTCTTCCACCCCAGAAGTGGCAGGTGGAATGATTCTTTAGATGTACATTCTAGCAACCTTGAAGATCGAGGCAGAGAGAAATACGAGACATTTTCATTATATTTTCTGCCAGCCTGCCATTCCCTTCCTGAGTAGGAACAGCACTCTTTCTCTGGCTTCAGTAACTGAACATAGTGCTAAAGAGATCTGACAGGGAATGATCAATGCATGGGACTTGTCATACTAGAATAGGCCTATGAATTCATCTGCTCCTTTGCTAGACATCTAGTGGTTCCAATTCTTCCAGTCCCAGATGATCCAGAGAAAGCTGAATTTCCTTGCCTAAGGTCAGTGCATGGGAATGAGAAATGACTTAGTAGAAGACTGAGGGAATAAATAGATGTCACCTTTGTGCTGGCATAACATTTTTTTCTGGTGGCACAAAGGGAAAGCAAAGAGACCTTTATACCATTTTTTGTTCCACAAATATGTGGGTGCAACAAAGGTGGTAGTATTTTCCACCGCTTTATTGTGGCAGATGTCTGTTAGGTTTATGGCATGAGAGTGCAGATGGCCTGCACTCTCCAGTTGCCCCAGGCAGGTGCCCCCATGGCTTGAGGGGCCCAACCCTATGTACCCCAGAAGGTCCCATGCAGGATTGGGTCTCTCAAGCCCTGGGAGCTCCTGTCCAGCTTTTGTCTCTTACAGATGCACCAGAGGGAATCTCTAGGAAGTCTTCGTAAGCAGAGAACTCATTTTCCCTGTTTACAGAGATGCACCCTGGAGCATATCTGTGCAAGCAGGGAATACATTGCCCATTGTCCCACAGGATCAACAGTTGGCACAGTGGATGACATGTTTTGCCCAATGAAGCGAATCAGCTGTTCCAGGACACATTTGACATCCATTTACACCTAGAAACTCAGGATTTCTAAGTCCTGTGCTCAGCCATGGAAAAGGAGTATTTTTGGTCTAGAGCAGTGGTTCTCAGCCTTTTCAGACTCAAGGCATTGTTGGTAGCTTCTAGTTTTCACTTGATTTTTGACGCAGAAAAATACTAGAGCAATTCTCCTGTTACGAAGAACTCAGAAAAACCACAGCAGGTCAGAATGGTTTTAACACCATGGCTGGAATCTCTGGAGTTATCTTATGAATCATGCTTGCACACCTGACAGTGCTTGCACACCCGACAGCTGCAGCACCATTGAAAGGATCTCAAGGCATCCCAGGGTATCACAACACCCTGGTTGAGAATCACTGCTTTAGTTGGATATAATGGTCGGAGGAGCAGAGTAAATATTTTGAACCTTTGTTTTTGCTTCCAGCTCTGCCAGTGTCTCATTGTGTAATGAGGGCAAATCAGGCTGTATAACACTGTCTGCTTTAATTTCCCCATCTGTAATACAGGGATAATAATTACTTATCTCACAGGGGTGTTATGAAGTTCAGTTAATTAATGTTGATAAAGTATGTTGAGATCCTAGGTGGAAGGCACTCATAGAAATAATATTTAATGCTCTTGAAGAGCACTCTTTATGCAGAGATTCCAAAACACTTTGCAAGCATGATTAAGGAACACTAGCCTCATTTTGGAGATGGGAAAATGGCTTGTCATGCACCTAGCCAGTCACGCACCCACCTGGGGCTGAAATCATGGTGTCCTGTGCCCTAATCTTCTACTGCAGGCATTGTGCTACAGTGATAGTGAACACAATTCAGGTACATTTAGGTATGTAATATCCCCATTGTCAGTACTTGGCTGCTTCTTCATTTGTGCTCCTACAGCCTAAATATCAAAGCTTGGGATGGCTTCCCCAGGGCTGAAATGAAAACATCTCTTCCATTCACCTAGGAGGGGAAAAAGCCAAAAAATGCTAATAGCCACGGCAGAAGATCTTTTCCATGTGAGCAGAGGAACAAATACTTCGACACCTTTAGCTGCAGCCACTGCAGATAGCACATAGAGAAAATCAGTTGGGTGAAGGAGGAATTGCTTCTGAGGAACCGGCTTCCCCTCCAGCCCAACCTCATTTCTAACAATCCAGCGAACAATTTACATGTTCAGTATTTAAACCAAAGGTTTTATTTTTAAATAGGAGAGTTTTCTTGCTTCTCAAGGGCCGTACCAGAATCCTAGCCAGATGGACCAACTCTGAGACCTGGCATACGTCGCATTGTTGGGGGCAGCAGTTAGATCACTGCTACAGCCCCAGGGATGCAGAGTCATTGAAAAGGTTTATTTCCAGGTGGATCTGCCAGGTTTCTCACAGTGAGATGTGCTCATAACCTTTTGACCTTACTAAGGGGTAGAGTTCTGTTTGCATCCTAAGCCAAACAGAATGTGTCCCGGCTACAGCCCTGTCTACAGGTATCTATCAAAAACACAGAGGAGATGTATTCACCTCTGCAAAACTGGCTTGGTCTTGCAGCTTGGCTCTGGAGGAGTGAAAGCATGGTCTGCCATTTTAAAGGAGGGGACTAGGAATCAGGGCATAGGGGTTCTGTTTCTAGCTGTGTCCCTGGCTGGCTGTGACCTTATATGAGTCCCCTGCTGCTTCTGCATCTTGGCATTCCCATCTGTCAAATGGGAGAGATGATTTTCTGCATCCCAGAGGAACTGAGAATGGTTTGTTAAAAATTAGAGGGTGCTTTGGGCTCCTCAGATAGGAATAACTAGAGATTGGCAAAGAATTCAGATCCCCACACAAGATGCTCAGCAGAATACCCATACACATTCCTATAGAGATTATCTGGTTTAGCCTTTATTGGTTCTGGGATTCTTCTTCACTGCCTGGCTAAGATGTTCTTAGGGGAGCTACACTGCACCCTATAAATGGCTTCATTTCAGCAAGAGAAGCAGTTTCAGTCCAGGGATGTGTGTGTTAAAGGAATTGTAGGATGGTAGTTCTGTTTCATGACAGTGATCCATGTCTTGTGATAGAGCAGATTCCTCCCAGCATCGTAGCAAGGGGTCTCTGCCTCCTGCCTGCTCAGTTTTCTGTTCCTTTCTCTGAGGGGTTTCATCTCACAACCCCATGCCAAAGACTTTCTTCATGACAATCCCTTACCACCTTCCATGGTCACTCAGGCAGCTGTATCCTCCATGTTCTGGATAGATAGAAGTGCAGCCAAAAGGCCCCCTGTAGTCTGACCACCTGCAGAGGTACAGGTTACTCTCTTCTTAAACCAGCCCAAATAGATGCCACACAGCCTCTTCATGAGGCTGCTTATTTCTATATTGAGTTCTTTTTTTCTTTCCCATGCTATGTAGATTTTTGTGCTATTGAAAGGGGTAGCCTGTTTCCCTGGAGACTGAAGTGCCATGCCCATTCAAGGAACGGCACCCAGGGCACCAGCTGCACAATTCCCTCCATATCCCAATGTGTGCCAGCATCCCCATCCTAAGAGATGTCTTGGCAAAGCTGTTGACAAAGGTTCAGTTATAGTGTATGCCACCTGGGAGAGTGGGAACTCTTTGCCCAGACAGCTGCAGGGCATAGGTAGACATCCCCAAACATTTCAGTGCATCCCCAGAACTCATACACTGTTCATTTCCCTCCTTTCCAATGTACCAGGCCCCCCATCTCTGTGCAGTCATACTGAGCTGGAGTTGCATTTGGGATAAAGACATGTGATGAGCACACCTGGCATTCAGCTAGCCATATCCCACCTCCTGTGAGCTACAGCTAAAGTACTTTGGAGGTAGGCTTCACTCTGGCAGGGTTCATTGCACTGGTACAGATGCTGAGCCTAGTGGAGGAGAAGCTGGGGTGTGTTGGATCAAACTCACCACACTGGAGAGCTGGTAGGGACCAGCCTTCCCTGTGCAATCTGAAGGTCTCAGGCCATCAAGTGGCATTGGTAAGCCTGAAGCTCAGCCACCTCATTCACCTAAGCCCCTGGAAAGGAAATGGAGTAGTTGCTGTCTCCCTGCCCTCTCTGTCTCTGAGGCAGACACAATACAAACTGTAGAGACTGTGTGATCCTCATGCTGAAGATCACCCAGGCACCTGCATGTCCAATCCCCCCACTTCTCTCTTCTCTTCCACCAGCTTCAGATGCTGAGCAGCCCCTTTTGCTCGGCACTACAAGGCAGTGAGTAATTTGGATTAGGATGCTAATTAAAAATGAATGGACTGAACGGAAAGCACTTAGCCAGGGTTAATCAGCAGTTAAGTGGCCAGCACAGCCCTGTATGGCTGCATTCAGCTCACAGGAGTTGTTTCCTGCTGAGCTACACAGCCCTGCAGAGCTTTCTCAGCAAGGCCAGCTGCCTTGGTCAGTGTGAATGGACCCTTCAGACAGCTCATACATAACGAGTGGCATTGAGGACCTTGTCTAGGTATCGGTGGGTCTCAGAATGGGTCAAGTTCTCTGTTCTCACTTGCACAATGAGCCATCAAGGAGAGACCAGAGTGGATAAAGGAAGAGGGAAGCCATCTAGAACCTCCAAATGCCCTACTCCATAAAAGTCTCCACATGTGCTGACTGAGCCACTAGAACCCGGATGGCCCTTGCCCTCTGTCAGCTGGCAAACTGCATTGGGAATCTCACTTGTTGAAGCTGTAAGATTTTGAGAAGACAGGAGCTGATGCAGCATATCAGAACCCTCTCCAGCTGTGCCCAGGGCCAGGTGCTATTTGTGGGTGTGAGCCCTCATACAATTGAGCTGTGCACTAAGCTGCCTGTGGTGAAAGGTATTTCTTCCTAACACCAGGTAACTTAACATTCAGCTGAGGTGCCAGAGCAGGAGGGTCGCTGTCTCCCCACAACCTGTTTCTTCTTTATGGTTTTTAAACCAGTTACCTGCCAATTTCATTGTGTGCCTTATTTTCACATGACAGAGGGCTAGGAGAAGATCCTTCTTTGCACCTTTCACTACTTTCTGTACCTCACTCATGTCCCCTCCTATTTGCTTCCTCTAAATTGAGACGTTCCAATCTCTTCTGCTTTCAGCCCTGATTTCATCTCTCTCTTCAGACCTCTAAGCATTTTTCACTGGAATGTTTCTGCTCTTTTTTCTCTCCTATGTGTCCAGTTTCCATTGACTTAACAGAACCCCTGTATGGGGATCTAAGGGTGGGCCACAATCTCATTACTCTGGGACTGGTCCTTTATGATAGAAGTTAGAATGGAGAAGCTTTGTCATGTTGGGTCCAGTCTGGGAATCAGTGTCACGCCAGGTCTGCCCCAGAGTCTTCTGCTACCCATTGACCCTTTCACAACATCCCTATAGCAGCAGAAGCCCTAGTATAGATATAGTTCTACCTGCATAAAAGTTATTCTGCTAGTAGCAGTAGTGCAACTGAGAGGGGGTGACCAGGCAGGGCAACAGCTTCAGATGCTGCCTTTGCGGGGGCTGCAGTGGTGGCTGTCAGTGTTGCCATAATCAGTGCAGGGGGAGGTGGCACTGCACCCATATACTGGTGGCTGGCCCAGGCACAGACCTGCCCTGCTATACCTCTGGCTGGCATAATGTATTTTGCTTGAGGAACTAGTTTCTACTAACAAAGTTAATTAACTTATATCAAAGTTAATATGGCAATAGACGTCTTTTTTGCTAGTATAAACTGGATCTACACAAGTTGGGCTTTCTACTATAGCTATCCTAGCAGATGTTTTCTACGTCTGGCCTCAAGTTCTTCTCTGCAGAGTACTTTCACATGCTTGGTCCACCCTAGTTGAAAATATCCCATGTGATGGGTCATTCGATCTTTTCTCTGAGGAGATGATTCCACAGTCAGGTAGCTCTTGCTGTTGGGAATCCTTTCTGGTCTGGTTAACATAAATGCTTCTTTTGTTAATTTTACGCTCCTATAGTCCTGCTTCCTCAGAACAGCCTGCAGGATCTTCATTTCCCCTTGTAGGCAATCACTCTCTCCAGGCAGGTTTGGCTGATCAAAATCAGCTACTGTTCCCACCCACAGATAACACCTGCCACTTTGAGGATGAAAAAATCTGTGGCTTCATGCAAGACAGGATGGACAACTTTGATTGGACTCGTCAGAATGCCCAGACGCAGAACCCGAAGCGCACCGTCAACACTGGCCCACCCACAGACATCAGTGGCACCAAAGAGGGTACGTAGACTGCTGTTGTTCCTGTTGCCCATCTGCCCTCCAAGTGCACAGTGGAAGCAGAGAACAGTTACACTCTCTTGTGCCAAGCCCTCTTCAGGTTCTCTGTAGCCCCTCAGCACCACACGACCCTGAAGACTGAGTGTTGTTCTGTTTTCCAGGCACATGCTTCTGCTCTACATGGGGTGCAGGGAGCATGCAATTAATTTGCATGTTACTGATTGGCATTAAATACACAATTAGAACGCCCACAACTTTGTTTAAAGGAATAGTCAGAGCATTAGTCCTCGTTACCAGCTAATTGCCTGCTGCCAAATGCCCTTGTCCCATTTGATGCTTGTTTTGAAGTCACAAAAGGAGAAGCAAGTAGGAAAACTTCTCTAGCGCTTAGAAGGGCCCAACTTGGTTTCAGCCAGATATTTTCCTGAGGAAGAACCTGGTAAGGGCACCACATCTCTCCTGGGTTAAGAGTCATTTGGAAGGAGTTTGTGTGAGACCTTGAGGGCTGAGGTTTATAGGGTGAATGCTGAAGGGAAGCATGTATCGGCCCGCTTCGGAATGGCCCTTGCCCAAAGGTTCCCTCTGTTTGCCAGTTCTCTGGGGTGGCAGAGGGATACAGAATGAGCCTTCAAGCTGGACAAAGGACATGTTCTGCATTGTAGGTATAGCATGACCACAGTTCCTCTCTCCCTCTGTGAAGGAGAATAAATTCTTATCTGAGAACAGATATGTGAATCAAGAACAAATAAGGAAACCCCCATTAACCAGCCAAGTAAATTCCTTTTCCTGCAAATGTTTCTCATAGCAGTTGCTCAATCAGGAAGAGGACCCTAGCAAAATAAACAGCTGTGTTGCAAAGCTGTTCTTGATCCTCTTGCTACGAACCTCCTCAGCATTGTTATTTAAAGATCTCACAGATTATTAGAGTTTCTTTCTCTCCGCTTGGGACAGTGAAATTAAATGGCTCATTTTCACTTCCCTCAGTCCCTGGTAGTGAGGCAGGTGAAAAACTCTAGGTAGTTACAATGGGCACGTCAGGTCAAAAGCATGGCCAGCTGGTTTCAGAACACAAGAGGCCCATGCAGGGTGAGAAGAGCAATGCTCCCGGTTGCATTTTTGTTTCAAAGCCCACGTGACATATAAGTTCTAAGCTGTCAGCATCCTCTGTGACCTGTAGGGCAGGAGACATGGCACATTGCCTTTCCACACCTTTCCCTCTTGTTCTGCAGGTTATTACATGTTCATTGAAGCCTCTCGGCCCCGAGTGGAAGGAGACAAGGCCCGGCTGATCAGCCCTCTGTACAACATTACCGCCAAATACTACTGTGTCTCCTTCTACTACCACATGTATGGGAAGCACATTGGTGAGTGTATGTTCAAAGCACATTGGTTCAAGTACCACAGTCCTCTGTTATCATCTAGTAATCCTTCTCCATTCCTAAACCAGGGTTGCAAAGCCCCATTTTAAGCCTCCTCTAAGAAAGGCAGAAATTCCCTATAATTCTCTAGTAGCCCTTCACCTACTGTATGTCTTGTAGAAATGCTTCACCCCCTTATCCTCTGCATTTTCCCCGACACCAACACAGGACCTTCTACTCTCACAACCTCCATCACCATACTACAATATCACACCTTTTCCTATCAAAATGCCTCTGCAATTCTTACCCCCTTCGTTCTCTTCTCTTGTAGCTATCAGCATTCCTTTCTCTTTTCTTGAAATGGTGAGATGTGCTGTGGGATTGTCTCACAGAAGGGACTGTGGGTGTGGAGGGATGCTGAAGACATTGGGTTGGTGGAGGGAACCGTGGGAGAAAGAGCTCTGTGGTGGCTGCTGTGGTTTGAGGCTGGGAAGCTAGTTGTGGCAGGCTGACAGGGAGATGTGCAGGGAGGTGGCCATGCCATAAAGCAGAACCATTCTGAGGTGCCATCTCCCTCTGCCCTGTTCCCCTGTCTGCTGAGCCAGAACCTGTGTGCTTAGCAAGCACCACCAAAACTCCCAGCACAGTAATGAGTTTCCATATCCAGTCAAGGAGCAATTGCTAATTCGTCACCTCTTGATTATAATTTCATTAATTTGAATAATAGATGCAGTCTTCCCACAGCACTTCAGGTTATTAATCACCTGCTGGACTGGAGCCTGACTGAAAAATCAGGGCCCAGGCAGGAGGGTGCCTGCTCTTTGGTAAATGGGGTTAATTAACAGCTCTCTACCTCATCACCCATCCGTATCACTGGGATGGAATGAGCTTCAGGGACCAGTCATTTGCACCTCTCCTGTGTGTGGTGGGGAAAAAAGGGTTGAGGTCCAAGACCTGAAACTATCCCACCATGCAGAGTTACTGACTGAGTGTGAATGGTTTCTCAGTCATGAGCAGGCGAAGATTGGTCACCTAAAATGTTCCCTCCCCTGTTTGACATGAGGACACATAGCCCTATGCTCTCAGTGTCCTGACAGTTCAAAGGAATTGTAGTATGCTGACACTTGCTGTAGAAGTGGGTAGCTCTGTGCCGCCTTGATGCTGCCAGTGGAAGGTTATCATGACCTTATACCCAAATCTGTCCCACTTGGCACTAGGTTTTTCTTTGTTTGCTAGATTAATCCAAGTGCTCTACTGATATAAGGTCCTGCTCTTGGTTATGGCTGTGCAGCTTGCATGACTTTGTGTATGGGTTCTGGCTTTTTCAGATTAGGTCATCCACAATCACCTCATAGGGCCAGTCAGTCCTTCTGTACATTCTCCCCTAGCTCCTCCTTAGACACTCTCGAAAGAGCTGTCATCCTACATCCTTTTCATGTAGAGGAAGCCATGCCAATGGCAGCAGGAGAAGGAGGGAAAAAAAAGAGAGGTTCCCTATGATTGCTTCATTTGGGCATGATGCATTGCACCTTACATGGAATTGCTTTTCTGCAGGGAAGATGATGATGTTCCTCTTCAAAATTTAACGTTTTTCACATGAGAACCTCGCAGCACCCATATTTAATAGTCATGTGGGTTCTGTTTAGATAGGAAATGAACAGGCTATAGTAGAAGATATATGGACAAGAGAGTTTTGACTATCGGCATTTTAACCCTTTTGTGCATTTGTTCCAGCCAGTAGGTGTTCAGCAGGAAAAGTTCTGTTCCTCTGGAGACTCATGAAGACCACTAGGTCCCATTTTCCATACCTCAGCTTCAGGAATCTTTCAGCTTCTCTCTCAGCTTCTTTTTCTCCATTTAGACTTAATATTATCCTCCTGGTCCCTGTTCCCCTCTCATTGCACAAAGGGGCTGTTAAATTTGTGCGAGGTGGCTGAATTGTTTAATGTTAATGTCGTGTGATGATTTCCCAGGGTGGGTGCTGCTAAGCTGAGAGTGAATGAATTATTTAAATATCAGACTCGATAGAGTCAGAGATGAGAGAGAGAGACAGTGAGTTCTTTTCTTCCTGCCTATTGGAGCTATCTATGGTCCACATTTTGTGAACCCACAATGCATCCATCCATAAACCTAAATCCAGTCACTTATATTCTCTTTCTAATTTGGGTTTCCTCTAGGGCAAAAAATATAGACTCTGCTCGTTTGGGCTTCAAGATAATGTACCAGGGCAACAGGATAAAATCCTGTTGCCCCTAGTAAATCAGGATGCTGAGCAACCTTGACACCACCTATTTTTCATCTAGTTTTGGAATGAGGACTTCCATAAAGCCCTGTGCTACTGCATCTGTTTCTCTGCTGCTCACCTGAGGTAGACTGGCTTTCATACACTGCTCTCCTTTGAGCAGGCGGTTGAACTAGATAACCTCCTGAGGTCCCTTCCAACCCTAACTTCCTATGATTCTGTTACTGGGCCCCATGCTTACTGTCCCTCAAGTATCTGATCAGTCATCATAAATCTCCACTGGTAACTACTCCATTTCTTGGAACTGATTCTTCCCTGTAGGATCCCTGCTTTAGGCAGCTCTCCAGCCTGCAGTAGATGATCTCTCAAACTAAGAACCCATTCTATCCCTTATCAAAGGTGTCATGGGTAAATCTTTATTTCCAGTACAGAATTTCTTGCTCTTTCTCGCTTTCAGGAAGCTGGCAAGATCAAGCCCCACAGCTGTGGTGGTACTGAGTGATATTAAACTTGATGACCGTTGAGGCTGAAGTCCTCCAGCCACAGAGCACATACAGTCCAGTTGGTGGTAATACAGGCTTCTCTCACCCACTGCCTACCACTGTGACTGATCCTGAGGCTGGTAGACAGAAGAGAGGTCCATTCAGTCATTGGTCTCCTTGCTCTGACAATCTGACTGAGCATGGCTTAATCACCACAAACCTGATCCATTTGCATATCTGTCCTCCCTAGACATCTATTCCTCACCTACTCTGATGAGTGCACACAAACCAATGTCAGTATAATTTGGCCTAATCAGGTTCCAGCATAGCTGAACCAGACCTAGCACAAGCAGAATCATAGCAGGCGTTGTGCCAGTATATGCCCTATTCCCAATATCAGCAGAATGTAAGCAATAAGCATACCAGAGCCAGCATGTGTCTAGGCCCCAGACACTTTTGGCAGCTCCACCTCCAAAGGCAAACTATTCAGCTGCCTGTCACTATGAGAAGAAGCTGTGTAAAATCTGACATTTGTTTATTTTTTTAATAACCCTTTTATTACCTATTTTCCCCCTCTCTACATCTTGAAAGCTGGTTTACTCTCACAATTTGACTATAAAATATCCATAGCCATCCAGGCAAATCTTCCCTGGGAGAGTTCCCAGACACTGCTCGTTTATAATAGATATGACGAAAGAGAGAAACAGAATACAAATGGAGCATTTGTAGTCAGGGTATAAAATATTCAGTGACTAACAGAGCGGGGTGATGTTGAATATCTCTCAGCTGAGCAGAGAGCAGGGTGGAGGGGAGCTTCCCCGAGATTCTTCCCACTCCTCTTGATTTATTTGGCTATTGTTTTCTTCATCACCATCTCAGAATTGGCATCCCCCTGGTCTTCTGGCCCCAAGAGGTGTTGAGAAGCCAAGAGACAACAATTATATTTGGGGATCAGCTTTTTACAGTGCAAAATGGCCGTCCTTAGAGGCCATCAATGTCCTGTTTTAGATGGTTCCTTTTACTGGAAAAAAAGTGATCATCTCTTTCCCTTGTAGTGTCTTCTACCAGAGAATCTTGGTTTCACTTTACCAGCATGAATGAATTCACCTTCTACCCTCAGGAGGGGGTTCAGGACCATTAAACCCATGTAACAGTGAAGAAATTGGAGGCAAAGAGAAGAATCTTTGCCTATGGTGTCCCAGTGAATCAGCACCACACCTGGGAATAGGTGGGATTAACACCATGTACATAATAGATAGTTCCAGGACAGCACCATAGTTCTGCTGCCTGCCTCTCACTAGGCACAGGCACAGATCATGTAAGGAACATCTGGATGCCTTGTGGTTGGTTTCAATGCTCAGCAGGGAAATGCTTTGGGGAGCCTCTCAAGGCAAGGGATTTTACTTCTCTCTTAGTGGCTTGATGTGACTGGCCACCATGCTAATTGGCTTCATTTGTGTGATCAAATATTAAGACTCCAGCCTGTAATGCTCCCTATCTTGTAAACCATCAATTGTGCAAATTCAGGTTGTGCTTGGCATAAATTGTCTAGTGGAATTGTCTTTATCCAGTCAAAGAACAGGATGGTTTCAGGCCTGCCTTCAGATTCAAAATGCCATTACTAGACCTGGTCAAAATGCTTGGGTTTTCTTTGCTATATTTTGACGTGTTCTGGTCCCTGCCATATAAACTCTATGCCCAGGCTCCTCATGAGTTGTAGCCTCACAGCTCCCATCTTAGCACCCTGAGGAATCCATAGTAGAGTTTTTTATCAGAATGCAGGACCTGAGAATGGGAGATGTGGACCCGAGTGAGTTAAATCATCAAATCACATCTCTGGCATATACTTTGTCCCCTTGAGCCTCCCTGCTGGTGTAGGAATCCCACAGCCCTTGACTTGCTGGGTGCATCTACACATTGCCATACGGTGATGATGCTACTGCACCATGCTTTAGTACTTCCTTTTGGAAGTACTAAAACACAGCGTAGTAACCATCCGTGCTGTGCTGTACAGGTGGCGCACACTTAGATTTTGCAGCTACGTCACTGTAGCAGCACAGTCCCAGTTCCCAGCTATAGTATGCCACTATGGTGAAGTAGCTAGTGATCATGTGTAGATCTGCACGATTACTACATCTCCATAGCACGCTGTACAGCAGCATAGCACATTGCTTCGTTGCCGTAGGGTGGCGTGTAGACGTCCCCGCTGATGGCTAAAATTTAGAGAACAGGCTTATTTTCTTGGATCTGTCAACCTCTGCCAAACTCACAGACAAATTAAAAGAGTTATTGTTCCAATCCACCCCTGGCTGGGATCTCTGATTCCACAAGTTACGAAAAGTCTGGCCTTCTTACCAGCAAATGGGATACCTCCAAGGAAGATGGGATGAGTTACTTAAGGAAGCAGCACTAGTGATGCATCAATACACCTTCAGCTTAGTCTTAAGACTAAGTCACACAAAGTGATGAGGAAGGGAACCTCCCCCCCACCTCCCACCAACACCCCTTTTGTATTAACAGGTCTGCAGCACCTTGAGCAGAGTGGAAGAGGATTGTACTTAGACTCCCTAGTACCACTTAGATGCCTAATAGGAGGAATAGGATCTGCCCCGGTGTGTGGGTGCATCTATATGAGACATTTACTGCAAAGTAGACTAATTAGCTCCACAGTAAATGTCTTACTTCTACACATGTGGCCCTTTTAGGCTGGTGTAAACTAATAAACTCCCCAGCACATTAAGGCTGGTGGAGCAGCCCAAGGCTGGCAGGCTGACCCCCAGGTCCCCTGCCAGCTGGGTCTGCTGTGACCTAGCTCAACAGGCTGTGGTCCTAGGCATATATTCAAATGGTGTGCCCAGGAGCAATAAACTCCAATGCAATAAGCACCAGAGTTTATTGCTCCACCCTAATTGTATGTGTAGATGCTCCCCGGTAGTAGGCAGTGCTTACTACAGTGATGGGTGCTGTTGAAGTAGCTAAGTACATAGACAGTTGTGCTGCTGGGGAAGTTGATCTTTCAGACAAAGTGGCCACCCACCAGCACTCTCATGCTAGGCAGAAGACAGGGTAGATTTGCATGTGCTCTGGGGGAGGGAGTGCTGTAATTAGAGCATCTCTGAAAGCCGCTCTAATTAAAGTGCCCACAGTATCTTGTGTATTCACAAGATCCCCTGCTTCAAAATGGCGGTGGGGGCGCTTGAACTAAAGCTTGTGGAATGTTGAACGAGCTTTAGATAAAGCGTCCCCACTGCCATTTTGCATCATGGTTACACTGAATACACGAGACACGGAGGCTGCTAGAGCACACTAATTAGCATGCTCCAGCAGACTCGATTAATTGAGTCAGCTCTGATGCACTGTAATTACTGTAATTACAGTGCATTGAAGCATCCTCCCAGCACATGTACAGGCACCCTTGTAGACTAAAATGAGAGATATATAGCAAGGGCTTTTGTAAGCAGAGAAGTAAGCTCTGTGCTTATGAAAGCTCACATTATACATCTCTGGTTTAGTTAGCCTATAAAGTGCAAATCTACCCTGCCTTCTGCCTGACTTCTGACTAACATGGATAACTACTGCTTTCATCCTGCTATCCTCCTAGCTCCAGCTCAGACTCCAGTGCATGGGTAAACACATTCTGATGACCCATGTATTCCTCCCTTCCTGTTGCTCAGTGTTGCTGAATGCTGTTAGATAACTGTCACTCTCCCACCCCGGAGGTAGCTGCATTTTAGTAGTGGGTGAAGGGATCTTAATACATAATGCGCTGTTTATAAAGCATCTTGAGTTGTTTCCAGGAGAACAACACTACGTCATATAGGATTACGTCACCAAGCTGATCTAGGGGAGGTTTATTTCTCCTAATGAGTGTGATTCACATCCCCCTAGGCTCTTGAAAATGAGTTGCGTGCAGAGCTGAGCGAACAATTTGTAATGAACAATTTATTCAATTTATTTAACCCTTGTTTTTCTCTTCACAAATCATCAGCAGACTCTTGTGCCTACTGGTTTGTTTGTTGTTTGGAATTTATTTGGAGACTGTTTTGTGCAAACATATATCAGCATCTAGGTTTCTTGCTGTTGGCCAAGAGTATTCAGCACTGTAGCATACCTCGGTATGCTCTGCTGGTATCTACTTGTTTGAACAACTCCCACAAAAAAAAACCGACAAGGAGCAGAATTTTAAATACCTGACAAGATAACTACAAATGTGTACATTGTTATTCACACTCTATAGATTGAACACAGAGGTTCTGACCTAGCACCCGCTGAAGTCGATATGCATTTTTTCCATGGACTTCAACAAGCTTTGGAGCAGAGCCATAGACTCATAGATTTCTAAGGCCTGAAGGGACCAATAGATCATCTGGTCTGACCTCTTGTATATCACAGGGCAAAGAATTTGTTTCAGCTACTCATGTTTGAGCTCAACAAATAGTACATATCTATTCCCTGATTAGATGAGCTTAATTCTATTCATTGTTATTTATTTACCCAAACCACTAACAGCATGCCAGGCACTTTACCAACATTGGACAAAACTGTCCTCCATCCCAAAGAACTTGCAGTCTAAAGAATAAACCATGCATGGAAGGCAAGTAAGATGATTCACTCGCTGCTGGCTTCATGCCATAAGCATCCCATGAATAAAATGCCTTCAGTCCCCACCTACGCACACTCTTTACTGTTCAAGTCCAACTGCACTGACCCTGCCCTCTCCTGTTTTCCTGTCCATCGCTGAATGTGTCTCTTTCAAAATCAGATTCCCAGTGTATGTGCTTGTGCTCTTTCTCTCTCACATTCACACACACACTGAGCATTTGCCACCTTCAGTAGTCTCCCGTATTTATTCACAATTCTCAGTCAGTTCTTCTACCACTGTTTGTTTGCCAGAAAACCAGCAAGAGACAAATCTTCAGTGGGTGCAAGCTGACATTTTACAAACCCCCCTGGTTAGCTACAGACACTATTTGCTGCTGCCCACCCAGCTGCCAGGAAAGCTTTCCCTGTGAGAAGCAATTGATCCCAGTCACCCCTATCTCCTCGGAAGAGAGGTAGCTCTTTCTCCAAGCGCAGAACTAGCTTAAGGTTTACAAAAGCTTTGCTAAGGGTTGAGTAGCTGTAAAGAGTAAGTGCAACCTGGTTAGCCCATGGGGCACGAGCTGTAGCATCAAGTATTTACAGAAATGTCTGAATTCAAAACTTGACAGGCCCTTCAGAGAAAATGGGACCTCTGGCCTTAACTGCCACACTCCTCTTCAGTGTTTCTAAGCCCTCTTCATAGTCTCTCAGTAGAGCATTAACTGCTTCCTCAGTGCTCAGTGATCTAGGTATGTCAATGATAATTGCATCTGCTTGGAGGTTAGTCATTCAGGATACAGCTCAGTGACACACTAATCTGTGCACGTCAGGGCAGAATACTGCCTTTTACTGGGTGAGGCACACACACCGTTATCCTGCCTCTTCAAGTGCCATCTTCTAAGAGGCCCTGAGAGCCATGGCTCTCCTAAAATATCCTGTCCTCAATACCTGACCTTACTGATGAAAGTCATTTGCCACTTCAGCTTCAGTAATGTCTGACAAAAGGTCTTGGAAATCACCACTGAGATGCTGCAGTGCCCACCTTTCTTAAGCCTGTAGAAACAGGTTGGGAGTCCCACTGGAACAGCCAGTCTCTTGGAGAAACTGCATCTAGTTACAAGCAGACACATGGTGAGAATGGTCTGCTTTGAAAACCGGAAAAAGTTTTCAACTCTGTGCAGAAAACCATAAGGCCATGGCACTCTCCTCCCCATCCTTCAAGGCTCTCTTCTGATCGTCTAATATGGGCAGGGATGAAGCTGGGGATCAACAACTGGGATTCAAGCATCATCTTCAGTTCCACTGGAAAAAGAAGGAAGTGCCCCCTCTCACTCCTCCTTCTCCCCGCTGTGGTCTTGCTGCCAGCACACTGCACTGAAACATTGCAGCTGCCACAAACCTGTGGCCTCTTCAGCTGGGAGCACAGACTCTGGTGGACAGGGAGCCCAAGCAATGTGCACATTGTGCATCTGCTGATTTCCTGCCTGAGTCACTTACAGTACAGGGAACTACTTACCTGTAAGTAAGGTGGATCTGTGCAAAAGAAGTGTGTGTGTCAGGAGCTCCATACAAATTGGTGACACACAGGGTGGATCTAGGGGAAGGGGAGGGAGATGGAGAAGCCTGACAGGCATACATATGAATGGGCAAAACCTTCCTAATAAAATATAAGGCAGTTTTACCCCGGCCTCAGATGTAGGCTCAGTTCTGTCTCTGCCTAGTCTTTGGGGCTCCAGCAGGTGTTTTACTCTCTGACTCTGTGACTGAAGGCTCAGCTGAGACAATCCAGGAAGCGAAGCATCCAAGCTTTTCATTTCCACAGGCGCTGTGCTCTTTTGAACCTCACTGTATCTCTGTGAAGCAGACTTCTGTTTTGTGTGAGGCAGAGCGAGCTGAGTGCAGCGCTCTCACACTGGGAGCCGAGCACATGAAGTGAGCGAAGGACCTGGCTGTCTCCAGTGGCAGAGATGAAAGGGATAGTTATCAAAGCAAAGAAAGAGGCTGGGGAGGCAAGAGGGCTCTGGGTTGATCTATGCCACAGCAAATTCTCTTGGAGGCATCCAAACATGTCATGGAATAGACAAAGAATGAGCAAGTGATGGGCAAGCCACATTAGGGTCAGAGCATACTTGGGCTCATCATCCCAGCATCTTGAGTCTGTTAGGCTCCTGAGGAAAACTCCCTCGGCACCATCTGCTTCTTGACACATTTCTAGTACTTCCCGTTTCCTGTTATGCCAGACCCAGCATCTCCTCCTAGGTGCAGTATCCGGCACCTCTGGGACCAGCCAGCACAAAGATGCAACATGTATGAAAAATGAAGGTGAGAGAGAAAGGATAAGCCTTTCAAAACTTTCCATGCAGTTTGGCTCTAGGGCAGACCACTAGGCTTCTGGCACACTAGGACAAGGTTCTAGGATGCTGTCTGGTTTTAGGACAAGTGGAAGGTGGGAAAGGCACCTCTGATTTCACCCACCTCTAATGCAAACCTAAGATAAAAACCTAGGACCTCCTTCTGTCCTAGGTTTTTACATAAGGAATGCTGTTAACACCAAAACCTCCTTTCTGACAGGTGGTCCACTTCCTTCCCTCCTGCCAACATTCACTGTATGTGCCCCTGCAAAGTCTGGTTTGGAATGATTTCTGGTTTGTCCCCAACACTCACTTCTATCCTGTGGCAGTAGTTGGGAACACAAGCTGGGTGCTGCTCACTTTCTCCTATCACCCATTTAAATGAGAAGAGAGAACATTCTTGTCCTCATAATAGATTCCTTTGGAGAGCTTCAACTCACATCTGGGATTCATCTACCCCTAAGTCTTCTAATCTTGTGGTTAGGGATCACCTGCATTATTGTGGATTGTGCATTATCACCTGGTAGATGCCATCACAGGCACTAGAAGCAGGGTGAGGTTTCTCCTCAAGCCGGGTTATGTTGGAATGTGTGGCTGTGGTATAAGTTGACTCTGAAAGGAGAAACAGCAAGATCTGGGAGTAGTGTCTGGGTGTGGGTGTCAGCTCTGTATGACTCTAACCTGCCATAGAGAGGCTATGGATGAGTCTTTCACTGGACTGTTACCATTGTACCAGGGTGCAGCCCAGTGTGCATATCTGGAAATCTGCTGATTGAAATAAAGGCAGCTGTGTTATTTCTGAGGAGATGGTCCATGGGAGTGTCTAAGTAACACAGGCTCAGTGGGTTTTGTTTGCATCGCATGCTGGCCCTATAGTGTTTTCCCCATTCTCTCCCTTGGCATGTTGAAAGCAGACTTTTTTCATTCTGCATCGCAATCAGACTTCTGCATTCAGACACTTTGCAACTCTGAATGTATAAGTAAGTCACAGAGGGAGTCTTTTCCTTTAAAACATGGTCAATTTGATTGATCTATCCTGCCTACCTGTCACTGTCATATCTAGGCAGCAACTATAGGAAGTCAGGGAATTAATACTTTTACCTGGGCAGGGGCCATTACTCCTGCATGCTTCACTCTCATCTAGATTGTATTGCCATAAGTTGGTTGGAGAATGATTCCAAAAGGCAGGAATAATCTTTGTCCATTTTATGGCCATTTTATAAGGGTTAAATCAATGACTATGTCACATCCTTGACAGGCAGGAAGGTTGACTATGTCACATCCTTCCTGCCTGGAAGTTAGGCATAGGCTTCCAAGGGGGCTTTAAACAGAGTAAGACACAAGTTCCTCCTGATTGCGGAAGTTGGAGCTCCATGGTCTAGATCTGTCTGCCTGAATATTTAGCTTGGTAACTGTCACCCGCAGTGTCCACATAGATTTTAGGGCAGGGGGTGCAGTGAGGGGGTGGTAGTTCCTGAAGCAGTATGAGAGAGGCAAGACATTCCGTGGGTGATATTTTTTATTGAACCAACTATATAGTTGGAAGGGATATGGACAAGCTTTTTTTAGGACTGTACATCACTGCCACAACATAAAAGCACAAGAGACACTGTGGCAATTGGGCTCTTTATACATGGATGGATGGATGTTATAAAATATCATATATAATGTTTATTGTATCAGGCCGGGTTTAAGGAATGGGATCTTAGCCATGTCTAAATTACCATAATATTGAGGATACAAGGCAGCTGTGGCCTTCTCCAGGTAGAAATAATTTCTCTTGGCATGCTTAGAATACCAGCAATGCACTCTGGAGACCCTAGGCTGGGCCTCTGCCCCCCTCCTTCCCCTGCATTCAGCTGGGCAAACAACATCATGTGAATGGGACCAGTAACACATAGGGCATGGCAAGGTCAGCCAGCATTACAGCCTGCCAAAGCAAGCACCTGGCAACAGAGAGAAGCCCACTCCAGAGAGCAGGGTAAAGTCTTTTCAGATCACCATGACATTGAAATCAGAGGTTAAGTCTGAGCAGGCCTTCTGAGTGACCTGCAGGCCCTGGCTTTCTTCCTTTTATCTTTAGACGAAGACTTCATATCTAATCAACCAGATCTTGTGAAGGATCCAGACACTGAGAGTGCAAGTGCATACACTGCCTCACTTAACACCAGCTGAGAGGCATAGCTGCAAGACAGGCTGTCCCCCACCTCTTTCACTGAAGAGAGTAATGCATGGGGGACACAGGTGTGTAAAGACTCACTCGCTCCAAGATGCTATTTATTTTCCATGCTACTGACTATACATAAACAAGTGCCCAGCTGAGAGTTGCAGGCACCATCCTCCCCTCTTGCCCTCCTTCTGCCTCTGGAGGCAGGGGGTCCCTAGCAGAGACTGACATACTAATAAGCCAAACGACAGTACTGAGTGCAGCCAAGCATGAGGCCCATCTGGTGACAGACAGAGAGAATCTGCTTACAGACTGATCTAGTTCATGTTATAGCCAAGCTGGTTTGATCTACATAAATGGGCATAATGACTTTGATGTGACCTTGAAGTGGACGTAGGGTTGGAGAGGGGAGCAGCAGGGAGACATTGTATAGTGGATCAACTTGTAGAAGCACCATGTATGAGCAAACCTGGCATCAGAGACCCCCTCCCTGGTCTGCCCCAATCTGTTTTGATTATCCCCTGCCCATGAAAAAGTTGAGGCAGAGGGAAACAAAAAACTGAATGAACCAAGGATGTACAATGAATCAACAGCAGATCTGGAATTAGAACCCAAGAATCTTGGCTCCTCTGTGTTTTAAGCACTAACTAATGCTGCCTCCCTTTCTTGTTTTGACTGCATGTTGGATGGGGCCTTTCCCTTTGAACATAACAGAAAATATTTTTAGTTGAAAATTACACAATGGAGGGTTTTTTTTCCTTAAAAAAGAACCTTGAACCCAGTCCTGTTGTTCACACACACAAAAGACTGTTGCTGGCATCAAAGTCCGTAGGTGTTTTGCAGGAAAGAGAATTGCAATGTTTTGCCCTTGTACTTAGTGTCAATGACAGATGTCTCGTGTCATTTAGGCTTCTGTATTCAACTATATTCAGCTCCTTCCCCTAATTATGGTTCATATGAAATGAGCCAGATTCACAGAGCGTAGCTTCATTAAAAATCTACCGAAGTTAGCTTGCACTCGGAATGGACTTGGTATGAATTAAGCTATATCATCACCTCCTCTATATAGACACACGCAGACAGACACCCACACACACCCCACCCTACCTTATTCTCTCACCGTGTATCCAAGCATATGCACCTCCATTTCCTATTTGCTCATTTTGGCCCTGGGAGGATGTGAACTATCACAAGATTGTAGACCTGATCACTGCTAGGCTTTTCCCATTCCTCCTGACCAATTCTCTTATGAAATTTTTAATCCATGGCAAGCACCAGAAACATTTTCTACACTAGCAGAGCTGGCCTTATGGAAAATAGCACTTCTCCCCTTCCCCCCCTGCCACCAGCATGGGAGTCTCTTAGCCCCTGTGTGGGACACCTGCCCCTGCCCCTTGATGCAGGTCCTGGACTCATGTAAGTATTCCCCTCCTTGTCCTGGAGGTGCACATGGTAGTGAGGTGCATTTCCCCAGCAGCCATGCCTGCTGGGCTCCCCAGTGGAGGGGAGCTTCTGGGGATGCCTGGGGAGTTAGGTGGTGCAACAGGACAGGCACCTACCGAGCACCAGCCACACCACAACACTGTGGCAGCTCCTTGGTGGTCTGAGTCTGGCTCTGCATCCCCACAGGTCTGGCCCTTCCCCCCAAGCTGGGATATACCCAGACAGACAGGAAGACCTTGCACCCTGCTGCCCATGCCTCCCAGATTGTGCGTGTGTGTGCACGGTGCCCCCCAGACCATGGTGCCCTGGGCAGTCACCCACATCACCCACCCCTAAGGCTGTCTCTGCACTAGGACATAAGCAATTCATTTTCACACAGCGTTTTGGGCTGGAGGGAATGCTGCAGCTTAAACACACTGTGTTGCCTTTCTTTCCTGCAGAAAATAACCCCTTCAAAAGTCGCAGCAACAGCAAAGAAGGGAAGTTTGATCCTCCTGCTCCAAAAAAACCCAGCACTGAACTAAAGGGGAATCATTCCTAGCTGTTGCCAGTATAGACCCATGACACACACAGTGGAGTAGTTTTGATTGCATTGCCTCGAGCACTGATTCTCACCCAAGATGTCTGCCTTGAGATCCTTCCAAGGGTGATTCAGGGTGCCACGTAATGTTAGTACTGTTAGGTGTGCGAACGTGGTTCACAAGACAAACCCAGAGATTTCAAATAGGAATCCGTAGTCTTAACACCATTCTGACACGTCATGATCTTTTTGAGTTCTTTGCAATGTTATTTTTCTGTAGTTAAAAATGAGTGAAAACTAGGAGCTGGTGTTTTCTGAGAGGGGTCTCGAGTCTATCAAGGGGTTTCTTGTGTCTAAAAAGATTGAGAACTACTGCCCTAGAGGAAAGTTATGTTTCTTATACTCTCTACTTATACCCTCTACTCATCGCTCAGGGTTGACTCATGAATGCCTGCAAAGTGCTTTGAAATCCTGCATAGCATCAAGGCTGATAAAGAAAGAGAGGCTTGGGAGTGGCAGCAGCATGGTGATAGCATTTTCCAAACAGATGGACCTGTGGCCTCTGAGAGTTTGGGTGTGAATCCATCCATTAAGGAGACATTGAGACAGAGACTAAAGTAGATAGGTTCAGGAGATAGTCAAGAGCCCATAATTGTGTTTATTACACATATGTTGCTGTACAAAGCATCATTAGAGACAATGGAAGAGTAAATACATTTTATCGTGGCACAGAGACAAATTACATTCCTATAAATTACAGCTCACTGCAGCTTGATATTATTTCTCTTCCTCCATCACCAATAAGATCATTTCCCCCACTCTCTGTCTCTTGGCGCTCAGAGCAGTAACTTTCCACCACAGCACCATAATTGAGAACACAAGCCTGCTGCTGATTGCTTTTCATTATCATTCATTTAAATGAGAAAGAGAGAGGCCTGTATTTGTTCTCAGGATTATGAACAGTAATAGATTCCTTTTGAGGGTTTTAGCTAGCTCCTGGGATTTGTCTGCACTGAGCTCTGGGCTTGTGCTTTATGATCAGCTGTGCTACAATAAACCATGAGGAGAATGCAGTCAGGACCCTAGATAAAGAGGGAAGAGCTGTTTCTCTCTGGTTTCTCTTTTTGAATGTATGGAATTTAGATTCTAGGTTAGATATCTGGCTTTCAGATTCGTATCCCCCATGATTGGTTTTAGGTTGGATCCAAATCTAGATTCTGGCTTTCAGTCTCTAGTTGCTGCCCAGATCTCCTATGAACAGCTAATCTCAGGAGATTTCTATCTTTTGTATTTGGGATATTGTGGAAATGCTGGTTGCAAATTTCAGCACTGTTGGATTGGAAAGCAAACCCCAGCCTGCCCCTAATCCAGATCCATACTATGAACCAAACAGCTCCTGACTTTGCAGTTCATCCCATAAAGCTAGAGAGAGAGAGGATTATTCATACTAGAAATCTTTGTCTCCACTCACTGGCTAGCCTTCCTTTGCTAGTTACTCTGCCTCCCATCTCTAGCTATCTAGCTGTCTGTCTATCTATCTCGGAGATAGCTAGATAGACAGACAGATGATATGACCTTTCACTCTCTTGATTTCTCTTTATGTCAGTCTATTCCCCACTCCAAAACATATTCACTTTGCATTGAACCGTGCTCTGGAAAGCTGATAGGTTAAGTAACCTGCCATCTGCCCTAGTATCCAGGCCATCCTTGGGTCCCAGGACCGTCCCCATTCTTCAGCTGATGAATCCGACTAGTATCATTTTTTCCTAACCGTTGTTGCAATTCTGATAGACTGAAGTTTCCACTCTGTGGCAACTGAAATAAGACTTTTCATGCTGCAAGCAGGTAACATTTAGAGCCATCCCCTTGGGTTACTGTATCTGGCATCCCAGCTGGTGCTCTTTTGTGTATGCACCACTCTTCTGAAATGCCAGCTCTAAGCTTAAAAGAGCCAGCAGAAGGCACAACTCACTTGCACAATAATTGATTCCTCATCACTTGTTACAGGCCTTTGTTTCCTTCTCAGATTAGGAAAGATGAGCTGCTAAAGATAACAAGGAAAATACCAAGTACACCCCATTTAGAGATGCTACCAACAAGATTGTTGGTGGCCAGGGATTTCCTGGCCACTCTGGGTTCTGACCTGTTGCAGAGATTTAGCGACAGATGCCTGGCCTTCCCTTATCTGTGCATCACTAGCAGGTGTTCTGAGGAAAGGCCAAATCCAAATCAGATGGGGAGAAGGTTGAGGAATGGAAAGAAGAAACAAAAATCTGTCAGTGAGGATCTGGATTTCTAAATGGGTAGCTGTGCAAGGCTGCCATGTGAAACTGAGCTTGGGAACAGATTGCAGGCAACCATCCTACACTGCCCTCCCTAGGAAATAGACTGATTGGGCCTCTCCCATTTCCATTAATGTATGGATTGGAGGGCATGTCTCAGTTAGATTCTTCTCCAACATGGAGGCATTGGAAGAGCCATAAATTCTCCTGCTCCCTCTGTTTTCAATCCACAGGTTTCAAAGCACTTACAAAGTGTTACTTAAGCCTCAGAACACCCCCATAAAGTGAATTAGTGTCATTATCTTTATTTCACAGATAGAGAAACTGATGGACAAAGGGGTGGTGACTTCTATGGCGGGTCAGTAGCAAAGCGAGAATGGGACAGGCATCCCGAGCCTGTCTTTTCTCTTAGCCACTAAGCTGAGGACTAGACATAATGCTGCAAGTGGAGCTATTAGTTAAGTTATTTAAATAATTAGACAAGCAGAATCTGTTATAAGAGGGGAACTTTTTGGCTTCTTACAAACATAATGCTTTTGGCTTGTTCTGAACCAATATGAAGTATGTATCAAGGCACTGCAAGCTGTGTGTGGGGAGGAGAATTGTTGAGAGGGGGACAGGAGGTTACAGGTCCTGTCACACAGAGGTGCCCCATCATCAGCTTGCAGTGCTGCGAGCATTGATCATGAGCCCTCAGCAGAGTGGTCCAAAACAGTTTGGCCTCCAGGGAAGTATCCCCAAAGGAAAAGGCTGTGCTGCACAAACTCCAAGATCAGCATTCAGGGCCAGACCAATCAGTATGCTCAAAAGACCTTTGGCTTTTGGACAGTGATATGTGACACAAGGCACAGGGCCAATCTGTGGTACATACACAGATGCACAAAAACCTCTTGGAGTAGGAGGTTGTGAGCAATAGGCCGTGAAATGTAAGGGCAGGGCTTCTCTTCAAGTGGTTTGAAGTCTAGTTGGGGAAGAGAATTACTTCAATGCCTGCAATCCCAGCTGAGGGCTCAATGTATGTTTGTATGTTGACACGAGAATCCTGTCACTTCTAATATGCCAGGATGGGTGAAGATCCTACTGTCACTCCAGTGATGTTGTACTACCCTTCCTATCTTCCCAGCTAAGAATTCCTAGTCTGTAATGATGGCATGATAGGTGCACTGATCTCTGTAGCCCAGAACCAACAGTATTAGGGGTCAGGGCCTAGGGTGGAGGAACCTGCAACACAATGAAGCATTTCAGTTAGACTAGGCCTGGAAAAGATCATTTAGGAAACAAATCAGCAAACTAAGCAAGAAAATGAACCGGGGGTATAAGCAATCTTTAATTTATGTGATGCCGTGAGCTTGAATTCAGTCTTGTTATAAACTGCTGAAACCATGTTGACATCAAAGGACTTTCACTCTTTCTACCATACCTGAACACGGCCCTCTAAATCGAGCATCCATAGTGAGCAGAAGGTGTTAGTAAAAGGACTAACAAAAGGGAGGGAGTTTCTCTGATTCTTTCCAGGGGGTGCATTGTGATTTGGTGACTAGAGAAGGTAGGGCTAAAAGCTTAAGGCATGGGTTCTCTGTGCAGCTCTTAACAATGGTTCATGGTGTAATTTTAGGCAAGTCACTTAGTCTCTCTATGCCTCAGTTTCCTCACAGGTGGAAGGTGACATGCTCCAACTTGGAGAGGTATCAGGGGGCTTCACTGATGTTTGCCAAGTGTCCTGTGAGCCACACCTAGAAAGAGCTAATGATTAGATGTTTTGTTGGGCAAAAAGCAAAGCAGAGGCTGTTGACAGCCTGACAGGGCAGTCTGGGCATCTTGAGGACAGGCTTGGATTTAGGCCAGGAGTTCATAGCTAGTGCTTAGTTGGCACTAGTTTACAGTCCAGATGCTTTTCTGAGTCCTTTTCTGTCTTGCTTTCCCTTTTTCACCTAGAAACCCAAAGTTCATTTGCCGAATGATTTGCCCCAACACTTGCTGATCGGCCAGGCTCTTGTATGGCAGATCCTACCTGCCGTCGCCAAGTGAGGTTAGAATAGAGGGTGTCTGTTTTAATGCTTGCTCACTGGCAGCTTCATGCTAATTCTTCCCTCTCTCTCAACCTCTCACCTTCTCAGCTCCAGCAGCTGTAATTAGCTGCTCTGAACACACTCTTGTTGACATTGATCTATGGGGTTATTTAGTCCCTGCTTGGACCATCAATTCACCCAACAGCCTCAATGAGATTCAGGCTTCATTCTTCTTCAATTAGACATTGCTTCACAGGAAGTTTCTGAGGGCAGTGAGGAAGCCTGTGGCTCAAAGCTGTCTTTGCTCGAGGTTCCCATAGCGACTTCCCTCATTCCAGGCTCTGTGTTTCCATGGAGGAGAGCTCAGGCTCACTTATCTCTGTCTTCTCAAGGTCACGCCATGCCAGCTGACCTCTCCTGAGAGTGATATGCTGTCATCTCAGCTCAAAGTATCAATCCATGGTACAAAATGGACACCTCCAGGAAAGGCAACTTGTCATGGCCTGCACTTCCAGTTCAGATGGGATTCTTCCCTTCTTGGTGAAATTCTGATCATATACGTGGGAGAGGGGATATTGGACCATCCAGTTCTCCCCACCCTCTCATCAGATCAGACTTAATCCCAAAGCCAATTCTGAATAACCCTGGAGATGGAGCTTCCACTCCTTTCTTCGAGAGGCCTCATGTCTCACTGGGTTGGGATTTTATTTTTTATATTCAACCTGCTTGGTTTAATCCCTTAAATCCTACATCCAGGCTCTTTGAACCATAACAAGCAATTACCCTCTCTCTCCTTAATGCTGATGCCTTTGAATATTCCTAAGCAATAACCACCTCTTCTCTTATTTGTCTCTTTGCCAAGTTACATATATTTCAGTCTTTTAACCTTACCTTGTAAGTCAGCCACTCAGAATTCAAACATTTCTTCATCTTTATTATGTACTGCTGAGCACCCTCCAATTTAGCCATATCTCTCACGCTGAAGCACCAGATGGGGTCCTTCCAGAGCCACCTCCCCTCTTCCTGATATGATGCCTCTGAGATGAAGGTGCCAAAAATAAAACACTCCTAGGTGACCAGGGCTATATAGAGAGGAAGTATTTTCTCCCTGCCCTCTGACCCTGATGCCTCTAGAATTGAAGTGTCCTTGCTAGAATGCAGTCATCCTAGCTACAGCATGACCACAGACATACAAAAAGAGGTTATCATCACCTCTCTGCTCTTGTGTGTGTGAAGACTGAAATTCATGGCTGTTTTTAGCTTCAGAAGAGTGAGAGTTACTTCAGCCCACTATTTCAGTGCCGAGACTAGAGATGCTATGACTAGAGCTGTTCAAATAATTGATTTTTTTGGTTTGCTGACTACACTGAAAAATGAGGGAGAAAATTCATTTCAGTTTGACCCGATGTGACATTTTTTTTGCATTTTTGTCTGAAACAAAAACTCAGAGGAAAATCTTTCAGGTTGACCACAACAATTTATTTGACATAAAACAAGACCCTTTTTTTTTTTCATTTGGGGGCTTTGAACCATTTTTAAAATTTAAAAATAAGTTTTGGAAGGAATTGTTTGGAAAATGTCAAATAAAATTATTTACTTTTCTGAAATTGTTTCAAGGTTTAAAAAAATTTTTTTGGCTGAAACCATTTGAATTTGATGCATATTCACACATAATTTGGGTTGCTCTAAATATGTAGGTTGGGGTGAAAAAATAGTTTTGCATGGGAAGTTATGGCAAACCGTAGCTGTGACTATCTTGGAGACCAATAGACCTGCCCCCCTGCAGGTTCTCATCCCATCTGTCTAACATAAGGTCCCTCATATCCCAATTTTACAAGAACTGTTTGGGACACTGCAAGCTGATGGAGACTGACCTGTGACTCCAGTGTCTGGTTTCTTTCTGGCAGGCTCCTTGAATCTTTTAGTTCGCGTAAAGAACAAACGGGCCATTGACACCCAAGTATGGTCACTCAGTGGGAACAGAGGAAACAAGTGGCAGCAAGTACATGTCCCCATCAATCCTCCAGGACCCTTTCAGGTAAGCAAGCACCAAAGACACTGAGCCTAACTGCACACTGTGGCCATCTACCCTGTTGTACAGCCACTGGATATGTAAGGTAGAGGGATAGCACATAGCCATTGAGGAAGGGATTCTGTTACAAGGTCACAGGTGAGAAGTATGTGGGAAGTGTGAAACACCAACCTGTTTCCTCCCTAAAACCATCAAACTCCGTCATTCAACAGCATTGATTCGTTACTGTCGTTTTGCTGATGAGCCCTAGAAACCAGTCTGCAATTGTAGGCTTATTTTTGTGTGTCCAAGCTCATTACCAGTTACTGTATTGCTTTTGCGAGCAAAGGGCTCCAAAATGCATGCAAATAACCATGGTACCATGTATTTTGGAGCACATACTTGGGTTTATTGTTGGAGGATTGTTCGTGAGTGGTGAGCTAGCCACTTGGGGGTTTTATTATGTAGTTACTTCTGACCACAGGCAGAGCTGACCTGAGCAGGGTGCGGGGCCCAGGGCAAATCAACCAATGCAGAGTCCCACCCCTGCTCTGCTCTGCAGGGCCCCCCAGAGCACGGGGCCTGGGGCGGTCACCCCAATTCACACCGCCCCAGGATGGCCCTGACCACAGGGACACCCAGCAATTTGGTATGGTAGGAAATTGTTATTTTTAATTCTAAGCCCTGCACACTAGTTTCTTGTTGTAATTGTGCTGGTAAGGTCTGGATGTGAGCACTTTGGCTAGTTGTTGTGTGCTTGCAAAATGCCTAGTACACTTTTGGGTGCTATAAAATAATAAACAAGGACTTAGTTACTCGTGTGAGTACTGTTCAGTGGCAGCTGATTTGTTATTCCAGAATTCTTAATGAAAGCTGAGTTATAGCCATGAATTTGTTATCCTGCAGTTGCTGGTGAGTACTATACAGTGCTTCTTGGATTGGTGTCATAGGCTGGTAGGCTCAGGGGCTGGACACACTGGTTTGTTCCTGTACAGCTGCTTCTGCACTATTCACATACATATAGCGATGAGTAGCATTGAAGCATGTAGATACAGTTGTTTTTAGGATGCCCCTGGATGTTATTTTTGTAGGATATCTACACTGGCAGGGCCAGGACGTATTGCTTTGTTATTTTAGAGTGACCCCTGAAAGCTACATCAGACAGTTGGACACAAGTTTGTCCCTATATACATTTGCTACTGTCAGTGAAGGTGAGCATTAGTTACTGTGGGGGAGCATGCAGGGATGGGCATATGTTCACCATTACTGGGGAAGGGAAAGCTGGCAGGGACATGGGTGTGCGTCTAGGGTGGAGGACAAGGGAGAACATTGCGAGGGGGGAGGAGGGGAGCATTGATGACGTTTTACTGTCACAGGGAGCCCACAGAGGTGGGGGTGGAGTGGGTTTGCTGTCACAAGCAGGGGATGCTACTCAAACCCTTGTCTTTGTCCTCTAAATTTTACCCATCCACCAGAGTCTAAGCATCTGCCACAGTGCTGAGAGGGGAGCACAGACTGTGGCTCTCTCCTGGGACTGCTGCCGCCAGCGGTCAGTGTGTAGGGCCAGAGGCTGGCCTTTACCCCCTGCTCCTTAGCAAAGAGGAGTGAGAGCCAGGGCCAGTTGTTCCCTCAGCCCCGAGAGCAGGTAGTGATTGAGCTTCTGCCCCTGGGCTTGCAGGCAGAATTTGGTAACCATGGGAACTGCAGAGGGATTCAGGTTGATGAAGCTGTAACTGTCAGGTTCGGAGAAGGAAGGAGCTAGTCTCTGAATGCATCCTGATGCGAGAGGGTGCAGGGAGGAGGGGGGAGAGACCTCAGGCCTCCGCACATGGGGCTGGAGATATTCTAGCAGTGGAGAGGGGAATTGTCTGCCTCCTGCCAGTGCAGGGTAGAGGGTTGTCTGGTGCAACTCTGTCCCCTTGGCCCCCATGTTTGGGGGGAGAGACACTGTCCTGTGGAGAAGCATTGATGTGAATGGCAGTCTAGGTTGGTGGAGGTGCGTCAAGGCAACAGGCACGAGGAAGCCCACAGGGGAGCAGCTAGCGGGGTTGGGGGAAGTCAAGGACAGCCAGGCAGCTGGGGGAGAAGAAACAGGAGATTGAGGGCTAGGTTCCCCTTCAGGGAGGCAGCCAGTGGCTGTGGAGAATAGGAACTGCTCAGGGGACTTGCCAGGGGCTTACAGCATTGTAGAAGCCTATAGTAGGGTTGGCTAAGGGTTGCAGGGGAGAAGGATCCCCCTTCCCAGGGGCGGCAAGTGTGTTGGCTCTTCGTATCTATAGACAGGGCACCTTGTGTCCTACCCATTCCCTCCTGCCAATCTGGCTTGGGAGCATTCGGCACCCTCGAGCTCTCTCACTGCTTAGTGTCTCTACCCACAGATCATCTTCGAAGGTGTCCGTGGCACAAACTACGAGGGAGATATTGCCATTGATGATGTCACTCTGAAAAAAGGGGACTGTCCAAGGAAGCCAATTGGCCCGAATAAGGGTGAGTGTGTGAGCAGGCTTGAGGGTGTGTACACATGTGCATCAGGGGAGGGGCTGCCAAAGGAAGAGTGTGTGTGTGTGCCGTGGCATCTGATGGGTTGGTATGACTGCGTCAATGAGCGGAGGAGGGGTGCATGTTGTGCAGGGTTGTAACCAGGTTGCGTGATTGTTCTCTGCTCCTCATGGGGTGTGTATCTGTGACAGGTTTGTATGGATGCATTTCTTGGAGGGTTATACGTGGTATGCACTTCTGCAATGGAAGAGGTGGGGGTGGGATTTTTTTCAGCAGTGTTAGATGTTTTCTGCATGTCTGCAGGGGTATGATGAGTTGGAGGGTATACAGAGTTGTTGGTCGGGTTTGTAGTGAGTATCATCGGGTGTTCTCAGTGTTGTCATTGCTGTTAGCTGCAAGGCCAACAGTGAGCTTTCTGGGGAAGGACTTGGCTTATTCCTAAGTGCTTGAGAGTACATTTATAAAAGAAAATCTTTTCCACAGAAAAGGAGAATGACTACCTGCTGTGTAGGCAACAGCAGGGGCATTGCAAAGATCTCATTGACATTATTGTTGTGTTGCTCTGAACCTCAAACCCCTAACCTTGCAGTGAGCAACCACAGGTTAACATGACCCTAAATTAGGGGTTGGCAACCTATGGCCTGTGGACCAGATCTGGCCTGTGGAACCTTGAATCCAGTCTATGGGCTTGAGATTTCGGCAGCATACAGCAGGGGGAAGCTGCCTTCTGCTGGCATTCTCCCCTGCCATCGAGGGGATGAATTTCTGCTATGGGCGCTCACTCTATGCCTCCATGGGGAGAAGCGCCAGCTGCAGGCACCCTCCCATGCTAGTGGGGAGGCAAGCAGTGGCAGCAGCTGGTCCTAGCACCCACCTTCCCACTTGCCTCTGACCCAGGGTGGGTCACTCTAGCCCACAACCAGAAAGAGCTAGAGAGAAGACTGCGAGGATAATTACAGAGGATGGATATGGGCTTTTCTCTGTGGTTGTAGTGGACAGGACTAGGAGCAATGGCCTCAAGCTTCAGTAGAGGAAATTTAGGTTGGACGTTAGGGGAAACTTTCTAACTATGAGGGTGGTCAAGCTCTGGAACCTATACACATTGTGAAATCTCCATCCCTGCAAATTCTCAGATGTAGATTAGACAGACACTTGTCTGGAACAGTTTAGTTGGGGATGATCCCACCTTGAGCATGAGGCTGGACTAGATGACCTTGTGAGGTCCCTTCCAATGCTAATTTCCTATGATCCTATGATCCCAAGGTTGCCTACTCCATCCTTGAGAATCAGGATCCATTATCACACTTCCTTCGCTCCTTTTCATGTCCTTATAACAAGGTCTTTAGCAGAATTTGCAGATTCATTGGAATCTGACATGGGTGTGCCATGAGCCCTTTTGCTATGGTCTTCCATTATCACCAGCCATTCAGTGGCTCCCTGCCAGCCATTGTTCTCTACACTAATATGCTGAGGTTTCAGCCAGGGTGTTGGGCAGTAGCAAGATTTTTACAGTGCTGCAAATATCAGTGAAACCAACTAATCCTAGTCATTTGGGCTTGGGAAGGGACAAGTCTTCTCTGACCCTTTAATAGCCTCTATGGGCACATCCAGACAAGTGCAGCCATATGGTATGTGGTGCCACAAACACACCTGCAGCGCCACATACCGCACAGTCTGGTGTTCTGTGCACTGCAAGGGGCACTGCCCAAGTGTGCACTGCTCCTGTTTCTTTTTCTGCAGGTTATTTTGACCCCAGATATCCCCGGGGAACCAAATATCCATGCTTGTCTGGATGCACCCTATCTCTAAATCATTATTTCTTCAGGAGCAGGGTTCTGTTTCTCAAGTCCTCTGGTAAAGGACAGGCAGGTGCTCCCATCCCCTTGCCTAGTCCATCAGAACTGAGGGCATCAACCAAGCTGAGAATCCTTGAGCTCTGAGATTGAATTTAGCTAGCTGTGTTGGGTCCCTTTTTAGTCTACCACCTGTTCCCTGAAGTGTCTACCTGTAAGGGTCCCAAGCAATGATGTTCCTACTTCTTCCTTGAGGAGATGACTCCCCAGCTTAAAGCATTTTACTATCAGGAAATACAACAGTCAGCCTACTATTTCTTTGGCTTTATTTTATCCCATTCCCCTTCTTTATACAGATCCCATGCTGAATCATTTCTCATTCCTTATCATTTACACCCTTCATACATGGATCTCAAGGTGAAACTCATCCTTCAGCTGTTGCCTTGGCCAGAAAGACAGATTTAGTTCTTTCAGCATCATGAGTCAGTCCCTCTAGCCCCACCACGTTTGTAGCTGCTCTTTTCTGAGCCTTTTTCCCTTTTGCCCATATCTTTCTGTTGCTAGAGGCCTAAAAAAGGAAAGCTTCCCTCCCTGCTCTGGGATGGGCAACCCAGTAACATCCATCCAGGTCATTTGAATGCCTTGGTTCCTCTGGAGAAGACTGGTAATTTCTGTTTCTCTTCTGTCTTTAAGCAGAAACACCAGTATGTACATGCCTTGTCCTGACTGTAGCCTTGGCTAGCTTCTCAGGGGAATACAAAAGGGGGCAAGACAGCAGGTATCCTGTGCATCTAGGGCTGATTGGGAATTTTTCAAGCAAGCATTTTTTTCATGGATAATTACTGAGAGCTTTTTATGGGAAAGGGTTTGTTCCATCACATTTCTCAAATCAAAACATTTGAGAGAAAATAATTTCCAAATTGTCAAAATAAACCATCTGGATATCTGTTTGTTAATGAAACATTTGAGTGTGTGGTTCAAAGCAAGTTTTCAAGGCAAATTTCAAGCTCATTAGAATTAAAAAAAAAGAGAAAGCGAGAAATTTTCAACCTCAACAGGAAATATTTACAAGTGATTAAAACAAAATGTTCTAATTGCCTGGGTTTGAGTTTTCCCATCTTTTTAGTTCATAACAGAATTCAAGATATTCTGACTTTCTTGCTCCTGTTTTGGATGACAAGACATTTTTGAAATAATGGCAAAAAATTCCTTGGATTTCCCACAAGCTCTACAGATGCCCTTGTTGTTTCCTGTGGTACTGGCTGGCACTGACTGACTTATTTTATGGGGTCTGTCTTAACTAATCTCCCTTTCTCTCTCTCTCTCTTTGATTCATAGCGGTTGCCCTTCCAGGGAATGGTGTCCCAACCCTGCACAGGTCTTCTCTCTGTGGGCCATTGACTTTCTTTCTTTATGTGCTGCTCAGATGATGGCAAGCAAGCGTCCGGGTCTTCTGACCGAGACATTCCTGCTCCTTTCCTACTCAGCCACCTCTGCTCCTCTTCCTCCCCCTCCTCACTGGCACACCAAAGTGTCCAAACGTTACCAAAGACTGACAAGCATGACCACGCCAGGGAATCCAGCGCAGAACCTGGAGGATTCCTCGAGAAAGTCATAGTGTCTAAACAAAAAAGTAAAAACAGAAACAAAAAAAATACGAGAGAGAGAGGAAGGAAGGAAAGAACAAAACCATAAAAGAAGGAATGAAAGAAAAATGGGAATGAAAAAAAAAGAATGAACGACGAAGGAAAACTCCCATGTTTCCTTGGGAATGTTGAACAGGACTTCCTCAGGGAAGTGGGAACTTGTTTTAAACAAAACAAATATATTAAAGCACAAATTTCTACCAGAACTGTTACCTTCTTTACTGCAGAGCCCACAGCTTAGGAGACAATATACCACAGTGCTCTCCCCATATGGCTCTCCATGTTCCAACGTGAATCTGCTGGCTCTGGCTGCAGTGCCCCCTGCAGTAACACCCTACCTGCTCTGTTCAGGGCAGCTCCTGTCCCGCGTGCCAGTGGTCATAGAATGGCCCCCTAGGCTGCATGTGCTTCAGTGTCTCCATTTGCATCTTCCAGACTCTCATGTATTTAATTGTCCTTGTGTGATTTGCTTTAGCCCACACTGCTCTCCTTCTCCCATCCCCTGTGCCCCCCTGTGCCCTCCTCCAGCCCAAGGAAGAAAACAGAGAAACAGACCCATCAAGTGGATTATGCCGAACAGTGGAAGGTCATGGGTGGATCCTGCTGCTGCATCAACCACTCAACGGCCCCAACTGCTAAACTCTCTTTCAGCCTCTCTATTGCTTTCTGCAGCTGGGTGGACAAACTTTGATAACAGAAAGGCCTCCCATTGGGGTGGAGTGGGGGCAGTGACATGCTGTCTTGACCCTGATCAGCTTGCAAGCATTGGAAAGGGAGTTGCAGCAGCCTGAGGGTCAGGATTTCTCCTCAGCTGGCTGTTGTTGTTAGTTATTTATTTCTGTCTATTCCTTTGTTGCACTTCCCCACCACTCCGAGTCTTTCATTTCAGGCTGCAGGGAGAACCCTGGATTTGCCTTCCTTGCCACACGCCTCAGGTCCTGTGCAATCTGAACAGTTCTGAAACCGCAGTTGCTGCCTTCAGCTCCAAGGTCCTGCAGTGCGTTATCCACAGGATAGGTGAAATGTAGCAGCTGTATTACTGCTCAAGGGTAAGACAGCTGCATCCTGTCACCAGGAAGGATCTTGGAGCAGGTGGTGTCACATCACTAGAGCAACGGTCAGAGGAGCTGAGGGGTAGAGTACTCAGTAAAGCTCTGCCGGCTTGATCCCAAAGTGGGGATTAGTCTGGTTTGTTATTTTTTCTATGGAAAAGAACAATGCAGACAGGAAGGGGGCTGGGATTTCGTCTCCATGGAGTTTGTGCTACCACCAGGAAGGAATACAGCTGAGGTCTCAAGAAAGCCTCACAGAGGTGAAGCCTCTCTGCTGTAGTTAGGTCCATCCTGCACATTACTGTAGCTCTGGGAATAATGTGGTACATTGGCACTCGCTGGAACAGCATCACACACAAGAAAGGTCCCCCCTGCACCAACCAAGTAAAGAGCCAGGTAGCCTTGTAGGTGGAAGTGGCTCAGGGCATAGCTTACACAGCCCTCCCTGAAAATCGTAGTGTTAGGTATAGGGGCTCTCACTAGGGGTGTATCACTACATGCTGAAGTGATTCAGTTAGGTAGGACTCTTCCCTGTGAAGGACACCTCGTCCGAAGTCTACTCCAAGGACATAGCAGAGACCCACTGACCTGTCTCAGGTACAGTCCCCACTAAAAATAGTCCCCCCCTATCTGTCATCTGTGATGGTTTCTACATTTTCCCAGATGGTAGCATTTATCTAAATTCATCTGGATGTATTATCTTCCAGAGCCCTCTGTATTGCTTGGCTTCCTTAAAATGTCTGATGCCTCATTTTCTCCTCAGACATAGGAGGCCTATGTTTAGTGCTCACCACTACTGCCCAAAAGACTCAGCCTTGAGTCTTGGATTCAATTTCTCACTCCCTGGCTTCCCTGGAGGCAGTGTCTGCAGTCAGTCTGCGGTGACCCTTCCTGGCCAGTATAGGATAGGATGCCAATGGATGCTAATACAAAGGAATCCCATAGAGCCTTCTTCAGCCAAAGAAAGGGTGCTAGAAGATTGGGCTCTGAAGGAAGAGAGGATCCTTCATAGAGGAGATCTCAAGAGATAGAGAAGCCAGATGTTTCCAGCACTCTGCCTATCAGTGCTTTTCTTCCTCTCCTGAGTCTATGTCTTTGTCTCACAGAATCCCTGGCAGAGGCTGTAAAACCATCATCATTGGCCAGGCGTTGCAGTGGGATGTTTGGATGGTGACCTCTCCTTGCTGCCAGCAGACAGCAGGGCAGCAACAAACCAGTGCCCTGCCTTTCATTCAGTTCTGTGCTCTGCAGGAAGCAGCTTCTTTCCTCCTTGTTCACTGACAGCCAGGAGCCTTCACACCCTTACCCAGGAGATTTCACTCAGACCTAGGAGGAGATCTAGTGCTTTCCAAGGGGACCTAGCCAGTAATCTGGGTCCCTGTCCTGTTGCTCCTTTCAGTAAGTCATTGGGGTAGAGGGGGAGCATTTTCCTTTCCCAAAGAGTTAGCTCCAGGAACTCGTAGTTCATAGCCTTGGTGGAGAGGAAGGGGCAGGGCATGGATTTTCACCTTTTGAATGCCATGGGAGTTTGGGGTATGGCGTTGTAAATAAACATATGCTGGTGCCTGGTGGGACAGGAAATAGGATCCAGGCCTGGTAGAACAGGGGATAGAAGAGGGATAAGTCTTGCGTGAGTTGCATCCTTAGGGCAGCTGCCAGTGAAGGGAGGCTATGATTCTAATAGCGATAGCTGCAGCAACTTCTTGTGCTACCACCTAGGGGCCAGCACACACAGGAAGGTACGAGTGCCACTGAGCCAACCACACTCAGAGTCCATGGTACTGGAGCCAAGGACCAGAGTGAGCGGATTCTCCCACAGATCCATGGCTTTCTTCTGCCCGTGGGTTCAGATTGTATGAAACATAGTCACCACTCATATAAATCTCAGGGATCCCCTCAGTATGCATCCTACCCTGGCTTCCTTTTCTTTCATCTGTGGTTTGAAAGCAGCATTGTGTTTTAGGAAGCTTCATTAACCCAAGTGCCTCAGCTTGTTGGGAGTATTAAGAATGAAGGAAAAAAGTTTGCCTCACTGTCAGAAGTGCTGCGAGAAAATGTAGAATAGAGAAAGAATCCAGGCTGGTAAGGCAGATGCCTCGCTTCTACAGGATGGAGGCTGCAGACGCATTAGGGACGCATATTTGTGTCCTTTTGAGGCCAAATTGTCTTTGTCTAGACTAGAACCTCACAGGCTAAACAAGGCTATGTTGTGTTAATATGTGGATGGGAGGCCACTACAGATCTACAGGCAGTAGTATGTCTGGTTTAGGAGTCACTACTAGACCCAGCCTCATGCTGGAGGGCACTGTGCTGCTAGTGGTAATATCTTTCAGCTGAGATGGAAACCAGGGTCCTTGCCCCTTTGTCATTAATGATCCCATAGCACCTTGCACAGTGTCTTGACCAAATTAAAATCCATACATTTAATTGCAGTCTGTCTCCTTAAATTTGTGCTGCAGTTCCAACTGGGTACATTATTTGTTTTTTCCTGGCTTTTAGTGTTGCTGTGAGACTCTTCATTATCTGCTTTGTTCCACTCCAGAAATGGCTGCATCTCAGTGATGGGTGAGATTATTTCTGTATATAGTCTGTAAGACCCTATAGGCGAAAGGTACTATATAAATTTAAAAGGCTGTTTTGCTTTACAGGGAAACCTTTGTTAGGCAACTACAGAGATGCAGAAGAGAAATGCTGTGTGTGTGTGTGTATGTGTGTGAGAGAGAGAGAGAGAGAGAGAGAGCCAGCGTACATTCAGCTCTTTTTCTTCAGTATATAATACAGAAAATGTGTGTGTGCAAGATGGGTATATGCTATAGGTAATAGGGCTAGTGAGTGCTCCTGTGCAAAATATTTCAAAATATTGTTAATGTGAAAAGCTCTTTGCATTTGCTCATTGCATCCTGGAAAAAAATATTTTGCTTTGATTATTTCATTCTGCATTAGAGGAACAGACCTAATCCTAGCTCCTTAATGGTACTTGAATCCAAGACTTTCAGAGGTTAAAAAATGGGTATTTATCATTTGCATGGAGAAACTCTGCTAGTTGCTAGCAGTAGTAGGTTCTTTTGTTGTTATATGAATCAATCGCTAGAGGACAACACAACTAGCATGTTACATTTTGTGTCAGGTCACCTGTGAAGTACTTTGGAAAGTCTAAGTGAAACTTTCCAGCCACTTAAGAGTAAAAAAGGCCTTTTTTCTGTATATATAAAAAATTATTCTGACCTTTAAGTGCCCATATTTAAAAATAATGACTGGATTTTAAAACTTTATGATTGGCAGGTGTGCAAATCTACCTCGGTATAATCTCACAGCACACTGCCTAAATTGCAGCCCTGCAAAAATATTACCTACATTCTCACCTGGGGAAACAGTTTTATTTGGGGGGGCAAATGGGGAGGCAGTAAAATAAAGTGTGTGGGTGTTTTTTATTTTTCATTGACCTAGTCTGGTAAACTCCGTGACAATTTCGTACAGCCAATTTATGGATGTGTGTGTGGAGGGGGGATATGTAATCATGCTACAAATGACATTTACTCCCCAGCTGGTGTTCAAAGTGGCCAGAACATAACTTCATAGTATATAGCATCTCTTGGGTGGACTTCTCTCAGAAATGACGCAAAGGATTTTCAGTACCAGTGAGAGAGCAGGCATTGTACTTCACCTCCCAAATGTCCAAGTCAGATCCACATACATCGGCTGGACCAGAAGATTTCTGTAGCTTTGGGCTGGGGTCCTGTGATTCTCAGTCTGGGGTGAGGAGGGTCATTGGAGATTATGGACTAACACTGTTCCAAGTAGCAGCTCCTCCTATAGTGAGTGACTCTGCATCCAGGCAGTGCCATTCTGCCCTAGACAAAGGGACATATTCTAGGACCCAGGGGATCAATGAGTATTGCCTCACGCCACTCAGAGAGACAAACATTTGCCTTAAAACAAGGAGCTCAGGATGCTGTTGTTTTGATCCCCTTTGTAAGCTGGAGCCTTACAGATGAGATGAACCCATCTTTCTCCCAGAAAGACTGCCAACACCCCCAAGTCCCTCTGTGGGCACTCTACTAGTGTACTGCAGTGCCAGGTAAGGGGCAGTGAAAGTGGCAGTGCTGGTCACTGCTGGCTATTCTGCTGGAAGCGGGGTTCTCTGCCAAGTGGTATTACAGCTCAAGGCAACTAGCACTACTCAAGTGTATTCCCAGAAGCCTGCTCCCTGCCTGTTCCATGGAAACTAAATCATAGCGTGGCATCAACTGGCCAAGAAAACCAACAGTCTCACGCCTACTTCACGTCCTTCCCTGGTGTCCACCTGTTCCACCAGGGATGCACCTCAGTTCCAATTGCCTTTCAACAAACTACACTAGTGGCCCTTTTTTTCCTGGTCACAAAGTGCATGCTGCCTTTCACAACCCAGATTTCCCAGTGCAAAGAATTAGGGTTGGAACTCTCTGGTGGGCAGCTCTAATCTTTATGTTTTTATCTTGGCCCTGTTGTTTTTCATTCAGCCTTGGATGATGCTTAATAAATCAGCAAGACATTTGCAGAAAAGCAAGTCTAAGAACATATTGGAAAATCCACTGTAACAGGACCCCGGTTACTCACCACAGGATTTACCAGGCCCCCATGGCTTCCAGCTGAAAGTTAAATAGCCCCAGCACGCTCAGCATCCCAAGATGATAGCAGAGGGACTCGTGTGCTCCTCATGTCTCCCTTTCAAGGGTGCTTCCAGTCACTGATTGTATCACCTTTTTTCCAGGCACCAGGATTATGGGGACTTTAAACAGCAGCTCAGTGCCTGGTATTGTTGCTTTAGCTGAAAGGCAGCTCTGTGTGGCTATAAGACGGCATAGAGCCCCTAGCATCCTATAGAGCATCTCTGAGCCACCTTCATTTTCAACACAGCTGTGCAGCCTGTAGAAAGCCTGGTCCTGTATCCAGAAGATTCAGCCTGAGGAGGAACATAGTATGGTGGGAGCTGACATCTCTGTGTGCTGTGCCTGCAGTGGAGAGCAGCTGTATTTCAGGTGTGGCCCCTAAGGGACCAACACTCAACCTGGGGAATGTCAGGTTGGGCACAATTTGAGCATAAGCCCTGTTTCAACCCTTCAGTCTCTTACATTCCCACAGCACCAGTAGTCCTCAGTGAGAAGGGGCTGCCTCTCAAAGAGCTCCCAGTCAGATGGGCACATGCACTGCCCACAACCTACTGGATCCAGCCTGAGTGCCAAGCTGCCTTTTCACCAGGGAGAGAGGAAGGAAAACCAAAGGCAAGATCAGCAGCTGAGTCAGACATGGGCCATGTCCCTAAGCTTCATGGCTGGGTGACTGCTGGGAAGTGTAGCTATCCAGCTCCTAGCCGTGTACAGTTCTTGTTTCACCCTCCATTAATTTGGCAGGGATACTCTCCCTCAACCTCACCCCATCACCCTGGTTTAGCCTGGTCACAAGTGTCTAGGAGCAACTCAGGTGAAATCTTCAGTCCTGCGGTGGTTATAGGGAGGTCACTTAGTATCTTAATGCCTCAGTTTCCTCATTGGTAAAGGAAATAACAGGTCTCCCAGGACCCTGAAAAGGGAACATGTTTAAGGTGTTTTGTGTAGGTAGAAGCTCTGAAACTATACACTGAGAACAAGGAAATCTCCACATCCAGGTTTTGGAGCAGCCTCCTGCCACACAAACAGGACTGGTCCAAAATCCTGGCTCCAAACTGTCTGAAGTAGTGCACAGGTACTCCTAGCTCAGGTCATTGTTATGTGCTTACACTGGCACAGCGATTAGTCTGTGAGGCCTTGTGAGGCCAGTCTGGTCATGCCTTCTGGGATGCTGGTGTTCAGGAGGGAGCCCCTCTCAGAAGGGCACTGAGCCCTGCAGCTGCTTCCAGTGTAGACAGTTTGTCGAAGGTGCCTGATGCCAATGCACTGTCTGTACAGACTGTTCTCTCAGGAAGTCTGTGTTTAACTGCAAAGAGAGTCAGAGGTTAGGTCCCCAGCAGAAGAGCACTCCCTTTTACTCTGCTTCCTTTCATAGCGAGGATTTTCTGCACAGAGTAAAGAACAAAGGGAGAGGAGAAAGGAAATCTGCAGGTGGCTGCAAATCTTTTCTTCTCAGATATGGAGAACTGGAAAAACATGGGTTTCTCCTCCTCCTCTGCAGGAAGAGCTGTCAAGTTCTATGGCCAATCCTGGACTGTGCTTAAGTTTGGTCTAGCATAGATACCACTTGCTTCTGCGGTAATGGGTGGAATCTAATTTCTCCATTAGCTTGTCTTATAAGGCAGAGATTTTCCCCTTAACAGCTAATTTACAGTAAGATCCCTGCCACACACCTCCAAGGATGCCTCAGGCCCAGCACAACACTTTGATGAGAGGATAGTACCCACACAAGGCAGGCTACCAGCAAACAGCCCTTACTGTCAGCCAAGGCAATCAAATATCATTTGCTTTTGCTGTCTCTATTTGATGTTAGCATGACCAGCTCTTCCATGTGGACTGTGAGCTACAAACTGAGGCTATACACTGAATAGCAGCTGGAGATTTGTGTGTATGACAGTTCTATAATGGCTGGGCCTACAGAAAAGATAAGGGACATACTACTGCTGGCAACTGATGTTGTTCTATATTTGAAATGTTAGGGGCTTGAAGTCCTAGGCTGTAGTCCTTGGTCTTCCTGGCTCCTCCTGATTTATGTAGGAATTGTGGCTTTTGGTAACAGAACACCCATTTTTCTAGTGCCAGGGGATATACAGATGAGTTTATCTGAGGTACCAGGAACTTTAAGAATATAACAACCATCCTGGTAATCAGCAAAGATAGAGAGAGAGGCCCTGGGGAAGAGTTGAGATGCACCAAATGTAGCAGGTGCTGAACTGTTGTGTTCTGTTTAGCCACTTTGGGTGGCTGTTATCATGCTATCATCAGCATGAGAGAGAGTCAGTGTCAAGTATTGGATAAGAGGTTTCTTGGCCACCCCTAAATGGCTTCCCTGCTGAGCCTGGGACAGCTCTGACCCCTTACTCGTGCTCCAAATACATCAATTTGGAGCATGGATGGCTCAGAGAGGGTAGGACTTATCTCCTCATTGCTGGCTTTGTGCTCGGTAAGGTGACAGTCTGTACTGTCCACACATGCATTAATGCATTAGAGGAACACTTTTCCTAATGCACTTTCCTAATGCACATTAAATTTAATACCTCCAATGTGAGGTACTAAATTAATACACATTAGGCTGCCCTAACACACAATACCAGAAGTGCATGTTTTTTAAGTGACACTTAATGCACAATAGCTTATTTTACAGCACATAAGCATAATTGCACGGTTTTTTATGTGGCACTTTAATGTGCAGTAAAATAAGCTACTGTGCATTAAAGTGCATGTGTAGATGTGCCCTGTATAGACCATAACTCCTGAGATAGCATCTGATAACAGTGCAGTGGGGATGGAGGCAAGGGCTTGAAAGTATGTGTCCAAGTGCAGCATTTTCAGTAGCCAGCATCCCAGGCACCAGTGCCAACTTACCCATCCAAGACCTTCCCTGTAGTGCCCAGTGCCCACCACACATTTGTTCAGTGGTGCACACCCCACATTTCAGCAGAGCTACCACTGCTCCACCCCATACCATCAGGACCACAAGTAATGAGGATTCAGTCAGCAGGCACTCTTCATAAACTACCTGATCCTGTGCGATGCTGGACACCTCCTGCCAGGTACTGGGTACCTTCAGAGCTGTGCACACCCAATACTTTGTTTCACTGGGCCCTGTGGTAAGAACCAGTTGCACAGAGCTGCCCTATCAACATCTTTTATGCACTGTGTGAGACGTACATTGAGCACTAGTTAGAAGACACCATACCTGTCATTAGCTAGGTAAGTGTGGTAAGATCAATGTCAGTAAGGTCAAGTGAGGTAGCAATCCTATCAGAGATGGGTCAGAGTGTGTGTACATTTTAGTGAAGGGGGGAAGGAAATAGCAAGAGGGGAAAATCAGTTTCTCTGTCCACAAACAATAGCCAGCTGCAATATTTTGTGTCTCCTGGGTACAGGCTCCATGTACACCGTGCAGACACTGTAAGAGCCAAAAATTTCCCTTGGGCAGTTCAGACACTGGAGCTAAATGTAGAAAATGTTCCTACATGGTGGAAAACAGAGCCTTCCACATGCATTTGTGTAGCAATTCTTACAGGTAACTTGTTTGTTGCTTCCTGCATCTCTCTAAAAGGGGACTCTCTAGCAGGTCTCTCTAAAAGTCCACCTGAGATTATCCAGTGCCTCTCCTGATCCTGGGTGTTTCTCCTTAAACCTTCAGAGTATATCATTATTGGTGGGGCTGGGCTGTAGTAACGCTCACATGAAGATTGCCTAGCATAAAGGCCTCACATTGGATTAACTTGGCCTGTATTCCTTGTTCTTAGAAGCACTGGGGTTTTACAAAATCCCTGCTGGAGCTTTCCACAGAACATGCTTGCTTTCTCTCCTACCATTCCCAGTGCTCCTGGGCAGGCTGGGAAGAGTGCAGGAACTCAGCTCCTTATGTGTTTTGAATCATGTCCACAACCTGGCAGCACAGGGCAGCAGTCACCGTGGAAAATGATCTGTAGAACAAGTTTGCTTTGGGAATCTGGGGAACACCCCAGTTCAGCCTGGAAAGACTTAGCTAGCGTGGTTTATTTTGTTTTTCCAATCTAAAGGATCTTTCCTATGTACTACATACACACAGCAGGTGCTTTGGAGAGCTGTCACCCCAACAGGCAATGGTCCCTGTGTTGGATGAGAGAGAATCAACTGCAGTACCTCCAGCCTGCAGTGCAAGGGTAGGTTTGGAACAGTGTTTCATATGCTCCTTCCCATCACCAGACATTTTGTTTCAGTCCAGAAATATCAGAAGGAAACTTCTCTGCTGCATCCCACAAAGGGGATCACACCAAAATCCTGTCCACAGCTCCAGGAGTGACAGACAGAACCAGCTCAGGCCAAAACTGTGATCCACTTCTGTGGGCATCTGAGCAGGGAGACTTCATCCATCCCTTCTGCTTCAAGGTCACCAAGGCCAGTAGAAACAATATGTTGACCTGACAGAACCATTGCAAACCCCTAAGAAGCAGGCAACAGACTTTATATATGTGGGCTTTCTGTGGGTGGCCCAGGGTGGAAAGGGGTTCTTCGATGTTTGTTGTTTTTTCCTCATCAACATCTTGGATGGAGTCCCAGGGAAGCCACCTTGTTGTCCGCTGTCTTCATCATAGCCACATCTCCTCATGCTCCTGCTCTGCTCTTCATAGGGTATCGTTGTCATCATCAGGCAGAGCAGGAGACCCCACTCCTCTCGCCAGCATCTAGCACGACATCGAACGTCAAAATTTTAAAAAGCACAAAATACAAAGGGACTGAAGGAACCTTTGAAACAGGGTGAGATGTTTTATAAATGTCCCCCCATCCACCCTGCCCCTCCCTCCATGTTACCACTAGATTCTCAACGTGGATTATTTCATTCAAATAAAGCTGCAGTACTCAAATGAGAGAGCATGTGTGTCCATTTGTGTTGGGTGCCAGGAGAGGTTATTTCTATCTGTCTATCAGTGCATAACCATCCTGTGGCATGGGGCACTGATCTGGGGAGTTCAGGTCTGGGTGTGCTGCTAATAGTGGTGCTTAGTGTTGAGAGAACTAACTGACACACATTGGAGGGTCTGTTCATCCCAGTGCAGAGGCCCTCGCTTCGCTGATGTGCCCACAATTGGTGGCATTGACTCTCTTTCTTTCTCAAACCTCCCCCTCCTGTCCTAGTGCCCAGCCCTGCAGTTACAGAGGTTACTGGTTGCTGCTTTTGCTAAGCAGTAGCCAGTCTCATCTGGTCCCTTACATAGGTCTCTCCTGTGAAGGACTGGGCAGCAGCTTGAAAGCAATTCTAGTTTGTGAAACAAGCAGGGAGCTGTCCAGCTTCATCGCAGCAATATGGCCCTCCCACCCAATGCTGCCCCCTCCAGAGGCACCAGCCAGAGACGAGTTACTGTATGTCTTGAACCTTACTTCATAGATACTGGTGTTAATACCTCTGGCCCTTACCCACAACAGGTTCTCAGATGAAGATGTCTGCTTCCTTCAAGATATACTCAGCTATCCCAGCCATACTCTGTATATATAGCTTCATGTGGGCACTGTGCCTAGAGCTCTGTCTGGTCTACCACCTAGGAGACATGGGCCTCATTCCTGAGCATGGGTTTGTACTCCCTGGGATGGCAGGGGCTGGGAGCATTGGCTTGGGACTTTGTAGAAGCCAAAGCCATATCTAATAAATACGCATCCAGAAAACAAATGGCAAGCACTATGGGTATCTCTGATCCCATCGTGAGCCAGTAGGCTATGTAAACTGTCTACCTTTGTAATATCCATTGTAATAAACCAGTACCACCTAGGACTTTGTTGTTGTCTCTGTATCACGTACCGTGGGCACATGGAATTGGATGGTATTGACATGGAGCCTCCTGGTCCAAAAGTGCAGTCCCCAAGCACTTTCACTACAAGACTGTCTCTGTTACCAGCACCAGATGCGACTCCCAGCAGAGCCATTCTGATTTCATCCAGCAGAGAGCAGCAGTGTACACATACTGATTCATTGAGTCTATAGGTGGAGCTGGCCAGGACACCTATAATTAAGGCTGCCTGACATTTTCCATTATAAGACCCTGTTTTCAGTTAGTTAAAGCTTTACTAACATTAACTGTTCCAGCTGACATTCACACACCTGCTTCAGAGGGTTTTTCTCCTTTTTAAGTTTCAACCAAAAAGGCTCAGGGGGGAAACATGTTGTTTTGTCCAGGTAAACAATTCTTACAAGTGGGGAGACAGCCTCACTCCTATTGCATGAGGGCCAGGGACTTGAAATGTATCAGATGGTCACACTGGTCAGGCAAGTGCCTTTTGCCAAACCCCATGTAAATCCAGTCAACTCAGAAGCCACTGAGAAGTTGCCCTTTGCCCATGTTCACCAGAGGCTTAAATTGAGCAGCAAAAGTTTTTAAATTGTCTGTTCCAGCTGAACATGACCCAAGCTCACAGAGCTTCGTGCTAACCACACGGAGCATGCTCATTACCAACTGCCATCAATAGGACGGCATACCATGGTACCTCTTGGGAACCAGGAGATGCTGTGGGCCAGGCACTAGAACTGAGAACAGGGAAGACCTCTGTCTCTTCTGTGCTCACAGGCTGCGGGGGTTGGAAAGTTTAGAGTGAATGAGGCAGGGGACTGCAGGGAGAAAAACGTAGCTTCATAATTAAGGAAGTTGAATATAGGTCTAGAGATGTAAATTCTGACCCTAACATGGAGTTCCTGTGTGATTCTCATCAAGTTGTTTAAACCAAACTTTTCACAGCTGGTCAATAATTGTATGTTCCTCATTTTCTGGCTGCCCAACTTGAGACCCTGAGGTCTGGTTTGCAGAAATGCTGAGCGTTCAGAGCTGCAACTGCAGGCAACGGGAGTTGTGCTTTGAATATCTAAAAAGCTATAAAATGCAAGGTACTCTGAAAAATAAGACCCTGGACATCTCAAATCAGGCATCCAGAGTTGGTGGATACTTTTGATAAGGTGGGCCTTCATTTCTTTATGCCCCAGGTGCAAACTGGAGATAACAGTGTCACCTCACCTATGAGGGTGTTACGAAGTGGATTTCATTAAAGTTTTTGAGCGCCATGAATGCAGCAGAGAAAAGTCCATGAGGGAATTAATAAGTTTGTATTCAGTGAAGGGATTGGAGGGTGTACAGTAAATAAGACCTGGGGCTAGAGATGGAGTGATGAGGATAAAAAGGAATATCGACTAACTGCACATTCAGCAAGCACAGTCTCTCCCATGCACTAAAAGAGGTAGGGGCCCTGCGGAAAAAAAATAGCATGTGGTTGTGTAATTAAAACGAATACCAATGCGTACACACAAAGGCCTGAATTCAGGTTACACAGGGAACCTTAGTATTGGCATCTCCTAATGTCTGAGTGCTTGGCTTTGCAACCTTAAGGTACTTGCTGGGATTCGATGTATAAATTCACAGCTGTGGACATACAGAACATCTCACAACAGGGGAAATGGGTGCTAGCTGCACCCATTTCCATGTGACTGGCCACTTTTCCTGAACCCAGACCTAGGGTTGCCAACTCTGACTGAAGCTATTTCAGGAGAATTTTTTTTACTTAAAATACCCTATTAAAATCTCCTGGATTGCTTTCAATAGTCACTGGGAGATTGATGCTAATTCCAGTAGACTCCCGGTCAATCCTGGAGACTTGGCAACCCTACCCAGACCTCTGCCAGATGTTCTTGGCTTCCAGAATTGGAAGAAACTGCAGTTTTTACTTATAACCTGCTTGACTTGTGCCTCTTTTATGTTGGAGTCCTTCATACTCACTCAGGGTCTTTTCCCCTTTCTTAGTAGACAGCAAAAGACAAGGGCTGGGCAGGGACAGGAGCGTCCCAGCACTGTTCTGCAGGAAGGGGAAGGAGGAGAGCAGAGAAGGGACCATTCAAAGAGGATTCTTCTGGTACTGTAGAGCATATAGGACAATATATAATGGAGCACCAGCTGCAACCCCAGTAGCTAAGCTTTAGTGAGGGTCCAGGCACAGAGGTCTGTGGTAGGTGAGTGGTGTACAAAGTACTTGTGTAGATCTATGCAATGGACAGTATGTGCTTCCCTGGGGGTGTGGATGGATGTATGATGTGCAGTTGCGAGTCATAAGATTTGTGCTTTCAGGAAGAGGTGTATGTGCATGTGTGTGCATGCATGTGTGGTGAGAATGAGCCTACATAGGTGTAGGTGTGTGGAGAAAGAGTGCGAGGCTGTGTGTTTGTAGCGGGGGTCGGGTTGAGGCTGTGGAGAGGGGGGTGAGAGAGCACGTGCATGTGGTGAGAATGAGTTTGCATGTGTGCGTGAGTGAGAAAGTGTGTGGGAGTATGTGAGGGGGTGTGTGAGTGAGAGAAAGAGAGAGTATATCTGCATGCAAGTGGGGAGGCTGAGGCTATGGTGTGGGTAATAGTACATGCTGTGCGTACTTGGCGTTCAGTTCTCTATTGATGTGTGTGCCTGTGTGAGTGTCTGTGCATGTGTTAGAGACAAGCAGAGGGGTGTAGCTTGTGGGGAGACTATTTAGCAGATCCTTTTGAACCCCCAATATCAGAGTGTTCTCCCTGGACCCCAACCCCCCAGTAGAAGGACTGCTGTACCTTCTTGTCACCATTTAAAGGTGGGGAAGAAATGGACAGTCCCTCACAAGCCACAGCTCATCTCAGCAAATGCAGCAGCCCCCTGATTTTAACCATCCTGACCTGTTTACTTAAGTCCACAGGAAAAATAAATGACTGGGCGACGCCGAGTAGTGGGGTGAGATTTATGGGCAGCAAAGCAGCACCAGGATTTATAAAGTCAGAGCAAAGTGACCTAAAAACAGAGAAGATTGAAAGAGACAGTCTTCAGCTTCAGCCCCTCCCCTGCAGCAGCTAGGGCTGGCCCTTGGCAATGACCTCCCAGTCCACAAGAGGTCTAGTGCAGAGCCTGAAGAGACTGGTGTTCAGACCTCACCGGAGCATCCCTGCCTGTCGGACACATGCAGTGCAAAGGGATGTAGATGGAGCTGAGTTTCTTTAGGCTCAGGGCCCCAGGTAGAAGAAAAATTCCTCTCTTCACCCTTTTGCTTGCAAGCACAACACAAGCTCTGTTGCAGCCTCACACACAACACATATGCACTTCACAGATCCTCATACAAACACGCCCCTAGCCCACATATGGGTTCTGTATGTACATCAGCTACACCTTCTCCCACACACCATGTGCTGTTACATACATCCCCCACCACGCTCAGCTCATGCTCATGAATGTCCCACACTCCCCACCCTAATAAGGTCTCTGACCACCTGTGTCCCCCATACTCCACCGCCTGTCGTTCTCAGGGGAGTTCTCTCTCTAAAGAACAGCTCAGCCCTGCTGTTAGAAAAGAATCTGCTCCTGGTAGGACTTGACACAACCCCATTAGCATCCCCCTGACCTCCTATCCTGGAGACAAGGGCGGGATCCTTCCCCATAGCATGCCCTGAAGTTTTGCCAGTTTGTTTGGAAAAGCCTCCAGCACCAAGACATCCCAGCTTGGATTCTTCCCGGCTGTCAGTGCCAGGCCTTCTTCCCACTTCCTGAGCTCTGTGCACATGATTCCTGAGCAGCTAATGCAAGGTCCAAGGGCTCCCATCTCCTCTCTCTCTGCCTCTCCTGATGTTCCCCTGGCCTTCCCTTCACACCCTGCTCATTGCATCTGCTGCTATAGCCTCCATAGTCAGACCTGTTTGCCACAGCCCCAAGCAATCGGTGGTTAAAGGCCCAGAAGATGGGCAGAGGGCTGTCAGGAAGGTTGTATATCAGTCTGTGTAAGGGAAGGGGGAGGAGAGGGCAGTTTATAGAGTGAAAGAGTCAGCTGGCCTCCTGCCTAATGGGACATGAAATACAGGAAGCTGCAGAGGGAGCTGATGTGACAAACCATTGACCTGTGGTCCACCTGGCCAGGAAGGAACAGCCCTGGCTCCGCAGGGTGCATGGATGCCTGGAGGTCCCCCTTCTTAGTCTGTACTGTGCATCACCCAGATTTGAGTGCAGTCTGCCATCACCTCCTCTGCCTCAGAGAAAGAAAGTAGCAAAAAAGAATCCACCAGAGCAAATCACTGCAGTCAGGCCTGGCTGCTGGCTGTACAGGGGCCCCCTTAGTTTTTTCCCCCCCACTTCAGAGACCCAGCTTTTCTTCACTTGTCTGCTTTACCGTGGTACAAGTGGAGGGTGGCCCAATAAAGCATTGGCCTGGAAGCTGGGAGGTTGTGCTTAATCCCTGTCCTGCCCCTGGCCTCCTGTGTGACCCCAAGCAAGTCGCTTTGCCTCCTTCTGTGGGGCCCATGGAAGATGTGTGCTTGTCACAGGTCCTGCCAGATTACTTGTTCTCTGCAAATTCTCTAGCATGAACATTAGATCAATGGGATGGACATGGAGTGAAGCTGAGGGACTTCCCCAGTGCCTCAGATGCAGCATAAAGCTGATGATCCTCATCCTCCACAAAGACTGAAAGTCCGGAAGAAATCCTGATTATCTGCTAGGGAAGGTGAAAAAACACCTTGATGTGTGAACAAAGGTGAACAAAGGTCTTGATCATGGCAGCTGCCACAGCAGAGATTCAGGTCAGTATGTCAGTGGTGCTGTGCTGGTCAGGCTTGATTTTTTTTTTTGAAATTTTTTTTCATTTTCCAAGCCAAATCAGCCAAGTCAAGTCCAAATCCATGAGTCAGTCCAGAACCATAAGTGGCCCTACAACCAGCAAACATCCTCCACCCCCACCAGGCTTCAGATATTTCCAAAGTCTTTTGGTCATCATCCTATGTGCTGTCCCAAGCCCGGAGGCTGGGGGTTCAGATGCCCCCAAGTTTCACCTGCCTCAGCCATATGGCCGCAGGAGCAAGCTAGGGAGGAGCCTCCCATTTCCATAAAGTGGGCTTTAAGCCCCAACACCTCGGTGGGTACTAAACCATGCCAGAAGAACAGTTATGCCCAGAAATACTTAAGGAAACTGCCTTCATGGACCCAGATACATGGTATTTCCCCTGCCAGGTAAGTATGTGATGGTCAGGCTGCCTAGGAGAACACCTAGCAAAGTGTGGAGAGCGCACTGTTTCCCAAGTCCAACATGCTTGGATCCCTGTACATTTTGCTCCTCTGGCAGCAGGGTGAGCTGCTCCCTCCTCCTGGGTCCCTACATGCCCTGTAACTTTGGGCAAATGATACTGATAAGTATTTATTCCCAGTAAGGTCTCCAATGTTCAGCCCAGCATCCATGGATGCTACTGGAATATTCCTTTCCCAGCCTCCCAAAGACAGGACTCTGTGCCTCTAGGCTTCCTCGCAGCAGTCAGGAGTCTGTTTCATAGCCCCACAGACTGCTGGGACATAAAGTTGCCTGGGATTGGGAATGAGGTGCAGTGAAGGGCTAGAAGAGCCAGGGAAAAATGGAGGAGTAGGGAGCACACAACCACAATGAGGCCCATTGGGCCATGAAACACTAGTATCAAGCCACAGAGGAGGGACTGGCCTGCTTTCAGTGCCCATGTACTATGGCCCTCTACCCTGAATGGGGCAGCCAATCTCATGTGCAGGAGGGCTCCCAAGCCCTAGTCCAGAAATGCCCCCTTCAGCTAGAGGCATGACAACACAACTGGGCACCTAGGGCGGCTGTGACACACAAGGGCAGCAGCAACTTGCTGATGTGATTATGCAGCTGCCTTGGCAGCAGGTTTTTTTTTTATCATGCCCCCAAGTCAGTGCCCGAGGCAGCTTCCCTGGTCACCCTGCCCTAGTTACACTACTGCCTGCAGCTGCCTGGTAGGCATCTGAGCTGCTTTTGTGGATTGGGGCTCCCTGTTCTGGCTCCCTGGGAACTCTCTGCCAAAGAGGCCTTGGCTCCTTGCAATGACAAAGATCGATTAGGTCTCATCAGTTAGCAAGAGCCTGTGAGCATTTCTAGCCTCCACAGGGCAATGCCAGTTCCAATCAGAGTGAGGAAACTATGCATCTTGGGTACTCGCTGACATTTCCCAAGCAGGCAGCCTCCTATGTCTCTCACAGTCTCCAGTAATATTTATTTTACTCTGTCATTTGGCAGTGTGGCTGGTGGGCTGGGAAGAAGCATTAGCACAATTTAATGGTAATAACAAAGTCACGTAGCCTTGCCCAGCACAAAGTCCCACACACCACCTCCTAGGTAATTGGATTTGTGAATCCTTCAGCTTTCGCCACTGCAATGCCACCACTTCCAAGAGGGGAAGCAAGCCACAGTTGGCAGGACAGGCACAGCGATCCCAGGTAGCTGCTTAGGACAGGACAATGAATCAGTGTCTAATTGGATCGGTGGGGGTGCATGTACAAAGAAGCACTGGAATTTGGCCAAGACAAGTCCCCTGATTCTCTAAAAAGCCAACATAGGATCACTCTGTGTGGAAACAGATGTCACCCGATATCTCATTTGTGCCACCATAAATATTTTTATAGCGGCACAAATGCTGAGCAAATAGCTGTTGATACCCTGTGTTGTGCCATGTGAAAAGGAAATCAGTGCCGCAACCAAAGGTGGTAATAGACTCTGCCACTTTATTGCAGCTGACATCTATTATTTCTGTATTAGAAGAGTACAAGCAGCCTGAGCTGCTTGCACTCTCCCACCATCCTGGGCAGGTGCTCTGGGGGCTGGAGCCCCTGCCCAGCTTTCCCCACATAGAGAGAGGTACCCCAGGGAATCTCAGTGCTTCTCTATGAACAGGGAAGTCAGGGTTCCCCACTCAGCCAGACCCATCCCCACAATCGCTGAGGAGCAGGTCTGGCTGGGCAAGGAAAAGCCTTGCTTTCTGCACTCAGTCAGACCCATGCCCCAGTTCACATTGCCCATTGTGCCACACCATCAAGGCCAAGCTAAGGGGTGATGTGTGTTTTGCCAAGGGAGGCAGACACAGCTGATACACTTCTCTTTGGCAATGTCCAGTTCTGGCCTAGGAAACACCCAGGGCCTTGGCTGTTCTAGGTTTCTTTGCTGCAAGCCACAGGGCATCCAGGACTGTCATTGGCAAACATGGGAAGATCCAGGATCTACTGAAGAGGGGTGTGCCACACTGCCCCTCAGACTATGTGGGGATTGGGGTTAGGTGTGCCTGGAGCTCTGGACCCCACAGGGGTCAAAGGGGAGCTGGTCAAGAAACAGGCACATGAAGCAAGGGGAACCCACCCCTCACCCCCTTGCTGACATTGTGGCTGACCTGGAGGAAGGGCAAGGGCCAGAGCCACTCCTGCACTCCTCAAGCTAGAGCCTTTGGGGAGTGGCTGCATGGGAAACTGGACTTGACTAGTGATGGCATGCAGGGTCCCTGCACCTACTCCCTGCCCCCTTGCCCGCCCCCCCCCTTCCCCCCTTACCCGCCACAGTGTCCCCTGCTGGCTGGGAGCAGGTGCTGGGAAGAGGAACTTGGGTGCCACTGCTGCTTTCCCAAGCCAGCTTCCCCTACAGTCACTCCCTGCAGCATGGGCAGGAGCAGGTCAGGAGTGGTTATGGGGCTCCCCCCATGCTTGTACCAGCTGGGGACAGTGGCTGTGGTGCACAGATTCCTTCTTCCAGTGACTACTCCCAGGGGATACCTGTGAAGGGGGAGGGTGGGCAGGGACCAGGGGCTGAAAGGTGAAACCTTTGCACCATTGCTGCTGTCCCCTGCCAAGGCTAGCACCCTGTACAGCTGCAGCTGGCAACTGGAGTAAAACAGGATCGGCTCTGGGACTCCCACTGCATATGGGTGAGCCAGGGACAGCAGCAGCAGTGGGAGGGTGTTGCATCTACACCTCTGCCCATGCCTTCTGCCCCTGGATCCACCCCTGTTGGCAACAGACCCTAAGCCAGGGGGTGTCAAACTCATCCATCCCTGTGGGCTGGATGAGTGTACCTGAGCCATTCTGTGCACTAGACTAGGACCAAACCCCTGGAGAGATGTCCAGCCCACATGCCATACATGCCAGCTCCTGTGGAGGGCATGGGGCTTGGGTTGTCTGTTGCACACAAGCTGGATTCAGCACTTCAGGCAGCACAGGGGGGAAGTTTCGGGTGCCCACATCCTGGATTCCCTGTGCTGTCTACAGTGCCAGGTCCAGCTTGTGTGCAGTGAGTAACACATGCTGACCCCTGGACTGGCATGTGTACAGATAGTCGGTCTAGCACACAGCCAGACCACTTGTGCAAATGTGCACACTGAATATGGCACAGGGGACTGTCATGGGGTGTGTGGTCCATGAAGCACCCCACAGACTGGGCCTGCTCACTGGCTCTGCCCCTTGGGTGCTTCATGGAGCACCCCAGAATAAAACCCTGTGCCACATACAGAGCATGCAGCACCAGAGGCCACATCCAATCCACAGGCTATGTTTGTTTGACACCCCTGCCTGAAGCCAAGGCCAGCTTCTGTTTCCCTTCATTCAGGTTAATCCCCTTGCTCTTAGCCTGCTGCAGATACCAGTAGTGCCTCACCTTTCTTGGTATTCATGTTTTTCAGCTACTCACCCCTGATTATCCCAGATCCTCTTTGGGTAAGAATGGATGTCAGGATTTCTCCCCAGACAGCCTTTTATCCTGGGATCCTACAGATGTACAAGCCCATTGTCCCACTAAGTGCCTGTGAAGAAACAAAATAACATTTTCCCCCTCCCCCCCCCACCTCTTCCCCTGCCCCCCACAATGGGGACTAATTTGAGTTAATCACCATTTAAACTGTGTGGGTAATATGCCTATTCTGAAGTGAGTCAAAGCCCAGGACAGTCATACCCCTGATAAACCTGACGTGTGTTTTTCCTCTAAAGGGCTATGCCACTCTCAGGCATTGACTCAGATCAATCAGAACCACCTTAAATGCTATGTCTGTTTTTACCCTTGGGCTCAGGTGAATCACACAGCAAAGCAGAGCAGAGCAGAGATCCGGGTACCTCAGGAGGGCCAGATAGCCCCTGAAGCTTTCCAGCTGCAGGCCATGTTTTGCCTTGCTCTCTGGAGATGGGCAGGGGGATACTCCTGCTTGCTGCTGTTTGTTACCCAGGCTTCCCAACCTTCCCACTTCCCTTCTCCAGCTTTTTTGCAGCAAAACCCTTTTCCAAGCCTTGTTTGAAATAAGGGCTCAGGCAGGGCAGCAGCTCAGTCTAGATCCCTTCACATGAAGAGCTAAGTCTCAAGCAAGCACATTTGGGAAGGGCCCAAAATCTCAAGAAGCATTTTGTATTGAACAAAGGAGAGGGAGAAAACGGGATGGGAAGGGACAAGGCATCTGGCCCACTGATTGTGTTAGATGCAGGACAGAAGCCAGATCCCATACAAGTATCCAAGAGACCAAAATTAGGAGATGTAGGTCATATCTACATGAGATGCTTTACTGCACAGTAAAGTAATCTACTGCGCAGTAAAGCATCACTGTCTACATGTGCAGGCACTTACTGGCCACATTGTCTACATGAGCGGCATGCTATACGGTTGTTACTGCACAGTTATGTAGTATCTGCATAAGCAAGTACTAAATAACTGCACAGTAACTGGTGTTACTGTGCAGTACCATCACCACATGGTTTTTTTTCCTGACGCTACTGCGCAGTACCAATGAGCTATTGCACAGTAGTCTGTCACTACTGCACAGTATTGTCACTGTATGGTTAGTGCCTGGCAATGCTACTACGTGATAGCAATGAGCTATCACGTAGCTGGCTGCTGGCTTCTTCAGTCACACCCTGGCACTCTGAATTCTAGGAGCCAAGGGACACTAGGTCCTAAGATGCCCATGTCTCCTTGTCTGTTTTGTAGGGCCACACCTCTCCCTGCCTGCACCTGGCCACTTCTGCCCTTGGAGGGAGTTAGATGGTGGAGGGAAGCCATTCCTTCCAGCCTCCATTTTTTTCACTAGGGTTTATGTTGCTAGAAGATTTAGCATCAACTATCAGGGAAAGTGTGAGACAAACTTCAGTTCTCCCCCTGCCGTAAAGGGCATGCCATGTCACATTGTATGTGATCCAAGGTTCTTAGAAACAAATGCTCCTCTTCAGTCCTGGTCACACATCAAGTGTTAAAATAGTCTTAGGAAAAACCTAAGTCTAAATTAGCCTGAGCCTAATCCAAGGGTGCAGGGGAAAGTGTGGCTGCAACTGAGCGAGCAGCCTGGAGGACCTGAGAAAACATTTCCCTTCCGTGTTCTCCTATGTTGGTGGCCTTGTTGGGACGGGGGGGCTGGCCTCAAAGCCCAGTCATAAGCCATTGCCAACTCTTTCCTTTGTTGCTGGCATCTGCAGACAGAGAGAGGCCTCTCCTGACTAGTGCTGCACAGCAGGTATCATTAGCATCAGTGTCATGTAGCAATGGGGGGGAGGACGAGACTATGTGCAGCTAGCTCCCTTACTGGGACACAGCATCATTCTAGAGACCCTCAGGAAATAATAATCCAGACATTACCACCATCAGTATGAGAGGGGAGATGAGGACAAACTACAGCTCTGGAGCTACAGCCCAGTGGCTCCCAACCAGGGAAAGAATCTCATTTGCTTTTTTACAGTATGGGGTCATACTGCAGAAGTGGCCTCTCTTCCTTGGATCTCTCAAGTGTATGTTAACAGCCCATGCAACAGCAGGACTTTGGCCACTGTTGTCCCCCTGTTTTACTTGTGACAGGTTAGGGGCTATGCTTTGTGGTTGTGTGACAGGCAGCCCAGCCAGTCCCTTCGCAGCATGTTAAGACTGGGGGAGCAGCCCTGGGCTAACAGCCCAGGGCTCCGACCCAGCTCAATCTGCTGCGGTCCTTGGCACACATCCAAAGAGCAATAAGCTCTGGAGTTTATTGCTCTGGAGTTGGTTACTCCCGGGCACATGTTCAAACAGTGTGCCTGGGAGCAATAAACTCCAGAGTTCATTGCTCCACAGTGTATTGCTCCTTGCACACAGTGGGTATGTCTACACATGTAATTAATGCAGAGCAATAAACTCCAGAGTTTATTGCTTTGCATTAATTGCACATGTAGACTGTGTGCAATTATACTTTGATGCATGATGAATTGCCCTTCCCTGCTTGGCCACAAGAGGCAGCTGGGGAAGGGGATGGCTTGGACCTCACCCAATCTGTATCTGCACAAGGAATTGGCCAGGGCCAGCTCCATACAGTTAACTTACCATGGCCAGCAGTGATGCCCTCAAACATGCTTCACTGCTCCAGGCAGGTTTCTCCTAATCCAGAAGCTACACAGTCACAGCTGCTTTGAACAGGTTAATTAGCGTGGATGAGTGACAGAGCTATTTATCCTGCCTCCATGTTACTTAGCCAACTTATGGTACAATGTAGAGGTAGCTATACTACTTTTGGTTTAGGGGAAGTCTGCCCGCAGGCCAGCATGTTTATGGATGCTAATGGCAGGGCCAGTAAGTCTGCTATATAGATTTGGCCCTGCAGAGCTCCATCTGTTTCTCTTTGCTCTGGGATTCCCATCATTTTGTACCTACCATCCAGCTCCATCCTGACTGCCATGGCTACACCACACAGAAAGTTTGCCATGTAGACCTGGCCCAGGGCTCGCTTCCCATGTCAACCTTCAGGTATTACAGAGAGACACTCGCGTCAGTTCAGAAGGAACCTAAGGCCCCTATGGAGATACAGGGTGTTCCAAGTTAGCTAGTTTGCATATTGCACTTGCTGAGGAGGTGGGAGAATGGCAGAACGGTGGAGGCATCTCACTGAAGATTGGATGGCATGAGGTTGTATGACCCTCCAAGCTTGCATCAAATTCAGCCCAAATGTAAATAGGCACCTGGTCATTCCTGCAGGAACTCAAAGGCGGTCAAACATCTGGGCACATCACCACGTCTACCCACATCACCGCTTCATGCACCACTGCCTACAGAAACTGGTGCACCTTCACCATGCTAGCTGAATGGGTCCACAAGTATTGGATGGACCTTCAGCCTGGACTCTGAACTTTGTGTTGCTCTAGTTAGACTACTAGCAGCACCCTAGCTAGCTGGTTTAAAGCTGACACAGGTGTCTCCACAATACCAAGCACTATTCAGTGTAAAAATACCATTTTTCTTTCTCTTTGTTGCTGAAAACTGCTTCTTGTTTTTAGCCACAACTTGAAAAGAATCTGCAAAATGCAGTTCCAGTTCTCAGCACTCTCCATAGATTCATAGATTCATAGATGTTAGGGCCGGAAGGGACCTCAATAGATCATCGAGTCCGACCCCCTGCATAGGCAGGAAAGAGTGCTGGGTCTAGCTGACCCCAGCTAGATGCTCATCTAACCTCCTCTTGAAGACCCCCAGGGTAGGCGAGAGCACCACCTCCCTTGGGAGCCCGTTCCAGACCTTGGCCACTCGAACTGTGAAGAAGTTCTTCCTAATGTCTAGTCTAAATCTGCTCTCTGCTAGCTTATGGCTATTATTTCTTGTAACCCCCGGGGGCGCCTTGGTGAATAAAAACTCACCAATTCCCTTCCGTGCCCCCATGATGAACTTATAGGCAGCCACAAGGTCGCCTCTCAACCTTCTCTTGCGGAGGCTGAAGAGGTCCAGGTGCCCCAGTCTCTCCTCGTAGGGCTTGGCCTGCAAGCCCCTAACCATACGAGTGGCCCTTCTCTGGACCCTCTCCAGGTTATCCACATCCCTCTTGAAGTGTGGCACCCAAAATTGAACGCAGTACTCCAACTGCAGCCTGACCAGTGCCCGATAGAGGGGAAGTATCACCTCCTTGCATCCGCTAGGACTCCAAGATCCCTTTCCGCTTCCGTGCCACCCCGCAGGTCATTTCCTAGGCAGTAGGTATGCTGGACATTTTTCCTCCCTAGGTGCAGCACTTTGCATTTCTCCTTGTTGAACTGCATTCTGTTGTTTTCTGCCCATTTGTCCAACCTGTCCAGGTCTGCTTGTAGTTGTTCCCTGCCCTCCGGCGTGTCCACTTCTCCCCACAGTTTTGTGTCATCCGCAAACTTGGACAGAGTACACTTCACTCCCTCGTCCAAGTCGCTGATGAAGACATTGAAGAGTATCAGTCCCAGGACCGAGCCCTGCAGGACCCCACTGCCCACACCCTTCCAGGTCAATACCAACCTATCCACTACGACTCTCTGGGTGCGACCCACTAGCCAATTCGCCACCCACCGGACTGTGTAGTCATCCAAGTCACAGCCTCTTAACTTGTTCACCAGTATGGTGTGGGATACCGTATCGAAGGCCTTCCTGAAGTCTAAGTATATGACATCAACCCCTACTCCTGCGTCCAGGCGTTTTGTAACCTGGTCATAAAAAGAGACTAGATTAGTCAGGCATGATCTACCTGCTACGAACCCGTGCTGGTTTCCCCTCAGCATAATTTGTCCTGCCGGGCTCTCGCAAATGTGAGCCTTGATCATTTTTTCAAAGACTTTGCCAAGGATGGAGGTGAGACTGACTGGCCTATAGTTGCCCTGGTCCTTCTTCCTCCCCTTCTTGAAAATGGGGACCACATTGGCCCTTTTCCAGTCCTCCAGGACCTGGCCCATGCGCCACGAGTGTTCAAATATTCCCGCCAGTGGCTGTGCAATAATGTCGGCCAGTGCCTTCAGCACCCTCGGATGGAGCCATCCGGGCCTGCCGACTTAAACACATCCAGTTCCTCCAAGTGACTCTGCACCATCTCAGGGTCTACGCTTGGTAGTCTGGCGCCTTGCTGCTGCCTCTCTACAACCCCAGTGAGAGACTTGTCTTGCCCCTTGCTTAGGAACACTGAGGCAAAACTCGTTGAGGAGTTCAGCCTTGTCCCCCCTGTCCATCACCAATTGCTTATGCCCATCTAGTAGGGGTCCTATTCCACCCTGGGCCTCCCTTTTACTCCAGTTCAGCTAGTAGTCTAATATCACTCCAGAGGCCCACCTCTGCTATCCTCAGGTCACACTAAAAACTTGGTCACAGCCCCTCAATCCTGCCCTACAGACCCCCTACTGTTCTAGCTTTGGGCCCCCTACACCCAACTCTGCCTGGGTGTAGGCTTCTTACTTCTGTCCTGCAGGCTTCCCCTGTGATTCCAGTTCTACCTCTCCTCTCTTAGCAGCTCTGCTGATGCCCCTTAATCAAGTGCACTGAGCTTGGAATTCATGCCCAAGTCTTTAGGAAATCAAAGAGCCTGAAATCATTTGGTCCCTTTTTTCTGAAGGAGCTGACAGCACAGCCATAAAAATGAAAAATTCTTAAAATAACACAGCATGGAAAAGCTGTGCAACTCCACTAGCCACTGCCTCTCCCTCCCAACATTCCTCACTGCCTACACCAGCTTCAGCATCCTTCCTCCAGACTGTCTCCATGATTAGTGATGTTAATAACCAACAGTGAATCCAGCTGCCCCCCAGGGGCTTATAACCAGCCACTGCGCAAACTTTTCATGTGGTGCCTTCCAGTGTGGGCTGGAACATCTCTTCAGAATGACCCTATCATTTGCTCTTCTTCCCCAGTGGAGACCACAGTTTCTGGAAAATCTCCAAGCACAACTGATCTCTTGATGGAGGTTGGATCTTATTAACATTCCTTGGTGAAAGTGAGATAGTGCACCCAACTTCAGGCCTCTTGATGGGTCTATTTTCCCTAGCTCAGTGTTGATTAGACACTACTCACACTCCCCCAACCTTTTCCCACAGGACAGCTTAGGATACAGACAAAAGCCAGCTATCTCTTAGGAGCCAGTCACAGATCCTACTTACAGCTGGAAAGCAGGCACATTGGGTGTGATGGGGGGACAGTGAGGGGGGTGACAGAGCAAGCAGCAAGAAGCAGAACTACTAACTTCTGCTTCCCCGGGTCTGCTGGGAGAGTTTGCTAAGGCCAGGCTTTGGGCTTCACAACATGCTGTTGATAACCAGGCCATGTCTGACTAATTAATTGAGCCACCATTGTGGAAGGGCTGGGTCTTTAGGTGATAAAAAGGGAAAAGACTTGGCAGATGGGGTCAGACAGATTTTCAGGCACAAGGGGAAAGTGTGAAAGAGTGAGAGAGGAGTGGGTAGTCTTCTGGCTTGGGTGGAGTCAGAGAGACAGAGATGGAAGTGGGAGGCTGACTATGCAGGACCTGAAAGCCTGCATCAGATGTGAAAGGCGTATTGTGGGTTCTAGCCAAGAAGGCCATGTCCAGAGTGCCACTTTCCATTGAGTTCATAACTGGCAAGTGATCTCGTTAACTTTACATTCAGTTTCTCTCACACACAACACAGTTATTACTGAATCAGAAATGAGGGGGAGAGCAGAGCAATGCTCTCACCACAGGCATGGGCTGGTGCATGGCTGGAAAGGTCTGAGGTTCAATATATATGTGCCCTGACTCCTATCAAGCAACACTGAGCAGGGAACTTCCTGCCACTGGCCAGGTCCCTAAAGCATCTTTTCCCAGGAAAGCAGAAAGGAGCAGTGTAATTCATCTCCTGTTGCTCCCTGCATCTCCAGGGCACCAGTAAGCCCTTGATGACTTCCTGTTGCCCTGTTACCTGTCTCTCAGGCTTAGCCTCTCTCCTCCTCCCTGCACTTGGGAGCGAATCGCTTAGAAGCTGGAGCAAGGAGGTGGAAGGCTCCAATTAGACTGCAAAGATCCTGGCTGCTCTTTTCTGAACCCTACTCCAAGATCTCTCTGCTTCTCTGCATTAAAATAAAACTGTCTAATTGTCAGCAAGGGGAAGAAATAAGCTTTTCTCCGTCTTTGATCTGTTGCCCTTTGGATGCCCATGAAATGCCAGCCATCCCCCGTTGCAGCCGCACAACACCAGCCCAGCAGCCAATGCCAGTGCCCCTCTCTGCATATGAATTACCATGTCTAATTGTTTCTTGCCTCATGCTGGCGTGAGCCAAAAGCTGGATTTTGATAATCCGGGCTGGGCAGAGGAAGGAGGAGAGAGAGGTATGGGAACAGAGTAGTCCCACAAGACATTGCACAGCTCCTAGGAGGAACAGGAGTGAAAGCGCCATTTCCCTAGGAGCACTGGCTTCTTTGCCTCAAATGCCTATTCATAGCCATAGCAGGGAGTCAGGGCACAAAAGAAGGTCAGTGGTGATGGTGAATGAGCTGGTTCTCCTTTTACCTCTATCATGAAGGACTTGGTGCTTTTGTGTACAACTGGGTCTCATTCTGAGGGCCTGTCACTCCCACTGAACCCAGCTGGACTTTTGAATATGCATTACCTTTGAAAATGGGGCCCCAAATGGCCCAAACAGACGGTGACTTCCAGGGTATCATACGTAAGAAGCAGAACCCTGTAGGATGCCTCTTCATGGTGCAAAGCAAGGAGGCAATGGCAACGGTAACGCAGGTGTTTGCCCTAATGCGGGCAGTGTCAGGACAGTGTAGAGGGTGGCCTACTGGAAGCCCACCCTTGCTTGGGGCTGAGGTGAGAATAGTAGTTCCCCCCATGTGCACCCCCATGATATGATGGGGGCACCACAGCCCCTAAACACAAACACAACTCATGAACACACACCAAGCTGAGGTGCCCACACCAGAACAACAGGCAGACCTCCACAGTTCAGGGATTGTGCTCCCCGCCACCCCACGTGCTCATGTAACTGTCCCTCTGGAAGGCAGATACTCTCACACTCAGATCTAGACTGGGCCATTCCCCCATGTCCTATCCTTGGCAAGGCCTGTCTCACAGGTGCTATTTGTGTATGCACGCTACAGACAAGTTCATTTCATCCCCAGCTGAAGCCAGCTGATGCCAAGTGAGCCAGCCAGCGGGGCTTCAAGTGTTAACAGTGTAACTCAATAACAACACCAGTGCTACTTTCATGATGAATGAGCCTTGCCCCATGGAAATGTCACCAACTGAATAGAGCACGATCTCATTCTCCTCTGTCTCTGATCCCAGCACAACAGACATACTGGGCTGAGCAGCTGCCTACCTTTGCCAAACTGGGGTGACAGGCAGCTCCAATCTGGGCTCCCCTCCCAACATCTCCCCCAGGTTTAGACAGTGATGCCCAGGCATGAATACAGAGGGGCTGGGCGATCTCATTATACCATCTACCCACCCCCAGCCCTGCTCATTAATGAAACAGGAGCTCCCCCTCCTCTGCTAGAGAGTTGGATGCATAAATGGATGAAGAATGGTCCAGTCAGGGATGCAACCTCGCTATCTAATTTGAAACGTGGGCAAATGAGATAATTACGGTGAGATATTGATTCACAGCAATGTGCTTCAGGAATGCTATGGCAGTAACTCTGTTCAGTCACAACAGCCTCCCCAGCCAGTTGATGAAGGCTTTAGGGGACAATTTTTACTTGGGAGATCTCTCCAGGCTGAGCCACATGGAATAGATTCAGCCCGGGCAGAGGTAGGGTCCACCACCTAGTCCTGTTCTTCCCCACTCTTTCTAGCATGCCTCAAAACCCTGTCCCACAGGTAGCACCTCTAGGGACTCTGCTATCACACACAGCCCTCAGGGCTGTGCTCATGCACCACAGTTATGGGGTGCAGAGCGGGAAGGTGATATAATCAGGTTGCTAAGGCACTAGGGCAGGAGATGAGGGTTCCAGTCTTAATTGTGCCATAGACTTCTCCTGTGTTCTTGGAGAAACTGCTTTCCACTAAAGGCTTAGTTGTGCTCCCACTAAAATCTTTTCTGCCACAGTTCTCCATCTGCACCATGGAAAGCACATCTTCATCAATGTGTTATAAAGATCAGTGGTAAGGAGTGCCCATGAGAGATTCACATACGGATGGTGAGATATCTGGAAGTACCTTAAAACAGCCCTTCAGCCCTTGGCCTGCTGGTTAGACTGCTAACAAGAAAGCTAGTGCTCAACAGGGTTGGTAGTTTTAGCACTGTGGAAGCTGGCTGAGACCCAGACTCATTGTACAAGAGTCACTGACTACCCATAAAAGAAGAGTGGGTTTTTGGTCCCAGCCAGTACAGGTCAGATGACAACCTGTAACTAGCAATGAGTGGCCAGTCCAGTCTCCTGAGCTACCAGTGCAAAGGGACAAGGGTTTCTGATATTTTCTCAAAGCCCTGCCTAGAGAATTAGGAACACAGTTATATAAGTATTTCAGGCTCCACTCCCTTGGCCTTGGATTCAAATGTTACTAGGCTCAACTCCTGAATGTCCTTGTCAGGTTGGTCTGTGCCTCAAAGGACTTCTCAGATCCCAGTTAAGCTGGACAGTATATTCAGAAAGGACTCCTGGCCTATATGGGCCTTGCTTAGGTGCACAACAGGGTTGTCCATGGTAGTGCCAAACACTCATCTGTGTTTAATAGCAAACTTCACCCAGAATGGATTGGAAAGTTTGTAGATACACTTCACAGCTTCAGGTTTTTGCAGGGGACAAACAGTGCAAAAAGAGCTACCAACCACAAAGAAAAGGCATTGGATAATTCATATAGCTTATGTTTTACAAAGATATAAGATACCACATTCCCACTCCAAAGTGCTTGCAAACTCAAGGCCCTTTCTCTGAAAGGTATTGAACACCTTTCACACCCAGCAGTGGGATGGAGAGCCAGAAAGGTGAGAAAAGGGGGGAAAGTCATACCCAGACCTGGGCATTAGGAAGGCTGTATTCTAATCACAGCTCAATAGGTTGGCAGCGGCTATGACAGTGTTAAAACCACTGTGATTCCAAAGGGAGTGCTCTGCTCCTCCCTTCCTGGGGCTAGCAGGGAGAGAAGCACAGCAGCCATTATATTCCCCAGTTTTAGAGGGTTTATTTATGGGGGAAAGGGGTGTGTGTGTGTGTGTGTGTGTGTGTGTGTAAATACGGTATTACTATTGTAACCCGGGTGGTACTCCAAGAGGTACCCCCTCTCCAATTGAAGGGATCAAAGCAGGTGCACAAACGCTGTGGGAAGTGTAGGGACTCTCCTCCCTCTATAGATCAGAGTCAGACCACCAATGGGGACTTAACCATGTACCTTTCAATGAGAGAACAGTACTGGGAACATAACCAATATAAACCAGGGGTATAGGGGACACTACAACGCCCTGAGGGGGTAGGATTCAACAAAGGTTAGATACAATCATAGACATATTCATCCAGTTGACAAAAGACAGGGTTAACAAAATATAAAACACAAACAGCAGAGCAAGCAATACTGGTTGGTGAAATATAAAAGGCACAAAATACAAAATGTCAAATAACAGGGAATATAGGGCCTAGGTACCTGGAGGGGGAGAAAGGGGGGAAAAGCACAATGAAACCTTTCCACTGCAACAAGAATTTCTCCCTGTTACTTGATTCACCCCAAGTCACCCCAACTGGGACTTGGTTCTCCCACATGGTAGGCAGAAACTCTACCACACAGCCACCAGTGCTGGTGCTGTGCCAAGCTGCCAGGGGTCTTGGTCTTCCAGGAGCCCCAGCCTCACATCAAGTTGCCTGACCTCTTATTGGAGTAGCTGGAAACAGAGCTGGGAACCTCTCAGGTTGCTGCTCAGATCCTTGCTGGAGCTGGGGAGCCTCTCCTGCCAGCCGCACACCGTGCTGCTGAGGGTCCAACTGCTGCCTGCAGGTCCCACTCCTTCAGGCTCTGCTGGGGCAACTGCTCCCACCCCGCTGGCCCAGCTCTTGCCAGCTCTTTGAAGTTCCTTCCTTGTGGTCCCTCACTGGTCTCTCCTGAGTCAGCCGCACTGCCCCTTTTATCCCCCTCCAGGTGACCCAAGGGGCCAATCAGGCGACACAGAGGGTGAGTATCTGGGGCCTGATTGGTGAGGAAAGGGAATCCCAAGTCCTCCAATCATCTTTTACCCCTTTCAAAACCCCTGGGCTAAGTCACTGCCAGCTAGCCCATCACACTATAGCATGCATCTACTTACTCCAGTCATCTGCTCCTAGTGCCACCTCTAGTCATATTAAAGCACATCCCTGGATGCAAGACCCTTCATGGAATATTTATGGCCTTCTGTTTTGAAAACACAAGCCCCTACCATTCATCCTAAAATGCAAGATGACATCTCCTATTCCCCATATTCTTTCATTGGTAGCATAACAAGGGCTGGGCAAGGGGGCACTAGCTCTGGGCGCCAAATTAGGAGAGGTGCCAGAAATCTTCCCCCACCTGCACAGAGTCTGTGCCCCGGCAGCAACAACAGCTGCACAATGTTACTCTTGCAGCAGCAGCTGCCAGTGTACAGACACTGCATTGATGCTGCTGTAAGAGCAAGAACCTGGGTGAGCAGAACATGTGGCAGCAGTAGCAAGAGACTGTTTGGATAAGATTCCTGTGCCTGCCCCCTCCCTTGAAGCCCTTCCCACCTGCCCCCACTCTCAGAACTTCCTCCCACCCCCACTCTCCTGCACCACTAGCCCAGGATGCAAACCCTGCTTCTTAGGCCACTATCATTCACAGACATTGCCCAAATTCTTGTTCTCCAACTCCATCACGGGTCCCTTATGCTCTCACTGCTTTACCAAAACTATTCCCTCCAGGGTTTCTAGCAACATCTTCATGGTGCTTGAGGCCTCATTCCTTTTTTGCCTTCTTCATTTCACACTGCATTCAATCCTCAGACACATCCTCCTATGGTGGATGTGCTAATCTATGGTGCTCCCTGGCCTTGCAAAATATGGTGTCCTGATTCTCTTGGGTTCTCTTCTGAGTTGTTTTCTCAGTGTCTCCTTTGGTGGGTTGTCCTCTAGCTACCTTTCTCTCTGTGAAGAATGTAGGAAGTTTCAGTATTGTTATGATGTAAAGCATGTATGGCTTGGTTCCCTCCCCAACTGGGTGCAAACAGGATGATTTCCTTCCTGAGGGAGCAGCTGAGTCATGTAGACATGTCAGGTGGTATGAATAGTCTAGGAAAAACTGTTGACAAATGAACACTTTCATTGTACTTGGAAGTATAATGGAAGGGCATCGACTGGACCATTAACTTTAAATGACTGCTAGGCAAGTGGGGGCAGGACTTGTGAAAGCAGTGTGATTGAAGCTAAAGACAATACAGTCTGTTTGGGCCTGGAAGAGGCTGTTCGGCAGATATACTTGTGTGCGCAGGCTTTGCCTTGCCTTTCTAACAAAATGTTCCAACACACTAATTTCAAGCTCGTGAATACATAAGGCCTCATTTTGAAGGGCTGTCTGATGTTGCTCCAAACATCTGCTGATCACTTAGTTCCCAAGGCAGGAAGTATCCAAAAGGATTTTTAGCTCTTCTGGACTTGCTGAAGGGGTCACAATGAAAAATGAGTTTTAAAGAAACTAGCTCAAATACTACAAGCAAGATTTCTACGTTAGCATGGCTGTCTGCCTGAGCTACCAGGAATTACTACCAAGAGTGACTAGAAATAATGGTCACAAGCTGGCAGAGGGTAGATTTGAACTAGACATCAAGAGGCGCTAATTCACTGTCACAGCGGCTAGGATCTGGAACCAACTTCCAAGAGAAGTGGTGCTAGCTTCTACCCTGGGGGTCTTTAAGAGGAGGTTAGAGGAACACCTTGCTGGGGTCGCTTGACCCCAGTACTTTTACCTGCCATGGCAGGGAGTCAGACTTGATGATCTGCTCAGGTCCCTTCTGACCCTACCAGCTATGAAACTATGAAACTATAATTTACCTTGCCAAAAGAAGAGGGTATACTAGCTCTTGTGGAGCTCCATACTGTTACAGACAGATTGCTTTTGGTACCTAAATTCTTAACGTCTTGCTTAAATCTAGCTTAGGTGTATCTACACTAAAGCTTGCAGTGTGGATGTATCCAGAGAGCAGTAAAACTGCTGGGCTTCCCCTTGCAAAAGATGGAGGCCCAGGTCTCAATACTTAGGAGGACAGCACACTCCCAAAGACAACTTGGCTAGGGGACAGATATTATACATAAACTGGTTTAAGTGATCAGAAACTGGTTTAAACCTGTAACAGAACAGATTTTCAGTGCACATAAACCAGTTTGAAAATGGCTGAAACTGGTTTGAGATAAACCTGGTTGAATGTAGTATCAGACTTAACCGATTTGGGTCAAACCATTTTGTGCAACATCTGTTCCAGGCCCCTTCCTGGTTTAAGTTAAATCAGAGTCCTCCAGCATCCCAGGTGCTTTGCAACTCTGGGCAGGGCTCTGCTCCTGTTCCAACCCAGCAGGGCTGGCTCCGCCCCTCTGTTCTCTGGCTGGAGCTGCAGTGGAGACTGCAGGCACAGTGGCATCTGCCTGGCTTCCTCCTGCTCCCCACCTCTCCCTCACCACACCCTGCTCAAGCAGGGATCTCCCTCTCCCTTCTGCCTTACACAGACATCTCTCAACATTAGCTAGCATACCACATGCTGGCTAAGATCCGTGCTGTGGGAGACAGGACAAAGGCAGACAGGACAGCGTCAGTTTAGAGCTTTTTGGAGCTAATCAACAGGTAGCCGGTAATATCCCTCCATTCCTTCCTTGGAAAAAGTTGTTTAAGAAGAGCTTGAAATAATGAGAGAGGCTATGTTAATATTCTGTTATCAACAGTGAGGGTGGGGGAGACCCTCCCTAATCATAGCATCCTGCAGGGGCCTGGCCACGTCCCCCTCAGCTGAGCACTATGAAAGGGATGGGGGGGCTGCTCTGGCACCCCATGGCTTCTAGCCTGAGCCGTGTAAGCATGTGCTGGCATTTCCTCAGTCCAGAGGGGGTGTATTTGTGGTTACAAACCAGTTTAGCCTAACCAGGTTAGACTAGCCTGCAAAGATTGAATCAATTCAGGCTCAGGCCTTTTGAATGTCTGTCCCTAGCCCTTGTGTAAAGATTGGAAGCATAATGTGCCCTGTGCATGCATGACCCTGTCTGTCACTCTGTGGAGACATAACATAACAGGGCTCTGCAACTAGGTGCCTCTTCTGCAACTTTACAGAATGATTCCAATTGTTCATACTCTTCCTATCACAAGAATAATGCCTGCCAACTTACAGACCCATCTGTCCACTCCCTCCTTCTGGTTTTGCATCTTTTCTGACATCTTTCCCTGGCTGTCTCACTGTTATCGTTAACTCACATGGCCCAACCTAATCCCAGCTCCCTGCTCCCCACAGTCTCTGTTATAAATGAACATGATAACATTCAGGCTTGTAACTTAGAAGTCAGCCTTCATCTCCCTCAGCACTCACATCCAAGCTGCACTCTAATTGTGCCATGCTGTCTTCCTCCCTAAACTCTAGTTTCCATTACAAAGTAAGTAGTACCTTTTGGTGGGTGGCGTGTTGAATGGAGCTAAGGTTTTGCCTGTACCTTGTGCTGGTTTCTGGGGTCCCACCAAAGCAACACATGCCTTCCAAGGTGTTCTTCACACTCTGGTGCCACAACGACTGAGTGGAGCTGTAGAGCTGTGAGAAATGTGAGCGTGTGTACAGTCTTTGGTGTGTTGGCAGTGGTGGCTGGTAGTTGCTGCCTACCACTGGGACAGCTGCTGGCTGAGACAGCTGAGGGTAAACATAGCCTCCAAGATGACCAAATGGCAAGAGCAATTACCCCAGCTTCCTTGTCTCCCACCTTGATTGCTGCAGCCCCCTTTGCACCGAGATGGATGACTCCTTTACAATGACATCTCACAAATAGGCTTCATGTTGGGTCTCTGCATAGAGGCAAATTTCACTACTCAGGATTTGATCCTATTCCTGTTGAAATAAGAGGGATGTTTGCAATAAAACCTGCAATGTGGCCTTGCATTCTGAACCAAAAGCAGATGCTTTACCATGGAACAAGAGGGTATGGTTAGTTTTCCTGCTTATTATCCCACAAACGCCCTGACTAGCATGCTTTTTACTTTCAAATTGATTTGGTCCTAATAATTACCAGATATTTAATAGTTACACTGAAATCTCTTGTCAAGCCCTTCAGGGCACTGGCTGATGATTATTATTTGAAATTTACCACCCCCAAACACTGATTAAAAACTATCCACTGATGGAGAAAATATTTGTTTAGTTTACTCCAAGTTTATTAGACGTTAGACCTAATTAAAAGTTCCAATGCGTGGTAAATGCTTCTTTAATTACAATGAGACAAGGAACATTAGAATAGTGTCTTTGTAGAGAAAGTACATCTAATTAGGCTGGTATATTTAGGACATTATTTCTTTCTATTTGAAATAGTTTGCATTAAGTGTTACTTATTCCAGTCAAAGCTTTAAGAGTTTTTTTTCCAAATCAAAAATAATTTTTAAAAATTTTTTTCCTCCTACACTTTTTTTTTAATTAAATTTTTACTAATGAAAGAAGCTAGTTTCTCAGTCCCAAGAACTGAGGTTCCCCTGTTTATCTGCAGAGCTGCTAATCAGCTTTGTGCATATTACTGAAGAAGCTTTTTCCTTCAAGCGGATACACATATGAATAATTTGCCTGTGAGAGAGAAGAGGTAGGGCTTTAGTGCAGGTGTGGGCAAAATACAGCCTGTGCGCCAAATCTGCCCCACAAGTGAGTCTTTCTGGCCCGCGATGTGTCCCTCGGCCCTGCCTGGCTCAGGTGTGGGGACAGCCTGGGATGTGGTGTGTGTGGCTGGTCCTACCACCCCGGGCTCTGCCTGGCACAGAGCACAGCCTACCCTAGCCCCATGCATGGCTCTCGGCCACACTGGAAGCTATAGTCTGTGGGACCAAGTGGCACAGCCATGGAGCAGGGCTGGCGTGGCATCTAGACTTGGCTTCCCAGTAGCCCCCATGACAATGGCTCATTTTCACCCTCATACTCTGGTTGCTGCTGCCAGTGTCTCCACAGCTGCCTCTACACCTGGCCCTGCTGCTCGGGCACTATGGCCCATCCACCACACACTCACTTCTGGTGCTGCTGGATGGAGCAGGCGGGCAAATGGGGTCTTCATAGAGACTGGTCTGGGAGCCCCGTGAGCAGGGCCTGCTTGGCCGAGCAGATGGGATGGGGCCATGGGCGAGTAGGGAGCAGCACCCAGGAGCAAGACAGGTGGGGAGTGAATCACAGGTCTACCCCGGGCCTTGGCCCTGCGCTGTCACTTCCCCATGCTCCTGGCCCCGACCCTGGCCCCATCCACTTGTCCCTCTCCTGAATGCCACTCCTTACCCACCCATGGCCCCATCTCATCTGCCTGGCTGAGTGTGCCATGCCCACAGGGGTTCTTGGGCTGGTCTCCATAGAGATGCCCCCCGCCCTCTCTTTCTGGCACCCCTGGCAATGGGTGTGGGGCAGATGGGTCCAGATAGGCTCGACTGGCATCTCTGCAGGCCTCCTCCCAGCCCTGCCGTGACAGCCAGTGTAAACAGCCATGACAGGGAGCTGAGGCCAGCAACCCCCTTCCCCCAGTCCTCAACAGCTCACCAAAACTCTTTAATGTGTCCTCCAGCTCAAATAATTGCCCACACCCGCTTTAGTGCACATCAGCTGCTCACTTGTAACTGACCATGTGCATTTTTCATCTATCCTGGTAAATGGAAGCTAAACCCTGGTAACTTAACCTTCACTGAAAAAAAATTAAAGCTAATCTATTTTGGTGTTCTGTTACTGGAGGTTAAAAGTGCAGCTGTTCCATTGTAATAACCCCATCCCCTTTTAACAGAGTGTAAACTGTTTTTATGTCCATACCCTAATGGCAAGAGGGGAGTTCAGTATCCTTGGCCCCTTCAGAGCTCAGTCTTTTCTTCTTCACCAACAAGAGGACCAACAGCGATGACAGAGTCTTATGAAGTAGATCTATGCCCATTAGGAATAAGATGAAGCCCCACCAAGCAGAAGCCACCAATCCACTGCCAGGCTTCCCATTGTCATGCAAATCACACATACTCAGACATACCCTGACACTCAAAGAAATAAGGTTAATTGGCTGAAATTCATCCCTGAGCAGCAATTTAGTGATATGCAAGCTTTCTACTGGTCCTGACCCTCTGCATAAGGGTGAATTTCATCTCCATGGAGAAGTTATGGCAGCAACTGTAACACAAATTTACTTCCCTCCTCCACTGACCAAGCTGGCAATATTATGAGATTTCTTACCATTCTCTTAAAAAAAGAGAAAAATGTCATCAGTAAAGGTGAGTCTGAGAGGTTCATTCCAGCTGTAAAAGCTTTGCAGGTTCAATTCTGATAAGCCCCTAAACGTTCACAGACTTATCCCAAGCCATCAAAGCCTTTTTGAGTCTGTATTTCTTAGGTGAACTTCCTGAAATGTTCTGTTTCTGTTGGTACCTGAAATACCATGACGTCAGCAAAGGAGAAATCAGAAGACACTGGAAAAGGAAACATTTGCTTTTCTTCCCTTCTACACTCCTTTCATAATTGGGATCTCCCAGTGTCAAAAAAACCTGCCACTAAAAAAGTGGCACAACACATGCACCACCAGAAACGGAGCCTGGCCAGGCTCTGAACAGTCAGGTTGTCACTGCTGCTGCCTCAGAAGGCCCCTGGGACCCCAGCCCAGGTTGTGGTTCCAGCACCCCTAACTTACCCAGGGCAATTTGCCATACACTGGAGCATGCGTGCAGCAGCATGCCGCTGCTATTTGTCCTGCTGCTATTTGTCCCACTGGGAATGTATGCTCCTGCACGTGAGCGCTTGTGGGGATGCACCCATAGTGCCGAAGAACTGTGGCCTCCCAAGAGTCTGGGTGAGGCAACAGGAATTTCCTGATGTGGCAGAACAACATTAACACTAGACCCCAGGCCCTTGCAAGGGCAGTAGCAAGACTGTAAATAGCTCTTTATTTAAGTTCCCATATAATAAAGCGTTGTTTCATACCACATGCCTCATCAACATACAACAGACTGAATGAAGCGGCTCACTTGCTCTGAGCTAACTCAATGGTTCCTTCAGGCACAAGCTACAGGGCTCAGCCAATGGCTATTGTGATTATGAGAGGTTTAACACAGGACTCAGCACCTTCTTGCTAGGGCCAGACAGAAGCAGTGTCCATCTTGGCAGGCAGTAGAGCACAGTGTTTGAATGCTTACTTTACTCCTTGTCTCTATTCTAGTGATAAAAATCAGCCCGTTTGAAAAATCAATCCTTGCTTAAAACATGCACCCCAATTTGAAGGGCTGATTTGGGGTGGGGGGAGGAAGCTGTGTATGTGATATGCAAGTAACTACAGTGACACCAACACCCTAGGCTTCTCCAAGACTTGGAAATTATTCAAATCTTGTGACTATGAGGAGTTCTGATGTGGTTTGATTGTAAGACAAAAGTTTGGGTTACTTTCCACTGGTTAAGGACTAGTTTTTTTCAGATAGACATGATGGCTGGATGCCGGGGCCCATTCCTAGCTGTTCTGCTGACTCCTGAGAGCTATCCCAGTGCCCCATTGATTCATTTTGTATTCACTGCCATAGCTGCTAGGCCTTGGCAGCCTAAGGAGGCTGCCAAGAGGAGTCTGATTGCATATGGTATGTTTCCCCAATCCCTATTTTTCTAACACTAAATTTGACTTGACACTCAGCATGACTTGTCCTTGGTACAGGTGCACTGGCAATAACCCTTCATTGAATGAAAGGAATAAATCTTTATTGTTAAAGGGCAGTGCTAGAACCAAGGCAGGGAATATAAGGGGGAAGCAGGCCAAAGAGAGGTTCCACTCCCCTCTGTCCCCTCTTTGTGAGAAGATGAGTCATGGAGAGGCTGGTAGAAACAGCTCTTTCCTCATACAACCTCAATTTCTTCCCACTCCAGCAAATATTTCTCATCTAGCCCTCTTTGGCACTGGGATTTTCAGGAGGATGCAGTACACGTTTGCTACTTCTGGAGAGCATAAGGTGATGTTTTCATAGCTAGGTGCATTTTGCCTGGGACTCTGAATGCATGAACCCTTGCCTTCTGCGCATGCTGCGTTTTTATTAACATTATGTTGCTTGTTTTAATCCACGCAACAGTAGTTTTGTTTAGTGAGGTGCTGATTTATTTGTAGAACAGAAGGTTTGACACCAGATGTGCTCTCTCCTTCTCTGGCCTAAGGCTCTGCACAGGTTTTCTGGCACAGTGAAAAAGTGTAATAGCACCTTTGTTTTGAGGGTGTTGGTTGTAGCTGTGTTGGTCTAAGGACATAGGCAAGAAAGAGTCTTTGGGTAAATGTGATCTTTTTTATTAAACTAATTAAATCGTTGGGAAAATTGCCTCTTCCTGTGCCTGTTTGTACCTGAAAGCTGGCAAAGAACAATTTTTTCCAACTATTTAGCTGGTTTAATAAAAGATACCACATTTACCCAAGGAACCTTGTCTGCCTATAGTACCTTTGTTGAATCCAAAGCTGCAGTGCATTCTACTACGTAACATGTACATTGTCCCTGGTAAATGCTGACCCGGGACCTGGTGTTTGTACTGGGACAGGCATTATGCCACCCTCCTCTCTGTCACCATGCCACACACTGCATCCCTTCAGAACTGCATGGTGAGAGTGGGAACAGAGATCAGGTTCTCCTTCCACAGAGAACAGGCCTCTAACACTAGTACCAGAGGAGAATCTGCTAGCAGGGTAGACAATCTGACAAACAATCAGATCTCAGGCTAACATGGAGTACATCTGCTCTGCAATGTATGGCCATACCCTGGCTGGCATCCCTGTGAGCCTGAGGAAGGTAAACCTACTTACAGTTTTACAGATAAATTCATGAATGCATGGCAGATTGAACAGACATGATGAATGCTGCAGTTTCTGTGCCATTCCCACGTAGGAAGAAAACTAGCAGAGTGTGATAGGCTCTTATGGACCTTCAGAAATGGCTCCAAAATGCCCTCATGAGGAAGAGGGTATTCATGAGCTGTGCAGTAAGTTCACCCTCACCTGGCAGTAACTGAGGAAGCCCATACCAGTACAGAAGCAGGTTGCTATCACTAGCTGCCCCCAACTCCCTGAAGCTGCTACAGGTCTATGGCTCACCCAGTTGGTGCTGATGTGTCAACTGGTGGTCCTGTCACAGTGGGGTCTTGTAAGGTGATACTTAACATAGTTTAACTATGGGTGGTGGGCTTAAGAAATTGTACCTAATATGACACCTGGCTTTTAGAGAATGGGTTCCCAAACAGCTCCGGGGCCAGACCTGGTACATATGTGCTCACAATCTGTTTTCCTGAAGGAGTGAGCACTCTGTCAACCCCAAAGTGTTCTACTCTAGTTCTGCAGCAAACTAGGGAATCTTGGTTGACCAGAAAAACACCATTATGGGAAGTACGAGAAAAGTGATTGACGTCAAGATGCTGAGAGGTCTGGTATTCATATACTGCAACAAGATGAGCCATTATTCACTCCAAGTAGAGTTATTTTCAATGGGGCATTGGTACTGACTGTTAGCAGCCCACCCTCTCTTACCAGGACTTGTGAAAACATACCCTGACTACATAATGAGAAAAGAAAATTCAATTCCATGGTTTGCAGTTGCAGGATGGGACTGAAATACATATTTTGGCAGGCTGAAGGCAAGATATTGCTGTCTACAAAGCCATTTGGATAGCAATGTGGCAAACACAGCATAGGACTGTGGCCTACTGTCCCCTATACAACACCTGCAATGCCATAGGCAAGTATTTCTGTGGGATAGTAATGGCTTGCTGGCCTGTTTCAGGCAGCCTTATAATACCCACAAAGAGTCATATGGGTTCTAGGCAAGCAAGGGGTATAATAGAAGCTGTATATGTTCCCTTCCTTGCAGACCAGGGTGATAAAAGCCTTTGATTGGGAAAGCATGGCAGGCTTGTCTACATTGAGGAGAGAGGAAAAGAGCTGTTGTACTCAAGTTTTGGCTTGCATTGACTACATGCTATTTGGTTTATACCAGGGTGCTCAATCTCTAGCCCATGAGCTGCGTTTGGCCATTGCATTTGGCCCACGGAGCTCTCCATCGGTCAGGAAATTTGGCAGGGGAGCAGCAGCCATTAATCCCAGGGCCAGTCCAGGCCTCCTTCTCCCTGCATGACTGAACTGGGGCCTGGCCACACTCCTTCTCCCTGTGCAGCCAGGGTGGGGCCAGGCTATGCCCCCTTCTCCCAACACAGCTGAATTGAATCTGGGCCATGCCCCATTTGCCCCATGCAAACAAGGGCTGGGCCATGCCTCCTTCCCTCTGCACTGTTGAATCAGGGCTGGGCTATGGCCCCTTCTTCTCATGCAGCTGGACTAGAATCAGGCTGCCCCGTGCTCCCTTTGCATACCAATGATTGGGCCCCATGTTGCCATTCCCAGACACCAGATTGCAGCCACCAGCTGTATTCGGCCCACAGAGGGGGCGACACTGCCCATCCAGACTGCCAGGGAAAAAGATTAAGCACCACTGGTTTATACTGTGTGTATGGGCAGATCACAGAAAACCTGTGACCATTTTGTGATGCACTCGTGTACTGTGGGAATTATAGGTGTGAGATATCAGCTATGAGATATCATTTTGTTTTCATAATAAATAAGGGGCAGTCTCTCTTAATTATTTTGGGAACAGCTTGTACTGTATACATTTTAAGGCTTGATTAGCAATCTGCATTTTCTCTTGATTTTGAGTTGTGTGTGGGGAAGGACATGCTGCAGTTAGTTGTATTTCAGAGGTTGGGGTTTGTGGGTTTTATATCCATGCACTTTTAGATTCTGTATATTCTTCAATATTTTACATAACTCTGGATATTTACTGCTTCATAAGTAGTTTTAAAACAACCATTGCCAGGCAGAAAACCTAATGTTTATTAAAGAAATATACCAAAGTAAAAATAAAAAAAAGCATTAAAGGCAGGCAAGCTACTTGTGAACAATTTAAAAGTATATCTTATAAATCATAGTACAGTGCAAATGAGGATATATAGTTATGATAACATGCATTATCTATGACAACGTGATTTGTTGTTGTTATTCCTGGCAGCATATATAGCATTCAATGTACAAGGAGATGGAGTGCAAAGTTTAAAATACCAAGGCATTGATGGTTTGTTCCAGCTTCTGGAACTGCCCAGGGCACAAGCAACCCCAGAAATTTCCAGATCCTGAGCTGTGTTTAAGACATGATAATCTGATGGAGAGTCTAAAGTTCCTTGCATTGATGCTAGCCCAGGCACTGCAGTGCTGGCATTGGGGTCAGTACTTGGACTTCTTGGGAACCACACTGAGGGAACACTCCATGAACATTCTTGAATTAAGGAAATACAGACAGCTGAAATACTGAATTCACCATCCAGCACAGGGTGTCAAAGGCCTGCAGCAAGGCGGCAGACCTTGACTTCAGGAGGGCCGATTTCAATGAGTTAAGGAGATTAGTTGGGGAGGCACTGAGGTCCCGGAGGGTAGGGGAGTTGGGAGTTGAAGACGAGTGGTCGTCCCTTAAGGAGACAATCCTCCGAGCCCAAAGGGTAACAATCCCAATGCGGATCAAAGGGGGTGAGAGTGCTCAAAAGCCCCCATGGCTCACCAAAGGCACCCAGAAATATCTGAAAGCTAAAAAGGAGACGTACACCCGGTGGAAACGAGGGGCCATCACCAAGGAGGATTATACCTCCATTGCTCAAGACTGCAGGGGGGCTGTTAGGAAGGCTAAGGCAGAGACAGAACTAGGACTAGCAACCAGGATCAAAGATAACAAGAAGTCTTTTTTAAAATACATAGGGAGTAAAAAGAAGGCACCAGGTAACGTGGGGCCCCTGCAGGACACACTCGACAATCTGGTGGTTGCACCAGATGATGAAGCTGACCTCATTAACAAATTCTTTGCCTCCATTTTTCTGAGCAGGGACCAGGACATCCCCCTCCCCCACCGGGATTCTGGACGGACTCAGGGGAGGCACAGCCAGGCCTAGGATCAGGGATGACTGAGTTAGGGAACTTCTGGAGGGACTAGACATGTTTAAATCAGCAGGTCCAGATGATCTCCACCTCAGAGTGCTGAGGGAATTAGCAGAGGTCATTGTGGGGCCCCTGGCACAGCTTTATGAGCACTCATGGTACTCTGGCCAGGCACCAGAGGACTGGAAAAGGGCTAATGTGGTCCCCATTTTCAAAAAAGGGAGGAAAGAGGACCCAGGTAACTATAGGCCATTAGTCTTACCTCGGTCCACTGGTCAGGTCTTTGAGAAAATTATCCAGGAGCACATCTGCGAGGGGCCAGCAGTTTATCTGCGAGGTTATGCTTAAGGGCAACCAACGTGGGTTCATTAGAGGCAGGTCCTGTCAGACCAACCTGGTCGCCTTCTACGACCAGGTCACAAAATTCTTGGACGCAGGTGTTGCGGTGGCTGTAGTCTTTCTGGACTTTATGAAGGCTTTTGACACTGTCTCTCACCCCATTTTCATTAAAAAATTAGGCAACTGTGGTGTCGATGCCTACACAGTCAGATGGGTGGCAAATTGGCTGGAGGGCCGCACCCAGAGGGTGGTGGTGGACGTATCTTATTCGACCTGGAGGGATGTGGGCAGTGGGGTCCCCCAGGGCTCGGTCCTTGGGACTGCACTATTCAACATCTTCATCAGCAACTTGGACAAGGGGGTGGAAAGCACCTTGTTCAAATTCATGGACGACACTAGGATGTGGGGAGAGGTGGGCACGATAGAAGGGAGGGACAGGCTACAACTAGATCTGGACAGGTTACAGGGGTGGGTGGATGAGAACAGGATGGGTTTCAATATGGACAAGTGCAAGGTATTGCACCTAGGGAGAAAGAACCAGCAGCATACCTACAGGCTGGGGAACTCCCTTCTCGTCAGCACAGAGACAAAAAGGGATCTTGGTGTCATTATTGATTCCAAGATGATCATGGGCTGCCAATATAAGGACGCAGTCAGTAAGGTTAACCACACCTTATAATGCATTCACAGATGTATCCTGAGCAGGTCCAAGGAGGTGATCCTCCCCCTCTATTCGACACTGGTCAGGTCACAGTTGGAGTACTGCATCCAGTTCTGGGCGCTGCACTTCAGGAGGGATGCGGACAGCATTGAGAGGGTCCAAAGGAGGGCCACTCGCATGGTCAGGGGGCAGCAGGGCAGGCCCTACGAGGAGAGGCTATGGGACCTGATCCTGTTCAGCCTCCACAAGAGAAGGCTGAGAGGGAATCTGGTGGCCGTCTATAAACTTACCAGGGGGGACCAGTGGGGAATGGGAGAGTCCCTGTTCCCCCAAGCACTACCGGGAGTAACTAGGAATAACGGCCACAAGTTGATAGAGCATATGTTCAAGCTAGATATCAGGAGGCACTACTTCACAGTCAGGGCGGCTAGGATCTGGAACCAACTTCCAAGGGAAGTGGTGCTCACCCCTACCCTGGGGGTCTTCAAGAGGAGGCTAGACAATCACCTAGCCGGGGTCATTTGACCCCAGTATCCTTTCCTGCCCATGGCAGGGGGTCGGACTAGGTGATCTGCTCAGGTCCCTTCTGACCCTACCAACTGTGAAACTATGAAACTGTAAAATGGATACATAACTGGGTTGGATCATTGAGCTCAACAAGTAGTCATCATTGGCTCAATGTCTAGTTCTGAGGAGGTATCAAGTGGGGTTCCTTAGGAGTCTGTCCTGGGTCTAGTAGTGGTCAACTTAGAAATCATAGAAAATTAGGGTTGAAAGGGACCTCAGGAGGTCACCTAGCACTGTTCAAGACAGGACCATGCCCAACTAGATCATCCCAGGCAAAGCTTTGTCTAGCAGAGTCTTAAAAACCTCCAAGGATGGAGCTTCCACCACCTCTCTGGGTAACTGTTCCAGTGTTTTACTACCCTCCTAGTGAGAAAGTTCTTCCTAATATCTAGCCTAAATTTCCCTTGCTGCAACTTAAAACCATTGCTCCTTGTTCTGGCATCTGCCAACACTAAGAACAGTCCATACTCTTTCGAACCCCACTTCAGGTAGTTGAAGGCTGCTATTAAATCCCCCCTCAGTCTCCTCTTCTCTAGACTAAATAAGCCCAGTTCCCTCAGTCTTTCCTCATAAGTCGCGTCCCCCAACCCCCTCACCATTTTTGCACTGGACCGTCTCCAACTTGTCCACATCCTTTCTAGTGGGGGGCCCAAAACTGAACACGGTACTCCGATGTGGCCTCACCCATGCTGAATAGAGGGGAATAATCACTTCCTTTGACCTGCTGGCAACACACCTACCAGTGCAGCCCAGTATGCCATTAGCCTTCTTTGCAACAAGGGCTTACTGTTGGCTCATATTCAGCTTATTGTCCACTCCCCAGGACCTTTTCTGCAGAGCTGCTGCCCAGCCAGTCGGCCCCCAGCCTGTACTGGTGCATGGGATTGTTCTGTCCTAAGTACAGAACTTTGTACCTGTCCTTGTTGAACCTCATGACATTTTTTTTGGCCCTATCCTCCAATCTGTCTAGGTCACTCTGAATCCTAACCCTACCTACCAGCCAGCCTACCTAGCCGTACAAACATATCTACTATTCCCCCCAGCTTGCTGTCATCTGCAAACTTGCTGAGGTGCACTCTATGCCATCTTCCAAGTCACTGATGAAGATACTGAACAAAACTGGCCCCAGGACCAGCCCCTGGGGCACTCCACTTAATACTGGCTGCTAACTAAGCATTGAGCCATTGATTGCTACACTCTGAGCCCAATGCTCCAGCCAGTTTTCTATCTACCCTACAGTCCATTCATCCAGCCCGTACTTCCTTAGCTTGCCTGCAAGAATGTTGTGGGAGACCGTATCAAAAGTCTTGCTAAAATCAAGGTACACCACATCCACTGGTCTCTCTGCATCCACAGAGCCAGTCATTAGGGCTGCACGAAGCTTCAGTTGCCAATTCGATTTGGAGAAGATTCGGCCCGATTCAGCAGTCGAGTCTCCAAATCTAAATCAAATCAGGAGACCCATTAAAAGGTCCAAATCAATTCTGAAGTTTCCAAATCTATTTGGAAAAATTCAGAGAAATTCGGAGATTAGGACTGGCCGGGGAGAGGCAGGCACATTCGGGCAGCTGCAGGTTCTCCCATGGCTCCTCCAGCTGTGCCTGCTTCTCCCCAGGCGGGGGGAGCCATGGAAGAAGCCCCCATGGCTGCCCTGCCCGGCCCCATCCCCACCCTGGTCCCATCCTCCCAACACTTAAAAAAACAAAAAAACAAAAAGTCCTGCACTCACCAGATGCAGCAGCAGGGATCAGGGCCTCTGAGAGCTCATGGCAGAGATTGTAAAAGTTCTCTTAGGTAAAAATGAAAATTCATATTTCACTTCTACTTAGGAGAACTTTTACAATCTCTGCTCTTTCCTATACCTGATGAAGGGTGCGTGCCTGAAAGCTTGCAAATAAATAAAATAATTTGTTTTCAAATATCTAGCTGGTCTAATAAAAAATATCACCTCATCCATGAATGTTGATTCCTTTTACCTCTAGACCAATATGGCTACAATCTGGATACCTGGTGAACCCTGTTCACTCTCCCTTTCAGAATCCATACGCTGCCACAGTGTGACACAGGATACTGTGCAAGATGGGCCTATGGTCCGCCCTAGTAAATGACAGTTCTTATTCTCTTATGTAGATCAGGGGTCAGAAAGGTTTTGCGACAGTGTGTGTTGGGGGGTGGTGATTTAATGGAGCTTAGCTCCAAGCACAGGTTGCTTCCAACCCAACTCCACCAGTGAGCTGAAGCCAGAGCTGTGGCTGCAGCCACAGTCACCACTTCCCCTCCACCACCCCCCTCCCGCAGTGCCACCTCCACCATGTCTGCCTGCTGCCCAAGCACAGCCCTCTACTGCCAAAATGCCACAGAAGTCCCCTGGCTCTGTGGGCCAGAAAAAATGGTTCCATAGGTTTCTAACCTATAATGTAGATTAAGGAGACTTTTATTTGCCTGGATACAACATAACATATCAGTGAATGAAGGGATCTGCAAAGTTTTCCCTATAAACTAACCCATCTAGAATTCCCATTGTATAAAAAGACTATGAGCCTCACCTTCCAGGAAGGGTATAAAAACAGGAGGAACATTGCAGAAATACTGAACCAGGCAGTGATTGATGGCTACAAAACACTCCCTTATTCCCCTGCTAGAACAATACAAGCTTCCAACAGAAGGAAAGCAGGAGGAGGACAAGGGCTGATGCCTGGGGTTTCATCACCAAGAAATTCCCAAAGAATTTTCTTCCATGTAGACTTAGGATACAGAGGACTGATAGCAGCCAGCTAAAAACAGTACCCGTAGGCCATCTTCCATCTAACGGACATAACGAGGAAGGCAGGCTGGAATGAATATCTGGGGATTTGAACTTTAGTGCATTAAACAGACCAACAGAGCTGTAATCTATGGTCAGTGCTTTTACAGCAAAGGCATAAATGAACAGCAGTGCATTGGTGCAACCTCGTCACTACAAATCAATTATTTGGGGGATGGAAGACTGCTGTTTGCCAGGCATGTAATCATGGAAAAAACTGCAAACGTAGTATAGTAATAGAGTAAGGTCTTGTGTGTGTAAATGTTTTCTCTGCTTGGATGCCATTTTGGAATGTGTGTTTTCAGGGGAGTTGCCTGAGGGGAGGGAAGGAGAAGAAAAGTGAGTTACGGACATTAACTGTGTGTCTTCCACTCTTCATCAAAGCTAAAATACCTTAGGGCATATAATATCCCTCACAACACTAATTGCAGTCTCCACAAATTAGGGAGTCTTTTTTTATACAGTAACTTCCCCATACCAGTCACAAACATGATGGGTGGCACCAACTTGCTTTGGGTCTCTTCTTTGGTCCTGTATGTCCCCTCCCCAGCGCCATCTCTCTGTTTACTCCCGAATAGGTCCCATTGGGTGAAGATATCAACTAGGTCAGCAGGCAGATCCTGCTTAAAGTGGGTTGATCTGAATTGACAGGTGCAAACAGGGGCAGCAAACAGGGCGTTTTGCAAGCAGGTCACAAATCAGTTTGAAGGGGAGCCTTTAAGGTAAGCTCTTTCCTTAAATAAGAGTTATTAACCTACATATATTTAGCGTGAGTAGTTAAAGCTCAGCACCAATGCTTAAGCTGCTTGTTTAACAAGAGCCCAGAGTGAGTGGGGAGTCCACTAGGGAGTTTGCCCAGAAACTCCCTCTTGCCTTTCTTCACTGTAAGTTCGGTGAGAGGCAACAGGCTATCAGGGAAGAGGGAATCTTTCAGGACCAAGGACCAGCAAACAGACCAGCTTACAGGCAAGTTTGCTAGGGAAGGTCTGCTTGGAGACAGGGCCAAGAAGAGAGTGGAGGTGGATTTAAGAGACCCAGAGAGATGGCTGGAGGACATTGCAATGCCAGAACCACTGCCACTGCCAGCTCTTCTTCTGTTTGCACCTGCGAGGTGTCTGTACAGGCAGAACCACACACTGTCAAGGCTTCCACCCAGGGTTGGGGCTGTGGAGACTACAGCTTACAACTCCTCTTTATGTAAAAGTCTGTGTGATTGCTCAGAGATCCAGTATAAAACAAAAAACAGGCCTGTTGAAAGACTCTGGGTTAGGGTCAGAGGAGTGAGCAACAAGGGTAATGTCGTGGTGAGCATCTGCTATAGGCCGCCCAGACCAGCAGGTTGAGGTGGATGAGGCTTTCTTCAAATAGCTAATGGAAGCTTCCTGATCACAGGCCCTGGTTCTCATGGGAGACTTTAATCACCCTGACATCTGCTGGAAGTGCAATACAGCTGTGCACAGGCAATTCAGGACGTTTTTGGACAGTATTGGGAACAACTTCCTGGTGCATGTGCTGGAGAGGCCAACTATGGGCTGTGCTTTTCTTGACCTGCTGCTCACAAACTGGGAAAAATTGATGGGGAATGTAGAAGTAGATGACAATTTGGGCAGCAGTGACTACAAGACGACTGAGTTCAGGATCCTAAGGAAAAGAAGGAAGGGAAGCAGCAGAGTAAGGACTCTGGACTTCAGAAAAGCAGAGTTTGACTCACTCCAGGAAATGATGGGCAGGATCTCCTGGGAGGTCAGTCTGAGGGGGAGAGAATTCCAGGAGAGCTGGCTGTACTTTAAAGAAACCTTACTGAGAGTGCAGGGACAAAACATCCCAGTGCATCGGAAGACTAGCAAGTATGGCAGAAGACTAGCTTGGCTTAGCAGCAAACTCTTCAGTGAGCTACAACACAAAAAGGAAGCTTGCAAGAAGTGGAAACTTGGACAAACAACTAGGGAGGAGTATAAGACCATTGCTCAGGCATGCAGGGATGAAATCAGGAAGGCCAAAGTGTAAATGGAGTTGCAGCTAGCAAGGGACATGAAGGGTAACAAGAAAGGGTTCTATAAGTATATCAGCAACAAGAGGAGGATCAGGGAAAGTGTGGGTCCCTTACTGAATGAGGGGGGCAACCTAATGACAGATGATGCAGAAAAGGCTCAAGTACTCAATGCCTTTTTCACTTCAGTCTTCACCAGCAAGGTCAGCTCCCAAACTACTGCAACTGGAGGCACAGTTTGGGACGTAGTTGAGCAGCTGACAGTGATGAAAGGACAGGCTAGGGACTACTTAGAAAAGCTGGATGTGTACAAGTCCATGGGCTAGACGTGATGCAGCCAAGGGTACTGAGGGAGTTGGCTAATGTAATTGCAGAGCTGCTAGCCATTATCTTTGAAAACTCATGAAGACCAGACAATTGGAAAAGGGCAAATATAGTACTCATCTTTAAGAGAGGGAAGGAGAAGGATCCAGGGAGCTACAGACCAGTCAGCCTCCCCTCAGTCCCTGGAAAAATCATGGAGCAGATCCTCAAGAAATCCATCTGTAAGCACTTGGAGGAGCAGAAGGTGATTAGGAACAGTAAGAATGGATTCACCAAGGGCAAGTCATGACTAACGAACCTGATTGCCTTCTCTGAAGAGAAGACTGGCTCTGTGGATGCGGGCAAAGCAGGGAACATAATATACCTTGACTGTAGCCAGGCTTTTGATACTGTCTCCCAAAACATTCTTAAAAGCAAGCTAAGGAAGTATGGGTTGGATGAATGGACTGTAAAATGGATAGAAAACTGGCTGGATTGTTGGGCTCAGAAGGTAGTAATCAATGGCTTGATGTCTAGCTGGCAACTGCTATCAAGTGGAGTGCCCCAGGGGTCGGTTCTGGGGCCAGTTTTGTTCAAATGTCTTAATCAACAATCTGGAAGATGGATGGAGTGCACCCTCAGGAAGTTTGCAGATAACACCAAGCTGAGGGAGTAGTAGATATGCTGGAGGGTAGGGCTAGGATTCAGAGAGACGTGGACAAATTGGAAGATTGGACCAAAAGAAATCTCATGAGGTTCAATAAGGACAAGTACAAAGTCCTGCACTTAGGACAGAACAAACCCATGCACCAGTACAGGATGGGGGCTGACTGGCTGGGCAGCAGCTCTGCAGAAGAGGACCTGGGGGGTTACAGTGGACAGTGTGCCCTTGTTGCAAAGAAGGCTAATGGCATACTGGGCTGCATTAGTAAGATTGTTGCCTGCAGATTGAGGGAAGTGATTATTCCCCTCTATTTGGCCTCCCCACTACAGAAAGGATGTGGATAAATTGGAGAAGGTCAAGTGGAGGGAAATGAAAATGGTTAGGGGCTTGAGGCACATGACTTAGGAGGAGAGATTGAGGGACAGTATTCCCTGTAAGCTGTGTGGCATGTGTGGCCGCACAGGTGTGCCTGGAAGCATGGCATGAGCGTACCTGTGCAGCCGTGCATGCCACACAGCTTAGCAGGAATGCTGCTGAGGAACTGGGCTTACTTAGTTTGAAAAAGAGAAGACTGGTGGGCGATTTAATTGTGTCCTTCAACTACCTGAAGGGTGGTTCAAAAGAGGATGGAGCTCAACTGTTCTCAGTGTTGACAGATGACAGAAAAAGTAGCGATGGTCTCAAGTTGCAGCAAGGGAAGTTTAGGTTAGATATTAGGAAAATCTCTCACCAGGAGGGTAGTAAAGCACAGGAACAGGTTACCCAGAGAGATTGTGGAATTTCCATCCTTAGAGGTTTAAGACCCAACTAAGCAAAGCCTTGGCTGGGATGATCTTGCGTTGAGGTGGTTGGACTAGATGACCTCCTGAAGTCCCTTACAACCATAATTTTCTATGATTCTATGCTTCTAGAATCAATCCTTTTTGTTTCTGGAAGTCAATCCTGCTGGTTGCAGATGGGGTTATGGAAGGCAGTGGATTCTGTGTTGTGAAGCACTGGCATGTGCCTGGTGGAGTTCCTTATAGCAAGAGCACCCTTTGCTAAACAGTATTGCCACATAAGATCCTGCTCCCAACACAGCTCCATTGGCGGCTTCAAGATGGCATCCTCATGGTGTATGTTCTTGGGATTCCTGATAAAATGACGCTCTTAGATTAACAGGAATCCTGAAATGTCCCTCTAACATGCTGGGAGAACATCTTCAGAATGGCGCCAGTATCAGCAGTCTAGTCTGGAGCAGTCTACCTGGAAAATGAAGACATAAAGGATTATCAGTGCCAAAAAACCATTCAGGGCATAGAGATTAAAGGGGAAGTGAATGGTGGAAGGACTGGAAGATCCAAGTACAGGAAATTGTAGGAATGGCACTGGAAGTCAATCTATGCTTGAGCCAGGACACTGTAGAGTTTCCATCCTTGGAAGCTGTTAAGAGTGGATTAGACAGACACTTGTCTGGGGTGGTTTAGTCAGGGATGCACCTATTTTGGGCAGGGGGCTGGAAAGGATGCTCTCCTGGGGTCCTTCCCAGGCCTTCTTTTCCATGATTCAGGGTACTCGCATCTGTAACATCCATACTGCAAAGCAATAGTGGAACTAGGAAGAGACAAGCTGGGCACCAGCCCTGGGCACTGACTTTGAGAGAAAACCAGTATGACCCCTTCCCCCCAGGACTCTTTTTCACAGAAGACACAGCTCTGTGCTACTTGGCCATAGGATCTGGGCAGGTGCAGCACCATGCACCATAGTATATTGGGAGGAGGGGGTTAAGAGGTGGAAGAGCTCCCAGGAGAGGTGGTGCCTACAGCTCCCAGGAGAGCTGTAGCAACAGCAACACCAGCTGCAACAAAAAACAAAAAAACAAGAGCTCTCAATCCTCAGATTTCCAAGTACAAGCTCATCAGCAAACAGGGTCTGGGGGAAATGTTCCTGCTGGAAATATGTTGATGGACTCCTAGGGCTGGACAGGACCTCAAGGATTGTCAAGTCAAATCCTCAGCACAGATGAAAAGTGATCTGCTCCTATTGCCCAGTTACCCACACGTGGACTGTTTTCTTTCTTTCTCTGGTGCTATCAGCTATCAGGTAACACTGGGATGAAATAAGGGGATAGAGGAACATGGATCCAGTCTGATACAGCATTTCCTAAGCACACAGTTGCTCTCTTTCCTTCCTCTCCCAATACCTACTTTCTACCATTTGGCTTCATAGACTTCAGCTTTCCAAAGCAAGGACAGCCTTTTCCAATACATTTTTGCAAGGCCTAGCATACTATTTTTTATTTATTTATTTATTCTTATGGAATACAGCAACTGAATGACAGAACAAGGTATAAACTTCCTATAAACAACCTATAAACAACGGCACTTAGGGATAAGGCTAGAGTGACAGTTTTAGATTTGATATCCATTGCAAGGCATTGTCAGTAGCCTGGTGCAGGTCTTCAATGCAACCGTTACAATGATAAATACGACATTGCTCCTTGATATAAGCTATAGTTTGGATTTTGCCACACTCACACTCGGGGTCTTTAAAAAGTTTCCATTTAAGTAGTAGGTGGTTACATCTACCTTGTCCAGTATAAACCCTGTTTAGCATTTTCCAGCTCTGCCTTGGTAAATCTAAGCCAGGAGATTTAGATGTGGGGTCTGTAATAAGACAAATTTTAATGATGTCAATTGTGTTCCATTGCTGGATCCATTTTTCCTTAATGTCAAAGTTTTCATCATTCAGCTATTTTTCCGCACTCCAAAATGGCCTTCTTGACTTAAGCCTTGGCCCGGGGGGGGTGGGGGGGGTGTCATTAAGTTCCTCAAAAATTGGTAGCAAATTGAATGTAAGCAGTTATTTGTGGACTCATAAAGTAGCCTGTTGACATCACAAATCAGGAGGAGGGATATGAGATAGAACAGACAGCCAAGGAACAGGAGTGGATCTGCAAGTGCCTGTTATGAGTCTCATTATGTCATGCAGCTGAAAGTCAATCAGGCTGGTATGAGCACTACTGTAAATTCAAGAACAAAACCCCCCCTCCACCGCCACTCCTTCAACATGGTACTACTTAATGAGCTGTAATCAGCACTGCGTATTCTACTGCATATTAGCGTGCCAGGCAAAACCCATGCTACTGTGCAGTAGATTTAGTTTAATGTGCATTAACATCACTAAAAAAGGGTTCATCTGCACTAATGTGCAGTAGCTCTGATTACGACACAAGTTAGTACCTGTCATTACATGTACTAAACTATGTGCCCCATAATTATGGTGCATTAGTGAACATGTAGTCATGCCCACTGAGACTGGTCTCCATCTCAGCTCTTCAATTGTGCCACCACCTGCAGAAGCTAGACAGTGAGGTCAGCACCTCATAGCCACAGCTGGCTCCATTCATGCTTCTCACACACAACACAGTGTGAAACAGCTGCAAGCCACAGATGGGAGGAGGAGGGGAAAGAGAGAAGGCCAGGAGTGAAATTCATTTACCAAAGGGAGCGTGGGAAGAGAGTATTGTGGGCAGTCAATCTTCTGCATTTCTGCAGGCTCATGCTATTTTCCTGAAGGATCAAAGGCAACTGGCAAAAGAGGATGTGTTCAGGTAACTCTGAGTGTGATCTTAGCTGGAGGCAGCAGAGCTAGCAGCACAGCCAGCTACACAAATACATCCACACATACACAACCAGGGCTCAACAAGCAGAAAGGGGCTATAGGGGTGTCACTCCCTTCCCTGGTCCAGAAAAGGAATGGGCAAGACCCTCTTTGGTTTGCAAGCACCCAACATTTGAATGGAGCACTGCAATGCTCAGATAAGGCAAAACCCAAATGATGTTCCACCTGCGATTGGACAGACAGATTCTTGTTTCTGTTTGTATTACAGTAATGACTAGAGGCCCCAGCTGTGACCAGTCACATTGGTGCTGGACAAATGCACAGGAAGAGCCAGTCCCTGTTATGAAGAGCTTAAATTGTGACTAGGCAAGGCAGGAAATGTGTAGGAGGAGAAACAGAGGTAAAATACACTGCCCCTAAATATACACAGGTGGCATAGCCATTGGAAGCCAGGTGTCCTGCTTTCCAGCCTGGTGCCCTGGGCACTGGACAGCACTGCTTCTCTGAAAAGCTATAGAATGAACTGGAGGACTGCAAACAAGTAGCTCCAGGGAGCAGAACTTGCAACCATCTCCTATGCACATGGGGCCTCTAGAGAAATTCTGTTAATTCTGCCATTTGAAAGAGCTGGACAATAGGGCTGTGTGAAATTTTGCCTCGTGTTTCGTTTTGAAGCTGTTTCAATGCATTCCGAGCTCGAAACAGTGAAATCAAAATAAAACACAAGCCTTCGAAACAGCTGAAAAACGAAACAAGGTCACTCAAGATGTTTTGAAAGTTTCAAAATGTTTCAAGTTTTGAAGCCAGGCTTACTTGGTTTCAGCGCTGGTCCGAGCCGGCAACACCAGCCTTCTGTCATCTGGCAGGCAGATTAGGGGCTTACCCGCACGCCCGGGAGGGCTGTGGGGGATGTACCGGACTGCTCCCAGGGGTGTGGACCCCCGATCTGCCTCCCAGATCACAGGAGGCTGGTGCTGCTGCCTGGGAGCCCACACCCAGCACTGGGAAGATCAGTGCTGTCCCCAGTCCCAGCCGGCAGCCCCAGCCTTCTGTGATCGAGCAGGCAGATCAGGGTCCATACCCCTGGGAGCAGTCCAGCACAGTCCCCACAGCCCTCTTAGGGGTGTGGGTGAGCCCCCGATCTGCCTGCTGAATGATAGGAGGCTGGTGCTGCTGGCTGGGCGCAGCTAGTGCTGAGAAGATTGGTGTTGTTCACCAGCCTCCTGCCATCCGGTAGACAGATCAGGGGCTTGCCTGCACCCCTGGGAGGGCTGCAGAGGCTCTGCCAGACTTCTCCCAGGGGTGCAGGCCCCTGATCTGCCTGACGGATCACAGGAGGCTGGTGCTGCCAGCTGGGGCCAGTGGCAGCACCGATCTTCCCGGCACTGGCTGCGGAATAGCCCATGGGTGGAACGTCAAAACAGCATTGAAACAGAGAAACAGTTTCAACGAAACAAAATGGAACAGTGCTTTCAAAATGAAACAAAACGAAACTTGAAATGAAACACTGTTCTGTCGAAATGGAAGTTGAAGTGGAACGGTGCTGTTTCACACAGCCCTACTGGACAACACGTGAACAGGCCTGGCATGGTTTTCTGTCAGGAGCGGCCAGTGTAGCACACACCAGGCCACCCATACTTGGGGTGATGTGAGAAGGCCATATGCTGCCCTACAGATAGACGTGTTGTTCACCAGCAACAGGGCAAAGCAGATGCAGCAACTTCCAGGTGCTACCACACCTGTGAATGCAAATGTGCAGCTGCCAGCAACAGCCATGTTTGTTTTTTTGCACCCCTCCATGTTGGTGCCCAGGGCAGTTACCCCTATCATACTCCCCACCTAGTTACACCTTTGTTATTCATACACATATACAACCAAGCCATGGCAAAATCTTTAAAGCAAACTACTGCTGTTTACTCAACCAGGAAGGTGCGGTATGAAGATAACTTGGAGAAGGTGTTCAACAAGGAGAAGCATTGATAAATTATCATCAAAGCCACCTGTTCTGAAGCAGAAAATCTCTGGTGGCAGCTTCTGAGCCATCACTCAAAGAAACAGAATGAAGATGATCCCATCTAAATCTAAAGGAATTGCATGGCAAACAATCTGTAATTCCTCTTCATGTTCCAGGAGCAGCATCCCAGAGCACTACTCAGCCATGTGCTGGCATTAGGAAGCAAAGGCATTTCTGCTATGCTGCTATTGCTATGACTGTGCTTGAAGTTTAGTATCCCTGAGCCTGGATACAAAGAAAAGAAGAACGTTAATTCAGCTATCTGAGCAACATGAGCAGTACATTCTCCACACCGGAGAAACCAGCTCAGAGCTGCCAAATCTACCCAGGATAGTAAGATAGTGAATGAGAAGACAGCCATTAAGCTATCAGAGGAAAACCTTACATCATCAGGAAGCTCTCTAGATGAAGCTCCTAAGGGCAGAACCCTACTTATTCTCTTGGTACACGCCAAAGCCATAATGTTATGCCTGCCAAAGCTGGAGGTCTTGCCAGGGCTGAAGGCACTTGGCTGGGACCACGAACACATAATTCTGCCGTTCATTCAGCTCTGTTCTATACCAAGAAGTATGCCATGGTTTCTGGTTTGTTTCCTTGTTTCAACCCTGTTTTAAGTGGCAAACAGAACTAGGGGAGCATTGTTGCTCCCAGAACAAGAAATGGTGTGGGCAGGAAACAAAGGTAGGTTCCACTCTTTCCTCAGAAGCATCAGCCTTGACCACACTCAGAGCAGGTCTATGCAGCTGTAGAGAGAGGCCTCAGCCAGGATGGTCCTGGACATGGCCTTCCCACTGAGTGACATCTACATAGATTTCATAGACATTAGGGCTGGAAGGGACCTTGGAAGATCATCGAGTCCAGCCCCCTGCCCCAGGGGCAGGAAGTCAGCAGGGATCATAGGATCCCAGCAAGATAAGCATCCAAATGTCTCTTGAAGGTGTTCAAAGTAGGTGCTTGAAACACCTCCGGCCTCAGGTGTGGACACTTTACCCCAGAGTTTGATGCTGTCGACAAACTTGGCCAGTCTGCTTCTGATACCAATGTCCACATCATTAATGAAGATGTTAAGTAGTATAGGCCCAAGGACAGAGCCTTGAGGGAGTCCACTGGTCACAGCGCACCACAATAATTGACTTCTGTCAACCACCACCCTCTGGGTCCTACCTGGGTCCATCCCAGAGGATGGCTTAGTCAGGGATGGTTCTGCCTTGAGCAGGGGGCTAAGAGTAGATGACCTCCTGAAGTCACTTCATACTTTACTATTATATGAAAACGCAATATTTTCAAAGACTTGAACCTCATTCAAATTTGGGTGAATATAGGCAACTAGAGGCATATCTCTGATATGAAAACATTCCCTTGCCACTTCTCAAGTGCCATCTCCAAAATCCAAGGAATAGGCAAGAGTTGTTCAAAAAGAAGGTTGCTAAAATGTTGCAATACATGCTACAGGGGTTTAGGTTGTAGCTGTGTTGGTCTAAGGACATAGGCAGACAAGGTTCCTTGGGTGAATTTGATATCTTTTATTAGACCAACCCAAATAGTTGGAGAATAGTTATTAAGCAAGCTTTCTATACATGCTAAGCATTTTTCCTTGGCCTTTTTCTCAGACATGAGCCATTTCAGTAGAATTTACAGAAAAAAAAAAATTCAGCCTGAGGCGAACACCCAACATGGGAAATTTCAGCTTTAAACTGTTTGTTTAGCAAAGTTATAAGAGGCTGAAAGTAACCTGTGTAGGCAGCGCCACCAGGGCTGTTTACAAGGAGTTCCCCTATCATAAAAATGAAGTGACTTCTTTGAAAGGATAGACACAACAGCTATTTAACAGCATCAGCAACATAATGGAACTGTTTAGGACAGAAATAAAAAGCTGCAGGATGATTAATAGCACTTTTTTAAGATATATGTAATTTCCTACATGAGACACTTTACTGCACATTAGACTAATCTAATATGCAGTAAACTGTCAGCGTCTATACATGCACAACAATTACTGCACATTAAATTACTGCATGGTAAATACAGGTACTAGAAAACAGTGCATTAAATTAATGCACTGAAGCACAAGTGTGGACGCTGACTGGGACCAAATTATTCCTAGTCAGTGCAGACAGCAGGGGGGCACAGGTTAGCCCTAAGCTCCACAGGTGGGGAGCTGGAGACAGCTGTCCATCCACTCCCCAGAGCAGCTCTGAGCCCCACAGAGCTGGGAGCTCTGCCAGGCAGGCAGGGAGCTGGGGAAAGCTGCTCACCTCCTCCCTGGAGCTATTTTGGGGCTGTGGCTAGGAGCTGCTTTGGGGATCAGGCAGGCAGCTGTCCCCAGCTCCCACCCCTGCCTAGCCCAGGCCTGATCCCACATGCCCTCTCTTCCAGGCCAGGTCTGCCCCCAGTGCTCCCTGCCAGCCCAGGGCTAGCACCCAGAGGACCTCTCCCTGCCTGCTGCAGGGAGGCAAAGCAGGGCAGAACAGCCCTGGACATAACTGCTCTCATTGGGAGCAAATTAGCTCCTGATACAGGCACATATTTAGACATGTGCCCAGGCACAGTTTAATTCACCTGAATTTTCTGCGCAGTAATTGCATGTGTAGACGTGCCCGCTCACTCCAAACCCAGAAATACACCAGTGAGGTAGTTCTAGAGTTGTCCCCAGCAGCTGCTCTCAAGCACCCTGGTTGCTGAGCATGTCTACACATGCATTAATGCATTGTAATTACAACACATTAGCACGGCTTTCACCATGATGTGTTAATGTGCAGTAGAATTAGTCTACTGCGCTTCTAGCATCTCGTGTAGATGCGCCCACTGAGGTCTTGCAAATAGTCATGGAGAGAAGCTCTGGAGTGGCCTCACTGGAGTATTGCTGGGTTTTCAGCACGTGAATAGGAGTGGGTGGATGAGGTGTACTTACTTCACAATCTCTTGGCCACAACAAGCCACTGACATGATGTAAACATGCATGTGGAGACAAGATTCAGCTGGAGATTAGATAGCCCTTTGGCACTGAGGTATTCTCCATACCTCCACTCCTAACCTGCCTGGTTCAGGAGGGTGTGGCTGCTGCCCACTGCTGTTGTAGGTGGGATGGACTCAGACCAGAGATTGAGACTGTATGCATTGTAACCTCCCAGGAGATAAGGCTGATAATCTGTCTGGTTTCATTTTCCTGCATAAAGAAACTGCTGTTTTTAAAGTCAGCCACAAACTAAATCCACATCAGGATTTAAACATAATGAAGGTATAATATCTTCTTTCCTCCTATCTGCATATGCCATTTGGAGTCCTTTTTGTCTCAGGCGTCAGGGGAAAAAATCAACAGCAACACCTGCTTCCATGCTGATGAGGAATAATTGTTGGGGAGTAGGAGGGCAGTGAGAAGAATGGCAAAAGAAGTAAGCCCAGCCCAGCTGTTTTGTGAGCGTAGCCCCTTTCGTATCCTTCATCAAGGCTGTTTAATCAGCCTGGTATCAGAAGAAATGGCATCCAGATCTGGCAGGATTATTCTAGCAGAAGCCTGACTCAGTAAGAGCACAAGTTGTGTCCAATATCCCACAGAATGGAGGAATCTTCTAATTGCATTTCATTAACAACTCCAGGGCTTACACTAGTTCATGTGATTATTTTGAGCTGTGGTCACAGAGACACACACCACAGTCTTTGGCAGGGACAAACCTGAGACCTTAGCACCAAAAACACAGATGCTTACCACGTGAGCTAAAAGAATAGTCCTAGTAAATGCAAGTAGCAGGCTGTTCTTATCACTAAGATCATCGGAGGTCTACAGAGATACATGCTAATATACACTGAGCTGGCATAGTATGCAGCAATAGCACCTAACCTCTATATTGAGCATTTCTTTTATAGATCTCAAAACATTTGATGAAGCTTTGTCATTATTCCCATTTTACAGCTAGGGAAACTGAGACATGCAGAGGTGAACTGGCGTGTTCAAAGTCATGCAGCAGGCCCATGGAAGGGCCAGGATGAAATAAAATTGGTCCTAACTTTTTGCAAGATTACAGTGAAACAGAGCATGACAGCAGAGGCTTCATGAAAATGGAAAGGAAACTGTAGACTGTAGATGCTTGGAAATGTGAACAACCTGCTCATTTAGAAAAAAATATACAAAATGGATTAAAAATCTGTCTGCTAGGGAAAATGGATTTTTCTGATAGCTCATGAAAGGAGTGGCTCACCTCTGTTGAGAGAATGCAACATTATATAATGGCCAATGCCATAAGTGATGAGAAATAGGTGGTATTTTACTGAGTATAATGGTGGCTAAAATTTATAACCCTGCTGCATAGTCTAACAGTTCCTATTAAATCTGTGGACAAAGTATTTCCTGAGATCGTGGGACATCTACCAAATCATCTATCCTCAGGGACCCTGGTGATGGGAAAGCATTTGTGCTTTTATCAACAGAATTGACAAGAAAACAAAAAATTCTCATTATATGGCTTGAATAAAGAAATTAATGAAGCACTGTCATTTTGGAGAGACTCAAAAGGACTCATTCGGGGACCAATCAGGGCACTGTATGCAAAATGGAGCAATCAATAAACAGCGGTTATGGACTAAGGCTGATTTGACCCCAAAATCTGCTCTTAAATTGTTCTATCAATGAAAAAACGTATAAAAGATGCCAGGATGCCAGGGAGGTACAACAGCATTATGTAATCTGTGCAACACATTAACCAGGGGTCAGGCAGAGGACACGACATGAAGAACACTCAAAGACTAAGTGCTTTCATTGTGAGAAAACTATGTCACACTGCAAATGATTGTTGGTTCCAGGACAAACCCTGTAGAAAAGACAAACAAATTGGGTATGTGGAGAACATGTACAGGTCAGTACAAAAAGCACAACTACCACCTCAAGTGGTGGAAACAATTTGCTCTGATTGCAGCTCATCCACCTCAGGTTTCAATTTTTAACCAAAGAAAGGACTGCTGGTAATGGCTGCTGTGTGATTACAGGAATGGGTGACATTCCTGGGTCTCACTGTTAGGCTGTACCCGCATGGGAATGCAGATTGCCAGTGAAAGTAGCTGCTCAGGGAACTCAGGTGGAACCAGAAACAGATGTTTTATATGGCACATGTGGGAACCTTGCCAGTGACAAATGCCATGGTACAACACAGAATAAAAGTGATCCAGTGCCAAGTAAACTGCATAGTACTAGGTGGACTCGTGCACACAAATGGCTTCCAGCCTACTTTGCTTAAAAAGAGCAGCTAAATGTATCCTGAGATCACCTAGTATGTTGTAGCAGAGTGGTTATGCTTGTGAAGCTCGTATTCCACATCCTTCAAAAATTACATGGGGGCTATTTGGGAACTGTAAAAATGGTCAGGAACAAAGAACTCTGGTCATCAAATCCAATCCTCTGTGTTTGCAGGCACCCATTTTTTCAAAGATTCCTAGAAATTATCCACTGTGAACCCTGCCAGACCACAACCAGAAGGCACCAACCCAGAAACACCCTACAATATGCCTTCGGTAAAAGCAGGGGAAATGAAAGCACTGCCTGTGCCCTGCTACTAATCAGTAAATATATGCTCAGAGGAGCCCAGGAAGAGTACAAAGTCCATGCTACAGAGGAAAGCAAAAACTTCCACAATCCATGCCAATCTGATTTAGGGGGAAATTTTCTCCTCATTCCAAATTTGTGTACCTAGGATACATCTACACATTCAGGGGCATACAGTTGCTGCAGCAAAAAGCAGTGGCACAAATTTTTGCTGCTGTGCACGCCCCTGCACTTGGGGTTAATGCAGAGCAAATTGTCCACCTGAGCTGGCCCCAGCAGCCTTACCTGGGGTCCAGGAGGTCTCCCAGGGCAGCAGCGATGATGATTCAACCACTTGGGGCCTGGCTGGTAGCTAGAGCATGACTGTGGCCAGCTAGGCTCCATTTCTGATGGCGCACACTGCTACCGCATGTGCCGTACTGCTTGTTTCAGCAGGGGGGTGGGGGTTTAGACCAGGATAAAAAAAATTGCATTGTGCTGCTAATTAGCAGTGCGGCAAATGGGTGCACGTGCCACATACAGTTTGCAGCACCTCAAACCTCATGTGTGCACTCAAGGGGAGGCCCCCTTATGGGTTTTCTGAGCAGCATTAGGAGCACCAATACTCCCTGGTCAAAAATCCCAACCTTAGCTGTGACCAGAGTCCAATGCATCTGTGGAAGGTGGGGGAGAAAACTCTAAAACAGAAGCCAGTAACATTCAGGAGGGGGGAAAGATTCTTTCCTGGATTTTGCAGGACGCAGCAAAAGCCCTGAAGCATTGGACTGCCAGGGAGGTATTTCTATACGTTACCATGGGGAGTGCAAAAGTTTGATTTTAGGGATTTGTTGCAGTTTTTTGTGGTGGCTAGAGATTAACACAAAATTGAAGGAAGCAGCAAAACAGTGTCAAAGCAAATACAGCACATGCCTGAACCTGTCTCTTTGTATCCTTGGGAGCGGGCAGTTACCCCATGGCAGCCACTCTCAGTCCATATAAACTTCACTGGACTATTCACAGGACATGTTTTTGATCACAGTTACTTCCCAGTGTAATCAGCCTACAGTACTGAGCAGGAATTCACTGGATTAGCACAGGCAGTGCAAATGTTAAGGCTATTATTCTCGTGGGTAGGAATTCCTGAACAGATTGTAAGATACGGTGGAACTCTGTCCACATGCAAAGAGTTTCCTTTCAAAGAAATGGTATCAATCAGGTCACTTCAGCTCCTGACCATCCTGCTACAAATGGAGGAATAGAAATCTTTACCCAGGCATTCAAGCAACTGATCCATGCTCTGAACTCCCTCCCCGAAAAAACTTTGCAATGCACAGCTGTGATTTTTCTCTTGGCCCATAGGAACGAAGGCATGCTACTACAAATAAGACACAAGGTCTCACCTGGACTTGAAGCTCAATCTGCAAAGGACATTTGAAAGAAACAACAGAATCAAATAACCTGAAATCATAGGGCTGGAGAAAGTTAAGGAACTGTTGAGCTAATTCATGGGAACCTGGAGTGCTGATGTAATACATCAAAGCTGTCTAGTACTTAGTAGAACTGACACCAAACATGTGTCATCGCCAAAACTGTTAGACCAGCATCTGAGCAAAAGTTCAAAAGGGTGTTGTTCACTAGTGACACCTATTGAAAACACCTCGCCTACAGTACAGCGACAGTAATTCATAATAGAACCACTGAGCCTTGTGTGACTCTGCTACTGCAACAGTAACCCTCATGCTACAGAGCAGGAAGATGTTACTGCTACACCTACACCATAAACTGCTGATGCTGCTCCATATGCTGTTAGTATGCCTCTGAGACGTTATCCACAGAGAAGTCATAAACTACCTCTCAGTCTTAATTTGTAGCATGTTGTATATTTAATGACAGTAATACATCTATCATTTTTTTTTTAGTTTATGTCCTTTTACAGGAACAGTGAAGGAGTTTGTGGGGCACAGGGATAGGGCTCTATCCTTGTAAGTAGTTTCTGAGCCTTCTGTCTGACCCTTTGTCTTCTACACAGCAGAAGCTGCCAGAAGCATGAGAGGCCGAGAGGCCTGGGACTCTTTAGCCTGGAGAAGCAAAAGCTTAGCGGTACTTGGTGGCAGCCTACAAGTATATAAGGAGTGTGCATCAGGATCTGGGAGAACATCTGTTCACCAGGGCACCCAAGGGAAGACAAGGTCTAACAGTCACAAACTGCTGGAAGACCGTTTTAGACTGGACATAAGGAAAAACTTCTTTACTGTCCGAGTCTCCAGAGTCTGGAATAGACTCCCCACAGAAGTGGTGCAAGCACCTACTCTGGATACCTTTAAGAAACACTTGGATGCTTATCTTGCTGGGGTGATCTGACTCCAACTGACTTCCTGCCCCTTGGACAGGGGGCTGGACCTGATGTTTTTGTGAGGTCCCTTCCAGCCCTAATGTCTATGAAATCTATGAAACCCTGTCGGAGCAGCAGTATGTATACTGAGCTAGGTCTGGCATGTTGGCCCTGCTGTGGTTGTATGGCTCTTTCCTGTTATGTTTGTTATGTGAAGAGCAGCACATATTATATGAGCCATGGTCAATGTTACAGAAGGATCCCCTCCCTCTCCCCCACTTAACCCATCCAGTCTATCTGTCTTGGCTAGGACAGAACCAGTCGCTTCCTTAGAGGCTTCCTCCCCACCTGCTGCTGAGAGCCAGCAAGATGAGGGGGGTACAAAACAGGAGCAGAAATCCAGGGTGTCCTGAGGCGAGGATACTTCAAATTAGTGCAAGGATGGGAAGACAAAAGAAGAGCTTCTGTCCTGAACAGTGCTCTTTCTGATTCATTCCTTTATTGCTTATGCCCAGAGGAGGCTGCTTTGGGTGAAATGCAACCTGATCCCTGACATTTGTGAAGGTAGCTGGATCTTCCCTTCCCTGGTGACTGACAGGCCATGTTTCAGTTCCAGGGAGAATGCTCCAGTGGTGCAAAGCCACACAACATGATTTCCCTCTCTGCTCTTCCCCATAAGACACAAAGAGCAGGACTAATACAGAGATACTGGGATATATGATACACGCTTTTTTGGTGGGATAGGGACAAGTAAATTAAGAAAAACCCAGGGGGCTGTAGAAAGTAGCACTGGCAGTGGCCACATCCTTCCTTCATAATCAGTGCTTAACAAGGCAAGGTAATGTCTTAACAAGAGGAACCTTGGAGAATGACTCAGTATGGATCCCACAGCTGTTTTGGGGAAAGTCTTGCCAGTAGGGGTTCATTGAGATGTGCTGCTACTCATGTCATCGCAACTCTGGCCAGCAAAAGAGACATCCCCAGGCCAACATTTGGTCACTTGCAGCCGGCTTCATCTCTCCTTCTCGGTGCCAGAACAGCTCAACAATCCCCAGATAACATCCCATTCCTCAACCGTAGTCCCTGTGTCCCTCCAGCCCAGCAGCACAGTTGAGTGACCAGAAGACAATATTAGCAAAAGGTTTGATCCAATGAATATGACATCGGTGCAGGCAGGGGGGTGGGGGTTGCACAGTTCAAATTTGCCTGCTGCTGGCTCTGGGGACATCCTACCAAATAAAGCAAAGGAAATTAAACTATTAGAGAAGCATGCGGGTATAAGAAGCTGAAAGGGAAAGGGAATGAGAGGGAAGCGGGTGCTGGAACTAACACTGCCTTTGGAATCCAGCCAGCAGCAAAAGCTTTGCTCAGTTAAATGCATCTTTATCTAATAAAAGGCATCTGCACACAAGCTACATGAGAAGCACCGAGGGCAGGGCCAGACAGATGGCAGAGAGCAGCCCCTTCCCAATGCCACCATTAGGCATCATTACCGTACCTTCCATCCCAAGGGGTTCTACCACTTTACAACACAGGTGTATGGATCCCTGCTTCATGCATTGTAGAAATGTAGCTGGTTCTGGGGTGGGACATGGCAGCATTTTAACAGCACACAGCAAGGCTTTAACATTTTGGGGTGAGAAATGAAGTGCAGGGGAACCACAGTTGACAAAATGCTGTCACTCACTCTGGAATATGGTTAAGACACCAAGGCTGAAAATTCTCATAGGATTTCAGTGGCTATAAGAGATCAGAACCTGAGTTTTAGGTCTTACCTGAAAAATGGTACTTCCCTAGCATCAAGCCCAAAGCACAGGTTCAGTGCTGATTCAGAGAAAAGCAGGCTACTTACACCACTTGCGACAGCACCTGATTTTCCATTTGGGCTTCCCATCCAAGTACTAACTAGTCAAAATCTTGCTGGGGACCTGAGATCTGGCAAAATCCCAGCTGGAGGGTTGACAACTGGATCTGACAGATTTAGGATTATTTAAAGTGTCTAGTCATTTTTTTTTAAAGATGAATCCATGCTGCTTACACTATTGTGCAATTCAAGAACAAGGATTGGTGGCTGAAGTGACCCACCAGCAAACATGGAAAAAAATTCTCACAAAGCAGGTAGAATTCCCTGCTGCAGAATCCTGCAGGGGCTGACATTTTAAAGGGGTAGGAAAGGTTATGACCTATAGCACTATATATAGCTGTGCACTGAAACAGGATTAATTAGCTCTTACATTTCAGGGCATCAGCTTTTACACCTCAGGGCATCAGATGAACATGCAGGGAGGTCAAAGAGGACTTTTTTCTGCCCCCTTATCATTACTATTCCTAGCTCTGCAAACACTTTCCTAAAGGCTGGTTAATATCATTCCACTCCATTAAAGAAGGAGAAACTGAAGCTAAGAGGGACCAAGTCTTATATCACAGAGCAACCCTGCACAATAGCAGATCTGGGAAAAGAACCCAGGAGTCATAGCTCCCACACCGGTTTTTCCCCAATGACCTTGGGAGCCTTGCACTAGAGGTCAGGTGGGCACCCAGGGGCCTACACATTCTCCCAAATGAGTAGGTGGACTTTGAATACTGGGCTGGCTAAATCAGTAGTGTAGCAGAGTCAAGAAGCCACATTCAGAGTTATCCAACAAAAGGGTGATTTTTAAATTTCTCTGCACTAGCTGAAATATGGCAAAGCCTCCTGTGCACCCTGAATTACAAAGGAGCTCTCAGGGCTCTGCTCTCTGCTTGCTTCTCCATCTCCAACCTTTTAAAACCTTAATGTAACATCAGAAAGAAGGCTACTTTCTAATCCTCCATCCTGCTGCGGTGCGCTCTCTCCATTGTTCCTGCTTGCCCTTGAGAAATGATTCAGGCCCATTGTGAGCTCCCATCTCTGAGCAGACGTTTTAGTTCCCTTTTAGCATGTCTCTATTTAAAACTAAAAGCAAAATAAACACACACACACACACAAAAAGCCACAAAAGCTCTGTGTGCATCCTGCTCCCCAGAAAGCAATTCAACCCATTTTTATTTTCTCTAGTAGTCTTAACACACAGTGTCACAGAGCGCTTCACAATGAGAGTTAGTCATAAGCTAATCAGAAACAGAAGTGCTTAAATAATTCATAGATCGCCTTTCATTGTGAAGGACCCCACCGCACCACACAGTTATATCAATAACACAGCGCCACCGAAATTCAGCCAGCTCTGCATAGGGTGGCAATCAACTTGTTTGTCTGCTATAAATGACAGACACCATTATGGCATGAAGTTGTGCACAAAAGACCTCAGTGGGGGGGGCCAAGGCTAGAACCCCAGGACTTTTACTTAAGAAATACATGTCTCTACTGCTAGAACCTAGGAAAAAGTTCCCTTTCTTAGTAGGATCCTTATTCTCTCTGCAGACTCACCAACACCTTCTCACCTGCTCACTGTCATAGGAAAAATACATGTTGGTTAAGGACCACAGAAAACTCTGCTCTTATGCACCGTATACTGGGCTTCACAGTGCCTGGTGAGAGCAGATATCCTGAGGCATGCTCAGCTGTGTGGAACTCCACATGTCTTCTATGGTGGAATGAAAGGAATGGCTTAACTTGATTTTAGCAGGACTTGGTGTTAGACTTTAAATGCCAGAGGCTGCAAATGAGAGAGGAACAGCGGAAAAAACCCTGGTTGTACCCTGTTCACTCTTCCTTTCCGCATCTACTCTCTGCCACTGTGAGCGCTTGTACATGTGACGAGGTTTTAGTCCTCGGGGTTTTGTTCTATACCCCCTAAATTGAAATGGTGGGTTTTTAATTGAAACTCACCATTTCTATTTTTCCATCACGTTATGATGAGGGGCCTGCCCCTTTTTTTGTTGCTTTTTTTTTGTCAGAGCTGGAACCTGCCTGTGGCTGGGTAATGATCTGCTGGTGGGCCAAGTGGCCCCTGAGCTGCGGGGAGCCCTGCTCCTTCCCTCCTTGGTGGCGACACTCCCTGGGGCTGCCCAGGTGGGCTGCTAGCAGGCCGGGTGCTACCCCAACTCAGAGGCAGCACCCCGGACCTGCTCCAACTGTTCTCTAAGCCTGCCCAAGGAGCAGCGGGCGGTGGGCTTCCAGCGGGTGGGCTCAGGGAACAGTTGGATCGGGCCAGGTGTTGCCTCTGAGCTGGGCCAGCATCCGTCCCACTAGCAGCCTGCCTGGGTGACCCCAGGGGGGACACCACTGTGAAGGGAAGGACCAGGGCCCCCTGCAGTTCAGAAGCTGCTTGGCCCACCAGCAGCTCACCTTCCAGCTGCAGGAGAGGCAGGCAGGTTCTGCCAAAAAAAGAAAAAGGATTAGGCCCCTCACCACTTCTGCCTTCAGCAGGCCCCTTCTGCAGGCAGAAGTGGTGAGGGGCCTGATCCCCTTTTTTCTGCCGAGCCTGCCCACCTCCTCTGTGGCCAGGGGGCAAGCTGACAGCTGCAACACATTGTTGCAAACTAAGCTACCTCTGGATGTAGTTTATTTTGCAACAGTGCAAATTCATCTGAGCCTCCCAAAACGGGTGCATGTGTAATGTGCGATGCCATTAAGCCACACAAATGACATTTTCATCATGTGTACATTGTGATAGTCATCACGTGTACAAGCACCGTGTGACAAGATACTGGGCAAGATGGACCTATGGTCTGACCCAGCAAATGGCAATTCTTATGTTTTTATGCCCTTATATGAATGGGTGGGGACAGGGCTTTATACCTGAAGGGCAAGGCTCAGTCCCACTGGCAAAGTAGCTTAGGAGGATAGAGGCAAGGAGTGAACAAGTCACACTATAGCAAGGGAGGGCCATGGGGCTGTCCAGAAATGTAGCTGTTTTAAAACACTAGGGAAGGATGTGGTGGGGAGTGCTGATGCACAGGGAAAACGTGGATGTGAAGGTGTGAAGAATATGGAGGATTTTCTGCAGCATTGCTCTAGAGAAGTAGGTAGAAGTTCTGTAGCATTTGTCTGGAAGAGGTCTTACTAGAACTGAGGGGGTTCATTTCTTCTCTAGTACATGTTTATGTAAATACTAAATGATTGTGCAGTAACAACTGTGCAGTCCACCACTTGTGTAGACATGGCCACAGACTACTAATCAAAGATATATACCATAAATTTGCATAAGCTGAGGGCTTACTACAGCATCTGCTGAAGTAAGCCCTCTACTTATGAAAGCTTATACTATATATCTCTGGTTTAGTAGTCTATAAGGTGCAAATCTACCCTATCTTCTGTTTGGTCTGAATCAGCTATCAAACTCATGAAGTCCTTGATGACTTCATGAAGTCTTTGAACTTATGCAGGAAGACATAAGTTCAAGTCCTTGAACTTATGAATCCATTGTCAAAGTCACAATGGAAGACAAATGACTGGATGTTAGGCAGCATGTGAAAGCAGTATGATTTGAGCTTGAAATAAAGAACTGTGCACTAGGATGTCAGTACACTAGGTCTCATCAAGGACTTTACAACTGGTGAGGAACCAGGTGCTTGGTGCAGGGACAGGGATGGCGTGCTGGGCTGTGGAGAGCAGAGGGGCAGGGAACACGGCCAACTGGGGCCTGCATATCAGTTCTTTCCATGACAACTTAAAGACCTTGCAATTCTGCATTCCAGTTGACTAAGGACAGGGCAGGCCTGTTTGGGGCAGACTTTGCTATGACACTGCAAAAGTTCTCCTGCTTACAGGGCCCCCAAAGGGGTAAAGTATCTCAAGGTTGTTGAGGCTCTTTTGGACTTGCTGGGAGAAACACAGTGAGAAACAGAAGTGCTCAAGACTGAGGCTCTCCTTTACAAAAACTGGAGGCCCATAACCTAGCACTACTAGGGCTCCCTTCAAGGAGGACAGTGTAAAGGACAGAAGCATAACACCACCTATGGACCTGTGACAGGAGATCACAGGGGATAGAACTGGAGGAGTCAGTGGAGCAGGAGGAGCCAGAAGGCAGCTTTGAGTCAGAGGTGAGGTAGAGACTGGAGACACAGCATGAGTACAGGAAGAGGAAGGCAAAACAGAGAACACAGTCCCATTGAGAATGGTACAGAATAACCTAATATAACCCAGGAGGCTGTTTCCAGTCCCATCTGCCTGACAATCAGCAATGACAGCAATCTCTTGATTTCAAGGTGACTTCTGCCATCGCTCATTGATGGGTCTTGAAGTAACTTAAGACTCCAATCCTTGAGCTACAGATCCATCTGCAGAAGTTGCAGGTCTTTCCATGGGGAGAATAGGCTGTAGGCTGTGATTTTTCTCCTTTTCCTTCCTCTGTTCTCTCTTCTCTGCTTCGAAGGCAAGGCGCTATACCTCAAAGCAGGCTGCTGCTTGGTTGAGGTTGTGGCACCATTGGAGTCAGCTGGAAGCCAGCTCCTCCCAGTTCTTGATGTCAGTATTCATTTTCTTGAGGTATGCCTTCAGTATGTCCTTGGAGCATTTCCTCTGGCTGCTGTGAGATCTCAGGCCACAACTAAGCTGGGAGCAGAGCACTTGTTTTGGGAGTTGAAGACTGGGCATCCACATGCAACATCTGGTCCAGCAGAGTTGGTGCTTAAGGATTGCTGACTCCATTATGATAACATTGGCTTCAGCAAGGATGCTGACATTTGTGCAGTGATCTTCCCATTTGATGAGGAGGATTTTCCAGAGGCATTGTTGGTGATAGCTCTCCAAGTTCTTGAGGTGCCAGGGGTAGGTCACTCACATTTCACATCCATAGAGGGGTGTGAGGATGATGACTACTTTGTAGACCTGGATCTTGCTGTTCTTCAAGAGATCACAATCAGCAAAAACACATCAAGGCAATCTCCCAAAGGAGGTCCCAGTGCACTGAATCCTATGCTGGATCCTGTGCATCAGGATCCCTGACAGCACTGGGAACATAAAGAGCAGGGTGGGAAGTGAAGGGGCCATTTTGTTCAGAGACAGTAAGGTGGATGATGGCTGATAGTGCAGGATGAGGTGGGTGGATGTGATGCACATGCAGGAGAAGGAAGTCCAGAAAACAGAAGAGCTGGGGATGGTTTCAATCTTCAGGACTGTAGAAGGCAACACGTGCCTCAAGGCACTCAACAGAAAGCAGCAGGAAGAGAGGTCAGTTTAGCAGTGGACTGGAAGTGGGGGTGGGTGTTGCAAGTGCTGTGAACTACTGAACCTTGTGGGTGAAAAGAGCTGGTGGAGGACTCTACAATGGGACTACATGCCCTGCTCCTGCCCTCTTAAAAGTCCACCTGCTCTGGGGGCACTCTGCCTCCATTCATTTCTTGCTCTAACTGCCCAAAAGGGGCTGTTTTGGCGCAGATGGCTGTGGATTCAGACATCTGTCACCTCCAGCTGGTCTCTATCTTGCTGCTCCCTCTCTTCAAGCCCTTTCTCAGCGTGAAGTTCAGTGTCTCCCTTTTCTACACACTCTTAGAAGGTGTGTTCTTCTGGCCCAGAGAAAGCTGAAACAAAGCCAGAGGAGCTGCTCTGCAACTCCCACCACCCCTCCCTGTTCATCAGAGAAGAACAAGTTTACCTGTTTTCACTGGGCTGGCTCCTGATTGTTCATTTAATGAAACTTCTGAGCAAAACAAGCACAGTCCAGTGTAGGAGATGGTCTCTGACCCACCAATAGAAGTTTGTTTTTTCTGAATGGCTTTGTTCTGTGCCCAGTTACATGTTGACTGAGACATGTATTGAGAGTCAGATTATCAGGCACATGTGTCCTTGAACTCAGCATGCTCCATGGCCACCAGCCTCTCTGTCCTACCTAGAGGCTATGTATATGCTACACTGTCACCAGAAGTCCTGCACCCAACACTAGCTGCCACTGCTAAACCACCATAGCAGGTGCACACCCAGCCACTGAGCTAACAGGACATGAAATGCCTTCTGGGAAAGCACTTCTGAATCAGCCAAATGAGGGTGTGGGAGCCTGACTTCTGCCGTCTGCTGGATTGTGGCAGAAGTCTTACTCCATTCACCAGAGAGGGGTTTCAAGGACAGATGCTCTATAAAACTTTGTAGGGAAGACTAAGCCAAGGAGACCATCTTCCCTTGTTTTAACACTGATCACAGTGCATGACGCAGAAGAACTTGGGGAGATGCTCTACATAGTGTTGATCCAGTGCTGCACAAAGGAAATGAATAAAGTGCAAGTTACGTGCACCACTATTGCTTCTTGTTGCTTACATCCAGGATCTCAAACTCACCTCATGCCCTAGGATGGATCTGGACAATGAGGCTCCTTGGAGGCCAGATCCAGCCTGGTACACAGAGTGGCTCTACCCTGGAGTACACATCAGTGGCTCCAGCTCCACCCTAAGGTACACACTAGCGGCTGCAGCTCAGGCTATGGCTGACTCCAGCCCAGTGCATATAACAGCCGCTTCAGCTGTGGCCTGGGGCATGTAGCAGCATCAGGGTAGCTAAAGCCTGGGGCAAGCTCTGGCAGTTCCAGCTCTGGGGCACATAGCAGTGACTCCAACCCAGGGCAGCAGCATGCTCAGCAGTAGAGGAGGTAAGACAAGAGGAGGGAGGCCAACCCTTCCTGCTGCCAAAGGCCAGATAGAGGAGTTCTGTGGGCTGGATTTGGTCCACAGGCCATGCATGACACCCCTGGCTTAGATCGAAAGAGCTTCTAGTCACTCAGCCTCCCTCAGACAAATGTTGCTTTGGCCCCTTTCTGTACTTCTTGATATTGAAGACCACTGCACTCACAGATGGGCTTGTGGAGCTGAGCTTGGAGGCATGCAGTTGCAAAGGTCTGGATGAGCTTGGAGAAGACCCAAATTCAAACAGCCAATAACAGGAGAGAAATTCCTTCTTAAGCCTTGTGACTGGCTTACACCCTGGAGCACAAGATTTTTTTGCCCTAAGTATTATTCCAGTTTACTTAGCTTCAAGTGTAATTAAGCATCATTAAGTTACCTAGACCCAGGATATTCCTGTTGCAGAAAATGTCATGGATTTTCCACTTCCTGTGGAAAGCTGGATTGCCTTTACAATAGTTTCAAATCAGATCTGAATTGTGTAATGAATTCTGTTTGTTCTCAAGTTCTTTGGGGACAAAGTGAATGTGAGCTGTTGATATGTTTTCATGTCATGCTGGACATCTCAGTTGTGTCCCTTGAGTCCATCCCCTCTCCCATATTCATGCCACATAAACAGCCAAGAGAAAACACACCTACATTCATGTGCCCCCTCCAGCTCACTGCCAGTTCAGTCCTGCACCCTGCCCTCCACATACCAAATCATTCACACTAATCACCACAGGCTCAGCTCATTTCATCTAGTGGCCATCTAGATACAAAGAACCTGTAGGAAGTTAGATACCTGTGGCTTCCCATGTGAATATTGACCATTAATGAATGCATCTGACTCATTCATGACTCAGTGACAGATTACAGTGCTTATCTCAAAAACAAATCTGATTACAGCAGGCCCTGGAAGAAGTAATAATATATGGATGGGGAGTGCCTAAGAATGAGCGGTAATACAGTTTGAAAGAAGAATAACATTCTTCTATCACATAAGTGGAACTAGAGGCCTTGTTTGGTCTCAGAGACTGGTACGTTTATAGTATGTGGACTACCCTGAAGACCACAGCTAGGCTCTCTGTGAGCTTGACAATAGGTAGGGAAAAGTTAATTATTAATGATACCTAGATCTTACATATCACTTCTTGTCAGAAGATTGCTGTGTGCTTTACAAAGGAGGTCATTGTCACTATCCCCATTTTACAGTTGGGAAAACTGAGGCACAGAGTGTTATAGTGTCTTGCCACGGTCACCAACCAGGCTGAGCCAGGACTAGAAGCCAAGTGCCCTGAGCCCTAGTCCATTGTTCTGTTACTAGGACACACTATCTCACTTATCAGTCTACAGTAAGTCCTTCTCCCCTATCTGGGGTAGAAAAAAGGCAGGGCACATTGACATCCTTTGGATCCTTTCAAGGACTTTTTACACTAAGTGATTTGGTTTGTAGAGTTTCATTCTGGGACAGTGCAATGAAACCAGCTCAAAGCAACAGACACATTTCTTATGGAGCATAGAAACAACCCTGCCTTTCCTCAGTTCCCTGCTGAGTACCACCTGGAGACCGTGTCTGTACCTCATTACAGTAGCCTCAAAAGAACTGGGCTCTCTCTCCATGTAATGGCAAAATGGCATTAATATTTCAATATTCACATGATCTATAATGGACCATGGTAAAATCAATCAATGGGCCTTCCCTCATTTCCCCATGTCTGCCTGCTTAATGGAGGAAATTGCTGCTGCCCGAGACCTTGAATGCTGTTGGTTAGTTTTCTCCCTACCCAGCCGCGTTTAATGCATCATTTAAAAATTGTTAAAAGCCCATAGCTTTTAACTGATGTACATGGTAGGAGGAGGGTTGTTCAGCTTGAGCACTAGGAATGAGACAAAGCCTTTCAGTTGAGGTCATGAGCTCTGTTGCCCAGAGCAGTAAAAGAAAAAGATCCCCCTGGTTTGCTGCTCTTTGCAAGTGTGGAAGGCCCTGAAGGTGATGATGAGACTGGTGGGTCTGGGTCCTGCTCCTAAGTGTTTCATAAAAAACCCCAGCTATCTTCACTAGAAACAGCAGTCCTGTCCTTCTTCCTCCTCTACCTCCTTTGTGGCAGGTCTCAAAAGAGAAACCAAAGAGCTTGGTCATAGATACTGAACTCCCTCTGCACTTTGGGGGGGAAGGGGAATGTTAGGCCATAGGGGAGGGGAGAAGCTTGTCCTGTTGTGCCTATGCAGCACCTGTTACACAAAGAAATAGGATTTCAGGCTCCAGGGCTGGTAGTTCAAGTCCTGTCACCAACACCAAGCTACTTCTTTTTAAGAGGTAATGAATGGAAATGTATGAGTGGCTGCTGGACCTGAACAGGTATGGCAATAGGAGACAATGGATCATCTCCTTGCCATACCTGTTCAGGCCCAGCTGCATAGGAGTCCCAGGTGGGCTGCCCTCTTGGCAGGCCCCCTCCTTGTTCCCATTTAGCAACAGTCAGATGATAAGCAGAATCACAATCAGTAGCCCTCAGAGTCAACAATCCACCTAGATAAGAGGGAGGAGTGCACACTTCACAGAGCTAGTGGCTTAGGCTACTGTTCTGGAGACTCCAGCAGACAGCCCTCTGGCAGATCACGTGTGGAAAGTTTACTCCATAAGGATTAAATATTTACTTTTATTTTTAAGGCAAGCTTAGATGTTCCAGAAGCTGCTGGGTCATTAGAAGAGTGCTGGTACAGCAAACCACCTCCTAAATAATACTGGTGCAACAAAACATCTCCAGCTTTTCTGCTTTATATCCTCCTTTCTCCTTCTCATCCATCAGCACCAATGCTTGTCTCACCAACAGCTTGACTTGCCATAGCTGATCTCATCCACATGACTGGGCCGGAATCCCTTTGCCCCTGCAGCCCTAGGACAGGTTCACAGACTAGGTACCTTCACGCTTCTCAACCCTGCCATCCCATTTGCTCAGAATGCAGACAGTGAGGGACGATGCCTATTTGCCAACCTGTGGCTCTGTGCAGACAAGGATGCACTACTTCAAGTGTAGGGGACAGCCTGGGTGGAGCAATGAGTGAAGCATGCTTGAAGGTACCACTGCTGGGCACAATGTTTACCCTGTAGATATGGCCCATGCAGGGTCAAAACTACATCACCCATGCTCTGACCTACCCAGTCACCCCAAGAGAGCAACTTTGTGTGTCCACTCCAGCCAGTAGCCCCTCTGAGGGCCTTGTTACACCTTATGCTGTGAGCCACACAAACGTTGATTGGTGTTAGTGCTAGCTTGGAGTTCACAGCTTGGAGTAGTCACACCCTTAGTCCAGAAACTTTCTCGGACTGTCCTCCACCTGCCGCTAGAGGCCTGGTGAGCAGGGGCAGGACCAGGAGCTGTGGCTGTGAGCTGCCACTGGAAGGCTGGTGAGCCAGGACAGGCTTCTAGCCCTGCTCTATGGGCAAGGGTGTGAGAGATCCTGGGATAGTGGAGGACTTCAGCTTGGGTAGCACATCTGTAGGGAATGGCCACACCTTAATGGAAAAGGAGCTGGGGAGTGCAGATCAGAGATCATCCTGCCCTGCAGTGACGTAACTTTGAGCCACATAACAAGTACTTAAAACCACTTTAAGGTGTTAATTTGCAAGGGTTTGGAGCTCCAGGAGCTGCCCATAATTACCATGTAACACGACCCTTACTTTATATTCACACAAGAGCCATACTGGATCTACCTTGCGTCCTTCAGGGGGGGGCCTTTTTTGTTCACCAACTTGCAGAGAAGGGAAGGAGCAGATGGGAGGCAAAGGGAAGGCGATTAGGGGAGCTGGGAGTGCATGAAATTAACTCCACATCCCAGAGCCTTGGAACAGACACACACCAAAAGAAAAGCTGCTGAGAGGGAATAAAATAGCAAAAGAGAGAGCCTGTAGCACTGGGCAAACTTCGGCTAATCAATAGGGGCAGGCAGGAGGGTGAGCTGCAGCAAGCGGAGGGGATATGATGCTGCTGTTGTGAATAATTGATGGAGCCTGCATCAGAATTCAGCCGACGTGATGGTATGAAGCGCATTCTCTCTCCTGCAGAAGAGATGCTCACTGGGGCTAGTCATGTGCCTCTGGGGCAGTTCCCCCTTGTTCCCTCGAGACCACTGAGCTCATACCCCTGGGAAACTAAAAAACAGAGAGCATATTTCTGCCATCGGACTTGTTTTGTTCTCAGTCACCTCACAGGTCCATTGTTCTCAGAGGAGGCAGTTATTAGCTGTGGGTGGGTGGTGAGGTGGAAAATGTGCTCTCACGAGCACCGCAGCCAGGCAGGACTACAGCTTTGTTCACTAACGTCCCCAGAGCTCCAGATCTTTAGAATCCCCTGCTGCCTGGGAGCATCAGCGACATATTACTCCAGCAAGGTGCTGCATCAGGAACAGCACATAACACCTCCTGGGAAGCTGCCTTTGCACAGCAACAGCAAACATGATCAGGAATTTGGGGGATGCCTGCTGAAGCATAGACTCAGGCTACGTCTACACTAAAAGAAGTCTCTGCCAGAACTTTGGTTGGTTGTGAGCTTATTGACATGACTGTGTCACTACAGCATGGACACCCTCACCTGTGTTAGCTGATGCCCCTCATCCTCACAGCAAGGGCTTGTGTTAGGAGGCGCCATGTGTCTGTGTACCATGGGTAGGAATGCAGAGCTCCCAGTTGTTCACATTTCTGTTGCTGGATGGACCCACGGTGTCAGCATCTGATTAGGGCTTGTGCCCTCAGGGAGAAGATTTTATTTAGGTCGTAGAAGGGTTCTGCCGGCTTCCATCATAGTCGTCCGCAGATGTGTGCTAACCCCTGGCAACAAATAGACAACCTCTGCTGATAAAACTGAAGTGTAGCCCAGCCTCAGAGGAGAAGAGGGATAAATAAGTCCTGCAGACTCCCCAGGGGACAGGAAGTGGCTCCCAGACAGTCCCTCTTCCTAGTTACCCTTGAATAGTACAAAACACTTGTTTGACCTTCCCAAATATTTACACAGCATCCTCAGCCACACGGTTCAGCCTACAAACCTCAAACAATCCCATTTGCAGGGGCAAATCCTTTGAATTATACTTTTCAGGCCATGGGATGTTTTATTTACCCAGGGCCAATTTAGACATAAATTGATATCAAATGTCCAGATCATACCGTTTCCCTTTCTTCTCCTCCCCACTGCCAGTTTCCTATTAACGGAGGTCTGACGCATTATATTAACTGAAAGGGTCCTTTACCGGATTGTTTACTACAGAGGCTCTCTGAAGTCAAAGAAACGGCAGCCCCAGCATCAATTTCCATTTTAACTACACAATCAGTTATCAGGCCATTACCATAATAAGGAGATTAAATGTGCTAAGCAGAGCACAGTGTGCTCATAGCTGGGAACGTGGCTGCTGCCTTTTCTAGGCTCCCAGATTCTGTAAGAAAGCCACACTGCTCTGCTTATCATTTCCCTCCAAAGTCCCCTGGGGAGCCAGGCAACTGGTTGGAAGGTCTTGTGCCAGGTGAGGCTGTGTCAGCTTCCACACCCACAGCCCCAGTGGCCTCATCTTCTATGGCAGCCCAAGTCAGCTAAGCCAACCACCTGGGCCAGAGCCTTCCCTTTGTCTCCCAAGCTGTTCTGCTGTTCTTTGACTGGCTCAGTTGGAAAGGGAACATTTCTTCATTTGGGTTTTGGCATCAGAACCCTGACCCAGTGCCATGGCAAGGAAGTTTGGTGCCTGCCCTTGCCCTGCGCGCAGATCAGGGGGGCACCCCCCCCCCAAACTTGCCCAGGAATTCACACAGTGGCAGAAGCTGCCCTCCCCCCATCCCAGCACCCCCCCAAATGAGCCGCTTGCAGCTCCATCCTGTGCCTCACCACAGCTGGGCAGCACCTATTGGCATCCCTTTGCTTCAGCACCCAGGGTGGTTGCCCCACTTGCCCCCCACCTTGCTACGACATTGCCCTGACCCATCTCCTTAGGCAAAATTGGCATTCCTTCTTTTGCACATACCTCTTGCTACAAGATGTCTCTTACCTGGAAGTCAGTTCTCAGCTACCTGGAAAGCAGAGGGCATTAGGGCCCTCTCACCAACTTCCAATGACGTGTAGTTGCTCTTGATTCATATTAGTGAGTGAGTGGATCAAACCCAGGCATTATAGGATCTCTTGCTAGACTCTCCCTGGTGTTTCTCTCATTAATCTGATCCATTATGGAACCTACCTGGAAATCATCCACACCAGCCTTAGCTGGAGCCTGACCTGTACCAGTGCTGGCCAATGCCATTGCTCTCTCCTTGTTGAGGAACCATGAAGCCCTATCAATATTATTCAATATATCAATATTATTGACAGAAGATGGTACATTTCTAGTTACCTCTGAAAAAGGGGTCCAACCAACATTTAGAGACCAATAGAAGGGGGTGACCAGGGCCAAATGGACAAGATGTATTTTTTACTAGCAGCTCAGTTTCACAGTTCTGCCCCTATAACTCATTAATTATTCACAGGTGCAGATCAGACTTGGTTGCAACAGTGAATCACCTGTCAGTAATTCCTGGGAAGATCTAACCAAAAAGAAACCAGCAATTTATCATGATTCCAAATTAGCTGACTGCAGAGTATTTAACCCTCTCAATTTAAATCTAGTACCACACAAAACAAATATCTAACAATCCCCCTGTTTATATTCTGTTTATAAAGTGGCTTTTAGTCTGAAAGATCCCAAGCATTTTGGAACCTGTATAACATACAGCACCACCGCCATATAGGTATTTCTGGGGTAAAGCATGAGCTCCAGGAAGGATGTGAGAGAGGATGCTTAAGAGAAGACTGCAGTACAAAACTATTACTTTGCTTTCCATAATGCCATGAACCTCTGATCTGAACTCAGAGTAAGAAGGACTTTAGATTATAAAGTCTCATCTGAAAGGTGTCTGTGACTGGTAACCAATTTATCACCCTCTGGAGGAAGACAGACAGACAGCAGTGATCCTACCAAAACTTGAACCTTGGGTTTACAGATTAGGTAAACACTTCCTGTCCTGAACCAACATTACCTGTTCAGAATAGTATTTGGAGCAATGCAGCTAAATATTCAGCAGCCTCATGAAGGCGCTGAAAGTGGTCTCAATCTCTGTGCAGGGGATATACTGCAGACCTGACACAAGGTACTAAACTGCTCCTCCCAGCAGTAGTCTCACAAGAAAGGGGCCAAATTCATCCCTGGAATCATACCTTTGATTTCAGTGGAGTTATATGAGGGTGGCCCATTCACTACAAAAGGTTCTGGGGCCACGATAAGGTTAAATCAGTAGTAGTTCTCCTACATGGCTGCATGCAAAGCTTCTCAGCCCACCTGGGCCAGTTCTCCCTCCCTGTACTGCAATCCAAACCAAAACCCAGGTGAATTTTGGAGAACCCTGGACCTGACCCTGTTTGCCTCCAAGAGCAGTTCATGATAGACTTTGGAAAAAGTGCAATAGACTTTGGGAACGCAAGTCTCCCCTCTAGGGAAGATTATGGGACACCCAGCAGTTCTAGCGCTAACTTCCCTATGGAGCAGTATACTATGCCACAGGGTGCCAGATCACATAGTTGCTTTCTGGCATGGACAAATGGCCACTGAGATCACCAAACTCATTGCACTTGTAGCCTAAACCAGATAGCAATAGGGGCATGCAACTGTTTCAAATGCCACCCCCTAAGCCCATCTCCCTGTGCACACAGGCTCTCTTTATTATGCAAACACAAACAGCTGTAACTATAGCAATGGGCACTGTGCTGGTATGATACAGGGGAACACACTCTCAATATTTACCTTGTGTGTTTTCTCTCCCGCAGTCTGTGGAGCTGGATTGCTTTTGCTGTTGCAGCTGTTGGTGACACAAGAAGGGTCACTGTCCCCCATGGGATGTCATGATCTTAGTAGGGTCAGACCAATAGCTGGCTTGGGGGCTCAAAGGCCATTTCAGGTGTAGTAGGAAATAGAGCTGTTTTTTGGGGGGCTGGAGCACCTGACTTGTGAGGGGAGACTGAGGGAATTGAGCTTATTTAGTCTAGAGAAGGAGACTGAGAGGAGATTTAATAGCAGCCTTCAACTACCTGAAGGGGTTCAAAAGAAGATGGAGTTAGACTGTTCTCTGTAGTGGTGGATGACAGAACAAGGTTTCAAGTTGCAGCAAGGGAGGTTTAGGTTAGATATTAGGAAGGATTTTCTCACTAGGAGGGTAATAAAACACCGGAACAGGTTACCCAGAGAGGTGGTGGAGGTTTGCAGGTTTTCAAAACCCGGCTAGACAAAGCCTTGGCTGGGATGATCTAGTTGGGGAAGGTCCTACGTTGAGCAGGAGGTTGCACTAGATGACCTCCTGAGGTCCCTTCCAACCCTAATTCTCTATGATTCACTGAGGTGTGATCTTACCTCCAGGTCAGGACTAGATCCAGTCAAACCATGCAGGTGGTTTCAGAGCAGAAACAGCTGCACTTGAGAGCTAAGGAAGCCATCTACCTATGTACATATGGACACCCACTATGACTTGTGATGTTTTTATGTAAAAGCCTCTTAGCTTAGGCTAGCAGCAGAGCTGAAACCAGAACCGTTAGCTCTGCTGTGGAGACATCTATCATGGGAGCTTCACCAGGTAGCAGCAGTAGTAGCTTGTCATGCTGTGAGGGGACCAGTAACTAGATGAGACATGACAGGTGCTACATAAAAAACCCACCAGATTTAGGCATTCAAGACTAAGAGAGGCCTTCTGAGCCATAGTGTCCAGTCCCCAGCATTCAGACAACCATTTTTATACAAGGATTCCCCCAAATCATCACTTTAAACCCTCATACACAACTATAAGACTCAAACCCAGAAACACCAAAAACACCCCACAAGAGTACATAGGTAAAACCAAGGGAGACTGAGGCACTGCCAATGCCCTGCCCTTGCAATAACAAAGAAGGGTACTGAAATGAGGTAAGAAATCTGTTCAGCAAAGCCAGTAGGTCAGGAGCGGCTTAATAATTGAGAAAGGATTGTGTGGCATGAAGGACAAAGGCTAGGAGTTAAAAGACCCACCATGTGACTTTTGCTTCATCTATCTGTGCCTCAGTTTCCCTTCCCATCCTTTGCCTGTTTCATCTGTTTTGACTGGGATCCCTTTAAGGCATAGTGTCTTTCATTGTGCAAATAAGTGTGACACATTTAACATTATGGATCCCTGATACTAGCCAGGGGCTCTGGGGACTACTGTTGCACTGACCATAACTGCAGAATCAAGTCCAAACGAAAATGAAGTCTCCCCCTCAGCCCCAGTCACAGGTGAAGTTGGTCACAGGGGCCCAGCCCTATGAGGATCTATGGTCCAGAGGACTGCAGTCCAGGATGACTTCAGTCAGGCGTAATCAAGATGAGAGAGCAAGTCCTTTCAACAGGGATCAGGGAGGGGATACACTCTGTGGGGTCCCTGGATAGACTGACATCTGCTGCCTGTTTCTTTCAGTCTGTATTAAGTGCTGTCTAGTCCCCAAGCCGCCTCAGATCTAGTGGGTTACCACTTGCTGTTTTGTTTTGTGCTCTTTCTTCTCCATTTTCCCTCCCGCGCCTCTCTAGTTAAGACATCAGAAGTGAGATTTGTCACTTAACCATCTGGAATCAACGCTCACTGGAGGCTGCTGCTCCTCAGCCTGTCACACTCTTAAACGGCGCTAATATAATTCAGATGTTTTACAAACCATCAACGACAATCGGGCATGAAATTAAAATGTTTGCGAAGCTCACCAAGTGGAAAATGATGGCTGGAGTAGGGAAAGGCAGGTACAGGGATGGATTTGGAGGTGGGAGGAGGGAAACAGTGCCAGGGGTCCTTTGCTTCCTGGCACCCAAATGCAGCTGCTACATCAGCTCTACCTTCAGGAGGAAGGAACTGTGCAAACAATAAGAGGAAGAGGTGAGGGGGCAGACATCATCTTGGCAGGCACGTGAAAAGAGAATAAGCTTTTCTCTCCCACCTCCCTTACCACAGTCCCCACAGATTGACACACCAGGTGGTTAACCCATTAAAGCCATTGCAGCAGGGATGTCATCACCTCCTCTCAGCACAAGGTCAGCCTGGTCCCAAAGTCCCTTCCTTCTCATAGCTCTGCCCCTTTGGCTTTTTACCCTAAATGCCCATCTCTCCTTCTTGCACTCCCAAGCCTCCCTGCCACTTCCTCAGCTTTGTCCATCTTTTTTGGGACTGGCCAAATAAACCATAGTTTCCTGTTAAGAGAAGGAGGGCAAACAGGTGGCTGCCAATTCATACCACATCTGGCTGTTCTGGGAGCCAGGGAGGGCAGTAGTCATAAAGGAGGATAGCAGGGCTGTTGCCACAGTGTACAGGCAGAGGTTGTTTGCTGTTCACCTTGGCTCCACCTTCTCCTTGCCCGGCAGATCAGCCAGCCCTTAATGCCTGATGGTGTGCCTCCTAGACTCCCGCTCTCTCTGCTCTGTACAGGATTTACACCCAGGCCCTAGAGACACCTTGCAGAAGGATCATCCAGGACAATGGTCTGGTGCAACAATCTCTGCTGTGGGGAATGTGTGCACCAGTTTGTTAGGGCAGCCCTACGGACTGCATATGCCAAATGCTTGCAGGAGAAGCTGTTTCCCTGCATTGAGTGGGGTACCAAGGTGCTGGGCCCCTGTTCAGGTGACCTCAGTGTGTTGCTCAGTAACAGTCCTAAGCCTGTGCTGCCTAACAGTGGGTGCACAGTCAAAGGCACAGGCCTGCATCTTGTCCCAAGGAGTTTACAATTCAGCTCAGATACAGGGAAACTCCCCATACTTGGCCATCCCCTCCTATAAGAGCTGCCCTTCCCCCCTCATTCCTGGTTTCCAACCTGTTACTCAAGAGCTGTGGTGAAGGAGGTCCCTGCTGGAACTGGCTACCACAGAATGGAAAGGTTTCTAGCTCCAAAGAGACTTGTGCCTGGGAAGGGCTGCATCCCATCCCCATGTCTAGGTGGGCTAGAAGTGATCCCAGGCAGCTAAGCTAAGCACATGGGGAGGAAAGAGTCCCAGAGAGGAGAGGCCTTTGACAGCAAAAAAACTGGGTCAGAAAATGGAATTGTTTTAGTCAAGAGCCCTGTCCTGACCCCTGCTGCCAGCAGCCTGCCTCAGTTCTCCCTTTACAAGTTCACCCACCTTACACCTTCCCACCCCCCTGTTTTCAAATGCCAGCCAGGAGGAAACCAGCACTTGAAGGGTTAAACTAGATTGGAAAACCACCAGAAAAGTAAAGGAGATGAGAGACCCTCCCACACATACACCCCATATATGTACACACACACATACACACTGGAGATGCAGGATAACAGCTTATTTCCCCCAGACTGGGAAGAGGACAAGAAGTGGGAAAGCCATGGAGCATACAATTATCCCAGGCCAAGTAGCATCCTAAAGAAGCCAGAGATTAGAAGGGGACTCAGTGCTAGGGGGAAAGAGATGTTCTGAGTACAGAATATAGAATAAGGTGCTAAAGGCAGCTGGTTTTTATTTCACACTGTGGGATGCTTCTATCAGCAGGGGGCAGAGAGGGGTTTAAAATATTTTCTAATTAAGGAGCAAGCTTTCCTGGGAGAGCAATTAAGCTCAAAATGTCCCTTGTTTGATAAGGTTCATGTTGCAAGCTCTGGAAACCTTTCTGAGTTCCAGCAATTAAACCACATTCCCCCTCTTTTACAGAAATTTTCTTTCATCTCTGCCTCATTCAGCCTCCCCAGCACCCCCTAGTGGAAGAAGCGAGACAAAGAAGGGCAACATGCAAGCTGAGAGGTGAGAGCAAGATACAGGATCTGGGGGTGGGGAGGGGAAGGAATAGGCTACACAAATGGAAATAGTGTCTCATATTTGTACTCTCCCAAAAGGATCCACACCTTCCCATTGGAATGCAGCCACTTCTGGGGTGGGATGTGACAGCCTTTTAACTGTTTCACAACCAGTTAGTATGGGAAGGGAATGATCTATTTAGCTGAAAAGCAGCAAGGAGAAATTTAGAATCCAGTTGCCCCTTATAAGCATGAGCAGCCAGGGCCCACCCAGAGAATAGCTTCCCCTTTGAGGATGCTGAGGCACTGGCTTAGTGCTACCACTAGATGGAAGAGAAGTGTTCACCAGAACCACGTTTTTCAACACTAAGGTGCTTTTTGACATCTCCCATCAAACGCTGCCTTATCTTCAACCTCTTTAACCTGCAAGAACTAAATGGCCTGCAGGGTCCTAGTAACCTCCTGTCTTTTCCATTGGGTGCCATAGGCTTGACAGTGCTCCTGGGGTTTTCCACATCTCTCACAGATAGTTGCTTAATGATCAGGGAAATCTCCCACCAACATACCAACCTGCTGTATACCTGGTTAACTGCTAATGTAGGTCTGCTACCATCAAGCAGGGCTGGTCAGTTGAGTAATGCAGTGGTCAGGGCTCTGAATTTAATTCTCAGCTCAGCTGAAGAGTCAGCATTTGACTTTGGGTAAGGCACTTAATTTCTCTTTGCCTCAGTTTTCCCTTCTGTAGATTAGAAATAATGATACTTTCTTAGCCTGTGTTGTTCTTTGAGTAGTTAAGCACCAGAATACATTTCCTAGAGCAACTGTGAAACCTCCCTCTTTGGAAATGTTTAAGAGAAGGTTACCCGGACAAGTGGTTTGTCTGGATTGATTAAAGCAGAGGTGATCCTGCCTTCAGCAAGAGGTTGGGCTAGATGGCCTCCTGTGGTCCCTTCTAGCACTACTGTTATATGATTCTATGACAGTCAAAAACCAGTACAGTAATCACTTTTTTTTACTGAAATTTTCAAAAAATACTTTCCCCGGAATTTTCCATGAAAAAAGATTTTGCTTTTCTATGAAGAAAGTAATTTATTTCCCCTTTCACTTATTTCCTAGTGACAAATGGATAAAGGGCAGGAAAGGTAGAGAAAGGGGGGGAAACCTAAAAAGTTCAGGATTGTTTTGCATCAAAAACCCCAGAAAACTTGGACAGAAATGAAAAATTTCCACCAAATCTTTTGTATTGAATAAAGGCCACTTCTCATTAAAAAAAAAAAAAAAAAAAAAAGATTTCAAACAAAAATGTCACTGCTTCTAATTAGAAGCTCTTCAGGGCAAGGACTCTCATGCTATGTGCATGCGTAACTCCAAACAATTATCATCTCTATTATATAAAGTTTTTAGCACGGTCAGAACTAAAGTGTCTCGCCAGATTGGGCCTCAGTGTGGTGGATTCTGTACAGACTCATGATAAATGACTGCCCTGTTCCAAAAAGCAAATAGGGCTGTCTTCTCTATTAGGGTATCCACTGTCATACAAATAATTGAATGCCATTGGCTTATTTGGCTAACCCTGAGTCCTGGTTGTTCTAGGTTGGGTTATTATGCTATGTAAGAGTTACCATGCTCTACCTATGAAGTGGTTGTCCATCTGTGAAGCAGGGTGAAGAGATTACAGTGCATTCTGTGACAAGCAAAACAAAGAGAAGTGAATGGCTGATATATTCCTCCATACCAAAGCAACAAGCATCACATTCATCCTGGTATTCCCAGACCATGCCTTGCTTAGATCTCCTGTCCAAGCCTTATAATTGAATAAGTGTGAGGAAATACTTACAGTCAGCATTGACAGCGAGAGACCGCAACATATATACATACACACAAGCACACTCATAAAGTAAAAGGGACATCAACGTGAGAGATGCACGTAAGAGAGAGACACAGGCAGACAGAGCAGGGAAATGCATGTGTGTAGGATTTCAAGGATAGAAAGAAGAAAAAAAAACCCACAGGCAAGCAAAAAAGAATGAATAAACAGGGAGGGGGAGAGAAGCAAGCAGAGGAAAAGACAATGGCAAGAGCCGAAGTGGAAGACTGGCTGGCATTAGGCCAGAGACTCAGCAATTGAAATTAAACACCTGTCAAATGGGGCATTTGGCAGCAAAGCTGGCATGGCTGAGGCAGGGGATGGACAATGGTGCTGCAGGATAAGGTGGGAACTGTGTCCTACCTGCTGCTCAGCTCCCAAGGGAGACTGACTCCATCCAGCCTGCAAAGCTGGCCACACCCAGCTAGACCATAAGAGGTGGCTAGAATGAAAGACACAGATACGTGCACACAGCCCTGAGAGTCCTGAGGCAGTAAAGGGCTTCTGAGTCACTTCAGAAATGTTCCCCGCTCTTTGATCTCATAAGAGCAGGGACTTTCCTCTAATCCTCTGACATTTTCATTGCCAGCTGCTGGTGAGTCAGTTGCTGCAAAGATGGACAGAGCAGAAGGCTGAACTGCAGCATTTGATGCTGGATATTGAGGTGAAGTCCTTGTGAGTCTGGGAACAAGCTGATTCCTTTGGTGGAAGGGAGATCTGTAAGAAATCCATTCTTTCTGCCCCTGTCAGAGCATGTTGGTTGGACACATGATAATGAGGGACACTTCCACCAGAGTCAAAAATTATTGGTCACTGCAGGTGACAGGATGTGAGATCCAGGCCCAGACCTTGTGCATATATCTCAAATGTATGTACAAGGCAAAACAAATGGTAGTCTTTGGATGGGACAAGCTATTCTGAACAAGGCATGCTGGCTGAGGGGAAGCCCAAGAGCCCAGCACAGGAACCTATGGGGCTACAGACTGACACAGCTCCCCCAAGGACTCACCCAGCTATCCCCAAAAGCAGGGACATGGTAGCTCACCCCAGGCCAGGACTTGCTTACACGCTTGCTCTTTCTTCTCTTATTCTTTACTCTCTCATCTATTCCCTCACACAGTTTTACCTGTTCCTGTTACTCACTCATGCCTTCCCTCATTTCCTTTCTTTCCCACTTTCCTTTGCTCTCCCCACCTGCCTCATACTATCCCTCTCTCTTTGCCTCCCCTTCACAGCTCCCCAGGGAGCTTTCTAATGACTTAAATGAAACTCCAGCCCTCTTTATCTTCACTCGCCATCACTGCTGGATCCCCAGAAGAATCCAGCCACACACAGCAATTAGGAAGCTAGTGCCTGGGGCTGCTGCATTTGCAGCATCAGCACAGGGATCCTGTCTGTCCTCTCAGAGTGAGGGAGAGCATCTCTGGAAAGTTTGGAGCATCACTGCCCCCCTCCCCAAGGAAGGCCCCTGGGTTAGCAAGGACATTTTAACAACGGTTAGCAGCTATCCCAGGACAGGTAGTAGGGACACACGTTAAACTGCTCCATCTTGCTACTTGTCCTTGAGAAGTCCAGCCCCTTTCTGATCCCTCTCCCCCCTCCCCTCCATGGGCAGTGAAGGATCTTCAAGGAAGTTGCGGCAAGGCCTTTGACAGAGATTTAGAGAGCTACAGGGGCATGGCAATTACATTAACAGAGTAGGGGTAATTAGGAACAAAGCAGGAGAGATGACGGAGATAGCCAAGGATGCAAATCAGGCTGCGTGGAGCTCTCCACTGCAATCATTACAGGGAATTAGGCTTCATTTAAATTCATCAGGAAACCTTTGCAAAATCAACCTGGGCCCCAGAGACAGAGCACACAGATGCCCCTTTTCCCTGTCAACCCCCATTACCACCCCATTACCACCCTGCCTCCTCTCCTGTTGGCACCTCTTGAAACCAGTGGAGTTAGGTGTCTAGGCACTTTTGAAATTCCCCCTGGACACCTACCTGCCTTTCTGATCTGGCCCTGACTGACCACACCAGAGCCCAGGGGGGAGCAGTGGGTTTCCCAGCATGCTCTGCTCCCCAGCAGCACAGGACATAGCACTATTTATTAGTGGGGGTGGCTGACCCAGTTTGGACACACTAAAGGGTGGCCTGAACCTGGGCCCAACCTTGGCACAACCAGCCCCAGTAGCATAATGAGGAATGGGTGAGAGGGGCACCTGCCCTAGACACCAAGTTAAGAGGGCTACTGGAATTGCCCCCCACCCCTGTGCAGTCCATGTCCCAGCAGCATAACCATGCCGGGAAGCCCCAGTCCCCAGCTGCTGCTGCCACTGCCCCTTTAAGAGCAACAGCTGGGGCAGGCAGAGCCTGTGGTAGCAGCAGCTGCAGCTCAGCCAGGGACAGTTTAGGTGTTCCTGGCATGGGTAAGACTGCTGACCACCCCCTCCAACTATTGAATCCATGCATGCCCCCTCACCCTACCCACACACACTCTCTCTCTCTCTCCCTCCCTCAGGTTTTGCCCTGGATACCAGCTCTCCTTGTTATACCACTGACCAGCACTGAGAGGGGCTGGGGACTCTTTTCTCCGTGGCAGAGTATAACAGGGCACCCCAAATCCACACCTGAGACTGGAAAACATCAGGGGTCAAATGACTTTATTAGACTAATGCCCTCTCCTTACTAAGAGGCCCAGCAAACTCATCACAGCTAATCTTTCTCAAGCCGCTGCTCCCAGTATCAGTCTCGCAGCCCACACATAGTACTGTCCACAGTCTCTCCTTAGAGATGTATAGATGTGACCTGTCTGATCCCTGCTGTAGGACTGCGAGGCTTCTGAAGTGCTCAGCATTACCGTCTTTGCACTGATCCCCTTATGTCTCCTTCCCTTAGATGTGGTGGAGAGGTGAGGGGGACTCCCCATGCCACATTATGGTAGTTGAACTACAAGCTATGGAAATGAGATCTGCCCTGGCCCTAATACTTTCCCCAGCCCTGAGTTAATTGCAGTTTTCTCTGAAGTCCCCCAGGCTTTCCAGTTCCCACTGCACTGCCCACAGCATCGGTGGAGATGACAGGCCCTATACTAGCATTGTTAATTAATGACATCTCAGAAGCTTGGTCCCATTATGGTCCATTGTGCTGTCAGCGTCTCCAAATCCTTAACCTCTTAGCTGCCATACCACCTTCTCCCTTCTCCACCCACCAGAGCCTTCCTTTGTCAGTCCCTTTTCTAGGTGCTGATGAAAAGCCTTATTTTAAAGAGCCTCTGGAGGAAATGTTCCCATTACAAACCATTTGGCTTCCCTTAGATATTTTCTGTTTCTCTTGCCTACTTTGTCTTTGGTCCCCTCTGTTTGTATGAAAATAGGCACTTGGCCTCCAAAGAGGCACTCCTGGGATTTCCAGCTTAGTATATACTCCCTGCTAGGAATTTGTGGAGAGGACTTGGCTGTCAGAAAGGAGAAGGACAAGGGTTCTGTGAGAGAACAAGCACCAGGTGTCACAGGAGGGTGCAATAGAATGGCAGAGTCATTTTCCTATAACACCTAACAAGGAACTTTAAATGGGATTATCCTTAAAGCTTCTGTCTCCTTCTGTCATGGTAGAGCTCTAGCCAGGAGCATTAACCAGTTTCCCATTTTGCATGCTACAGATTTAAACAGCACCCATGATTTCACATCAAGAGCAAAAGAGACTCCCAAAAGTCTAGGCAGCCTGTGATATAGTTGTCCCTGGGGTGAGTTAGAAGGTTTGTTCCAGTGAGGAGTGGAAGATAGGTCATCTGAATGCCTTCCTACTCTTGGGAAGGGAGAGTAGTTTGGTGAGGCTGAAGAAGGCGATTAGAACTCAGCGTCCCTAAATACTAGTCCCACATCTGTTACTAACTCACTTTAAGATCATGAGCCAGCTGTCATTCTCCACTTAGCCTCAGTTTCCCTACCTCCTCAATAAGGACAGCCTGTCTTACAGAGTTCATTAGCGTGTGTAGGGCATTGCTGGAAAAGGCAAAGTGTTATTTTGACTCTAGTGACAAAAGTAGAAAGGTTTCCACAAGGTGCCATCTGCTTCCTTCTTTCTCAGGGGTCATTTCTGACTTAAGTCTTGCAAAGTCCTCCTTAAACTGTGTTATTAATACACACAGACACACATCCCTGCCTATCAGTCACCAAGCAGCCCTTGAATGAGCAATTAAAGTGCTTTGCAGAAGATCAGAATCAACAACTTCCCTTTAGTCTGAAGACCTTTGTGATTGTTCTTCCTACAGCTTCCTCCTGTCCTTCCCTTCATCTCTGGAAATGATTCCTTGGCTCCTCCAAGAGGCTTCAGGCATCTTGCTTTCCCCTTTGTTCTTCATTTCACCTCATCTTGACATGCTAGCCAAGTTTGGAGGCTGAGAACAATGGGCATGAGGAAAAGCTATGGCTCAGATGTGCATGAAGTGTCACAAGGGGAACTGTTCTGCATCTCAGAGAAACTCATGAGCTGCACGGCTGTGGCTGTCAGGTGTCACTCATGAGGCCCTTGATTGGCAAAGAGAGGTATTTCCAAGGCTGGCGCTTGACTGCTCCAGCACGTGGGCTCTAATACATTCAGAAAGAGGAAGACACAATAAAGGTGGGGAGAATGAAAACCAGCTGGCACTGGCTTATGCCAGAGAAGGGCAGAAAAAAATTCCTAATTTCAGAAGCTCATTGCAGTGTAATTATCAAACGGCGACAGTAGGCTGAGATGCTTGCTAATTAGGCCACATTCTTTATGACTAGTTATTCTAAGATGTCATTTGACAGACGTGTGGGGGGGGCACACACACATAAAGTTGTTTTTTAATTACATTTGGTATGCTAATTTCTGATATAAAATAAATATTTACCGGGAGCAATATTTCTTCATTTCACGCTGGCTGCACTGTGGCATTTATCGAGGGTTACAAACAGGCTGCTATCGCCTGGCCCTCCCTGCCAGCACCCACTGCCCCCCCTTCTTCAAGTTCTGAGATAGGGTGACGCACTCCTTGAGTGATCAGGGCACTGCACAATATGTCAAGGAGGGACAGATCCAGCTATGAATTGGAAAGGGAAGAGTCATGTGAAAGGAAACCTTCCCACTTCAAAGTTTTTTCTTTACCTGAAGTAGCCCCTTTGGGAACTGCGTTCTCACTGTGTGCTGTGTCCCTGCAAGCAGCAGCCAGCATGAAGGGAAAAGACCCCGCCTAGCACTTCACTGCAGTTCAGTGTCTCTTGAAGGCTATATCTGTGCTACCTTGGTCCTTAACAGAGGTGCCAAAACGCAGTCGTCTCATGTCAGAGGCATCCCAGCTCTTGTACAGTGAATATGCTGTAGCGACAAGGACAGTGAATGAACTGAGAATGTAAACCCCAAATCAGGGCTTGGACTAAGGAATTGCAATTGGGTTATGGAAGGGCAGGGAATGGGTGTGCAGGGGAGCGGGTGCATTTATTGTAACGGGTGCGCAGTTTCTTAATGTGGTTTAAGGTGTGTGATGGAAAGCTAGATGATGTGTGTATATATATATATATATATATATATATATATAAGGAATATGCCACACTGGCTGCCCTGGAGTCTAACCCTCTCTTCATAGAGCAAATGGGATGGGGCTGATGGCAGGGCACAAAGTTACCTTGCAACCCTGACATATTGGGGCTACTGTAACCCACTATTCAGTGTGCGTTATGGGTCTCTGCAGAGGGCAGCTCTTTACCTCAAGTTGTAAAACCTCGTGACTTTAGCTCTGAGGGTTCCCGGCTTAGTCCCAGATGTTAGCCAAGATAGTGGCTGTCACCCTTCTTCTACAAGTGTGCACAGGTTGTTTGGTTTCCTTGGCCCACTCAGTCCTAGGCCTCTGCTGAAAATGAAAGGAAGGAGGCCAATTAATGAGAGAGATGAGGAGCAGTTTGAGGTGGACACATCTATACTGTCCCACTGGGAACTGGAATACGTGTTAGGCCCCAGGCTGTCAGAGGATGGGGATGACTTTCCATCACAAACAACTGGGGCTAGACCAGAGACTGCTGATCTAGAATGCCAGGCTCTATATCCCATGGCCTGTTTCCTCAGCCAGTCTCATGGCAATTAGCTGTAGTGGACATCTTAAAAGGAGGTCAGGCACACATCTCAGAGCACTTCAGATGGCAGCAGAGGTAGGAACAGAGCTTCTCAGAGACTGGTGATGTATCGTGTGTCTACATGAGACATATATCAGAGTCACAAAACCATAGAGATCCTTGGACTATTCAGAGGCAAGAACAGAACTGAGCAGGGAATCCATTCCTCAGCCCTCAAGAATTTTTGACGTGGAATATCAGTTCCTGTCCCAAGTCAATGCAAAAAGTCAAAATCATGAAAATGTTCTCAAATCAACAATCCAGAGAAGCATTCGGATTGGTTTGGGCAATTTTTCCTTTTGTTTTCGCTCTTTGAAAACAAAAAATCTTTTCTTTATACATTAAAATTTCAGAAATGATTGGTGGTTTTAAGCTAAAAAACAAAACATTTTGTTTCTTGCTTTGACAACTTGGAACCTTTTATTTCCCTCAAAAAATGTTTCAGATTGGGGGTGTTGTCTAAGTCAGTGCTTAACCTTTTAGAGCAGGGGTGTCAAACTTATGTCAGACCCCGCTTGGTCCATGCCTGGAGGCCAGGGCTGGGTTGTTCCCTATAGTCTCCTCCCAGGTCTTTGTCCAGTTTAGTTCTAAGCATCCCAGGAGATGGGCTTCACACCCATTTCCTGGCTAAGGGAACCAGGGAGAATGATCCCACAGTCTGATATTTCCAAGTGTCAGAAAGTTATTTTCCTTGGCTGAATTTCATCCCCATCACTCTAGTTCTATCTCCTCCTGTCTGTTAGACCCTTCAGACATGGATGGATAGTTCCCAGAACCCCTGTAGCCAGGTGCCATCATACCTCCACAGTGCTGTGTGTTGCCTCGTAACAAGCAGAGCCACTGCTGGACACTCCAGCTACTAGCCCAGCTTCTGGCCCTGCTCTGACACCATAGGTTGGTTTTGCTTTCCAACTCAGAGCCCCTTTGCTGCAGCAGGGAGCACAGATCTCTGTTGCTGCAAGCAGCGTTGCCAAGGCCCCAATTTCATAAATCAACAGGAAAATAGAAAAATTAGCAGCTGCCCTATGAGCGCGAAGCAATCACCTCTCGAGCGGAAAGAGAGGAATTTGATACTCCTATTTGCTATTGATTTTGAGCTCGGCTGCTCCATTCAAACCGCCCCATTGGCATGCAGAGGGGAGCAGCTGCCCTGGCCACGCAAGGGATGATTTTCATTTGCTCTCAGAGGTGTAACTGCATCTTTGTTTGCAAACCCCGTGGGGGGAGATGTGCAGCAGAGGCTACTAACAGCCCAAGGTTCAGGGCACAGTGGGATGCCAACAGGTTGGGCAGAGGAGTATTGCTGGGCAAACACAGGGCCCAGGCCCCAGGGGCATTGCATCCCAAGGACAGATTACCATGGCAAAGGCTGTGCAAAAACACAGGCAGATACTCCCACACCCTTGCAGGCTGAGCCAGGCATGCACAGTGCAGGGGGCAGGTAGCAAATCTCAGGCCAGCACAGGGGGAACTGCAAAGGAGAGTCCTTGGGATGGATTTTCTAGATGCAGACTCTTGACTATGCACAGAGCTCCCCACAATCACCGGCAGCAGCCACATGTTAAACTCATGGCATCCACATGCAAAAGTAACCCTTTCCTGTGAGTGCATTGCCTGGGAAGCCCTATTGCCAGGATGGGCTGTAAATTAAAGCCAGGAGCATTCAGGGCTGGAATCCAGATGCCTGAGCTAGGAGCACAGGCATTTGACCTCTGACATGAGTGGGAGTAGCTCACTTTAATAAAATCCTAGTTTTCTTTGTCACTCAGTGACTGGCAAGTGCAATCAGACCAGAGACCCTGGCATGAGCCCCTACTCCTGAAACCAAAATGTAACTCCATTGGTTGTGCCTGCTGCCTCATGCTGTGTAGGGGGATCTGCAGGAGCACCCTGATCCCACCCCCTCTTGCTCCCCCAGCCCACCCACGGGTGCCTCACCAGGGCCAGCCCCAGCCCTTTAAAAAGAAAAAAACCTGAGAAAAGCCTCACACTCATTGTTCCTGCCGGCGGGGGTGATCCTTGCTGCCCCTCGGTGCCCTCTGCACGAGACCCCCAAAGCCTCAGGCCACTGCAGGAATGGTAGGTCCCAGGGCTTTTCCCATTTTTTTTCCTTAAAGGGCCAGAGCTGGCCCTGGGCAGGGCACCCGTGGGAGGGCTGGGGGAGTGAGGGAGGTTCGGGGGGCTTGTGCAGAGCCCCCCCATGCAGCGTGGGGCAGCACCCCATGAGCACCAGGGCTTTTCTTTAATGGGCTGAGAGCTGGGATGGGCGGGGCATTGATGGGAGGGCTGGGGGAGCTGGCAGGGGTCCCCCCATCATCCCCTCCCCCGGCCCCTGCCCCTAGTATTTACCTGCTTGGAGTCAGCTGCAGCTACCTGCTGCAGCCACCAGGGACTGCCCAAATCATCAAAGCTCTCTGAATCTTTTTGGAGAACTATGAATTGATTCAGACCTTTTAATTGGTCTCCTGATTTGATTCAGATTCAGAGATTTGGCCACCGAATTGGGCCGAATCTCCTCCGAATCGAATCAGCACCCAAAGCTTTGCACCGCCCTGCTGCCTGCTCAATCAATATGTTTTTTGGAACGACTGAGTTCTGCTCAATCGATACGATTTGGAACCAATTTGGCGGCTAATACACACACACACACACACACACACACTATATATAGTTGGAGACTTCACAATCTAGAAGGTGGCAGGGGAAATACCATGATCATCACAGTGGTTTTCCCAGGGTGAGGCCTGTCCTTTGTACTCCAGGCATGCTGTCCCCCTGAAAGTTTTCCCAAATACAGGAAACTCGATTGCACAATTTTATGGCAATGGGGGATTGCTTTCTTGCTTTCCCCCTGGCTTTCTCCTTGGCTTTTTAGCTAGGACTAAGTGAGATTAGGGGGCATCCAAACCCTGGGGTCCCTGGCCCGTGGGCTTGCATGTAGGATGTCTGCCACAGATTTGGGGAGTCCTAGACATCTGATGAGTCTAGGAAGGAGGATACTTCTTTGGAAGAAAGCAAGAGGAGCTTTCTCTTGAGCTGTCAGGTCCTGGTCTGTCATGGCTTTGACCACATCAGTGTGTCATGAAGTCATTATATCCAGAAAATCTTCAAAGAGCATTAAGGCTGCATCATCAAATGCTCAACATGTAAGAAATGCCAGTATTGAGGCTGCCTGTGTAACCCCAAAATTGACTCTCTTGAGCATGTGACACTCTGGATGTCTCATCTGCCTCATTGCCAGGCCTGGGCTCGTGCTGCATGAGAGTGAGTACACAGGATTTGATTCTTATTGATGGCCCCAGGCCAGCAGGAAGGTGGTACAAACATACCCTCTGTGCACAGGACTGATGGTTTCAGTCTATTGCCATCATTGTGTGTGCATCCTCCGCACAGTGTACTCTGCAGAGCTCACACTCTGGCCTGAATGTAGCAGTATTCATTCCCTCATGGGCTATTCTAGGGTGCATTTACCACAGGGTCTGAACATTCCCTATGGATTGTCCATCCCAAAATTTCGATCACATTAGGCAGTTTATTATCTCCATTTTACACACAGAGACCTAAGGAACAGAGATGTAAGGACAATCTGAGGGGAATGGGAGCTGTATTCTGAACATGTACACTGCTGAGACCCGAGGGATAGAGATTTAAGGCCAAAACTGTCAAAGGCCTCATGTTTAAGGGTCCACGGAATTGTACAGCAGCGTACGCTCCCATTCACCTCAACTACAGCTAAGAGTGCTCACCATTTCTGCGAAGCAAGCCTGAAAGCATAGCCTGGGCACCCAAGAAAATGAGAAACAGCAGTCACCTATGGAAATGCTGGCTTGCTGGACACTCAGGAACTCTGTGGCAGACAGGAAGAGAATCTAATGCCTCACATTAGCATTCAGCTATCTCAATGAGGAGATCTTCTTTCTTGCTTTCTGCAGTCTTGCATAGTGACTCCATCCCTTCCAACTTCTGCAGCAAACAAGATAGGGCCCTTACAGCTACACAACCCTGATTCCTTCTCAGAACAAGTCCAACCTGAGCACTGGATGAGGCAGGAAGGGTTCTGTAAAGAAAGCAGTATGTGATCAGGTAAGGAAAAATATTATAATGCATGCACACAAGAGGCTGGGGAACTCCCCTCTCGCCAGCACAGAGGCAGAAAAGGATCTTGGAGTCATTATTGACTCAAAGATGAACATGGGCCACCAATGTGGGAATGCAGTCAGAAAGGCTAACCGCACCTTGACACGGATCCACAGATGCATCACAAGCAGGTCCAAGGAAGTGATCCTCTATGCGACACTGGTCAGGCCGCAGGTGGAGTACTGTGTCCAGTTCTGGGCACCACGCTTCAGGAGGGATGTGGACAGCATCAAGAGGGTCCAGAGGAGGGCTACTCACATGATCAGGGGGCAGCAGGGCAGGTCCTATGAGGATAGGCTACAGGATCTGAACCTGTGCAGCCTCCACAAGAGAAGGCTGAGAGGGGATCTGGTGGCCGTCTATAAACTGGCCCAGGGAGACCAGCAGGCAATGGCAGAGTCTCTCTTCCCCCAAGCACTACTGGGAATAAAAAGGAACAACGGCCATCAAATGACTGAGAGTAGATTCAGGCTAGAAATCAGGAGGCACCACTTCACAGTCAGAGCAGCTAGGATCTGGAACCAACTTCCAAGAGAGTAGTGCTGGCTCCTACCCTGGGGGGTCTTTAAGAAGAGGCTGGATGAACACCTTGCCAGGGTCATCTGACCCCAGCTTTCTTTCCTGCCCATGGCAGGGGGTCGGACTTGATGATCTGCTCAGGTCCCTTCCAACCCTACAAACTATGAAACTATGAAAGGGCTGAAATATCACTCTCTCAAGCAGTCATTCTCTGGGACAGTGTCTTCATGGTCCAGTTCACACACAGGAGTGATGAGGTGATGGAGCAGGCTCAGCAAAGACAGAATCTTCAGAGAATTTATCTACCAAGCTTTAACAAGTCTCTACTGAGTATGCTTGAACTGAATTTTTTTCAGAGTCTTTAACTATATTTTCTTGCATACAATGTGCCCCAGAATAAGATACGCATCTTATTTTGGAAAGGCAGAATGAAAAAATAGATCTTTCCTTGTAATAAGTAACTGAATAGCATCAACTAAGATAGCAGGTAAAAAGGTATCAACCTTTTTTAGATTCAACCCCTTGGAAAGTTCCAGCTCTTAATTTTCATTTGTTTTTTGACTACGGAAAAAAAAGAGCAATTTTTCTGTTGCAAAGAATTCAAAAAGACAATGGGTCAGAATGCTTTTAACACTCTGAATTTGTATTTGAAATCTCTGGGCTTACCTTATGAAGACTGTTTGCACACCTAACAATGCTAACATTGCATAGGACCCTGCAGCACCCTTGAAACGATCTCAAGATATCGCAGGGTGCCACGGCACCTTGTTTGAGAATCATGGAGCTAGAGAGCCAAGCCTGCTCGTTGTTCTGCTCCCTGTGGATTGCGTACAGATTTCACTTTTGCTTCTCCTGGATAAGCAGCAGAAACTGCTCTTACTGTATTTCTCATATATAATGTGCACTCCAATTTCCAGTTTGAATGCTCTTTGAAGCTTTTTTGGATATAATTTCTTTATGACACTGATGTGGTCAGAGCCAGGACAGACCAGGTTTTTTGGAAAAAGGGTGTATGTTGTATGCAAGAAAATATGGCGACTTGGCTTGACTCGGATAGCTTTTCTCTGGAGTGACAGAAGGCATATCCCTATTTGAGGGTGACCGTTCTGCTCAAGCATAAGTTTGAATTCCTCAACCAAATTCTTGCAAGAATGCTTTTAAATGGGCAAAACCAATATGTTTTCCCCTAATCTTATTCTCAAAAAATGAAGGAACCCTTTTAGATTAAATGTTCCAAAAAAAAAGCAACCCCCAAAACAAAACAAACAAACAATAAACCAAAGAAAAGCTTCCACCTGATGTAGATGGCAAGTATAGAAAGGTACAGCAAAATTCCAAGCAATGGAAACCAGGAGGTTATAAATGGAAGGTGCTGGGTAATCTTGGGCTTCACTACCAATCACTACTAAACGTAACATTTCTTTCTTTCTGGCACTGCCCTTACAATGAGACTGAATAGAAGGCATTTCCCATGCCCCAGGGATATTGAACTTTTCCCATGACAAGCAGGCAGGCCCAAAGGGTTATATGACATATATAAAGCAGTCATTGGCTAAGGCTTGATACATCAGTGTGTGTTGGGAGGGAGGGATTTTCCTTAAATATTTATAATCCTGCCATAATCTACTGGTTAGTTTCTAGTAGGTGCCAGTAATCTTCAGGAGTAATTTGGATGTGTAATAAAAAGTGTTGCTACTGTTTTGAAAAATGGAGAGCATGGGAGAGTACTCTCTGTGGGACAGGCAAGGGAGAAGGAATGGAGAATGAGGGATTGAAGGTTGATATCACTGGTGGAGCAAAGGAAAGAGGTGGAGGGAAAGACAAATGCAAACAAATATGATTGGCTAAGTTGGGAGGAAAGAGAGCAATACAGGGTGTTACAAGTGAGAGCAAAAGTGCTGAATTTGATGGAGAGGAAAAGATGGAGGCAGTGGATGAAACGGAAGGCTTGGTCAGTCAAACTGGCAGTTGTGAGAAATGAGCCTTTCTGGCAATTTCATACGGGCCATAGTAAGAGGGGCTGGGAGTGTCTCAGAGGCCAGAAAATGAGGCTGTGTGACACAGGAGACACTGAAGGCCTACAGTACAACAATATGTTTTGCAGCTTGCACTCACAAAATACAAAGGTACAAGAAAATGCTATTCACTCTTTCTCCCACGTGATACAGGCTGTTCAAAGTCCCCCTGGGAAGGGAATTGGTCAGGGAGAACCAAGGGGACAATGATACAACTGGACCTGAAGACAGCAAGGAGAACAACAACAGGATCAGCAGCAGTGGAAACAACAGCTACAAGGACCGTGAATGAACTGAGAAGGGAAACCCCAAATTGGGGCTGGGACTAAGGGACTGTGTTTGGGTTAGGGAAGAGCAGAGGGTGGGTACGTGTGGGTACAGGGGAGTGGATGAGGTTATTGTAATGGGTGCGCAGGTTTCTTAAGGTGGTTTTAAAAAGAAAAGGTGTGATGGAAGTCTATGATAGAGGAGATATATATACATACACACACACACACACACACACACACACACACACACGTATAGATAGATATATTTTAGTAATAAAAAAAAATATCACCCTCTCTCCCACAGCCAATGCATGATTCCTTTGTAAATTTATTGCTGTTTTCCGTTCTGATAGCCCCGTTTGAACTGTTTTCCCTGGGGAGATGGATCTAGCACCTGAAAGGGATGCTGCTGTCAGAAGGATTGGTCCAATCTTCCATAGTTTCCTCACCACCCTCCTAATTGCAAACCCTTTGTGAGGACCAGATGACAGGCTTCTGATCAGTATGTAGTGAATCCACTTTCTGCTTTTGAAAGCTGCCCAGAGCATTACCATGCACCAGTGCATCCCTGGGGGGCTGCGCTCTCTGAGGGGTTAGGCTTTCCCCTGTGATGTTTGCCACTCAGAGCACTGGGTCAGTTCTAGGAACTAGGAAGTAAAATTGACAAGGCTAGCATCAATATCCCTGGTGAGTGAAACACAAGAAGCAAAACAGAGTACAGAGGGTGAGATGTACATTGCATGGGTAAACCTAAAGGCTTCTTCACAATCTCCAGTGGGATCAGGCTCCCCAAAGGAGAATCTACACTTTATAAAATACATTTTGTAACCCAGTAGCATCTGGTTGTGGTTTGTTTTTTCTTCCTGTTTTGTTTTGCTTTTTTTTAACTAATAACCCCCCTTCCCGGCACAAGAACTAAAATCATTGCTGATGCTTTGGTACAAACAGCAAATAAATGGCACAGAGCTGCACTGGCTTTTCAATCCCCTCGTATCTCCATTAAAAACCCAGGAGAGTGGTGTAGAGAAATAGACACAGAAAGGACAAACAAATTAGAAGATGCAATAGTATCTTCCATCTTCTGTGATGGTGAGACAGAAGCAAGCAAGGAAATACAGGGCGGGGTTGCCAAGAGGGCCTGATTCTACTCTCCTCAAAGTCAGGGGGAAAATGCCCATTGATTTCAGTGGAGCAGAATTAGGTCCTCAGAGTTCCATACTGCCTATCTGGAACAAAATCAGAGCCAACCAAGTGCCCCATGCCAACCCCTGTGCGCACGAGCCAAGCCACTCACAGCACGTGACACACACCAGCCATGACCAATGACTCTCTGCTAAGCTGGAGCATCGAGTGCCAAGGTAGGAGAGGACACATACGCCTTGTGGCAGCTGGAGTTCTGCCATGAGGCTTGCCATCTACTGTGGGGGCTAGAAGCAGATGAGAGAGGCACCCTCCAGCCTAACGATAGTGACAGCTTTTTCCATTACACCAGAAATGATCTATGCTGGTTTGGGTTCTCCCCACCCTGCTCCACTCGCAGCCTGCCAAGTCTCTCTCCACTTGGATCCATTTTAAGGGTACTTTGTAAAGCTTCTCACAAAGGGTTTTGTCATGTGTTCCACCAGGAGCTATTTGGAGTCCTCCCTCCTTTATTATCACAGCCAAAGAACACTCTCTTCCAACACCATACAAAAGGAGTGCATATCATGCCCAGAGGGTCTCTGCTGCGCGTAGAACTCCAGGGTGGGTGAGGTGTCAGTTGCAAATGACCTGGGACACAACCACATCAGCCTTGCCCCACAGGTGCTTAAATGTCCCCCTGTAACATTTTTAATAGGGACCCCCAAGGTAATAAATGGCATGCCACAGACACTGTGTACCAGGATGTGCTCCTCTCTCCCTACCCTGGCACAGCCTCACTCCAAACCCATTAACCATCAGGCAGGGGATCCAGCTGTCGGGGCCAAATATGCTAGTAAGTTCCAGCAGGCAATGTGAAGACGGAACATGCCAGCTTGCCCAGGTTGGGTAGACCTCTCCAGGAGAACTGGATGTACTTTAAAGAAGCCTTACTGAGAATGCAGGAACAAACCATCCCGATACACAGGAAAATTAGCAAGTGTGGCAGAAGACCAACTTGGCTTAGCGGGGAACTCTTCAGTAAGCTAAATCACAAAAAGGAAGCTTATAAGAAGTGGAAACTTGGACAAATAACTAGGGAAGATATCAGAGCATTGCTTGGACATGCAGGGATGAAGTCAGGAATGCCAAAGTGCATTTAGAGTTGCAGCTAGCGAGAGATGTGAAGGGTAACAAGGGTTTCTACAAGTATATCAGTAGCAAGAGGAGGATCAGGGAAAGTGTGGGTCTCTGACTGAATGGGGAAGGCAACCTTGTGACAGAGGATGCAGAAAAGTCTGAAGTGCTCAATGCCTTTTTTGTCTCAGGCTTCACAGGCAAGGTCAGCTCCCAGGCTACTGCTCAGGGGAGCACAGATTGGGGAGGAGGTGAGCAGCCAACAGTGGTGAAAAAACAAGTTAGGGACTATTTAGAAAAGCTGGACATATACAAGTGCATGGGGCCAGATGAGATGTACCTGAGGGTGCTGAGGGTCTTGGCTGATGTGATTGCAGAACCGCTGGCCATCATCTTTGAAACGTCATGGCGATCAGGAGAGGTCCCAGATGATTGGGAAAGGGAAAATATATTGCCTATATTTAAGAAAAGGAAAAACAAGGATCCAGGGAACTATAGACCAGTCAGCCTCACCTCAGTCCCTAGAAAAATCATGGAGCAGCTTCTCAAGGAATCCATTTGTAAGCACTTGGAGGAGAAGAAGGTGATTAGGAACAGTTGGCATGGATTCACCAGGGGCAAGTCGTGCCTGACCAACCTGATTGCCTTCTATGATGAGATGACTGGCTCTGTGGGTGCAGGTAGACCAGTGGATGTGGTGTACCTTGATTTTAGCAAGGCTTTTGATACCGTCTCCCACAACATTCTCACAGGCTAAGGAAGTATGGGCTGGATGAAAGGACTGTAAAGTGGATACAAAACTGTCTGGAGCATTGGGAGTAGTCATCAATGGCTTGATGTCTAGTTGGCAGCCAGTATCAAGTGGAGTGCCCCAGGGCTTGGTCCTGGGACCAGTTTTGTTCAATGTCTTCATCAATGACCTGGAAGATGGCATACAGTGAACCGTCAGCAAGTGTGCAGATGACACCAAGCTGAGTGGAGTAGTAAATATGCTTGAGGGTAGGGCTAGGATTCAGAGTGACCTAGGCAAATTGGAAGATTGGGCCAAAAGAAATCTCATGAGGTTCAACAAGGACAAATGGAAAATCCTGCACTTAAGATGGAACAATCCCATGCACCAGTACAGATTGGGGGCTGACTGGCTGGGCAGCAGCTCTGCAGAAAAGGACCTGAGGATTACAGTGGACAATAAGCTGAATATGAGCCAGCAGTGTGCCCTTCTTGCCAAGAAGGCTAACAGCATACTGGGCTGCATTGGTAGGTGTGTTGCCAGTAGGTCAAGGGAAGTGTTTATTCCCCTCTATTCAGCACTGGTGAGGCCACTTCTGGAGTACTGTGTCCAGGACAAACTACTGTCCAGTTTTGGACCACTACGGAAAGGATGTGGACAAATTGGAGAGAGTCCAGTGATGGGCAACAAAAATGGTGAGGGAGCTGGGCTTATTTAGTCTGGAGAAGAGAAGACTGAGGGGGGATTTAATAGCAGCCTTCTACTACCTGAAGGGGGATTGAAAAGAGGGTGGAGCTGGACTGTTCTCAGTGCTGGCAGATGACAGAACAAGGAGCAATGGTCTTAAGTTGCAGCAAAGGAAGTTTAGGTTAAATATTAGAAAGAATTGTGTCACTAGGAGGATAGTAAAACACTGGAACAGGTTACCCAGAGAGGTGGTAGAATCTCCATCCTTGGTGGTTTTCAAGACCAGGCTAGACAAAGCTTTGGCTGGGATAATGTAGTTGAGGATGGTCCAGCTTTGAGTAGGGTGTTGGACTAGGTGACCTCCTGAGGTTCCTTCCAACCCTCATTTTCTATGATTCTACGATTCTATATGATGGTTCAGCTAGAGCCCCTTCATCAAGGGATCTCAAAGGGTTGTTCAGACTTAAACAAACTAAGCCTAAGGTGAAAGGTCAGCAAGAATCAGTCTCAAGTGATCAGAGTCACATGTTGAAACTAAAAGTGCACCGACACATTGGTCCATATCGTATCGACACTAATAAAAGGAAAATTGACATTATCGGCAGTCAGCCTTTTATGGGTAATGTGGCTGCTAATGTTGCTGATAAATGCCTCAGAGTGCATGCAGCCAGGAGTGCAGCCCAGCAGCTTGGAGAGCAGTATCCAGTCGGTAAGTTTGTGGGAAAGAAGAAGAGGCATGGGGTGGGGTGGGGTGGGGTGGGGTGGAGGGAAGGGGCATGGGGGAGGCAGATTGAGGCCCCCAAAGTGAGGGAAGGAGTGGGGTTGGGCCTGGGGCTGGGGCAGGGCAGGCTCTGCACAGCTGGGGTGGGGCAGGGCACAGGACAGAGCCATGGCTCATCTGGAGGGCACAGGGGACAGGGAGGAGGGGGCAGCTCCTGTTGCTACATGCACCCCCAAGGGAGGCATGGGGGGCATGTGCTCCCCAGATCTTTGCATGGGGAAAGGGCAGGCTGCCTCTGTGGGCTGGGGACGGAGGCTGCGCTGACCTCTTCCTGGTGGTGGGGCTGGGCTGGGACTGTGCTGGGGGCAGGTGGGAGTGGGCAAGCAGCAGTGGTGCTGGGAGAGGAGATACAAAGGGGCTATGGAAAATTTTGGGGTGTCTGTAGCCCACCTCGTAATGCCACTGCTGTCCCCCCCCCACCCCCCAGCATAGCCCAAGCCCAGCCCCCCTGCTGGGGAGAGCCTGGCACAGCCTCCAGCCCCAAGTGCACAGCAGCATCCCACCCTCACCCCATTAACAGATCTGGGTGGCACCCTCATGCCTCCCCAAGGGGTGTGTGCAGTGGTGGGACCCACCCCGCCTTGCTCCCTCTGTGTTCCTCTGACAAGCTGTGGCCCCATCCTGGCTGTGCAGCGCCTGCCCCTGCCCAGCCCCAGCTCCACTCCCTTCCTCACCGTGGGGGCCTTGATCTGTCATCCCATGCCCCTTCCCTACCCCCCACCCCTTCCCCTCCACAGACTTGCTGGCCAGACGCTGCTCTCCACGCTGCCAGGCTGCATATTGGCAATCAGATCAGTATTGGCTGATATGGCTGGTTAATAATCGGCCATCAGTATCAGTCCAAAAAATCTTTATCGGCACACCCCTAGTCAAAACCAGGGATGGAAAAAACATGTTAGGGTATCAACTCTGTCTTTTCAAATGCAGACTTGTTCATTGGAATGCCAAAGGGGAAATTAAGGCATACCAAAGGGAAGTGATTTGTCTAAGGTCATGCAACCATATACACTAGATTCTCCTTCAGGGAGATTGCTAAAGAGCCCTTAGGCTTTCCAGTGCAACATACATCTCATGCTGTTTGTCACCTGCTTCCCTACTTGTGTTTAACTCAACTGGGATACAGTACTAAATTCATCTATCCTACTCCATAGCAGGAACTGAGTACAGAACACAGACTACCTGATATCCTGGTCCACTGTCCTAACCTCTAGGCTAGACTGCATCCAAGAGCTGGGGCCAGAAACCCAGAATTCCCTTCCCTAATTTCTTACTGTAACTCCATCCCATTGGATGCTTTGAGACCTGGGCCAATGACCAGCTAATGACTGAGACCCAATGTCCTCTACAGCCATCTGCTGATAGGAAAGAGACATGAGGACGCACCTCACATGGCTAATCCTCTACCTTTCATGTGAACAAAAAGCTCTGTCAACAGCTCTCAAACAAAAGGCAAAAATAAAAGGATCGTTTATATTTAGCTGATGTTGTGGAACCTGCAGGCTGCATGCTAATTAGCTGGGAGAAGTAACGAGCTGAACAAGAAGGATAGGAGGAGGGAGGATCTAAAAACAAAGATTTTATACTAATTGTTGAGATTGCAGAAAATTATTTCTTCTGGGTTGTTTGTTTGCTTGTTTTTGTGGGAAAAATCATAAGGGACTTGACTAGATAATGTCAGCATGGTAAATACCCAGCCTCAGAGGAGCTGTTCCACTTCATTCTCCATGCTCCTTGGTAGGATTGTCCTTTATTTCTCTTTGCAATAAGGTCATGAATTGGTGCCACTGGCTGTGATTCAGAAGATGGAAGATTAGGGTCTGTGGCAGTCAGTGATTCTCCTTTACTTGAGAGGACAGGAGGTCACCAAGACAGCTGGCTCCATTCAAGATCAGGGCATTTTTCTCTGACAGATATTATGCAGTGGGACAGCAGATTGGCATTTTGGCCCTTGGCCCTTTGCCAAATGTCACTCATTCCAGTGTTTAGTTTTCTCTGCACAGCTTGTTTCTCTGAAGTGTATTCAGTGAACAGGTGATTTTCATCACTCCTTCCTCAGCCTCTCCTGCAGGATGATCCTCATCAGCCCTTCCTCCTCATCCTGATCCTCCTCTGACACATGCCGTGCAGTACTGTTGTCTCCTCTTCATGGTCTTCCCCTCTGAACCAGCAGAACTTCATTTTCCACTGAAAGGCTTTGGACTTCCAGGGTATCTGCCATGAAGTGAGGAGCTGAAGGCAGAGCTGATAGGCCCGGCTCAAGCCCAGATGCAGAATGGGGGTCCTAGAAACCCTGAGAGCCCTGTCTTCAGACAGAGCTGCTAGGCTCTGAGAAACTATCCTTGAGACCCCACTAAAGTGGGGGCTTCCAGGCTCTAAGCTTCACAGTCTGGGGCAATCTGTGGTAGGACGGCCCCAGGGCTGGGGACTCTGGAGACCCTGGCCCCTCAGCTGCCAACCAAGTAAGCTGACAGGAAACCAGGCAGGTTTCCAACAGAGCTCAGCCTGGGCTTCAGCAAACATTCCTCAAAATGGCAATGTTTCCACAAAGTGGTTTGGCCCTTGTTGAGGTGGGAAGCCTCAACCTGGTAAGCCAGAGCCTTAGCACAGCACAGCTGAATTGTTGATGACTTTAACGACCTGGACAATTTTGTTTTTGATAACCCGGTGGTCTAGACCTGCTCTAGTTGTTGCTAGGCAGAGTAGTCAAGATTAGATAACATAGGGCACATCTACACAAGAAGTTTACTGTGGAATAGCTAATTATCTCTGCAGTAAATGGATTGGCATCTACACATGCACCCCTATTACGCCACAGAAAACTAATCAACTCCACAGCAAGGTAGTACTTGTAAATACAAGTACTATTCTGCTGCAGATTTTTTTACTCTGCAGCACCACAAGTGTAGACATTGCTGCAGCTGGCTGGGGCATGAAAGTGCTTCAGTACAGGGGATGCCTGTCAGCCACCCTGGCACTGGAGCACCCTCGTGCCCCAGCCAGTCCCTCCACAGCATATTCAGCCAAGTCAGAGCAGACCTGGGCTGGCAGGCTGACCCCCTGGACTTCCTGCCAGCTGTGGCTGCTCTGACCCAGATCAATGTGTTACGGTCGTGGGCGCACATATAAATGCAGCATTCAGGAGCAATAAACTCCATTGTGATATGCACCAGAGTTTGTTGCATTGCATCAATATGCATGTGTAGATGCACCTCCAGTGTAGCTAACCTTCACCTTCTCCCAAGTGTAGGTGCAGGTTAACATTTTCTTCTTTGATTTTGCTGGCTGAGGTCCACACTAAGCTTCCATCATGGGTCGATCTCAACTAGCTATTTTGAGGCAGAAGGCATTAGCCTGCATCCATTCTGGGGAAAGGTCAATGTTAGCTACGATGTTTTAGCTTACCTTGACTACTCATTCTTGTGTGGACTCAGTAGGAGGTTTCTCCCCTTGTTAGGTCGCAACAGAAAGGGATGCTCAGGAGCCCACCTGGGATTGTGTTATATGGGTGTTACACACGCCTCCTAAAATTACCGCATCATTCACCACTGACCAAAAACCAGATGGTCTTCTGGTATCTATAGAGGTCACTGCTCTAGATTGTTCTCACATGTTGGATGATATTTAAAGATGGATTATGGTGCTCATTTGGGTCTCTCTGACAGGCAGGCCAAACCATGGGAGCAGCAGCCAGGGACTTTTTTTAAGGAAGCAGTTAAAAATCCCTCCTCCTCCAACTCTTGCCCCCCTTCTCTTCTATGCTCAGCAGCACATCCCCTCCCATTTCCCCCTCACCTTCTTTACTTATGCCTCAGGGTGCAATAAGGAAAGACCCATCCACAGCTGCACCCACCATCCCCACTGCTCCCGCCCTGTTCCAGTCAGAACTGCTGGAAGCAGCTGTGTAGGGATCCGGGATCAGTTGGGGACAGCAGCAGAGGCAACAGCAGGCAGGTTTCTCCTTGCTGCTCCAGTTCCTAGGCTGGTGGGGAAGACCCAGGGCGATCAGTCACAAAGGAGGAACCTACCCACCGTCACCACTGCCACTGTCGGCAGCTGAGCCTGGTCCCTCATGCAGCCTGGCTGGAACAGGGAAAATGTAGTTCTGGAGTTACCCCAGTCCCAGGACAGCTGGAGACAGCAGGGACAATGCTAGTGGTGGGTGGGGGAAGGTGGGAATGGAAAGGGAAGGGAAAGGCCACTGAGCATAGAGGGAAAGGGCCAAAGCAGGCGGAGGAAGGTTCTTACCTGCTTCAGTCCCCAGCTCCTGCTCCTGCACTGTGGTCTGAAAGGAGGTGACCACAGCACTGGACCCCCTCTGGATCCACTGCTGCAGAACTGCAACGTGGAACAGCAAGTGAGAAGGCTACGTACACCGAAAAGAAGACCACCCAAATAGTGCCTTATTCATGGCATCATACTGTCCTCCCAGAAAGATGGTAGAGGAAGCTGCTCATTGCAACTTGGTTTGGCAGACAACACTTGCCGGGCTCATCATAAAAATTCCTTTGTGAATCTCCCCCTGACTTCCCTAAGATCAAACAGCAAGTCTATGATAGACTAGGAAATTCAAACCAGGTCTCACATGGCCCAGGCTAATGAGCTGTAATGAGCCAAGGCCCAGCTGGGGCAGTGCTCTGGGGCAGAACATGGACAACCTGATCCATCACCTTGTTGGCGCCTGATGATCCACATGGGCATAAATGGATTTTTTGTAGAGTTTGGGCAAAATCTTGTTGTGGGTCCTATATATGGGGGCTCCCTATGAAGGTGCCCACATAGCCATGGAGGATATAACTCGGGGAGGGGGTGTATCATTTGTCAGTGCCAAAGTAAATTGCCACTCTTGCTCCCCTGGGTCTACATCCTTGGTGATCTCGTCTCCTGCCCCTGTCAGCTGTAAGATTCAAAAACCCTGTTTCTTCCTTAATGGTTCCTGAACTGTCCACCCAGGCCAGTCCAACAGGAGCTGATGCATGTGTGAAACAATCAGATGTGGGTCTCATACTCAGGATTTGGGGCATTAATTGAACAGGAAGATGAACAAAAGGAGCTCTGCAAATGACAAGAAAATAAATGGCAGAGAGTGAATAGGGGTTAGTGGAAAGCTTGCAGTGTCCTGATGCCTTCTCAGGCAGCTGAAAGAAAGGGAAAGGAAATGAAGGCATTGAGGACACAAGAATGAATCAGTGGGAAGAAATGGTTACTGCAGTCAGGAACTGAATAGATGGCATGGTCAAAACCAGGCAGCTATCTAATCCTTGTTGGGTGGGAGCACCTCAGTGGCCTCTGAACATGCCCCAGCACAGTGCCAAGGAATTCTGGGCTGTGTGCTAAAAAATGAAACCAATCAAGGATTTGCAGCCATCCCCAGTTGAACATCCTGTTGCTGAGCAGACGATTCAGCTGGATTACACTCTTGTTGGCTCTGATCCTCTGCCTGGGAACACAATACCATGCCGATGCTCTGCGGCCATGGGAAAAGGCTGATAACTGAGGCTTAGTGAGTCTCCATGGCAGACATGGGGGCGGGGACAGTGTAAGCCATTAAAACAGGCAGAAGTCATACCCGAGGGAATGACAAGTTAATCTTCTGTGAGTACATGGAATCCATGCATATCCCCTTGCAGGCCTTTCATTCAGAACAAGGACTGCAGAGCAGAAGGGATGGGGATTTACAAGCTAAGGATAGAAGAGTATGAAGAGGTAATTGCAGGTTACAAGGGGGACACCGAGAGAGTCCAGTATTTCAGGAGGGTGTGGGGGATGCTTGAAAGAGGTTAAGTTCAGATATGGAGGGAGGTGGGGCAGGTAGTGTGTTGGGGAAGAAACCAAGGTATTTCCAGGCTAGATGAACAGCAGCATGGTAATGATGGAGAAGTCCAAGGCTGGCCCCATTGTCTAGTGCACAGGATCAACTCCCTGCCATTACTTACAGTTTCTTGGGTCTCCTGCATTTCCGAAGCTCTGTCCCTGGATATCCCACACTTCCTAGGCTATGTTCCAGTTGCTAGGATTGTAGACAGGTGGGGTAGGGGTAGGGAGAGGGCTGTGTAAAGGAGAATGTGACTGTTCACAGGAGTGCCCAGCTCAGGTTCTCCCATCATGACCTGAACTAGCTCCAGGCTGTCCAGTCAGGACCTGCTACCTGGATCTTTTCCCAGGCAAATCATTTCTTGAGCAAGCCCAGCTTGCAGGGAGTGAGAGGACAAGGAAAGAAAATACATTACTGTTCTCCCTGGGTAAAGTGCACCTCACTGTGAGCTCCCTCCCTCACTGGTCAGTACTGATTCCCCAGGGGCCAACAGACATTTCATTATTCCTCACGTTACCTTGTTCATCTTCCCTGTGCTTCAAAGGGTGTCTATTGAATTCTTTGCATAAGTGACAACAAGCATCTTTGGAGTGGAGCAGCAAAGCAGAAAGGCAGTAAAACACCCCCTTGGGCATCCTCAGCTACAGGGATCGGGCGAATGGGGACTTGGGTGCATCAGCTGCAGGCAGCTGCTAGAAAGGCTTGACTGGTACTATATGTATTGCAGTCTGGAGAGAAGCCTGAGGTGGGGAGGGAGGAATAAGTACATTGGGTTCAGCTTCCACCCACTCCAGGAGAAAAAGCATGCAAGGGTCACATGGTAGTCAGTTCATTAGGAATCCCTAAACCAGGGGCTAACAAACTCATAAAAATCTTCTGTTCAAATTAAAATAAAGTGTGTTAAACTACTGCTCACCGTGATTTTTTTCAATTATGTTTCAATTTAGCTCAATTACTTTCCCATTATTGTTCAGTGAATCTTTTGTTAATTGAAGCTCTGTGTTATTCTCTCCCTGATCCTCTCCTGCCATGTGAATCACCAAGGGACAGCACAAACAAGCTCTCAAAGGAGCCCGGTTTCTTTGGCCAAGTAACAAGCAGGATCAAGGTAGGGTTAGCAGGCAAAGTGAAGGGTCCCAAAGATGCTTGGAGCCCCCACTTCCCACCCCACTCCCACTGCACCACACACAACACTTGCCCTGTATGCCTCTACTTGCAGAACCACTGCAAACATGCTTCAACAATGCCCATCATTCTAGCTAACCCCCTCCAGGCACTTCCTTACATGTCCCTGCACCCTGGCATTCTCACATGGTGTACACCCCCGCGCCGCCATTGGAGCACATATCTATTGACTTGAGAGCTATGCACGCAGTCTCTGAGCAGAAAGGGGGTACACTGATAGATTTTGCTGCAAGTTTGACATAACTACCCCTGCATGGAATGGTGGGGACTCTCCATCGCCTTTGTGCCCAGCCCCCTCTAATGGGCAGAAATGTAAGCAGCTCACACTGTGCACTGAGTTCATGACTGCCAAGAAGGTAGTACCAGCTAACAGAGCAAGGGGACAGCAGCTATCATGGAATGAGCCAGCTGCTTCTCCTCTCAGCTCCATTGGGGAAGCATGGACAAACTCCCCTTTCTCAAGCTGTGCATATGAGGGCAGGATTTGACCCACAGAATTACATGCAGAGAAAACCTATTTGCCCATCCATTGCTCAATAATGGTCCTGCCGTCTATTCTCCATGCAGTAGGGTTTCCTGGCAGGAAGGGCTCATCTCTCCTTTTGTCTAATTTCCTCTACACCAGTTTCTACGTTTTGTATATGCCCTTCAGTGCTGTTGGGTGACACACCGTCTGTCGGGGCCTCACCACCATCTCGAAGACTAATTAACAAATCAGAGTAAAGTTGTCTCTCTCCTGATGCTTAACAGAGCAGAGGTTAACGGGTACAACTGTAGCATTAATTGATATGGTTCTTGTTTCATGAGTTGAATTGCACTGCTTAGGGGGATGAATAATGTGGGGTATATATGCCACAATTAGTTCCCTACCTTGAGTCATCTGAGCTCAGTTAAGACCCAGTGTTATGTGGGCAATGTAATGATATTTAAGAGCATGAAAGTATAGCAGTTAATATTTACATATCTCTGTAACATTTGGTGCTCTTATAAAAAGTGCTGAACTGACTGTCCTGGGGAAAGACATCCTCGCTGCCCCATAAACAAGTACAGCATAAGCACCATAAGCTTCCTCCCAAAAATCACAAAGTACCACATACTGTAATAAGCCAAGTCTCAGCTGGGGCAAAGCCTGTGCCAGTCCAAAGCTGGAAGTAATAAGGGAATCAGGTTAAATCATTCCCTCAGAAAGAAGGCCTTGCCCACACTGGCCTATTTAAGCACCTACTGCTTTGCTGTGCCTCTGGCCTGCTTGATCTCTTAAAGGTAACTCTGTGATCTGAACCTCTGGCTTGTGACACTCTTCCTTACTCCTGCTTATTATTTTTCCTAACTTGAACCTCCTGACCTGGATCGACTCCATGCCTTGACCTCGACCCTCAGCTTGATAGTCTGAACTAGGACTGACATCTGGCTTTGACCTTGGCTTTCACACCAATAAGCCCTTGATCTGACATGAACCACTTGGTCTGGCTGCCTATGCCCCAGTGTAACCTTATACACACCTGGTGAGTTAGGACTATAGTTAGGTCTATTGCACATATATGCCCTGCTCTGACTTAAGACAAAGGAAGCAAAGGAACCTAATAGACAATTTTACTGCATCTGCATGAAAAGAAATTCCTGAACTTAGAACTGCAAAACCAATTAACTGTGTTCTTTCAAACATGGCTTATTCTTGCATGTTAGAGCTTGATAAAGCTCTGCAAAGCAAGTCAAGTTTGAACAAAAAATGTTGGACCATTATTACTTTTCATCTTTGAAACATTTCTAAATGGAATAAAAGGCATGGGCCAACTGCAAGTAAAAATACAGAACTGTACACATTTTTCGGAGTCTCTTGTCCTCACCTCCCCCACCAAAAATGCTTATATATACGTTACTGAGAAGAGAACATAGGCAATTTAATCCCCAAAGAAGTGAATATGAGAACATTATGAACAACTGAAAAATTGTAGTTCTAATGGAAGGCATGCTTCAGCCTTACAAAAATGGTCACTGATCCCTCTTCCATAATAATGTGGGGCGGGGGGGGAGTTGAATATAGGAAGGGTTGGAGCCATAATATATAAGAAGGGTGGGCTGAAAAGATCACTTCCTTTAGCTACATACCAAGATTTCAGATTCATCCTGTGAAATTCAACAGCCTTCAAGCAGGTGAATGAAAAAAATGCACATTTTTTATGGCACATTTGGCTAGAATCAAATGAAATTCCAAGAATAAACTCAATTAGTAGCATGTATTCACTTTTTAAAAATTAACTTATTTACACTGAATAAACACATCGGACAAGCTCTTTGTCGGCAATTATGCACAATGCTTGGCAATAGGAAGGGGTTCCTCAATGCATACAAATAAAATGGAAGGATATTGAATAGTCTTACTCTGCTTTTATATCAAACACTTTCCCCAAGGAACTCAATGCACTTTAACAAATTCAGTCTCATACAATGCTACCTTTCTAGGTACATTAGGACCATATGAGACCATCAGTATTGCCCCTTACAATTTTATAGGGCTTTATCTTCAGTAAGCTCCTTTTGAGGTAGGGCAGGGCTATTGCCCCATTTTTTTAAATGGAGAAGTAAAGAGCAGAGAGAGAGCATAGGCAAGATGCAGAGAGAAGCTTAAGTACAGGAGTGCTCATGTTGCCATGCCTAAGAGTTAGGGCCCAGGAACGAGAAGCAGAATTCAGAAACCCAAGTCAAACAGCTAAGTTCTGTATACATTAAAGGGGACGGTGAGGGACTCGGGGTTGGGATTCATAACAAATTGTATGCTAGGGGCAGAGGAAGGGGAGATAACTAAACCAGCTAAGAGGAAAGGCTGTACAGATGAGTGTAGCTGAAATCCCACATCTCTACCTGCTAGGAGCTAGGTACCTATAGGAGAGTGGAATTCATCTCCTGAACCCCCACCTAAATGTAGGTGCCTGAGGGCTTGCCTATATTCAGTGGACATGAGCAAAGGACCTGAGCCTGCCTCACAGAACTGCTTCACAACCAGAACCTGTGCACCTGCTTCCAGCTCAAACCAGCACCCACCTTAGACCCTCCAGGAATTAAGGATGCAAGAGCAGGTGCTATGGAGGAGCCCAGCACAGCTTCATGGGTGCATTGTTTTGCAGTGAACTCAATACCATCAAGGTGTGTTAGGTGTGTTCTCAGCACTCCTACAAAATCAGGCCCTTCAAGGACTTACACCTATTTTGTGAATTCCAAATAGGCTTAGGGCAGGAGAGAGAGGTCAAAATGTTTTGGTCAACCAGGACAGCAAGTGCAATACCATGTACAGTAGCTCAACTTCAGGTATGCAGCTAAACGTTATGGGTATATAGGGATCTTGGGCACTTGATGAGGCCAGGCAGGATTTCTGTGAATTGCTCTCTTGAACCTGTGTGCCTAAATGCCAGTGAAGTTCCATTTTAGGCTCCTAAGTTCCTTTGTGAATCTCTCCCTGACTTCCCTAAGATCAGACACCAAGTCTGTGCCTGAACAGGCAATGCAAGCCAGGTCTCATGTGGCCCAAGCTAGTGAGTTGTAATAAGCCAAGGCCCAGCTGGGGCAAGCTCTGGGGCCGAATTCTGTAGCTCTGTGATGGGAGAGTGCAGGCAAGCTCTGGAATTGAGGGGTCCAATCCTGCCCACCCTGGGTAGGATCAGGCCCCTTATGCCCCCAGAGCTTCTGCCAGGCTTTCCCTGCTTATAGAAACACCCAGGGGTGCTTCTTTGTAAGTGAGGAAAGCCCATGCGAATCCTAGAATAGATGCATAAATCCTGGACACCCTGTGGCTCCACACCAGGACTTGTGTAACCCTGGGCTTCCACACTCATCCCACGCTGGCCCAGGCCTCATGCAAAGGGATGGATCAGTGCAGGTGCCAGCAGGGGTCATGGGTGGGGGCAGGTAATCCTCAGCACCCTGTGACTCCATGTAGGGTTCCCTGCTGAAGCACTGGTCATGACAGGTCCTGAATTAGAGGCAGAGGTGTCTGGGGATTACCTCTTGCACCCCACCCCCATGCTAGGACCCATGCTGACCTATGCTTCACACAGAGACACGGGTCAGTGCAGGTACTGCCACAGGGTACTGGGGCTTCCCCAGCTCAGTGCTGTTCTGTGCCACCCATGGTAGGACCCATGCTGGCCCATGCTTCTGTGTGAAGGATGGGTCAGCATGGGTCCTTGCACAGGGGTGGGCCAGGGAATTCCTGGGATCTTGTGCCTTCATGCCAGGGCCTGCGCTGACCCATGCTTCAGGTCGATGTGGGACTTGGCCCAGGTCTCAGCATGGAGGCATGGGGCCCTGGGAATTCCCTGGCCCACACCTGTGCCAGGACCCACATAGAAGTATGGGTCAGTGGATCCTACCACTGGGGTACATGGAGTGGTGTGGGAGCTGGGTAATCCCCGGTGCCCCATGCCTCCACATGGGGACCCAAGCTAACCTGTGCCTCTACCTGAAGTACAGGTCAATGCAGGTCCCAGCAGGGGTGCCAGGAAATCCCCAGCACCCTGTGCCTCCTTGCCAGGACTTGCACTGGCCCATGTTTCAGATGGAGGCACAGATCAGTGTGTGGATCACCCAGGTTTCACACTGTCCCATGCATCCATGCCACACTGTGCCAGAACCCCCACTGACCTGTGCCTCCACACAGTCAGCACAAGACCTGATACAGGGCAGAAAGGGTCCCAGGGAATCCCCAGGCAGGGGGGAACACATTACTCCTCATCCCACATGGGACAGGGAGCCTGATGCAGGACAAGGGGTGATGTGTATGTCACCCAGTAAAGTGGATCAGCTGTGGTGGAACATGTCCTGTTACAGCCAATCCACTTTGGTTCAGAGATGTCTGTTTCTACCAGCAAGTCCTGTCTTTCAAGTCTTAAACGGGAGGATCTAGAGTTTTGACTGTGCTTTTAAGCAAGGGTGGGGAGGGGGACACAGCTGGGACTCTCTGAGAGGCCATCTTCATTAGGGAATGTAAATGGGGCTGTTTGAACTCATTTCACAAATGGCTGTCTCAGCATGGCTGATTGATGCGCAGCAAGGGGGGCGCTCTGAAGTCTGCAGTGCTGAAGAGCTACTTAATACAGATCTGCTCTTCATGCCCTGCCCTCCGCTGCAGCTCCTTTTGTTTTCTGCATCACAAGCCCTTGCTTTGCTTCTGACTAATGGTTCCTTTGGCAAGTTCGCCTCAGTAGGCTGCTTTAAAGGCACAGCAAAGAGCAAAGGAAGGATGAGATTAAAGCCAAAGGAGAAGCAGACGGAGAGGAGGAAGGAGAAGAGGGGAAGAAGAGATGGGCAGAGGAATGGAAAGAGGTGACAAAGGGGACAGACAGGAAAGAAGGAAGAAAGAGCTGGCAGGCAGAGAAGAGAGAAGAGGGGAGAGAGTGATACAGGAAAGAACTGACTGAGGGAGAAGGAGGGATGGGTTGGAGGTACAGGGATGATATTCAGCAAATTACCTTGTACAAAGTGAACCAGTTTGTGTCCCCAAGTGGCCAGTTCAGCTCAGAGGATAGCACTGAGCTGCTACAGCTCATGCAGGTGTCAAACACAGCCAAGAAGCAGTCACCATCATGGGGCAAGGGGTGAGAGACACCTCCATTTACCTCAGGACTTCCCACGGCCACAGCAAGGAAAAGAGACTTCTTGCCACAAATCTGGAAGCTGCTACAGAGCTTGTCCAGGGAGCTGGTGCTAATGGGAACAGCAGGCTTGAACCTCGGTGCATCTACATGAGACGGTTTACCATGCAGTAGAGCTAACTACTGTGCAGTAAGCATCCATGTCTACACGTGAAAACACTTATTGCACAGTAATTAGTTCTAATCACGAGTAAATTTGCTACCTGCAAATGCAAGTAGCAAATTTACTCAAGATTAGTAACTGCACAGTAGCACACATGTAGACTGCTGACTGGAAGCAAATGTGCTCCTGGTCAGCCAAGCAGCAGAGAACAGGGAGGTTGCTCCCTGTCCCCAGGAGCTGCCTGTTGCTGGGGTTGGCTCCGCCAGTAGAGTCCAGGTGGGGGCAATGTCCCTTTGCCCCAGCAGCAGGGAGCTCCTAGTCCCCACTCTGCAATCACCGGGCCAGGGCTGGGAGATCCTTATTGGGATAAGGATCTCCCAACCCCCAGCCCCTGATCATGGAGTGGGGGCTGGGAGCTCCCTGATGCCAGGGCAGGGGGACATTGTCCCTGCCTGGACTCCAGTGGCGGAGCCAACCCCAGCAGCAGGCAGGTCCCAGGGACAGGGAGCAATCTCCCCATCCCCTGCTGCCCGACTGACCAGGAGCACATTTGCTCCCAGTCAGAGGTCTACACATGTGCTACTGTTCAGTTATTAATCTCAAGTAAATTTGCTACTTGCAAATCTGCTCTTGTGTCCCTGCACTTGTGGACTCATTCCCCGGGGGAGTTTACTCTTGAGTAGCTTACTCGAGAATAAACTGCTCCTGGATCATTTGCGTGTGTCAATGTGTCCCCTGACTCACTAACTCAAGCAAAAAACAAGGCTCATGTCTGGTCCCCAATTCCAAGCTGGGTAAGAGTCTGCCTTCACTAAGCATGCTGCACTGTCGCGGGGTGTCTTAGAGTGGGATACAGGTATGGAGACCTACTCAATTCATACATATATGCACACTTGCCAGACATTCCTATGAACATACACAAGCCGCTGTGTAAACCACACCACCATTTCTGCTCCTTCCCTGGCCATAGATACACTTAAAGGCAGCCTTGTATGTCTTTCATACAAATACCCACCTACACAAGCTTTGCTACTCCTCACCCAGGCAGGCACACTCAACACTACCCACACACATAGTAGCATACTCTCCTGCTCACACTAACACTCTCCTCTGCCCAGACAGTCATGCAAAGGGCTTCCCATACACACACACACACACATGCACAGCCTCCCCCACACAGACACAGGAGGGCTGTACTGACAGGGAGGGGTAGTTCTGGTGTGTGCAGCCCACTCTTCTGGGAAGGAACTTGTTGCTGCTATCTTTGTATCTGGTGATACAAAGAAAAAGGGAGTTTGAGCACCCTTTTGCCTGCATGACACCCATGAGGCCAGTGCAAAGATTATGGTTATTTTGCTTTAAAAATCAGTGGAGTTTTAAGTGCAGCGGTGGGGAAATGCTATTAACCTTATTGTGTGACTGACAGGGATTAACTACAGAAAGGATGTAGACAATTGGAAAGAGTCCAGCAGAGGACAATGAAAATGGTTAGGGGCCTGGGGCACATGACTTCTGAGGAGAAGCTGAGGGAACTGGACTTATTTAGTTTGGAGAAGAGAAGACTGAGGGGGGATTTAATTGCAGCCTTCAGCTACCTTAAGAGGGTTGCAAAGAGGATGGAGCTGGACTGTTCTCAGTGGTGACAAATAACAGAACAAGGAGCAACAGTCTCAAGTTGCAGCAAGGGAAGTTTAGGTTGGATATTGGGAAACACTTTCTCACTACGAGGGTAGTAAAACACTGGAACAGGGTACCGAGAGAAGTGGTGGAATCTCCATTCTCAGAGGTTTTTAAGACCTGGCTAGATAAAGCTTTGGCTGGGATGATCTAGTTGAGGATGGTCCTGCTATGAACAGGGCTGTTGGACTAGATGGCCTTCTGAGGTCCCTTCCAACCCTCATTTTCTATGATTCTATAATGAATATGCATAGAGGGGTTCATCAGGCTAGGGGTTTACCATGTCATAGATCAGTGATACACATCCTTTTTAGTCTCAAAGGTTGCCTCTACACATGCAGAGAGGCTGCTCCAATGTGCTGTAATTACAATGCATCAGAGCAGACTCGATTAATCGAGTCTGCTGGATCGTGGTAATTATCACGCTCCAGCAGATTCCAGCGTCACATGTATCAACATTCCCATGCTGAAAAATGGCAGCGGGGGAGCTTTAACTAAAGCTTGTTCGATGAGTTTCAGTTAAAGCGCCCCCATTGCCATTTTGCAGTGCAGGGACACTAATACAAGTGACACTCCAGGTGCTTTCATTAGAGTGGTTCTCGGAGCTGCTCTAATTAAAGCCCTCCCCCGCCACCTTCCAGAGTATGTGTATAAATGCACAAAGGTTCCCCCTTGTTAGACTCAAGGCACCCCTCATAAAATGCCAGATATTCACTGTCACTCATTTCTTGACTACAGAAAAAAATCCTAGAGCAATTTGCAAACTGTTGCAAAGAACTTTGAAAGGCCACAGCAGAGCAGAATGGTTTTGACACTGGATTCTTGTTTGAGATCTCTGGGTTTATCGTGTGAGCCATGTGTAGGTATCTGCATACCTAAGAGCATTCATACTATCTGGCACCCTTAAAAGAATCTCATGGCACTCTCACTGGTCTAAGAACCCTTGCTTTGGGTGCTCCACAATAACTGATCCAGAGTAGATGAAACCTAAACCTTAGCCATCAAGAGGGGTGAACTATTCTAGATTGCCTTTCATTTACTGTAGGGTAAAGAGAACCTCAAATCCCCACACCCTTTTACCTTGCAGTAACTAGTTAGTATGCACAGCCTCTCTATTGTGTACCACTGGATAATGGAGCTTGGCGTATAGCAGGATGTGGGGGGAAAGACATAACGCTTTTTTGGGAAAAGGGAGGGGATGTTCTTCAGAGGGCAGCAACAGAGTTGAATAGCCTCCAGTGAAGAGCATCCTTGGAACCCACACCCATAACAGAGGTGACATCCTGAGAGCTGGTTAGGTAGTGGTGCCTTAGGACTGAACCAAAGAGTGAGCAGCTGGGTAAACTGGAAGACAGCTGGCTGGGCAGGCAGGAGCCCAAGCAGGCTTTTTCCCGCTGGACAGTTCGCCAAGTCCTGCAGGTGTGGTACTGTCAGACTGGGCTGTGTCCCCGGCAAGATGCAAGTGGTTTCTGAATAAGCACCATCTTCTCTGTTCAGTCACCCCCAACTCTCACTGCTACCCCTTTCTGTGGGCTGAATGGAAAAGTTTTCCATAGTGGTGGAGACCTGAGGACATCAGACACTCGCCAAACTAGTCCTTGACAAGGAAATAATTCAGTTCTGCCAGCTCCTGCCCCTGAAGGAGCCCTCGCCGCTCCCTGCAGATGGATGATGGGGACAGAGATCAGGATGGATTTTCAAGAGGCTGAGAAAAACCTCATTCCCCTTTCTTGGATTGAATTCGTTGTTTTCCCCTGTGCTTTGTAGTCCTGGCTTGGAGGAGAAGCAATAAAACACAGTGAGAGGTGCTCCCTCAAGAGCCCTGGAAAAGGGGCTAGGATGGGGCTGAGGGAAGCTCAGCACCAAGAGGCCTGGGGACGTTCAGGAGAACAGCCTGTGAGGCTCACCCCATCCCGCAGCATGCAGGCAATAACGTCTCAAGCTTCCCACCACTGTGAGAGGCTGACATGGCTCCCTGCCAAGGGAGCAGAGTGGCTTGACATGCAAAGCTCCCCCACCTGGAGCCTGTTTAGCAGCTGGGTCTGATGTGACAGCTCTGAACCAGCCATGCGGAGGAACGGTACAGTCCCACACACACCTCCCAGCAAAACCAGGTACAAACTGTAGCATAAGGTTGCCAGCACTCAAGGCCTCTGTCTTGTCACCTTTCCCGGTTGAAGCTGCCCCCTGCTGGTGACTTTTTTGGACAACAGGGGCTGCAAAAAACAAACCAGCCTAAGACCACACTGGCAGCTCGTCAACCAGACTGATCACACATAATATGCCTATAATAGAGCTCAGAGTAGATACCTACTGGGCCAGAGATGCAGCACTGGAGACCACTGATGTTGGCAGTAGCACAACTGGGGGGGGTGGAGGGGTGACTGGGGCAGCTGCCCTGGGGGCTCTACCTTTTTTGGGGGGGGACAGGCAGCAGGAGCACAAATAGCTGCCATGGCCACTGCGGCTGAATGCACCACTGCAATCCACACCACAGCAACTTGGCGCTGCCCTTTGCATCACAGCTGCCCTGGGTGTGGTGCTGCCCTGCTATGTCTCTAGATCCTGGCAGGCAGAGCTCCCTCTTGAGCCTGGTCATGCAGCACAGTATAGCGCGAGCTGGTAGCCTCTCCACAGCGAAGATGAGGACAGTTGTCAAACTCTATAGGATGCACCTGGGCACTGTGATCACCTCTATAACACCAGGCACCAGCCCCCTGAAAGGCTGAATTACACAGAAGTCCTTGCTCCGAGGGGTCTCGGCAATTGTGTAAGAGAGAGCAACTTGTTGCCATGAGCCACTGTAGAGGGGAAGAGGCACCTATGCCCCAGCAAGGCCTGAAGACTGTTTCTGTGGTGATTAGGCCTTCACAACCCCTTCCTTCCCCAGGGGTCTCTGTGCCCTCATCAGAGGGAGCAGCACCTCCTGGCATCACAGAATGAGTGGGAGATGGAGAACTCCTTGTTAAGGGACAAATCAAAGCAGCCTCAGTGCTAATGGCAGGATTAGGTGACTGAAGGCAGCATCCCAGACAGGCAGGATGGTGCCCTCCACACAGTCCCTTGGGTGATCATTATATGCTGGTATTTATGAAGAGGCACAGCCATTCGAGCAGGCGTCACTCACCACAGCCCCTCATATCGACAAATCCCCTCCCACGAGAGCCTAGTTAATTTGCTTCCTTTCTATTGATCCCCACGGCAAGTCACCGTCAGTAGCAACCCCTCCTTCTTCCTCCCCTTCCTCCTTTTCCAGGGAGAAAAGGGAATAGCAGGCTTATTATAAGAGAGAGGTGTTTACAATGCCCAGAGATGAAAGGTGCCATATTGTTCACCGGTCCCATTCCCACTGGATGGGGACCTGTGTTATTTATGAGCCTGGCAGCGTGCCTGTGATTAGCAAATGCTCTCGGCTCCCTTTCCCTGCACTGGGGGTATTGATTAGCCTTTGTTCACTGCTTTATGAACCCATTCGTTAATGGGCTGGGAGCTTGTAAATGCTCATCGGATTTTCTTTTAAAGCAGCCTGAATGAACGGACGCCAGCGTGTTTACGAGGAAGAGAGTTAGAGACCTGCCGACTCCTGCTAAGAAACTTCGATCAGCACTGGCTCTGCCAACAGCTCGGCCTGCTCTCCTCACGCTCGCTGTCTCACTCATCTCTGACTCTTTATTACCAAGGCATGTCTGCCTGGGAGCAGGAACAGAGACCCTGAAGAGGCTTGTGTGCTCCTGCAGCTTGTTCATCCACTCAGACCAGGAGGTCTCACTGGCAACATCACAGCTAGATGCTATGGAGATGATTATGGGGACCTCACCGCCCTCTACACACTTACTTCTCCTCCTTTGTTTGGCAGTGCTTGGATGGATGACAGCCCTGTGTCCCTCTCTTTGATGATTCTGGCCAAATTTTGAGCATCTAAACCAGTTAGCTCCAGCCATGCTCATGCCCCTGCCAGGCACTCAAACACATGGTAGAGAGGAGAACAAGACCTAAGAGAGTGGGAGGTGGACTGCTTCTGGCACAATTGTTCATGGAAAGCCAATTTCAAAGCAGCCTACCTAGGTATTCACAGAAAAGCAGCTTTTAAACTTGCCTGGGTGAGTGCCAGAAATGGAGGCACTCATATGCTCACCCAGGCATGGAAGGGAAAAGCAAAATAACACCCCATGAACTACCTAACCAAACAGAGTTAGCTGCTGCAGATCAGATACTCCTTGACACTCATTTAAGATCAGTTCAACAATATGCCTGTCTGAAACAGCCTCCACACTGTTCTGAGTACTAACTACACTCAAGGACATGGCAGTCTGTTTGAACATAAATGTACCAAAGGAAAAAAAGAGTTCACATTGGCCGGATATACTGTACACTCAGCATTGTTTGCTCAGCTCTATATTGCCTGTCTTTGATTTTTGTTAGAGCATCCATTCTCTTTGTATCTGTTACCACCAGTGCCCTGGCCTTTATTCCAAAACATTTTGGTTGATGCAATAAGGTAACCAATTATCTTAAATTTTCCAGGACAGCCCTGACATTTGGGGTTATGCCCCACTGTCCTCAAAGAGTTTCTGAAACAAGGTACTTGACCTGAACCTAAAAAAGGAGTCCCAGATTGACTGATCTACATTCCACCCAATGCATCTCTGGCAGTGTCCTATTGGATCTATGCCACCCATTGCTGTTTGGTGTTACATGAATGCAACTATGCAGCTCCCTCCCACACCAAAAACAGTATAGCCTTGAACCTACAGCACTATGTCTGGGCTAATTTGCTCTGTCTCTCAGCAGAGATCATTTGCCTGCCATACTGCATAAAGACAAAGCTAACTAACCATGTGAACACAGCTGCATTGCTTCTGGTTTAGAAAGTATCTGCATGTGCTAATTAGCACACTGAGGTGGCTATACTGACAGGAACTGTAAGTGATGTGGACTAATTCTGGTTCCAGAGGTCTGTGGATAGGGCCTCCTCAAGGATTTTTGTCACCTTCGGCAGCCTCTGGTGCTGCCTTTGCCATGGCCCCTGGCAGATTTGCATAGCCAGAGCATCAAGACACTGCCTGCTGTTTTTACCACCCCCTACAATTTGCCACCATAGGTGGCTGCCTGTGTTGGCTGTACTGTTACACCAGCCCTGTCTGTGGAGTATCTTGTCCTGTATCCCGTATTTTGCTTCCTGAAAGCTGGTCGCTGTATATTTAATAAGTAACAGAAATGTCCAGAGTCCTCCTTCTAAGGACTACATACATGCACTGTTGCCTCTCTTTCCTGGCTTGATGGCTGTTCCCCCCTGGGTCAACTAAGACTCCTGGTCATGCAGGTTGATTTCCAAATTCTGCTTACTACCAGTTTCCTAAGCTGAAGGCTGCAAATTAAATATCTCCACCCCAAAATCAGGCAATTTTTTAATTTAATGCAGTGGGGGCAAACCTTTTTGGCAGATATTAGCCACATATTATCCCTGCACCCTCCCTGAGTGCCTCTCTGATCCCCTTCCCCTGTCCAATCTACTGCTCTGCTTTCTGTTCTCTAAACAGTCTTTTTCCTGTACTTTCTCCTTCTTGCCCTGTGCTCGCTGCCACATCTCCTCCTTCCTACCCTATCTGCTATTGTGCTGCTTCCTACCCTCTCTGATCTGTCATGTACTACACACAGAGGTTGCCCATGCAAGTTATGGAACTTGTGTCCAGGTTTGCCACCCATGGCTTAGTGAACTTGCAGGCAGTCATCAATGGAGACTAAACTCAAGACCTTTGCTATACAAAGGCAAGCTCTGCCATTTGAACTAGTAACTCTCTTAGCTGGAAGTTGATAGGAGAATTTTATAGTTGCTTGAACAAGCCATTAGAGGGAGACATTATCACCCTCACCAAGACAGCATATTACATTTGCACAAAACTCCCTGGATTGGTCTTTCTGGGGAATCAGCCTGAAATAAGGGATTCTGAGACATGTGCTAGGAGCACTTAATTAGCCATACAGAAATAAGCAGCAATGTAAATACAGTCCACCCCGATGCTGTTAAATTGGTATTATGCAACAGCAATAATTAAGCAATAGGCTTCACCAAGCCATGCTCTTCCGGGAAAGTTAAGCCTGTCTTGCTGGACCCAAATAAAAGAAAAGAGGCTAGGGACCAATTTGTTAACACGCCAAGAACTGTCTTGGGATTCTTGGGAAATAGAAGATATTTATGAGCCCATGGAAGCAATCAGATTGTGTGCACTTATTGGTCTCTGTGCATGTGGGTGCAGCATCACTGTCAGTCAGTAAAAAGGCTCCTATGCATTCTTATCTGGAGTCACATCTGGTGCAGTAGGTCATAGTTTGCAAGCAGTCTTCATCTGAGGGTACCTGATCCCCAGGCACCAGTGACAACCTCCCCCATTCTCCCTGCCCTGACTTCCACCAGGCATAGGATGTACAAAAGAGAAATGCAACAGAGAGTGACAAGCATGTCAGTAGCCATGACATCTCCCTGCTGCCACAGATCAGTCACACTCCACAGAGAGTGACATCGCTTTACTCCAACATAATTTCCTTCTCAGCTTACTGAACCTCATTCATTACTTGAGCAAGATGCAAAGAACAGAGGCAGCTCCCTGTGGGTTTCACTGTGGTGAACCCGCCCTTAGGCGCTAGTCTATTAAAAGTCCCATCGTGAAAGTAATTGCAGATGGATTTCATTTGCCAGGTCTTCATCTGCCTGCTGTTTCCAAGGCAGAAAACAGCCTATATACCTCCATAGTAGATGTGTATACTTTATACTCTCAACTAAGCAGGGTCCCATCTGTTTGGTACTTGGATGGGAGACCTGCCAAGATAACAGAGGAGATGCTGGAAGTGGAATTGGCAATTCAGTACAGAGCATTCCCAACATGGTGTGGGCTGGCACATGTTTCTCTCTGAGTCAGTATGGATCTTGCCACTGGGGGCATTATGTTCCTGAAGACAACATCTTTCACATGGGAATTTAAAATCACATCCAGGACCCCTGGAGCCACTGAAAAACCCCTGGTAGCTTTCGCAAGAGGGATACTATCCCCAGTAACCTGGCCAAGAGGGTGCTGATGAGAATAGGGCTCCTGAGAGTTATGAGGTAACAGTCAATGTTGCTGAGACACTAATATCTTAATTATTACAATACAGCCACATCCCAGATCAGTCAATGACCCTTCTGTTCACCCCAGATGTCAGTGTTACCTTTCCACACACACACTCCTACAATAGAGACAAGCCATAACACCAGAACAGAAACTGTGTCACAACCAAGGCAGAAGGCTTCCAACTACCAACTAGAGGAGGTTTCCTGCCATGCTCCTCCTACCTTGAGCTTAAATGTGACATGCACATCTTTAGGGTCTAGATGAGGCCCCTGGCCTAACTTGGGGTCTGAAGGGAACATCTGACTTGAAAATGCTTCAAGAACTAAGAATAGGTCAATAGAAAGCAAAGACTCTAGAGAGGCCTCCTGGGTTGTCAGTACATGAGGGGCATCACAGAGACTATGACACGGAGACTGAGCCTGGATCTAGAGACACCACACTCCAGGGGTGTTTTTTCCAACAACAGGGTCACCAGCATAGGTAAGCTAATGACAGAAGAAGGATCCCCAGAATGAGCAAAGTTAAATCAAGGACAGAAAAGATGCCAATAACAAATTTAATGAAAAGTCCTTGAGGGATTTTAGCTAGTGGGCCAAGGAATGGACTTGGGGCTTTTTCAAGCCAAGTTTGTCCACATTACTATGACCCGATTAGATTCTTAAAGGAAGCTGGAACACCAGAGCCCCAGAATGAAATTCCAGTGTGACTCTCTGTCTTGGCCATGCCGGAGACAGGTAAGCATGTATGTGCGAGATCCCGCTGGAAAGTTCTCAGATGTGCAGACCAGGCACCATCCTTGGAATTCAAACCCCCTCTTCTTAGGAGTCTTGTATCCTAAGACTTTTAAACACCTGTTGTATTCCTGCAAGGACAACTCCTTGGCTGAGAACTGCGGGAAGGCATCAGAAATAGACTCAGGCAAGTAAGTGCTCTTATTTATCAAAATTTTCATTCCTGTCTGCTGCCTGTCCTGATACAGTTTCTCCAATCCATCCACCCATGTTTCTGAGCACATGAAGCCAAGAGACAGAAAGACAGCACAGGTCCAGGTAACCTACTGAGCTGGCTTTCCAAAAAGCCAAGTTGCTTCTTTTTCATATTTATTTTCTTTTCCTCTTTCTGCTTCAGTTCCTCTTTCTCATCCCATGGCAAGTCAGTTTTATTATGATCTATAGCTTGTGCTAACTAGCACCTAGGAGCATCAAGTACTGACCATGACCATACTGTGTAAGGTGCTGAACAAACATAGAACAGAAAAGAGAGTGCCTGCTGCAGCCTAAGTATAGAGGTTTTCATACAACGCTCTTTGCTAGGGTGTCTGATCTGCACCTGGGAGGATGATAAAGTGACTAATCTGCACACTGTTTAGAGTATCCTGGGATCCTGGGATCAGAAACTGATGGGATGAGGAGGAGGAAGAGGAGCTGAGATAGAGTTGGAAAACCTCTTTGCACGTACAAGGAAAGTAACAGATGAATAACTCATGTTAATTAGAAACTGTCACTACTCCTACTCCTAGAAATCTCATTCAGAGAAACTCAGAGGTCCTGCTCAGTCCCTCTGAGGAGCTCCCCCTGCTCTGCAGTCTCTGGGGATGGAGAGGTTTGGTTCAATGCTCCAAATTAGGTGCATCTATCAGGCTCGTCAAACTCTGTCAGGCTCAGTTGAATCCTGTCACTCCCTCTCAGACAGGAAGAGAGAGCAGCCACACACCCTCATGGTCCGACCTCCAGCTGAAGCCTGGAAGTGGCTGGTCCCAAAATAAACAATGCATGGTATGTTCATCCTTCTGTTGCAAGGGAGATGCCAAGAAAACTGCTCCAACACCCAGCTGGCACTCTTTCTATCTGGCACTTTCCACCAGGGATAAAAACAGGTCACAGTCTGTATTTGGACCTAGAACCCACCCCAAGAGAGCCACAGAACTGGGAAGGCATAAAAACTGTGCTAGCAGCAGTGGAGTTCCTGTAATATTGGGATTAGAATAGCACAATGATCCTAAAGCTGTCTTTAAAATATCCAGGATAGACATACAGACAAACCAAAGGTGGTAACAATGTAGCAACCAGGATTTTAATTTTTTTAAAGATCTTGATTAACTTAATGGTCCTTCTGGAATTAAAAACCAATGAATCTCTTACAGTGGAGTCTGGGGGATAAGTAGATCTGGGAAGGAACTAGCTTTCCAATCAACAAAACTTTTTGAGACTTAAAACTGCTCCTGGTCAACAGACAGTTGAAGCTATCCTTTGCAAGTTTTCATGAAAAAAATAAAAGGAGAAAGAGATTAGAAGGAGAGAGAGATTGGAGGGCTTTCATAGAAAAATAAAAGGAGAGAGATTGGCCACTAGGAGGGCCAGGAGGGGAGAGATAAGTTTCAAGTCCTTGAATCAAGGAGAAGAGAAAAGCTAGGCCTCCCATGAGAGTACCCTACGGAGCAGGCCATTGGGTAATTCTGGGCAGCTCTGGTGTAACCTCCTGGAGCTGTCCTACCATGTGTAGCTAATTTGTCATTGGGGTGGAGGAACAGCCCAGTGATTAGGCCACTCAATCAAGCAAAGCCCGTCTCCTGCACCCTACATGAGAACCCTCACCTCTGCACTACTGAATATTTGGCTGGTGGGAGTGAGAAAGTGGGATGGAAGAGTGGGGTGGTTTCTCTGTTTGAATGAACATCCTAGACCTGAGAAATATTTCCAAGCAAAAGTTTTCTTGAAACTGCTCAGTTCTGGCAAAAAGTCTTGGGTTTTGACACATCAGTGTTTTCTGACACACATTTTGTCAAAAAATCTCCTGCTAGTTCTCTTAACAACTGCAGTGTTAGCTCTGTCTTCCAGGGGAAATCACTGATGTATTGTTAAAATGGCAAGGGTGGTGCATATTGAATTAATAGCTATGGCAAGCTGTGGTATTGAGAAAGATCAATCTATCTAGAAACCCACCTGGCCTCATTCACAGAAGGTATTGAGACAAGCACAGCCATGTATCCCTGCTGCAAACTTGCCCTCCTGATATTCTTCAAAGCTGTTATTTTAGGATGAAAGAAAACCCAGTGACTGAAATTACTTTTTCTTGTTATTTCTGTACAATGGTGCTTGGAGGGTGGACTTCCGAATAGACAGGGCAGAACAAGGGTAAGAAGGAAAAAACTGGTTTCTCCAGAAAGTCAATGGCAATATAGAACCCATCTCTCCAAAATCTCTGTCCAGTGCCCTCACTGAAGGACCACACCACCACCATCCAACTCAGCTGGGAGGGGTGTGAACAATGAAGCAGGTTTCTTCTTATAACTAATGTACATGACCAAAAAAATCAGAAGAGCTGCCAATATTACAACTCCATTTTCATCTCCTTTTTCTTTCATTTATTGGCTTGTACCTTACAAAGATATTATTTTTATTTCTCTCTCTTTCACTGAAGACATCTAGAATTCCCCCCTCCCTTCATGTCTGGCCAATTTAGAACGTTAATTAGTGATGAATTAGTGGCGTAAATCCCATCCGAAGCCACAGGTTCACTGTGATGAATTCCTACGAGGAAGCTGACAAATCTTATGTTAATATCTTTCTTTTTCTCATTAAGCAATTACTTCGCACATCATTTGTCTGCAAAAGCTGAGCCCACACCCTCAGCTCCGGAGCTGGAATTCAGAGTTCGACTTTGTCAATTAATTATGGAATGGCTTATTTCACGCTGTTAGATGATTAAAAAAAACACATGTGAAAGCAGCTCTTTAATTATTAAATTTCAACAGTGCCAGACATCAAAGCATTGAAAGGGGAGGTCTTCACAAGCCTTTTCCCCAAAAGATTTCCCATCATTGCCATAGCCAATGGTTTATCCACCGTTAGGTGACACAGTGGTTTAACCACAATATAACTACGTTGTTGTCTAACCCTGCCCAGAGCAGTTCTAAATGACACTAGGCCTGATCCAAAGCCTGCTGAAACCAAGTGAAAAAAAGTGGACTTTAAGCGCATCTGGATCAGAGTTACAATGGTAAATATGCCAGTGTAACCTGGGCGGTACTCCAAAAGGTACCCCCTCTCCAATTGAAGGGATCAAAGCAGGTGCACAAGCGCTGTGGGAGGTGTAGGGACTCTCCTCCCCCTATAGAGCAGAGCCAGACCACCACTGGGGACTTAACCATATACCTTTTAATGAGGGAACAATACTGGGAACATAACAGGCATAAATCAGGGGGTATAGTGGACACTACAATGTCCCAAGGGGCAGGATTCAACAAAGGTTAGACACCTACAATCATTGACAAAAGACAGGGTTAACAAAATATAAAACACAAACAGCAGAGCAAACAATACTGGTTGGGGAAATATAAAAAGGCACAAAATACAAAATGTCAAAGGACAAAGAAATATAGGGCCTGGGTCACTGGAGGGGGAGAAAAGCACAATGGCCCCTTTCCACTGCAAGATTTACTCACTCATCCCAGCTGGGACTTGAATGCAGATCTCCCACATGGTAGGCAGAAACACTGCCACACAACCACTACTGGCAGTAGTGCTTCTAGCTGCTAGGGGTCTTGACCCTCCTGGAGCCCCAGCCTCACTTCGAGCTACCTGGCCTCTGATTGGAGGAGCTGGGAACCGAGCTGGGAGCCTCTCAGGTCACTGCTCAGATCCTTGCTGGAGCAGGGAAGCCTCTCCTGCTGGCCACAGCCTCTCGTAGGGGATCCTGGAGCCCAGCAGGAAGCCTCTCCTGCCGGCTACACGCCATGCTGCTCAGGGTCCAACTGCTGCCTGCAGGTCCTGCTCCTTCAGGCTCTTCTGGGGCAACTGCTCCTGTCCTGCTGGCCCAGTTCTTGCCAGCTCTTTGAAGCTCCTTCTTCGTGGTCCCTCGCTGGTCTCTTCCCGGAGTCAGCCGTGCTGCCCCTTTTATCCCCCCCACCCCGCGTGACCCAAGGGGCCAATCAAGGGACATGGAGGGTGAGTCTCTGGGGCCTGATTGGTGAGGAAAGGGAATCCCAAGTCCTCCAATCATCTTTTGCCCTTTCAAAACCCCTGGGCTAGGTCACTACCAGCCAGCCGGTCATACCAGCAAGCCGTGATGCCTTATCCACCTGATAGTTCCCACTGGGAAACACCCAGTGTCAATGAGATCAAAGACCCAGCTGCTTCTGGTAACAACCCATAGGGTTTAAGTCCAGGAGAGACCCTGATTGTCTAGTCCAGTGGTTTTCAACCTTTTTGGACTTAAAGTACCCTTCGATAGACTTGAGGCATCCCTCAGAAAATGTTAGCTCCTAGTTTTGACTTGTTTTTTTACTACAGAAAAATTACTGGAGCAATTCTTCTGTTGCAAAGAACTCAGGTCCCAACAGCTCAGAATGTTTTTAATAGTACAGATTCCTATTTGAAAACTCTGAGTTTATCCTGTGAATTGTATTTGCACACCTGATAGTGCTAACATTGCATGGCACCTTGCGACATCCTTGAAAGGATCTCAAGGCAGCCCAGGGTAGTACAGCACTCTGGTTGACAATCTCTGGTGTTGTCTGATCTCCAGTATAACTCAGCCCACAGGATTTCACACAGTCATCCTTATATCAGGCCCAATAACTTGGTGCCCTGCTGTTTCTTGCTGTACTTGAAACTCAGTGCTAAATCTTATATCCACCTAAACAAAGCCACCAAAGTCTATATCTCTGCTGCTGGTAAGTCAGTGCCTCTGCCTTTCTGTTCCAGTGCTGGAGGACTCTGAGCAGACATTAACTTTACATGTGCAGAATTAATGCCAACCCCATTCAACCTACAGGTGTGCAGCTGTGGGCAAGGGCCTGAGTCAGGTTTTATTGGATCCAAGCCAGCTGGCCTGTACTCAAAGGCTAAGTGCAGACATTTGGCGGGGGGGGCGGTGGAGAGGGGCGGTAGGGGGAGGTTAGATCATGTTAAAAATGGCCACCCAGGCTAACTTAGTTCACCCAGGTGCAGGCCTTGCATTTTGACCTGGTATCAGTGATCAGAAATCAATCTAAACCCATAACAGTACAGAAGTTCTGCGTACATACCTGAATTGATGTACATTCAAACTTAATTGATCTAGGTTAGACTGGTGAATAGAACTTCTGCAGTTACCTGTGCAGCCCCAGGGCTGGGAAAGCCCAGCTGCCAGCCCCAGGGCTGTGTTTCTTATACCCATTCTCCAGCACTCGGCTATTTGTAGCCCCTCCTTCCAAACCCCCCGGGCCCTGGCCTTCCCCCAAGAAACCAGCCCCCCAAGGCTCTCCATCCTCCAAAACACTCCGGGTGCCCCTGGTTTTTGTCAGTGTCCACTGCTGCTGGGAGCCAAGGAAGTAAGTATTGGTAGGGGGCAGGGGCAGGAGGGATGTGGGTGTAGGTTTGTTGGAAGGAGGGGGGGGGGGCAGGGGGATAAAAATAGTCCCTGGTCCCGCTTAAACCCTCAGGCTGGCCCTGCAATCTCCCCTTATCCTACCAAACCCTCCTGGATCCCAGCAACCACCTACAGACCCTGCCTGCCCTCCCATCACTCCTTCAGATCCCACCTACCGCTATGATCCCTCCCACGGACACCCTATGCACCCCCAATCCCCCCAATCAGTCTTGCAGATCCTACCTGCCCCCCAAATCCCTCCCACAGATCCCACCTGCCCCCCTTACTTCCCCTGTGGATCCCACCTGCACACTTATTGTGACCGTAGACCCTACCTGCCCCTCCAGTCCCTCCTGTGGAGTGGATCCCACCTGCATCCCCATCACTCCTGTGGATCTTGTCTGCCCACCACCTCCCATTCCTCCCCCAAACCTGCTTGCCCCTTGGCTCCCTTATCCCAACTAACCTTAGACTGGGTGGCCATTTTTAACACAATCTAACCTCTCCCTAACCCCCTCCCCCCCGAATGTCTGCGCTCAGGCAAAGTGCAATAGTGGTTTGAAGCTGAAAGAAACTGGCTGCCTGCAAGTGCTCAGGGCTGGCACCCAGCACCTTGTGCTATCAGAAGTCCAGATTTGGTTCCTCCCTTCCTATTCCTGGTTACAATTTATTGCTTTCCCTTAGGTTACCCAGAATGAAGAACTGTGAGGAGGCTGCAGGGGGGTAGGGTACATGCCATGTAGCTGAATGTGCTCTCTGGGTCCTTTCCTTCACTCTGGACCATGGAGCATGGAGGAGCACTTCACGGCCTCAGAATCCATCTGTTCCATCCTGCTCCTCCCAAGAGGACTTCCCACTCCCATTAGCAACACCAAGAACTAAAGCGAAACCCATGTTGGCGGCAGCAAACCCCTGACACCTCAGCCTGTTGCTTGTTCCATCACATTCCAGCTGCCATGACTGTTGCACAGCACCTGTTGTGCATAGAAAGCCAGGCAGTACAATTTACACTGGGCTGTAGCCATGGCTCGTAGCTAGAATCTGGGGAAAAGGCAGCAATGGGATGCTATAATGCTTTTAGTCAGAGAAGAGAGACTGGGGTGAGGCAGGGGGGATATCACCTCTAACTCTGCAGTGCTCGGCACATTAGAGGAGTCATTTCATTGGGACAAAATTTAACATGTATACAGCCCAGTTCTCCTACCCTCTCACATGGACCTGTCCCTGTTGGAGTCAACAGGCCTGATCCAAAGACCAGTGTAGCCAGTCCCCCTGTGAAAAGAGGGGGCCCAAATAATGAATAAGAAAGGAAAGGGACAACTATTCTTGTGTATATAAGTGGGCAGATCAAAAAGGAAAAGGGATTACCCAGGGGATTCCAAACTGGATAGAACTAGGAAGAACTAGGGTGATCTGAATAAAATAAAAATACAGTGCCAGGAAACAATTTCCTCATACTGAGATAGACCGAGTCATCTCCCTAGGGAAGATGGCCTGGTCCAGTCAACTGCTGAGAACAATGCTGGGGTCCAGAGGATGGACTGTCTGGGACTTGCTGGACCTTTTCCATCACTAACTTCTATTCTGCAACAACAAAAGCACCCCTCTGCTCTCTGCAGCTGACTTGCAAGCCACAGCCCAGCATGTCAGAGAGAAGCAGACAATTAAAGAGACAAAGTGCTGAAAAATACATAACAAAAGTCCTGGAAACAGGCACTGGGAGCTTCAAGAACAAAGCTGCTGCATGTTAATGATGAACACAGTTTGGTTAATTTTTAATGGTCTGTAGCGAAAATGATGGATTGGGGAAGTGAGCAGTCATCAGCCTAGAAGCTCCCTCATTCAGGCCAGGGCCTCCTCATCGGACATGACAGCCTATTCCTCCCTAGCCTACTGGTCCTGACTTTATTCCACTGCCTCAAACACCTGTCGAAGGGAGAGAGCCAAAATGGAGTTTTAAGATTTGTGTCATTTCTGATTTGAGCTTTTTGCAAGTGGAAATAACTGAAAAGTGCCACAGAAAATTTGATGGAGGACAGCAAAATGTCCTCAGTCATGATTTTTGGGAAGCTCAAACTCTAGGAACCTGCCAGTGAGCCAAGAACCATCTGCATGTAATTGGGAGTGTTTAACCCTCTTTCAGTAACATCTGTGTATCCCTTTCTGTGGAGCTATATTATTGTTATGCATTTGCTTGGTGATCACAACCAGATGTGCATACACATATTTCCAGCTGCACATACATACCTGGATGCTCATGCAGATATGTATCCACCAATATATGTGCCTCTGCAACCACACTCACAAAGGTGTAAGATGTTTCAAAGCAAGGCATCCCTGCTCTCTTCCATCCTGCTGCTCAATGAGATTAAATTGTCAGTGACCAGGAGCGCTGCGCAGTCCTGAAGAACCCAGAGGGAATTACAGTGTGTTTTCCATCTACGGACCATGCATAGCTGCATGGTTGGAGGAGGCAGGGTAGGGGTTGCTGGACTGGGGCCAGATGAACAGGACAGCGGTCAACTCCAGACCTGATATATAGAAAGGGACTCATTGTTATTCCATAATGGAAGCCCTCCCCCCTTCGTTATCTGTCACAGGAACCCTGCTGACTGAGATTGCTTCCCTCACTACTATAATATCAGTATGTGTTAATAGCATTTTGATAAAACTCAGAGGTTGGTGCTGGCCATAAAAATAGCTTTGCTACAGGCCACCACAGAATGGACTGGGTTCCCCACCCAGTCCACTGCCTGAAGGATTCACAGTGACCTGGAGATCAGACACCTTCCCTTGCCATCAGCTCTCCCACGAAGTATCAAGCCCCCTGCGGTACCTGTCCCATTACCCACAGCATCACACATCCAAATCCAGAACAAGCTACATACATTACAGACCAACCCCTGCAGCCCCTCTCTCCTCTCTTTTACTGGCTGGCATCTGTTCATTGCTCAGGGCAGGGGCTTCACTGCATCGGCACTTACAGCACAGGATAAGTAACCCCTTCCCTCCCTGCTGACCTCTCCACATGACAGCCCTTCCTCTGGTGGGGTTAGGGAGGTCTTTGCAGAGAGGGTGTTTAGTATAAGAGGAACAAACATCACACACTGGGGAGGGGCAGGGCAATGGTGAGGGGGAGAAGGGGCTGCTCTGGTTGTGAGTTGAGTTGCAGGCTGATTTCTGCAAGAGCGGGCCAGCTTCCCAGGAAGCCATGGAAGTGAACTGTACTGATAGTAACCAGAGCTATTGAGTCCATGCCTACCTGAAACTAAATTGCTATCATGCCTAGGACAAGGATGATATCATCAACACTATCAGCGGCAAGGATCAAATAATTCAGCACTTGTTCCCTCCCTAATTGCTTAACCCAGAGAACTAGGTCATTCAGCTGTGGGCAAGCTGCAGTCTGCTATAGTCACGTTGGCTGGTCACTAACAGGAGACAGGCATTTGAGAAGACAGTACCGAAACACACTCAGCAGCCCTTGCTGTCCCAACTTGGCTTCCAGCCCATGTAAAACCAGGTGCAAAGTGTTCCCAGAGCAGTTTCGACTCCAAAAGCACAGAGGAGACACAGCACGGACATTCCTGAGATTACTCCAGCCTGTGGGCAGCCATCTAAAAAAAGGGCTGCTGCTGGCCAAGGCAGTATATACATGGGAGGCTGGAAGTGAAACTGCCCTAGGCCACCATTCCCTCAGGAAGCCATCAAATGGTGAAAGGCTTCCTTCCACGGAACATGCCCAACTCAGGGCGGCATGCTCCCTGGCAGCAAATCACACCCCCTACACACACAAGGGGGAGAGCTATAAAAGTTTGGGAAGGGTGGGGAGGAGGATGACACCTCATGAGTTTGTCTCCCCACCTCTGAAAATCTAGCCATGCTCTTGCTGCTGAACCTGCTTTGAAGAAGGCTCCATATACTCTCTCCCCTGCCCACACACACACACAACCTCCAACTTAGCTCAGTCTTTGGGACTTTCCATCTTCCCAGCTCTTCTGAGAAGTTTGTGATCCTATCTGGCCCTATACCCTCTACTCCCACCACAGCCGTGCAGTTCTTCCGAGGACCAGCCCTATAATCTAGCCTTTCAAACATGCTGGCTTTGCCCTGACAAAGGAAACAATCCTGCCCTTCTCCCCCTCCGCCCCGCCTTGAACACCCAAATTACAGCAGCAGGATAAATTGGTTCAGAAAAAGCCAAGAATGGGGAGCACGTGAGGAAGGGGAGCAATCTCACAGGAGCTGAAGATTAGTAAGACACAGGGGAGAGAACTGTCAAAAAACTCATTTAAAAATGTAACATTCCACTTGATTTCGTGTCTCAACATGTCGCTTAACAGCAACTTAGTGATTCCCCTTTTCACCAATATACTGAGATTTTTTTTTTAATATAAAAATATAGAGAAGCTTCAGGTGCTTTGATTAATTCCACAGCAAGGGTCCTGGCATCTCCGTCAGCCCCATGCACGCTCTCTCTCAGTGTAATGAGAGCACCTGCGGTGCAAAGGGCACAGCAAAGCCCCTTCCCCTATCACCCAAGCCTCATTATTGAGCTGACCTCTCTGTGCACGTGCTTGGCTGTCTACAAGAACTGTGCCCAGGAGCACACCCTGCCCAGGTCAAAGTGGCTTGGAAAATCAGATCCACTGGCAGGTTGCAATTTCTGCATAATTATTAGAATTTCTAATCTTTTTCTTTTCGTTTCTTCCTTACTGTCCCCCAAGCCATGGTGAAAAGCAGAAGCTGCTGCTGCCATGGTTACAGTTCCCAGCCAGCCAACACAAGCAACTCAGCTACAGCCTCTGGAGAGCACCGAGCCCTGTGAGCCCAGCTGCCTGCTGACCTCTTCCTCACAGCTTGGCGCATGGTTTATGGCTAGCATTGTGCCTGATGTGAGAGTTCCCCTGGTTACACCCACCTTGCATCCTTGCTGTCAAGTCCACTCTGTTTCTTCAAGGTCTTCTTGGGCTTGAGACTGAACAAATAACATGCTGCAGCTATGTGCACACAGACAGCACTGCCAAAGGGCAAGGGTGACACCTGGGATCTTTAGCACCTGCAGCCCAAGCCTGTCCCATGTGAGCTGAAGCAGTCGCTCCCATTCATTGTTATACTTGCTCTCAGTGGCTAGAGCAGGGGTGGGCAAAATACGGCCCGCAGGCTGGATCTGGCCCACCAAGGGATTCTCTAACCCATGCCCAGCCCAGGCACAGGGGGCAGCTTGGGTTGTAACATGTGCAGCTGGTCCCGCTGTCCCCGGGTGCCCAGCAGGGCAGGGGTGGTGCAGCAGCAGGACTCAGCTTCCTGGCAGCCCTGGTGGCAGTGGTTCCTTCCAGCTGCCACTGCCAGTGTCACCACCACTGCCAGATCTGGCCCCACTGCCCAGGCATCCCAGCCTGTCTGCCTCGCACGCACCACTGGGGTGCTGGACAGAGCAAGCAGGTGGGGTCCCCATGAAGACTGACCCAGAACCCCCACAAGCAGGACAGGCTCGGCTGGGCAGATGGGATGGGGCTGTGGGCAGGTGGGGAGTGGTGTCCCAGAGTGGGACAGGTGGATGGAGCCAGGGCCAGGATTATGGGGCAGTGACAGCATGGGGCTGGGGCCCAGGGCAGATCCATGATCTACTCTCTGCATGCCCCGGCCTGTGGAACCAGCGCCTGTCCCAGGGACATACGGGGAGAAGATTGCAGCTCTGCCCCAGGCCCTATGTTGTCACCATCCTGTGATCCTGGCCCCGGCCCTGGCTCTGCCCACCAGTCCCACTCCAGGACACTGCTCCCCACCTGCGCACAGCCCCACCCCATCCACCCTGCCCTCAGGGGTCCTGAGCCAGTTTTCATGGAGACCCTGCCCTCCAGCTGTGTCTGGCACCGGCAGCCATGGGTGTGGGGCAGATGAGCTGGATAGGATTAATTAAGGACCCTCCCCCCAACCCTCTGTGGCCCATAGTAGCTCACCAAAACTCCCTAATTGGCCCTCCAGCCCAAATAATTGCCCACCCCTGGGCTAAAGGAAAATATAAACTCACACTCCAAGGCATGCCAGGGCATGAGGGCCAGACAAATAGCTTCTCTGGGTTCCTAGATGGTGCTCTGGATTATCTCTCTGTCATAAGGAGGTGTCTCACCTCATTATTATTTCTGAGAGACAGAAATCCCATTGCTGTATGCTGTTACTGGAAATTTGGACATTCTAGCATGGGGACGTCACATCACCTCCCGTAATGTTTGCCAAGGGCCCCTCCTCTGCTTGTGGCAAAGTCTCCTATGTGAGGCAGCAGACAAGGACTTCAGCTAGATTCCCAGCAGGCACTCTTGCAGCTTGGCCCTGTCAGCACCTAGGTCCCCAGGAAGATCCACCTTTGGCACAACACTGGGCACAACGGCCCAAAGAACTGGGGTTTGAGAAATGAGGCTGGCTTTGTATAGGTGAGTCTAAGTCTGATTTCAGAAACTAGGACAGAAGAGGCTAATTAACATGGGACTCCTGACCCAGTCTGACACTGCATGTACCAGGAATCTTAGGAGAAACTCTATTTCTACAAGCGTCCCAGACAAAAATCAACAGCACATCAGCTTGGCTAAATCTGAGACAGGCTGTACCCAACCTACTTGTGTCTATGGTGACTGAAAAGGGAATCCTGGGGCCTGATTATGAGTTTTGCCCAGAGTTATAACTCTGCCCTCCTGACACAGAAAACAAGCTCAGCTCTGCGGCTGATTTATATTCAGCTATTTTGGAGCAAGGCACATGTTGTCTCTAGGGTTGGGTGATAGAAAAGGAAGCCGTTCAGCTCTAACTTACTTTTGTAAATCTGGTTCACATCAAATCACATCACGTTAAAGTTGTTACTACCTGATGGCTAGTTAGTGACCTCTTCAAAATTACTTAATAGTCTTAATCCAGAGCATACTATTGGCTAGATCATAGGTCTCACTACCAGCTGTCCTGGAGGGCAGAGGGAAATTGCAGGAAACATAAAGCCAGCACAGCTTCTCACTTCCTCACCTCTGGCCTAGGGAGCAGGCAGGCTATAGCTGGAATGCATCATCTTCTGACTGGTCCTCACCAGCTGAAGGGACATGAGTTTTCTCTAACTTGTGCCATGGGCTGAGGACTGGAGAGGTGGTTTAGGCACCACTGCCTCTCTCAGCTTTGCCAAGAGAGACTGAGGCACAGCTGAGCATTAAACCCAAATCACCAGTGCTGACAGGCTACACCCAGGCACCAGCACTGCTGTATACCCCCCACCAGCCCCTTTCTCCCAGATGACTCCTCTCATTGCACTGTGTAGCAGACTGCTTTCTTTAGCCTGCCTCTTCATGTTGATATTAAGTAACTATGGTAACTGTTTCAGCCCTTATCCCAGCTTCAGATTTACCTTTCCTCAACATTACTCCTGTTTATCTGTGTCACTCCAATCGCTGCTCCTTCCCTCTCTCAAGGCGAAAGACAGCAAGGATGGAATGACAACAACCTCAGTTCTAGCCACCTGCCAGCAATGTTAACCACAGATTAATTGATATCCATGGGTGACGCATTACCAGTCCTTGTTCACATCCTCCCTAGCTTTTTCCTTTCCTCCTCTGTGCAGTAAAGAGCTAGAGGCTTCACCAATTAACGGGCTTAGTTAAGCCATGAACCACAAGAAGATGTGGGACTCCTGGGGCCTGCTTGTCTGATCTGGGACAGGCAACCACATGAAATCTCCTCTGCCAGGCCAGCATTGGGCTCCTAGTTGTGGTGAAGCAAAATCTTGCCCTCTGTGTCCTATGACAGATGATCGAGGCAATGTGTTAATCAGGGCCCTTACTGCCATGACAAAATCGTGATTGCTTTGTGTTTTCTCTTTTTTTTAAATCCAAATCACCTCATCCCTTCAAACAAAGATGTACTGAAAGACAGCTGAATATCCCTAGACCTACATCATTTAGCAGAACAATGGTCTTGTACACAAAGCACTGGACTAGGCCTCAAGAGAGCTGGGTTCAGTTCTTGCTCCATGCTTCGTGTGTGATTTTGAACAAGTTACCTAGGGCCAGTTCCAGATTGCTTTTGTATGTGCTTTCATTAGGCTTCAGCACCCCTATAATGGCCCCATGATGACCTAGATGTACAGGGTTCAACACCTACAGTCTTGTCACAATGCCCACTTTTTGCACAATACCCTAGTGATTAAAGCCCTAGCCCAGGAAGTGGGAGTCCCAGGTTCCAGGCCCTCTTTAGCCTGAAGAGATTCAGACTCCTGCCCCTGTGTCTCAGGACAGTGCCCTTACTGCCATGCTCTAGGATAGGCTGGGTGGGAAAGCCTCCATCCCTTCTTTTAAAGTTGGCCCCCTGGGCAGCTGAGATTTCAAGATTTGTGGGAGCAGTATCTGTAGCAGGCCCTGGGAAGAAGAGTGTGTCCTAAGTTATGGTCCCTGTTGCCAAACTTATTTCTGTTTTCTAATCAATGGCCATCTAATGCAAAATGGTCCAAACAGGTGGGGAATATGGTGTTGTCCCTTGCAAGTGGAGGGAGACCCAGAAGTCAGCCTTCCTGCTTCCTGGGCAAGTGCTCTGTGCACAGCTATAATGCCAGAGGTGGGTGGCAGAACCTGGATCATGAGCCAATAGGCACCTACCTTAGAAGAGGGACTAGGCTTCTGGATTCCAAGTGAATGGAGGCACCTAGTGTGCAGCCCTGAGTAGGCACCTAAACTCAGGAGAAGGGTAGGAGTGCTAACACACTCCTGTGCTTAGGGTTGCCATTTGGTTCCCTCCAGGCACTTCTAGGTGCCCTGGCTTGTCCTTTGGAGGTGACTCACTCTCTCTGTTTGCTGTGTAGGGCACATAAATACCTAACTTTGTCTATTTGGGTCCCTCCTTGGGCCAGCTGCTGAATGCTTAGGCTTTGCAAAACCTAAGTGGAGCCTGTAGGTAACCAATATTGATCTGTTCCTTGGTCTGTCTGGGTGCATCTGTGTTGTGGTAGCAGAGTCACACTGCTGAGGGAACAAGCCCCTCTCAAGCACTGAAGCTCTGCATGTGTCAACCCCGGGAATGAGGTGATTAGGACACGCTGAGGAGTTCCCCAAGAATCCACACTTGTGCACACTGGTAACTAAGGTCTGGAGTGCAGTGCTGGGGTGCACTTAGCATGTCTTCTTTGCCCCCTTTCCAGGGTTGACATGCATGGAGTGAGTGAGGGCTTATTTCCTATTTGACTGAGCACTCTGCCACCAGGACATAGACATATCCACTGTGTCTCATCTCCTCATCTTGAAGACAGGAAGAAGAAGCAGTATTAGCCTTCTTCCCTCCCCTTGTCTATCTTGTCCGGAGGTGTAACAGAGCAGCTTTGTGCCCGAAGCAGTGGCAGCACACAGGACATCACCAGCTGTCATAATGCTGGCAGTGGCCACTATTTTTGCACACTACCCCCACCCTGCCACTCAAAGGCAATGCCTGGGACTGCTGCCCTGGTCGCCCCACCTCAGGTATGCTACTTGTCTTATTTGTCCTTTTCAGATCAAGGGCTATCACTCACCATGTTTGTACAGTACTTCACACAATGGTGCCCCAATCTCAGCTGGGACCTTTAAGGTAAAATTGCCAAAAGCACCACCATAACTTGGCAGCTCAAGTCCCACTCTCAGGCCCACTTGGAAATGGGTGTAGTCTCTTCAACTATGTCAATGCTTTTGATAATTTTACCCATAACAATTTAATACTGCAATTAGAGCTTTATTAGCAACATTAAATATAAACTCTGTGCACAGCAGTGCTCTGCTATCTTTCTACATGTATTAACTATTAATGACAGTCATGCAACATGCTTCCAGGCATAACTTTTTATATTGGGTACCACAATTCCCCTCCCCTCCCTCTTCCACCTTTCCCTTTGAAAGCTATAATGAAGACTTTTTTGTTTGGTCATTAGAAACAAGTCTGATGCTGACTGCAAACAGCTGGAATAGTTCTGATAGGAACAGAGCCAGCTGCCTTTGCTATTCACTCAGACTGCAAGATATATATCAAATGTGTGTGTCTTTCCTCACTAATAATATGTTATCTGAATAAGTAATTGCTAGTGGCTCAGACCTAGCTGAGGTGTTCATATCCTGCCTCCTTTGCTGGATTTGATTTACAATGTTCTTTCTAGTTTCATGCTGCTTCTTATGGTTTTTTTATTCAATCATTTTCTTCTCTTCTTCTCCCCCCTCCCTCCCGCCTCCCTCTTTTAAGTATTCAGTCACAGTTGGCTGTGGGGGCTTGTGGTCGACCTTTTCACCTTGTAACACCGGAGTGAGAGGAAACCTGAAAAGCAACAGTGAAAACATTTTCTAAATATGTTCATGATCAAATCTCTCCCCCTCTGGAATTTGATTTGTAGAGGATGGAAGGGCAAAGCGTGGCAAAACAGGGAGTGCATTTCAATTCCTGAAACAAGCAAAGCTGTCACTAACTCTGATGTGCCCCTGACTGTTGGAATTACACCCAGGCACCAAAATATTATTATAGCATTTCTAGTGACATGGGTGAGTGCTGATGGCCACACAGAGAATCTATTGTAGTTTCTTTATCAAGGCTGCTGGACATGGATAGAGTTTGGGACATCCTGGCTTTCCAACTTGGCTAAATATAAGTGGTGATGCCAAGGGCCCTTGATTCTGAATTGGGCAGAGGCAGCTCAGGAAATGGGAATGACAGTAGGAGGTAGCCAGGGTTCATGGACCAATGTTCACTCTGTTCATTGGCCCACTAGTAACTAAGGCTGACCAGCATATAATGTGTTCCACATATAATATAATATATAATATTCAGCCCTGCTACCAAAATACCCCTTTTCATTCCTGACTTACCCCTAGATAGAAGGAAAACAGTACAGGGTCCTCCACCTCCTTCACACCATCAGGGCATTCCTCTGACACTGAGCAGACTTGGTTAGGTTATAACTGTGCTAGATTACAGCATACAAGGGATAAAATGGAGCCCACAACTGGGGCCAGGAAATTGGAGCAGAAGTTGTCCATACTGAGCAGCCAACACACACACACACACACACACATTCCCTTGGGGAGATCAGAGTCTCCCCACCCCCAGATCACATTTCCTCTTATCAGGGAGGTTTATTCATCTCTCTACATTCAAACCTCTCTGTTACATTCAGATCATCTGTCTTCTGCATGGTGGAAAGTGACACTGTCATCTGAAACTGTCAGAACCACGGTGATGTGATGAATTCTTCCTATTGATGTGATCCGGGGATCTTCAAAGCCACACAGACACCAAACTCCTCCAGCGATCATACTAGCCAGGCCCAAGCAAGGGGTTGCCTCAAGCTGGCATCGTTGTTTTGAATGCTAAGGGCATCGTTGGCAGCAGAGGGGTTGCTGGCAAATGAGGGCACAAATTTTACAACAATGTTCGAATACAAAAACAGCTACATTTAAAGCCTCAGATCCATCATCCATCATCAACTGCAAAATGTGAGAGGGAGAAATACAGAAAAGAGCTGAGAAGGACAACAAGAGAAGGAGGGCTTGAACATTTGGTGGGATATGAGCAGTCAGGCCTAATCTTAGGCCCAGAGTCAGGAACCTGAGTCTCTCACCAGGAGCAGGGACAGGGTTGCTGCCAGGGTCTGGAGCCAGTGACCAAACCACAGACCAGATGCCCAAGATATGGTCAAGTCAGCAGCAGGAAGGCATCAGGCAAGCCAGCATTAGGGAGTCAGGGTCAGGAGCTGAGGGTCATCAGCAGGTGCAAGCCCAGGGTCAGAAACTAGACATAGATGTGAGGAACACAGGAGCAGGGACCACAGTCAAGTCATTCCAGTCACTTCAGGAAGGTGCTGAGATCAGGGTGATCTGTAAAGTCACTTGCTGTGCAGATGGCTCGCTACAACCTTCCGTTCTGGTTTTAAGGTGGTATTTAGGGCAGGGGCAGTATTCTGCCAGCACAACAGCCAGTAATTGACTGCCGGAGGGATGACTTGTTCCCCACCACATCACAGGTGTGGCTTAAAAATGAATGACTCTCCTTGCCTAGACATCTTATTGTCAGCTTCTACATATAACTTGGCTTCTATTGGAGCCAGAGTTTGACCTCACTACTAGGCTAGCTATTTATGGTAGTCAGTGTAAGTGGCCAACCTTTCCATCAGGGAAGGTCTTGAGGGAGGGAGCTGCAGGCAGCTATGAGGATGGTGGCATTGAAATAAAGTTGCCCTGTGCCTTCAAGAGTCATACCCACCCAAGCTCAGTGTACCTCCTCATGGCTTCAGTCCATAGACCTTCCCTGCAGTCCTACCCCCTCAGTCACAGACTAGCTTTTAACTAGTAGTCGCCCATTCAGAGGTGCTAGAATGAGATGTGCAGGCTGTGAAGATGCTAGTCAGAGCGTTGGCTGCAGGAATGGCCACTGCCTGGCACCTCTGCTAGTGAGTTGTCTTCTCTGGGCATCTGGTCTCTGTAATAAAGATCAGACCAAATAGGCATAAGTAAAGGGCCAGATCTTCCCAAATGCAGGCATTTTGAAAGTCCCAGTTACAGCTCTGAGGCATTTTTAGGATGATAAAGCATTCCTTCAGACTGGACCTCCTTTCTACAAGGAAGGCCTCTCCCACTTGAAATTCTTCAATGACTTTTATGTGGGATAATGGACTGCAGTTCACATTGCAGCAAAACCAACCCCATCACAACAAACATTAGTAAATGGACCTTTGCTGGAGATTATGCAGAAGGAAGTTGCCGTGCTGCTATCCAGGCTGCACTGTACTTGCTTCAGGGCTGTAAAACTCTCACCTTTTTGCCACTCACAATAAAAAAACAAACAGTACAAATTGGTTACACAGCTCACCCACTAAAAAAGGAAAGCCCTCACCATAGCCTCTTAATACAGGCATCTCCAGCATCTTTCCACTGGAAAGAGGAGGTTGCTGAAGGAAGAGTCATCTTCCCTTAAGGATCAGTATCTAGGACAGGGACGAGCAATTATTTCGGGCGGAGGGCCACTTCCTGCATTTTGGCAAGTCATTGAGGGCCACATGACAGGCAGTCAGAGGCAGATAAATATTAATTCTCTAAATTTTTAGGAGCCCTGTGGGCCAGATAGAATGGCCTGGTGGGCCGCATCCAGCCCACAGGCCGCATTTTGCCTGCCCCTGATCTAGGAAATCCCAGTGATCGGGAGTCACCCAGACTTTCCCTGTAATAAGAACACAGGGCATGGGATAGGTAGAGCCTCTTCTCTCTAAAGAGTGACCAGTCCTATCCTGCAATAAGCGGACCTGGTGTAATGATAACACCTGACACCTTTCATGCTTGACATGATTCAAAAAGTCTAGTAATGCCACCTTCCAGAAGGAAGGACAAGACACTGAGGCTACCACTGTTACTCATAAATAAGGGATCATGGCCAGGGAGCTGATCACTTCAGGAAGATCAAGCTTGGTCCCCCCTCCCCTCCCATAAAAGACTGGCATTTTGACTTAGGCTGACTGGAAGGAAGATCTATGGACAGAAGCCATGGGGAGGTACACTGAGCTTGGGTGGGCATATCTCTTGACGGCACAGGGCAACTTTATTCCAGTGCCACCATCCTCCTGGCTGCCTGCAGCTCCCTCCCTCAGGACCTTCCCCTGAAGGGAAGGTTGGCCACCTACACTGACTACCAGAAATGGCTGCCCTAGTAGTGAAGTCAAACTCTGGCTGCAATAGAAGCCAAGTTATCTGTAGAAATTCCTTGGGTTACCTATTGGTGGAAGAGTAGAATGCAAAGGAAGCAGGTCATGGTAGTATTGCCAGACAGCTTAGTGTGTAAGTATTTGTTTGGATTATTTCAGGCACAGATGTTTGCAAATATAGGCTGTTCTAAACTGGTCACTTGTTTTTAGACAATTTGGGATAAATGTGCTAATTTTACAGTCAGCACTGAAAAGGGATAGAGGACTGGGAGTGAAAGGAACTGAGGCAGACTGAGTCTTTCTGTTTGTGTAGAACCTGGTTTTGCAAGTTCTCAAACGTGTGTGTGTGTGTGTAGGTGTTTATAAGTGACTAATCATAATCACCATGGTATATTCCCCAGGGCCCTCCATGCAAACAGCTTAGTTCTCTTTACCAACATTAATGAATTCAACCTCACAGCCCCCAAGGACATACGGCGTTATCATTGGCTTCTATTTACAGAAGGCAGAACTGAGACAGAGAGAGGAAATGACTTGCCCAAGGACATGCATTGTGTCTCTGGCAGCTCAAACAGAATCAAAGAGATTGAGTCTCAGAGGGCACATCCACACATGACACTTGTCACAGGTTTAATGTACCCGCACAAAGTAATCTGCACAGGTATTCTGCACACAGTGGGCCCAACCCGCACTACACTACAGTATAAAGCTCCAGCTAAGCTACTTTTCATATCATATCATTGTGGTCAAACAACCCCACTGCAGTGTTTCAAACTAAGTTCCTGGCATTCTGGTCAGTCATCTCTTGGTGCATTGCTACTCAGCCATGCTATAGGCATTTCAGGACTTTTCACATTGCACATTCTGGGATTCTGACCAAGAGGCAGTGGAATTCCCAGCCTTGGGTCAAAACCACATAACTCCCAGAATTCCTTGTTTTGTCCCATCATCCATCAGGTTTTTTGCATGCTAGCTAGTGCCATTTTCAATGTCGGGCAGCATAGAAGAAATGTTGACTAGTGCTGTGTTCTTTACAATGCATTGCTGCAGGTGCATCTAAAGAAATTCAGTGACCTTCAAACCAGAGCAAGAAGGGCATCTGAGAAGGGGAGGAAGGAAGAGGCTGACATCAAGCAGATAGTTCTCTTTAGAGCTTTCCTTGGAAGAGCTTCCCCTACCAGAATGCCACTTTTGGGTATAACCAACAAGCACTAACTTGTTGCAGCAACAGAAGTGCATGAGGTCAATGAGATCAAAAGTAAAATGGGGTGTAGTTCTGGAAGACAAAGTATTTGGGGGAAAAATATTATAACTGGTTCAACCAACATTATTTTTTAAAAAAACCTGGAAAACTGAAGCTTTTTGTTTCTCCCTTTTCTAAATTAAATGTTTCAATTTCATGTTCATTTTGAAATTATGCTTTCTTTTGAAATTGTCCTGATTTTTTTTTGTAAAGGAAAAACGACATAACCCTCCCACATCACGAAATGAAATGTTTGATTTCAAACAATGCATTTCATTTGACCCCAAATGCTTTTTTTCCCCATAACTTTTTATTTCAGAGTAAGAAATCTGGAAAAAGTAGAGGCATGCATGAGCAGTTCTGCACCCTACATAGCAGCGGCATACAAGGCAGTAGGGCCGTGCAAAATTTTGCCGGCAGTTTTGTTTCGATGCTGTTTTCACTCATTTTGCTTCGATAGTCTCTATGGACTTTAATGGCATTTCCATTCCTCCAAGTATGCTGGGAGTGTCTGCTTACTTCCTGCTTCCCTAGATTAGGCAGCCTTTTCCTGGAACTCTGGATAGAAGAAAGGCATTGTTTTACTGGTCTCTTAGCATCTGAGAAATGATGGTGGAAGGTATATTTGGAAGACAGAAGGACTAATAGTGGGGCCTGATGTCAAAGCTGGAGGCTGGTGAGAAATATCTGTCACTTTTTATACCTACCCGTTGTTTTTTTCACAATCTGGGTGAAAACAAGGGAGCACTTTTTGCACATGGAAGTGAGGCTGATATAAACAGATTTTCTGAACGCTCTATAAAGTAACAAAGGAGGCCTCTATGTGTGGTAGAGAAATCTGGGACATGTTGTTCTCCTTTGACACTTGGGGCTGCTTGTGAATGATGCTCATGCTTTTATACAAGTCTTCAATCATGATTACTGCACATGTCTTAATGTGCATGTGTAATGGTGCAAAGATTTATCCTACTTCGTGTTGGGACTTTATGTGAGGATTTTAATATAGTCCATGACTGGGTTTTATGACAGTGAAGATAGGCATTTTAGTGAATTGCTCAGCACGTGAAACCATGAATGTAAAGACATTTTCAATGATTATTAATAAACAACAATGAATATACCCATTTAAATGCCATGAGCAGGGAATAAAAATGATTGCACATGCCTAACATGGTGGAAGTTGCAGCCAATCATTCTAAGAAACCCCCCCAAACAAAAGCAAAAGAACCCCCAGCTGCTTAAAAAACCCAATAAGCTATAGCATGAAAACCAGTTTATGCTTTCCAGGTTACAAATTTGTGTACATGGAGGCCTAGGTCACAACTGTTCTCTGCATCCGGGAGAGGTGAGGAGATGGCAATAGGAAAGCTTGTCCCTTCCAGGTGAGGGAAGTATGAGGAGGATCTCTGGGTGTCCCCTGTTTTCTCTATTGTCCTTTGATATGGAATGTCACAAAAAGGACATGTTTGTAGGCATGGTAGAATAAAGGGGGTGTCACAGGACGTGGTGTATCGGAGACTGAGGGCTGCAGAGCAGTGTAGGTTGTGCACAGTACTTGACCATGGAGTTGTCATGTTCTCCAGGAGGGTTGTTTGCTTCTCTATCATTTCCAGCAAGTGTGTGTCTGTGAGGTCCTAGACATTTCCTAGTCCTCTTTTTCTCTTCTCTTTATCTTAAGTTAAGGTCCCCTTCCCTCTGCTCCTCTGTCTTTTAATCCTTCTCTTCAAATACACATGAGAGTTCTTTGAACGCATGTCATCTCTTGAGATCCTTTTCCTGATAAGGCCACTGGCCAGGTGTTCAGCCACAGTTAACGTCCCAGTCCATTGTTCTAAAACATATCAGCTGCAAAGGGGAAATAGAGAAAAAGGACTCAGTGTCCTAACTGTAGTCTTTTCCATGCAAACAGTAAGAAAATGTTGCTTCCTCTGATGCTGGAATTTCTCCTGGGCTCTTTCTTGTCTTGGATCAATTTGGAGATGTGAGCATGTTTTTACAGTCCTCCCCATCTGTGTAAGACCTCTGGATCTCTGATGGGAGGGGATTGGCTAGGATGGGCATTGTTATGGCAAGTTGGAAAAAGGATTAATAAATATCAGGTAAGCCATGAGTATAGAAGAGCTAAGGTAGTAAGTGCATGTACACCTCTGCAAGCTGTCTTTGCATGGAAGGATGTTAGTTGGAAGGCCTGTCCCCAAAAGACAGAAAATAATTCTATTCCAAGAGTCATCAGGCAAAGCAAGAAGACATGCCATGCTGTTATGTGCCACAGTTTTGCTTCCAGAGTTAGTGCAGGCCTGGAAGGGAACCAAAAACTACACAGAAAGTGCCAGGAGAGCTCCCTTGCCCTGCAATTTCTATGCCAATTTAGAGCATTTTCTTTAGCTCAAGCCCTCTGTTATACACCCATGCATCAGCTTAAAGAGGGCTGCAAAATAAGTAGAAATCTGAAGTAAGCGAAAGATTCCTTGAAGTGCCTTAAAATCTTTGTTGTTGAAATGTCTGTGTTGCATGGCTTTGCTCATAGTGCCTCACACTAGATAAAATTGACAGGCATTAATGAAACCAAGAGCCAGGTTAAGTGTTTTTTATTTTCCTCAACTGCCACCAGAACCCAAGTATCTACTTCTTATCTGGGTTGGTACTGCCATCCTGCATGGGAGTGCGAATGAGAGGGACAACCAAGCTGGGGGGAAAGCAACTGATACAACAGTAGGGGTAAGGTGAGGCCCAGAAAGCTGTGATAGTGGTTGTGCGTTTGAATATTCAGAGGACAAAAAAGGCAATTGAAAGCCTGTGCACGTCCTGGCATTGGCACTGTCACCATGTTCAGCAGTAGAACTTCCGGGAGCTGCTATAAATGCAGGAGGCAAAGAGAAAACAGCTTGAAGTGGAAAGAGGTATATCCAGGCCTAGCAGCCCATCAAGCTAGCATAGTTAAGGCACCCCCGCTTCTGTACCCATCTGCCCACAAAAGGCAATGAAATTAATATCACATCTGTCCGCCTTTGACTCCTCAGCTTGAATGACCTATTACCCATTTACACACGGGGACATCTTTGACATGAGTATGGAACAGTGCTCAACCACTTGCCTCTGCAGCTGCTATGTGATGCCCAGGGATCTGGGTTTTCTGTTTCCCACAGAAAAACAGAGAAAACCACGGATTTCCCCTTTTATCAAAGAAAACGAGGATTTCTCCTTTTAGCAGAGAAACCCCCAGATTCCCTGCTTTTGCAAACAACTCTGCAGGCTGGATGAGCTCCAGACTGCAAGAGCTGTTTGCAAACAGGGTGGGAAAGCCCTAGCCCTGCCTGGAGGGGGAGGGTGGGGCCTGAGGCACACAGTCAGCCACACATCAGCTCAGCTCAGCTTCACTCTTCTCCTGGAGCCTGAGATCAGTGAGGCTTGCAGGGGGCTGGGGACCCCTCTGGCAGGGCTGGGGAGTTGCAGGTCACGGCTGGGGAGCACCAGGAGCCAGCCCTGCCCCCACCCAAGCAGGCAGCAGCAGTGGTGAGCCGGCTCCATGCTGTTTCTGCTGCAGCTGCCTGCTCTTGAGGGCAGGGAGCTGAAGACTTGGGGCCCTGGCCCCATAGCCCTGGCAGCTAGGGGCCCCCTCCAGCAGGGCTGGGGGGCATAGGGTTTGGATGGGGGCAAGAGGCATGAGTAGGGTGGGGGGGCTGTTGTGGGGGCAGTGAGGGGCACCAGCTGGGTTGGGGGGTGTTGCAGAGGGCTTTTAATTTTAATAATGGATTTTGGGGTTTTTATCAGAGAATGTGCAATTTTTTATCAGAGAAAACCAGGATCCCTGGTGACACCTTAAACTCTCTACCACCCTAGAACAACATGGGGAGAGTTAAAATTCCAGGAGGAAAGAGGTTAGAGCAATACAGTGGCACCATGAAATTTTAAATCCCCTCCACAGTTGTATTATAACACCTACAGGAAGCCCCTCGTCCCCACAGCTCACAGCCATTTGGGTCTCTGTGTGTGATTGATAGGAGGCCTACAGCTGTCATTTGGGTGGTTCCTGGGTCCCCAGAATTGTGTCTGCCCCTGAGTTCACCAAGCCAAGGAGATTGATCCTTGATTTCAAAACCAACTTCCTTTGGGTCCTATGTAATACAGATTGGGGTGGACAGTGGTGTCCGTGGCATATGATGGTTAACGGGCAACATTTCTTGCAAGTATCTATTTCATCTCATACTAGTAGCTGCAGGGACCCTTGAGGTCCTGTTCTGGCCTTTCCCATTTGTATAATCTAACTAGAACTCCTTTCCCTTATTGTCGTATTGGCTTGGGTCCAGGCTGTATCTACTCTTCTTCATGTGTTCAGACAACAACTTATCTGTCTATGAATTATGGTGGCTAGAATTCAGCTGGGTCTGCACACACTCCTCTGCCCTGTGGGCAATGACATCCAGAACCTCATCTCAGGACCTGGCAGAAGCAGGAAATGCAATTGCTAAACCATCTGGACCAAGGTACCTCTGCATGACCTCTCCATAACTTGGAATTGCAAAGTATGGTGGCTTGCTGTGTGCCAGCTTTTAAACAGGGAGGTGACATCCAGTGAGGATGACCCCAGAGTGGTAGAGGATACACAGATAAACAGACAGGCAGCCAGCAAATCAGGGATAATTCTGGAAGGACTTGACAGATGAACAACATTTGGTTTGGGATAGGGATATATCCACACCTACTTTGTTTTGGAAAAATCTAATCTATCACCATCTCAGTGAACCCATACCCACAACAGAAAAGTTCAAGGTGTGGCCCTGTCAGATTCCAATGAATCTTTGAATTCTGCTAAATACCTTGTCACAAGGACACAAAAAAGGAAAGGAAGTGAACCCACATCCAAAGTGGGTTTAATCATGTGCATTGAAACACCAGATGATTTGCATCAAAAAATGCTCTGTGTGGACACAAATCATTTTAACATGCGCAGACTTCAGTTAGCCCACAACATATCTTAAGTGTGGATAAGCTTTTGCTCTCACACCTCATCTACAGAACTCCACCTTTCATTTGGATTGTCAGGGGCTCAAGCACCATGGAGGAAGCTGGAGACTATACTATAATGAAGAGCACAATTTAAAAAAATTCAACCTTAATGAAAAGGCTCTACCTTACCTCATGAGCAGAGCTGACTGGAAACTTTCTTCTCTGTTGGAGAACGGAGTCTCATCAATAACAAAACCCTCCATGGGAGTGTGCCAATTGTGATAAAGTTCTATTGTCAAAGAAACAAAACCTAAATTGCAGCATTTTGAGCATGTCAAAACACTCCATTCTGTTCCTAAAGGACTTACTCACTCAAATTGAATTTTATTTTACCATTCCAAATGGCAATATAATATAAAATTAAAACATCCTAATGATCGCCTATGAATACAGAGAGCCATCCTCAGTGGCCCAGAAGGGGCTCTTCCAGTTCTGTGTCCCTATGTTCCTGAAGGGAAACCTAATATTTTGCTGGACTTGCATGGTATTGTTTAACAATGTCTTTTCATAGTGGGGTTTCAGAATTTTCTTGTTTGTTCCAGTATAAAATTAAACACAATGTCTGAAAGTCCAGAGCTTCTCCTGAAATGGAAATTCTGCCTCCTACTGAGCTCTCCTCCTGAGCAGCAGGTAGCCTCCCAGCACACAGCTCCTGTGGAAGGGAAAGAGCACTCTTGAGGGACACGGAGAACCCCTGAAGCAGTGGTTCTCAACCTTTTTACATTCAAGGCACCCCTCGGAAAATGTCAGCTCTGAGCTTTCACTTGTTTCTTGACTATGGAAAAACAACAGAGCAATTCTTCTGCTGCAAAGATCTCAGAAAGACCACAACAAGGCAGAATATTTTTAACTCTCTGCATTCCTGTTTGAAAGCTCTGGGTTTATTTTAGAAATCATGTATAGCAGTATGCAGACCTAACAGTGTTAATTTTGTGTGGTACCCTTAAAAGGTTCTCATGATACCCTGGTTGAGAATCATTGCCCTGGAGAGTTTGAATCTGTTCAGCTTTATGGCTTGGATTTCCATTGTACAGCTGCTTGACTTTTTATTTAAACATGGTCACTATTGCCAGAGGCCCCACTGTCTAGTTTGCAAGAGAATATTCTTCAAGCATCCATTGAAGCAGCCACCTCTGACATGCTCATAAGCTCTTATCTTTGCTAGTTTCTTTACAGAGGGCTTGGATTCTCTTCTCCCTTGCACCTGCTTCACAGCAGGCAAGCTCTGCTGGAGTTCCTGATTTACACTGGTGTAAGAAGAGACTCTGCACGATACATGGCATGATAACGAGCAATCCTCCAAATGCTTCCACCATCCATCTCAGAGCAGAAACGCCACTCTCAAAGTTTGCTTTTAATAAAAACCTTAAGGAAAGGAAAGAGCCTTCCTGAGCCATCATGCACAGGAACGCATAAGGCCTGTTGGGCTTGATCATGACAGTATAAAGTGGTTTATTGCCAGAACAAGCAACAGATGCCAGCAGTGTCACATGCAGAGAGTATCTGGCAGTTTGTTCAAACAGTCTGACAACAGCAAGCATTTTAGACTCCGACAGATAAAAAATTGGCCAGCAAAGTGTGTTGACGGAGTGTGTAGGTTACAGTCTGCACTGCCACCTCCCTGAAATAATGCAGGACTGAGTCCAGAGAGAATGTATGGCTTTTCCCGGGGTAGAGTTATAGCTGCATCCCATACAGCCAATAACAGTTTCTGTAGGAAGCTGTTGGCTAAAAAAGTCTGTTTGTTTGGGGGGAGGGAGAGAAGGGGTTGAAATAGGAAATTGGCTCCTGTGCACCATTTCTCAGGTGTGCAGTAACTTATGAACTCCTTCGCATGGAGGCCGATGATGTAGGTACTGTGGTGATCACAGACAGACAGGCAAAAAGATAGATAGCACCATCAAAATGTATCAAGGGGCACTGCCAGTTTCCAGCATCCCAGTTGCAGCATTCTCCTCTTAATCAAGAGCCAGGCATGGAAAGACCAGAGTGACCAAAGGAGAAGAAATGTTTGAAGTGACAGGAATCGAAATGTTTCGGTAGGACTCAAAATCAGCAAGGGAGGTTGAATCCTGGGAAGTGCATGTTCATTGGATCCAAGAGGGCTGTTCAGCACTTCCATTGTTGGCTTTACTGGTTGTGCTGTGTTTCTTTCCTGGCCATTTTCATGGATGGAGTAGAAGCATGGCTCAACTGTTGAATATGCAAGGAAGAAAATAATGGTCCATAAATATGGAGGTGGGGACTACACTTTTCTCATTAAAAAGTACCCAATAATTTATCCACACACATGCAGACCTACAAACTCCAAGCCACATTCACTGTGGCCTTACAAGCCCTTTATCCTAGCATAGGCAATGCAAAAAGCAAATGCAAGGCCTTCTTTGTGAACACCTTGGGGATGGGGATGGGGATGTTGTGGGGCAGACCAGGTTGGATGTGTTAGAGTACAACCTACACGCCAGAGTCCAGATGTGGCATTCATTGCTCAAGTGTCCCCAGCTCCTTCCTACCTGTCAAGGCCCATGCATCATAGGAGCCAATCCCTATTTGGCTGCAAGTTTTTGATTTGCTGCCCAAAAAAACTAAATGAAGTATTTGGCTTTGGGTCACCTTAAGCTGAATCAGAAGAGTTCATTTTTTTGGACTAACTTGACATGTTCAGTCAGATATTAAACTGACTGAACCCAATCAGTACATTACCTCATGAGAGGTGTAGTTCAGGCCCTCATTTTCTCTGACCTCTCCTATAATGCCATGTAGGTTGCCCTATGGCCAAGAGTGGTAGGGCAATATAAGATTCCCATGAATCTGGGAGCATCATCACAATGTAGTCCACACAGGGCACCTGTCCACAAGGGAGAATGGGAGCATCTGGGTCTTGAACAATAGTTTCCATGAGGCAGCACAGCACTATGGGGAAAATGCAGTTTAATAATGAACTGACTTGAAATGAAGCACTGGGGTTTAGCTTAACAAACTGGAAGAAAACAGGTCAGTCTCAGGAATGTTCAAATGTTTCATTTGAATGGAAAAATGTAAAAACAAGATGCCCTGACTTTGTTGTTTGAATTTCCATTCCACAATCAAAACAGTCTCAGTTTCACCCCGATTCAGAATGAAAACCATGGATAAAACATCACAATTTCCTACAGACAGACCTTTCCACTTGGAACTCTGTTCTCCAGTACAGCCCCTGACTCCCACAGCTAAATAGCAGGATCAGTAGTGCCCAACCCATGGCAAAGGTGGCAATATCTCAATTGCCTATGCATTGGAGTTGAATGCCCCAAGGAGCTAATGACGAAGTGGTGCTATACCACTGGTTCAACCACCTGTGACTTCGGCACAGAACCTCAGACTATGCAACACCTGCTGCAATGCCCGCTGCTTGAAGGCATATGTACAATGAAAGATCTCACAAAATATAATAAACAGGCACAAAATGGTCAAATGTGATGTAGAGAAACAAAAAGAAGTAGTGCCCTGCCACATCAGAGTATTTCTAAGAGGGTTCAGACCCTGTGGCTTAGAAAAACACTTGCTGTGAGACCAGATAGGGTCAAACCACCCTAGATCCCTCAGCCATGGGGCAAATGCTTAGCCTTTCTCCTGGGTACTAAATCATGCTTTCTTTCTTTTTCCTTTTTCTTTTTTTTTAATACCATGTCTCAGGCCAAATTGGCCAAATCAGTTCCAAATTCAGTCAACTGAGCAGAGCCCAATCATTCAAGTCAATGTGGCGCTACCCCTGGCAAGCATTCTCCCTCCCAGACCCTTCAGCCTGGGGCTTCAGATACTCCCAAATCCATGGTAGGTATCCTACATGCAAGTCCCGAGCCCAGTGTCCCTGGAGTTCAGATGCCTCTAAGTCTCGCTTGCCCTTAACCAAAAGGCCAAAGGAGCAAACTAAGAAGAAATCCCCCATCTCCATAAAAATAAAGCATATAGCCAAGGTCCTCCTATTGGGAGGCTATAGCCAACTCCTGTAGAGGGGCAGGGGGGTGCTGCCCACAGTGTGTTGGACAAATCTCCAACCTTAAGTACAGAATGCCATTCCAGGTGCATCATGCTTTCAACTGAATATGTATGTTTCCTAGAGAAATCTCTGCAGACTTTTCTACAGCAAAAAGCAGCCTCCAATATCCACCCCCTTTTCTGTTGGCTGCAAGTGCCTCCTATTTATAGCAGGGCTTCACTTTCTCTGGGGACACAGAACGATGACATCACAGGGGCTCCGGCAGCTTTGGCAGCCACCGCAGTGGCGCTCCAGCCTGCCTGTTGCTGCTTGGGTCAGAGTGAGACTTCCTTCAGCTTTCTGGATGTTGTTTCCCCCATCCATCTCTCAGGCTTAGCCAGAGGGCGAGTGGCGTAATCTGACACAACAGTGATGACAGCCAATTACCAGCTTTAAAAATTAGCCCCTAGGTGAGTGGGCTGCCCGGCTGCTGTCAGGCTGATTTCAGGTTAGGCTGGAAAACTGTCAGCCAGCTGACAGAGCCCTTGTTTAGTCAATTCAGCACTGGAAGGATGTGCCAGAGTTTCCCTTGCGTCAGGAGCTCAGCTTGACTTTTATTTCCAGACTGAGCACTGGGATGTTGAAAAGATTAGTGGAGAAATTGGACAGTTCCCTTTCTAACTGCATTGGCAAAAGGGGCCTGGGCCCGAGCCTGGGAGTCACAGAGCAACATGTCGGTTTCTTTTCTACCCATGATCCCTTGTCCTTGGATGACTTCCTGCAGCAGAAGGTCCAGAATAGCAGGAAGCTGAGAAACTAGCTGGTAAAGGAGCAGGGGGTGGAGTAGTTTGCCAGCGTGTAAGCGCACAGAACTGCTTCCCCTTGGAGGTGTCAGAGGAAGTCCAGGCAGAGGGAAGAGCGGGGTTATGGAGTTGCAAGGGCAGGAGGCTCAGCCAGTACAGCTACATTTATAGAAGGGATGGCTGACCTTTTTGGCAGGTTTGCCACAAGTTAAGCCCCACCTCCTCCCTGAGTGCCTCTGATTGCTGCCCCCCAGAGGCATACCTGACAGAGTTGGTGCTCTGGGGTGCCAGCAGTGGGACTTAAGCTTTCAGGCTGTGCAGGGAGCAAGAAGAGGCGTTAACTGCCAAAAGCCAAGTTAACCCTTCCCCAGCCCTGCAACTGCTGCAGTTTTATATGGTGAGCAAGGATATAAAGCCCTGAATTCAGCAGTGGTGGGAGGCCCAGGGAAGGATTAACCTGGTTCTTGGCAGTGGCATCTGACACCTCCTCTCACAGCAGCATCCTTTGCACTCACTCCACATGGCTGTAGGCTTGAGTCCCATCCCCCCCACCTCCATTCTGGCACCTTCATTTACTAAGCTCCTGGGGCTCAGGTGCCCCATGCAACAGCTGCCCATGTCACCTGTGACCTGCATGCTGTAGATTGGCTGCCCCTGGTCTATACACCAACTCTGCAGAGCTCTTGAGAGTGTCACCAAGGAGTCCACCCTGTCCATGTGCCCAAATCAGGGAGTGATGCATCCCAAAGACATCCCCTACCACAGCCCTCAAATTCACCTGAGAGAGACCTCAAGAGCAACACCTGAGGTGAAGGGAACAGACGGAGCTCTGACGAGTGTGGTGGATTCAGTGTAGATGCACCCTAAGGGTAATGACACATGGCTACAACAATGTATCATCAGCACAGCTACAACAGTGCCACACAGCACTGCACTGAGGCAGCAGCAGCATCAAGGGAGGGGTGAGCAGGGCGACTGCCCCCGGCGTGAAAGCAAAGGAAAGCCAACTGGCGAGTTGCGAGTTGACATTTTGTTATAAATATTTCCAAAAAATTTGACAGATGTGGCCGATAGCGTCACCAGTAAACGCTGTATGAATGTGTGCAGCTGCAGTATGCATTCAGCCAGCACAGCAGCTTGGAGAGCAGCATCCGGCTGGTGAGTCTGTTGGGAGGAGAAAGGGTGGGGAGGGGGGCAGATTGAGGTCCCCCAGTGGGGGAAGAAGGGGTCTGGGGCAGGTGCAGCCCAGCTGGGGTTGCAGCAGGTGGGGGGCAGCTCCTGCAGCTGCGTGCACCCCCGGGCAAGCATAGGGGCATGTTCCCCCCCCCCCGCCCCCCGGATCTGTGCGTGGGGTGAGGGTGGGCTACCTCTGTGGGCTTGCCCCAGGCACCAAACTCCCTTGCTACAGTACTGCAAGGGTTTATCTAATCTATTTGTAAAAGCTTTGAACAACCATCATGTACACCTGCCAGACACAATGTCAGATATATCAAAAACACCCTAACTTGCCACAGTTAAATCAGGGTGATGGGTGATGTCAAGGACAGGAACAAGTTGTTAAATATACTCAAGAAATCCAAGAAGAGGACCAGGCGCCCTGGTACAGAGGAAGATAGAAACCCCCACAGACCATACCAATCTTACCTTGAGGTAAAATTCCTTCCTGATCCAAAATGGGGGATCAGTCTGACCCAGGGCAGAAAAGCAAGACCCTCTAACCAGGAACCTTTTTTTAAGTCTCAGGAGAGGCATCAGCATGCCCCAGTCAAAGTCCCCAGTATGGCTGAAGCCAACAGCCGATACTACTGAGGAAGGGGGGAAAAAAACCCTGACACCTATAGCAACAGGACAGAAAAAAAAATCCTTCCCATCCCCACGTGGTGACCAACTAAGCCCAAAAGCATGGGATAGCCAAGCACCCTCCATTCTGCAGTCTAATTTCCATGCTTATAGTACATTAGGAAAGCTAATGTTAACTAGGGAAATGAGAGAGAAGGGGAAAAGACAGGGTTTTAGATAGGGCTTGTAGTGGGGCATATGCCAAGATTGCAAGAGATGTAAAGCCAGCACTATGCATCTGCAGCAAGCTATTTTAGAGGAGGAGGTTCCATGAGGGGGTGAAAAGCCCATTGGCCAAGTTTGCAGATGACACCATTATGGGGTTGTGTGGACACACCTGCAGATAGGCTGCAGATACAAGCAGACCTAGACAGGCTGGCATGTTGGGCAGAACAGAACCAGATGCGGTTCACCATAGAGAAATGCAAATATCTGGGAAGGAAGAACCCCCAGCACACCTACAGGCTGGGCAGTGCTAACCTGACCAGCACTACATATGAAAGGGATCTGGGGGTAACAGCAGACCCCAGCATGAATATGAGCAAGCAATGCAACGCAGTAGCCACTAGGGCCAATAAAACTCTGGCATGCATCAATCAATGGATCCCCAGTAAAACCAGAAAAGTGATTCTCCCGCTTTACTCGACATTGGTGCGGCCGCAGCTGGAGTACTGTGTCCAGTTCTGGGCACCGCACTTCAACAAGGACATGCTAAAGCTCAAGAGGGTCCAGAGAAGGGCCACCTGCATGATCAGGGACTTGCATGGCAAGCCGTATGAGGAGAGGCAGGGGGATCTTGTACTCTTCAACCTAAAGAAAAGAAGGCTAAGGGGGGACCTGATTGCGGCTTACCGCTATATCACAGGTGTACATCAGGGGCTCGGTGAACAACTGTTCACCAGGGCGCCCTGGGGGAAAACTAGAAACAATGGCCACAAACTCCTGGAAGATAGTTTCAGGCTGAACATTAGGAAAAACTTCTTTACAACTGGGGTGTCCAGACTATGGAACAAGCTCCCCCCAGAGGTGGTGCAATCATCTACCCTAGAGGTCTTCAAGAGAAGACTGGACTGTCACCTGGCTGGGGTTGTCCGACCCCAGATTTCTTTCCTGCTCATGCAGGGGCCTGGACCCGATGATCCTTCAGGGTCCCTTCCAGCCCTATGATTGTATGATTTGCTTGGAGGGGAAAGGAGAATTTTGCAAGTTCTTTACAGACACAAGACGTGTCCTGTCTCAACACGGTCCTGTTACCTGATGATCCCCAGTCAACCTGATCCCCAGTCCCTCCCTCTGGCTAGCTGGGCTCACTGGGAGATGCACAATTGGTCCTATACCCTCCTGTTAGAAGGGACATGGAGCACTGGAGTAGGCGTTTGTGTCTTGCTCTTTCATACAAAGAATATGGTTGCAGTTCCCAGACCTTATCTTTGCTCACTGAGTTAGAAGCACTACAGAGATGACACAGGCAGATCAGGGTGGGGAAAAAGGAATCACACTTCCCTCTGCGCAGTGGAGAAGCATTGATCAGGTTGGAAGATATCCAATATCACTTGGTGAGTATGGGACTGGGCTCATAACAGACGCAGTTCAGCCCAAAGGAGAGGCCCCAGGCTTGGCTCAGGGCATTGGGAGATACAAGTTCTGTTCTTAGTCACTAGCCTGGGTGACTGAAAGTCATTTTCCCTGTCTTTCTACCCACCAATTATTAGTCTTGTCTATTCACACCATAAGCTCTTTAGGTTATTAATTGGGTGTGCCTCCATTGTAGTGGCTGGTGTAACTGCAGTGAGGGGCAGATGTACCTGAGCTAGCCTGGAGTGAGCTGGCTTTGGGACTGCTAGCAGTGCTGCTGTGGCAGCACGTAGCTCAGGGCAGACTGCAGAGCCCACTCAAAAAACCAGGTAAGCACTGTCCTTGCGCTGACCCCACTGCTGCTCAAGCTAGACTGCTTCTGGTCTCTGAGCAAGCATGTGGGAAGGTAGCTGTGGTATGTCTGCAAAGCCTTGTAATCACAACAGTGTAGGTGCATCCTATATATTTGCAGAGTGCTAGGAACACCTGGGAGCTTATCTATACCACCTCCAGAGGCCATGAGGGAGGGAGCGCTATTATGTACCAGGCATACCTGTTCTGTACAAGCTAACCCCCAAATGCAGGGGTGCTCAACCCCCAGTCCACAGGCCAAGTCCAGCCCGTAGAGCTCCCCAAGGGTAGGGAAATGTGATGGCAAGGAAACTGGCAATTAACACTGCCACCTCTCCCCCACTGCCAAACTTCCAAGCCCTTGGGCCTGGCCTGGGCCATTGCCATGTGGCCGGATCAGGGCAGGGCTGCTGCTACATGACTGGATTGGGCCCTGGCCATGCCTGCCCCATGTGCTGGATCAGGGCCCACCCTGCATGCCAGATCCAGCTGGATCTGGCCCACAGACAGACCTGGTGTTGCCCATCTGCCCGGTGAGGTTGAGCACCACTGCTTAGAAGGATACATTGCAGGCATATTAAGGCAGCTGTGAGCATCTGCCAGTAAGCAACCCCAAGACAAGAGAGGTTACTGGGGCACACCCAGGCCCCTCCACAGAGGCTATGTGACACCTATCTTGGAGTACAGTATACACAGCACAGAGATGCCACTGTCCACTGCAGCACTCTAGCATGGTCTGGAGGCAGTGGGGATATGCCCCAGAGGTTGATTTTGGATGGAGTCTCTGAGAACTCCTGCAATACCAGCAACAGTAGGAGAGTATCAAGAGCATCCCTGTAGGAGTGCAGTTTAAGTAGCAGAAATACAGGGGTTATATTCAGCACAGAGACCTAGAGGAGCCTCCTGCATCTACTGAGAGATGTCATTCATTAGAGTTAATAAGCAAAACCTGCCGGTCGGTCCTCCCTTTCATGACTATCGCTGCAAGGGAGAGGTACAGGCAGCATGTTAATGCACTGCACTCAGTGGAGCAGCATGGCATGGAAAAACACCATGCATGGCAGGAATAAATCTTGTCTATTCCTTACTGGCAGTGCACACCCACCAGGTCAAATGTTTCACTTTAAAAGCCAGCCCAGAGCCACAGCCTTCCCTACAGAGAAAGCACATGTCACAGGCATGGTGCTGAGGTTTCCATTACAGACACTTCAATTCAACTTTTCTCTCCAGATAAAGTTATTAAAGGCAAATTTGATCAAAATGACACATGGATTAGAGTGCATGTTGCAGACTCTAATTCTGTTTACCGTTCTGAGGGAATGAACAATTATTACAAAAGCCGGGACCGAGTGTTTTTAATAACATTTCTTGTTAAGATTTAATTACAGGAAATTGTATTTTCTTAATCACTGAAAACTCAACTGCCTAGGAAAAAAATTCTTTTTGATAATTTTGTTTGCAGTTTATTAAATCCTTAGGATATTCCTTTTCTTACATTAGGCTTTATTATAGGCACATGCTAAGTACTTCTTAACACTTTAGGTGCAGGGTGCTGGAGAGCATTGGGAAGCCAAAAGGAACAGACTGTGAGAGGATGGGGACCTCATTCCAAGATGACATGCCAGGGCAGTATGGTTAAGTTTACCAAGGGCTGCACTGAAAAACACTGCAGGGTTAGCAAAGGAGAGGGGCAGGGGAGAAGGGACAATGCTTTGAGCCAAAACTGGCTCCCCTTCCACCCTGGAGAAGACGAATTCACTGAGCCTGATAACAAGGGCTGCTCAATACATGGGAGTGTATGGGATCAGGGTAACTCTGGGATTCCTGAAATGCACTGCCCTTGGTTGTAGCAGTCAGGAATGTAAACTGTTGTCAATGCAGGTGGCTGCAGGACAACATGCCCCTCATCCCACCTGGCCACCCAAAACCCTGTTAATGGATAGGGTGAGCTGGGAGGCTCTCCTGCGTGCTTCAGGCACCACAAGTCAACCCAACCTCCACACTGACAGCAGTGCAGGATGGGGGGCAATGTTCTTCGCTGGTAGTATTCCTTGAGTAGTGTTGAATTTACCATCTTTGGGCTCTGTCTTTGGGGCCTGGCATTCACATCCTGGCCCAGGGATGGATCCAGAGTGGGTGCAGTGGTGCACCTGTCCCCTCCTGCCCCTTTGGGATCAAATCACACTACAGGAGCCTCTAGGGACTTCTGTAAGCCCTTAAAAGAGGCTAAAATTCCACTCCCCTCCTTTTCGCTGCTGCTTCCCCCTTGTCCTGGGGGTGGGAAATGCACCAGTACTTTTCCTGTCCGCCTCAGCCAGGTTGCAGGTGGACTCTGCTCAGGGACAGGGACAGCAGCAGTGGGGATGGCCCGGGGGCTCCCCGTTCCCACACTTGCTCCCAAAGGAAGAGGCAGGGAGCAGAAAACCTCTCTCCTGCTCTGCTGTTACCGCTATCCCCACCAAGCAGGAACAGCTTTGGTGCTCTCCCAGCCTGTAGAACAGCAGAGAAAGTAAGTGGCAGGTGAAGGAGCAGGGAGGAAAAGGGAAGGAAAGGGGGGATTTTCGCCTGCTTTAGAGACTGACAAAAGTCCCTGGAGGCTCTTGAGTGTAGTCTGCTCTCACTGAAGGGAAGGAAGCCAGGTGCAGTCACCCCTGCAGTGCAGGTTGCTGCTCCTGCACCCCTGTTTGGGAAATCCTGAATCTGTCCCTGTCCCAGCCTCGCTCTAGCAGCCTGTCTGCCTTGTTACTTGCTTCTCCAGTATGTCTGTCAGCTGAACTGCTACATCCCCAGAGATGGAAGACACATGTGTTCCTTCAGGGGATTTCCAGGCTGGTATTATTGCAGGCTTGCCTTGAAGAAACATCCAGAGGTGAGATGAAAAATCTCGAGTCTAGGGCCTAGCCACAAGCTGCTAGGCAGAGGACAGGGTAGATTTGCACCTTATAGATTAACTTAATCAGAGATGCAAGCAGTTAACCATGAATCTCCTTCTGACACCCACTAATACCATCCTTTATAAGCACTCCTCCCTCTGGCCTGGCATATTCCTCCCTGCAGACCTTGCACATGGTGCTCAGGAGGTGGAATGGGGAGCAAGAGGGGAGAGAGCAGGAGGGACAGATGGAGGGTGAAAATGGGATAAGTGAGGAGGAGTGGGGAGAGAATGAGAGGGAGAATGCAAATAGGGGGAGGAAACTGGTGTGAAGACAGGGAGGGAGGGGAGGAGTGAATAGTTAATGAGGCAAGCTAGAGCAATGAGAGGGACTGAGAGGACAGTGATTAGGGAGAGTGGGAGAGGGTGGATGAGGACAAAAAAGAGAGAGAGAAAAAAATGTGACTGTGCAATGAAGAGCCTCAGGTCTTATGCATTAAGCATGCACCAGGTTAGCCAGCCATTCCACACACAGAGAAAGGAGCCATAGGGGCCTGCTTGGTGACAACCTGCTGGGGCTGTGTGAAGGGACCTGGCTCATTAACTTCCTTTCACGCAGGGGCAGAGGGAGACATGGTGCCAACATTTTCAAAGCAGGATGTAGAACATTTGACACTGAAACCTACAGGGAGGCGCCCAAGTAAAGACAGTTTGCTGTTCAGGCTTGCTGAGTCCTCCCTGCTCCAGCCCAAGTCCGTGAGAGCCAGGCAGGGCCGGGCAGTGACGTGCCAGTCAAAGACTCCTCCTCACGAAGCCAAGGCTTCTTGCTCAGTTAGAAAATTTAAAAGCCTTCTGTCCAAACATGCACACTTTTCTTGTCAGGGAAATAACCCTCTTGTTTAGAAAAACGAGCTGGAAAGAATCAAGCAGAGGGGTCTGTGGCAGACACAGTTGATCTCGAACAGCTTCAAAAGCAAGAGCTGGATTAGCGTTTTCCCCCACCCTGGGCTCTTCCAGGCAGGGATGCTGCGAAGACGCTCTGCCTGGAACTGCTCCTACCAGCTCCTTTCGGCATTGTTGCAGAGAAGGACAGCTGAAGGGAGTGAAAGAGCCAATTGTGCTGTTTAAAGGCCAGGCTGGCTCTTGTGTGTGTGCAGAGGCAGCCTCCCTTTGTACGCAGGGCAAGCACTGAAAAGACAGCTCTAGGGGGAGATGAGCAAAACAGATCCACTATCAGCCAGAGGCATCCAAAGTGTCAAGAAGCCGCGGCTTGGTAAATACGGCGCAAGTGCTATTCACCCATCTGCAGCCTTTCAAAAGGCATCTCAGTGCTGTCAAACAGCCATGTTATCTCTCCCTAGGAACACAAGGCACTGAGGTTCTGGGGTGAATGGCTTATCAGAGACTTGTCTTCAACAGACAGACAGCGTTCGGCAGCACGCTGGCATTCAGGCCCTCCATGCCCATTATCTGCACAAGGAGCCTGATTACCCTATCACTCCTCGTGACACAGATGCTGCCAAATGGTGACATTGCCTTTGCATGTGTGGCTGTAATCCCACGGGGCCAAACTCCAGCCAAGAAAAGGGTGTGGGGGGGATACAATCATCCTGGAAGTATGCACCAGAGAATGAAGAGATGGGACCGCAGCAGTCCCAGATACTGGCCACAGTAGGAGCTCATGATTCAGATGTTTCAAGCAGGATGAATAGGTCAGGTCAGGACACAAGCTGTAAGAGCAGTTTCAAAGACAGCAAGGAAAGTTGGAGCAGAAGAGAAAGCAAATCTTTACTTTTCTAGAGAGTGGCATGAAGTGCTTAGCCTAAGCTGTCTTTGCTTCTTTCCCAGACCTAAGAAGGGCATTTTATGCCTGAAAGCTTGTCTAACAGCTCTCCCAACTACACAGTTTGTCCCGTAAAAGATATTACCAAACAAATCTTACTTCTGGCACTTTCGTAGAGAGACAGACAGGCAGGCAGGCAGAGACTGGTACACGTGTATATCACATAAGCACGTACAGCCACGCAACAGGGTACACAGAGTCTGTATAGTGTCTTTTTATCTTCCGTTCTGCCTCCCCCTTTCTCCCATCTTGTTGACAGTACCCATCGATCTGGTTATCCCATCTATCTTCCAACAACATCTCCTTTTCTTAAACCCTGCCTTGAGATGCTGATTTCTTTTCTTTTTTTTTAAATCTTTGATGGACAGAAGAGACAGCTGTGCATTTATCCCTTCTGTTTGATGTGCTCCTTTGATAGCTTTTGTTTTCTGTTTGGGTTGACTGCTCACAAAGCGTGAGTAACTGGATCAGAGAGGACAGACATGGCAAGCGAGTGAAGGAGCTGCGCCCTGGCATTAGCCCCAATTGGATGCGCACTGATTTGAATTAGGAAAGGTTCATGCTGAGAGAGTGGCTGAGATAGACAGATGGTAGTAACAACACAGGCATGGGAACCAGCCTCAAGCGCCAATGCACTGTCCAGTTGTCCTGTGCTAAATTGCACCTTCAGGACAGGTAGGAGATGGGGCTGAAAAGGCATTGCAGCCCCTCCACTGGCACTACACACAGCGCATACAATGAAAGCCAACTCTTGAGGATTTGGAAAACCTAAGGTATGGGCAGCAAAAGTGCACCCTGCAAGCTCTACACAGCTCTACAGCACAGCTTACAGGGTCTACAGGTACTGGACTGCAATGGGAAATGTGACCAGGTAGCTTGGATCATGCTGGAGTGCTACCCAGGACCCCTAGATTCCCTGTTGGCCTCAGCATCATAATAAAAAGGATGATGTCAGCATGTGGCCTCACTGGAGAGAAACCAAGTGCCACTGTAAAGGTCCTTTTCTCCCAGTGTGGCTATTAATTGAGCAAAGTTTGGGTGTGCAGTTGGAATGAGGGCACGCTTCATGATGGTGCTCCCAGACTTGGCTCAGAGACTGTTGAGACAAGTCTCTAGTCTGCAAGTACTGTAGTCACCCTCACTCCAGTCCTAAAGTCTCCTTCGCTATATGTGACAGCTGCTAAAGCCATTGGATTTCAGCCTGGATGAAATCCAATGGCTGCTCTGTCATCTACTCTGCTGTTTCCTTCAGCAAGTCCTATCCTGAATTCCCTGGAGTGACTAGTAGTTCTGCCACTGATGTGGGCATGGCTCTTTATTTCCTTTCTGCTATTCATGGTATAACAGGTCAGCTAGCTGTGCCTTTGCCAGCTTCTGGGAATTTCACTGCATCTCCCTGCATATCTCCACCAGCCGATTCTTTGCCAGCTGCTCATAAGTCACCTTTCCTGCCTGTCTCTTCACTGTACTTTTCCCAGAAAGACATCAAGGTATTTTCTCTGTGTCTTGTCTGCCTACAATGCTTGCTGTTACTGCTAAAACCTCACTATTGTCTTTATATTCCACTACTACCTCTATGAGAGCCACAGTTTTGAGGATACCTACAGTTCTGACATCTCTTGACCTCCTCCAGGCATCCCACTGAGATCTCAAGTTTCTAGCCATCACCCTTCTGAAGAGGAAATCCATATCCCTCTCCCTGAGGTTGCAAAGATACAGTCCCCCTGCAGTTTTCTCTGATTGTCTCTAACACATGTCTCTTGTTGACTTGTCCTTTCTCAGGAACAGAGAGCACATCTACAAGTGCGCTTTAATGCATAATAGCCTATTTTACTGTGCACTAAAGCATCATATAAAAATGATATTACGCTAATGCACAGTAAAATATAGGCTACTGCACATCAAGAGTCACTTAAAAAGCATGCAATTGCACTACTGCGTATTAGGGCAGCCTAATGTGCATTAATTTAGTATCTCACATTGGAGGTACTAAAATTAATATGCATTAGAAATGCTGCATTAATGTACCTGTAGATTTGCTCAGAATATATCAGTGAGCAATATAACTTCCACAAAACGTAACACCCTTTATTTAGTAAAAAGCATTTAAGTAGAAACACATCATAAAACAATAGTCTCTGTACGTGCTAAGTTTACCATGCATTACCCACCAAGTACAAGGAATCTCAGTAGGTACAGGCACAAGTTTGTCGGTTCTTTGTTCTGCTTCTTTTGTGTGTGCTCTTTGACCCCAGATCATGGCTGTCCCTTTAAACCCTTTGCCTTTTTCTTTTTCTTTTTCTTTTTGCTGGCCCCTGGAACCAGACCAAGTGAAGATATGCCTTTTTTTTCCATGAGGTGAGGCTTCACAGGTTTGCTTACCTGACTGGGGATTTGCACTAATTATTCCCCAGTGATTACAGAACCAAGGATGCAGAAAGCTTCAAGCACTGATACAACAGTGTTTGAATATTCTGTGTGTCCATAGAATTGATCATACCTCAGCACAATAATCTTTGAAGTTTCTACACTACCAAGAACTTACATCTGTCAGAGGGAGTATTTTCCATTTGCTGGGTCTTACCTCTGGCCTGCGAAACACAGGTGGCTCCTGCCTGCCACTTCTCAAGCAATAAAAATTGTAATGCTCTCTAAACAGATCTCTACTTCAGTCTGTCACATGTTTTATTGCCCCAGAGCAGCCTATAGCACAGGAATGTATATGTAAAGTGTGGGTTCAGTCCCTATCTTGTGGCTAGTCAGCCTGAAAGTTAGGTACCTACCATTTCTACCAGTAAACAGACTGCTCCTTTGACTTGAGTGGTGTAGGTTTATTCTATGGTGATGAAGGTCCTCATGATGATGACCAGAAGAGGCATGTTATATACTTACCAGGACTCATGCCAAACTAGGGAACTGTGCAGTGGCTGCCTACCCTTGGTTTTTGCAAGATGATACAAATTTTGGCTGGGCTGAAACAGCATAAAAAACCCCAGCATCCAACCTATTCTGAGGTTTGACACAACAGTGTTAACCCCTTGAGACACCTGTGCCTGCGTGTGGCAAGGGTTCATTCTGCAGGGTGACAGAGCTGTCATCATGAGTCTTTGCTCACTGACACCCAGCTATCCTGGGCCTAATCATTGTGAGCTTCCCTGACCTCTGCACCAAGTCCTGATCCAGGATGGAGTCACCTTTCTCTGGTGGTCCTTGTGGCTGATCAGGAAAATCTAGGGTTTACTGAGAAACACCAGAGATCTGCCTCAGCCCACCAGGTCAGTGTTCTCACTTCCCTGAGCCAGGGGAGCAGGGATACTTGGCTTGTAAGCCTTTCTCTAGCTCACAACTGTCCTGGACTATAGACTTACCCTGATGAAAAGCCTTCCTTTAAGTCAGCAGGCATGCAGCAGCATCTACTGCAAATCCAAGTGTACTGCAGCCTGCCCAAGATGAAGAGAGAGCAGCAGCAAGGAGCTTGAGTGGCACCCTTTTAATATACATCAGCATTTCACATCACCACCTTCTTGTGGCAGCCAGGGATGTGAGAGACATCGCAAGCCTGAGAGCACAGAGCAGTAATGAGAAAAGGTGATACTGGCTTTGTCTCCGTGTTTTGTGCATTTCAGCTGCAGAGAGAGAGAGAGTATTTTATGCAATGAGACTTGAAATACACCTTTCACTCTCCTGGGTCTTAGAAGAAACTTCCTACCATGCTTCCATAGAAATTCAGGAATTGTCTGATTGGATATGACCAGGGCTTTGTCTCTACCCTGTTATCCTGTCTTTGTCAGCAGCCAGTACCAGCTGCTGCAGAGGAAGGTAGAAGAAATCCTCCAAGGATAACAAGCCCTAGGAACAGTTTCTTCTTCTAATACACAGAGGTTGTCTTATGCCTTTGAGTGCCAGGTGACCAGGTTTTCTAAGTTCAGTCAAGAAGCAGAGGTGCCAAACGTCTCAGAGGGTCTGGTCTCAAGGCATTTCTGACAGCCAGATCCATGAGGCACTTGGCCACTCAGGAGTGAAGACATTCACATGAAACTTGCACCCCAGCTTGTGAGACTTGCAGATAATTTTAAAAGATCATGAGACCAACAACTGGCCTGGATGTTTCTCTCCACCACCCAACTTTTTGAGGGGCCACCATAACTGCCCTGCTGATGGATCTATGGAACAACTAGATAATCTCAGCCCCATTTCTGCCTGGAGAAATAATATCTCCCTCCTCCAATCTTTTCCTTTATGGGTGTTATATCTTAATACCAGGCTTCTTTTGAGAAGGCTCACCCAGGATTGTTAAAATTACCTTACATTGAAAGAGAAGTCTTTTACAAGTTATTGGATGGATCTGAAAAGTGACCCCCCCGCCTATCACAATCACTCACTCATCCAAGTATAGTACTTAAAATAAATAACTCAACAAACATAGGAGTGAATTACTTGAGCAGCTCTGCAAACTGTGAAAATAATAGGAAAAAAACAGGAGTTGACTAAGGTGTCTGATGTGGGAATCATTATCCCTGTGCTACTGATTGGAAAGCTTATACGACGATAAGTCATTGTAGGTGCCTTAGTCAAGGACATGGAGTATGTCCACGCTCTGTCCCTGGTGCTCCTCACCCATCTATTCCCATATGGATGCACCAAATCCAGAAATGCTGTGGTTAAGCTACAGTAGGAACATAATCTCCCCACCTCAGGCACTCTCAAGACCTATGTCTTTAGCATGCTTGAGTGCTGCCATAAGAGGATGCCCTAGAGTGGCTTCACCACTGTCCTTTGGGGATTGACGTGGGTAAGTGTAGATGGACTATCCTTCCCCAGGGTTGCCTGGGATGTTGTGCTGGATTAACCCACAATCAGAAGCATGCCCCAGAAGGCCCAGCCTCACACCTTCTGCCTCAGTCCACCAGGCTGTACTACCACTTTTAGGCTATAACAGATGCTTATATCACCACTGTTTTTTTAACACTCAGCAAATTGCCTTAGCAGTAACATTGGAATAGGAGCTCCCACTTCAGATTCTATCAGATGTGGTCAGAGCTTACCAATTTTGATGTGAATCCAAGAGTCTAGGGCAGGGGCAGAAAGGCCCAGAGCACTGGATGGAGCTGTGAATGTGCTACAGACCCCTTGGTCTGTGTATCACACAGCTGAGTCTGTCTCCTATCTTAGTCACAAAATATCATTGGAACCAAAGCAGTGCTCAGTGGCCTGTGCAAAATAAACTGGTTACCTGTCTATTTTATAATTCCAAGATATTTCCAGTACTGCTAAAAAGACCTCTCTAAGGTCCATTGCTCCCTCTATAGAAGTCTATTCTCAGGAAGGCAACTATGTTGTTGTACATTTTAGAGGAGAGAGAAGTGTGTGTGTGTGCATACACACACACACACACATATACATACATACACAGAGATAGTACAACCTCATTGTAATGAACCTCATGGGACTGGGAGAAAAGTTAATTTAAAGAAGGCATTGACTATAGAAGATTTGATTAATTTGCTGCATCGAAAGAATGAAAAATCAGTGCCTGATGTTGGGATCATTAAAAGCAGTGTATTGTTAAAAGCAGGGTTTTTACAATGAGGTTATACCATATATGTGTATGTATATGTAGAACCTTTATGTATATGCTGCAACCTTTATCCCTGTATATGTAGAAGGCAGGGAAGATTTGCACTTATTGACTAATTACATTATATGTATATAGCACAAGCTTTTGTGAGCTGGAGCTCACTTCACCAGATGCTGTGAAAGGACATGCACAGACCAATGTATAAAGTGGAGAGCAGTTTTAATACAAAGGTAGAAGGGAAAAGGGAGAGGGGAAGGGGAAAGCAATGCTGGAGAGACACAGACATGTACATGCACACACATACAGTCATATATGTATATGTTCACACAGCACTATAGTATCATAGAGTAATGGCCTCAAATGCAGCAGTACCATCACTTTTAAGTCATACCATTTTGCCCAGTTACTTAAGTATATTTTTTTGGACAGGAAAATCTGCTGCGATGCTGCTGCTATCTATGGCACTGAAAGTGCAACTGCAGAGATCTCCGAATCATCACACACTATTGTGTTAGTATAAACTTCTATTTTATTTTATTTTTGCGGCTAAAGCCACCAGTAAAATACAAGCCTCTGCATAAAAAATGGGAATGACAGTTCTTGGCTGATAGATACATAATGATATACTATTGCTCCCTAAGGCACGTGCTTAAATATAAGCCCCAGCTCCACCATTAACCCTAATGTAGCTCAGGATAAAATGTGCTATTATCTAATACCTGTGCTGAATCATTAACCCAAATGCTGTGCTGGATTCCTAGGAACATACTACAAGCCTCCCAGCCACTGTGCAGGTTTTTAATTGTCTCCTTCTCCCTGCTGTTTTTATAAGCTCCTAGCATTAAGTTTTGTTGTGGTACTTGGCCTTTAAATACAGAGACTTGGTCTGGTTAAATCCAGTCCTGTAAGAAATTGTTTTCTCCTTTGGAAATGTTGTGCCTATAATGTTCACAGCCAGCTAACGCCTGAGCTCCAGCTCAGGCGATTCTGCTCTATAAAAAGAGGTTAGGATTCATGGCAGTTTAATAAGACTAACCTCCCGCATGCATCTTCAGGGACACAGTAGTTCTTCACCAGTGCTCCCCTCCTTTAGGGACTGGAAATAAAGAGGGGAAGAGAAAGGGCTACCTCCTGTTGTTCATGTTGGCCAAGAACAGGGCTGTCCCTAAGGTACAGGGAATCAGGGCGACTGCCCCAGGCTTTGGGGGGCCCCCTGGAGCTGGATGGAGTGGCTGTGGCCCCTCCCACGGGGCCCACCTGGTGCTGGTGGCTCTGGTCCATGGCACAAAAGAAGCACGGAGACCGACCCCCACCCAGGTGCAGAGGAAACCCCAGCCTATGCCCCGTGCTCCTTTGCAGGGATCCCACTGGCCCCACGTGGTGTTAAGGGGGCCCCGCATAGGCTGATTTGCCCTGGGCCCCACATGTCACTAGGGTCAGCCCTGGCTAAGAAAACCAGACTGCATAGAATATAGGAATTGCTTTGTGACAGACTGAGCCCAGAGAACCTGTCTTCAGGGTCTGGTTTGAACAAATCCAGGAACAGCCACTCTAAGACCCAGGGTTTTAAAGGTTTTTAAGCACCTAAATACCTTTGAAAATCTAGACGTTAGGACCTGGTGCAAAACCCATTGAATTTGATGGAAAGATGCTCATTGACTTCATTGACCATTGGAACAGTCCTCAGTAGACAAGCAATGGCAGGCTTGTAACCAGTCTCCTTCACTTAAAGCTGCTACTGAATCTTCAGGGTTTATTTCCAGTTCCAGAGGGGAAGGGGGCAGTTAAAGCATCTTGCTACAAGATCCCAGGGTGTGAATTTGAGCCTTGCTCAGCTCTTGCTGAAGGCACCCCTTCCTCCCCGCAAATCAACTCATTGGGCCCTGCAGACTGAGGAAATCAAAAGCAGACGGATATAACGCTAGCCCCCTCACCTCACTGCATGCTGCAGGCTACAGAAACTGGTGTGCTCTAACCAAGGTGACCTAATGCCTCTTGTGATCTCAGGAAAGACCTTTCACCTTTTTTTTCTGCCTGGGGCAGGGGGCTAGGATGACCCAGGATGTCAGTAATGATCTGAAATGTAATTATGGTCACTGTAGGCTGGATTATAAGAAATGTCCTGATCAGTGAAATCTAACAAATTAATGAAGAGTTTTCTAAAGGAATGGGAAGGACATTTAGAAAGATACCAGGCATAGCCCTGACGAGTACATTGTAAAGAGCAGCTCTGCACTGACTCCTGGGCAACAGAGGACGTAGCCTAATAAATCTTTTCCATCTCTAATTCTACAGTTCTATTAAAAAGATGGGATGGAAATAGCACAATGTCCCTTTCAGAAGAAACAGGGTTTGTTATAACTAACAGTAATATCATAGGAACTGGCGGTGGGCAAACAAGGACCCAAAAAGTGTCGAAGTCCCTGCAACTGAGCTCAAATATTCTAAGAGGGAATAAAAAAAGCCGCTGGGGCACTATGAAAAATTAGGGCTTTAAAGAATTGGTCATGTAGATACAGTGTCATATTTCTTAGCGTGCAGCCTGGAGACATGAACCTGCTGAATGTAGACATTTTCCTGAAAAGTATGATTAAAAGTATTCTGTAAATTATGGAAACAGATAACCCTCCAACAATTGGAGGTACAGAGCAAATCCCCAACAGTGAGCCGGCAGCACCAGGGAGGCATCCCAGACCAATTATAATGACATTTTTAATTTCCTGGAACCTAGACTTACAGCAACCTAGAGAAGCAGGGACAATTGTATTATAACTCTGCCAAGGTTGCATTTTCTGCAGATCACAACTTGGAAATCCAGCAGGAAGAGATGAGCTGTCAATGAGGAGTTTAAAAAGATAACTGTTTAGAGGGAAAAAAAGACTGAATAAGCAATGATGTCTAATAGCTAATGCCAAGGGAACATGAGGGCAGGCTCCAGGTTGGAGAAATATGCCAAAGTCAGGAGTCTCTTATATGAGACATTAGAAATGTAGGGCTGGAAGCGGCCTTTTCTCAGTTCCTTGGGACTTCCAAGTCCAGTTTCCTGCTACCTCAGGCAGTCCTGTCATATAACCCCTTTCAAAAATGGCCAAGCTCCATCTTACAGCTAGTTAGGATTTTTGCCCACGCTTTTCTGCTAGAAAGGGCTGTCCCAAAAACTTCACCCCTTTGACAATCAGAAATGTTCTAATTTCCACCCTCGGTTTATGCATGACCGGTTTATATCTATTCATTCTTATGCAAACCTTGTCCTTGAACTTAGCCAGCTCCTCTCCCTTCCAGGGTGTTTGTCCTACTTCTGCCTCCCAGTGTGTTTAGAGGGAATAATTATAACCTGCCTCAGCCTTTGTTTGGCTAAGATAAACAAAGCAAGTTATCTTAGTCACCTCTCATAAGAGAGGCTCTCCATTATATGCTCATCCTAGCATCCTTTCTCTGCACCTGCTCCAGTCTGAACCCATCTTTTTGCAACTGAAGTAACTGGTATTGTATGGAGTATTCCATTACTTTGTACAATGGCATTCCCTATCTCTACTGGAAATACCTCACTTGACACAGCCTAGTATCACATCTTTCTGTTTCACACCCACACCATACTAGCTGCTCATCAGCATCCTATAACTGACGAATACACGTAGTCTTTCTCCTTCCTCATCACTTCTAAATGTTGAACCTTCAGATCACAGCAGAGTTTTTATAATTAGACCCTAAGTGTGTGGCCTTAAATTTCTTCCTGCTTCTACTATTACAGTCTTCAAGGATGCCAAATTCTTCTTGGGTGATTGGTGTCACCAGCAAATTTCATCAGCATACTCCTATTTTTTGTGTCCAGGTCATTAATGAAAATGTTAAATAAAATCAGGTTCTGAAAAGATCACTGAGGAACTCCACTAGTAACTTCCCTTCACCCACATATTTCCCCTTTCAATGTAATCTAACCTCATCTCTCTTTCAGCCAAGTCATTACCACCTTACAATCCTGCTAATTCTATCTTCTCTGTCTTTAATAACTTACAGGATACACCTACACATGCATTTGATCTGAGATTAGTTTACTTGCAAGTAAACTACTTGCCAGTAAATGCTCCCAGGCATGTAACTACACATGCAGGGACTTAGCAGCAGATTTGCTGCCCTTAGCACCAAATTGCTGCTACTTCCTGCAGTCCTGCAATGGGCCCCTGCCACCACTATGAGGACAGGAGCTCCAGGCTCTGGCTGCAGCTTCCAGCACCTGGCAGTCATTGTCCATGGCCTGCACTGCCCTGGCCAGGATCATGTTCTGCTCCTACAGAGCCTCCACCTGCTCACGATCCAGGGCCAAGAGCTGTGCCTGGAACTTTGGGTCTACCTGGTCCTGAGCATCCTCACAGGTGACAACCTCTGCCTGCCAGGCCCGTGCATCCACCAGCCGGTCCTCTGACGGTGTCACCAGCTGGTCCAGGAGAACAGTGTGGTCCTGGGTCCACTTCTGGCAGACCCATCACATCCGCAGGGCCCTAGCTGTATGTGGTGGTGACTCTGAAGCCACATCATGGCTGCCAAGTGTGGCCTCTACCCTGCATGCAACTACAGGACCTTCAGAGCCATGAAAAAGAAGCTGTTTGTAAGAGTTTGCAATGTTTCTCAGATAAGATCTTCTCTGTACCAGAGGACTGGAATAAAGCCAATGTGGCCCCTATCTTTAAGAAAGGGAGAAAGGAGGACCCAGGAAATTACCGGCTAATCAGTTTGACCTAATTCCCTGGTAAAATCCTGGAGAAAATTATCAAAGAATCCATTACAGACAGGCTAATAGAAGGCAGCATTCTGAAGAATAACAAACATGGCTTTGTTATAGGCAGGTCATGCCAGACCAACCTCATTTCCTTCTACGATCAAATGACTCACCACCTGGATGGGAGAAATGAGGTTGATGTCATATACTTGGACTTCAGAAAGGCCTTTGACCTTGTCTCCCATGATGTCCTCATGGTAAAATTGGGAAAATGCGGCCTCGACTACTTTATGGTCCAGGGGCTAGGTAACTGGCTCCATGGTAAGACCCAGAGAGTACTGATTGATGAAACTGAGTCATCATGACAGAAGATGACCTCAGGGTTTAGTACTTGAACCAGTGCTTTTCAACAAATTCATAAATGATTTGGCTTCAGGTATTAAAAGCGAACTGGCAAAGTTTGCTAACAACACCAAACTATGGGGGAGCGTGGTCATGCTTGAAGACAGGCTGGCAATACAGGCCAACCTAGACAGGCTCGCAAGGTGGGCAGACCTCAACCTGGTGTTGTTTAATACAGAGAAATGTAAAGTACTCCATCTGGGGAGAAATAATCCAGAATACACTTACAGGCTTGGCAGTGCTACGCTTGCCAGCACCACAACTGAACAAGACTTTGGTGGCATGATAGACAACAAAATGAACATGAGCCACCAATGCAATGCCATAGCTGGCAAAGCTAATCAAACACTAGCATGCATCTACCGAGGCATCTCAAGCAAGGCTAAGGATATCATCCTCCCTCTCTACACAGCCTGGGTGAGACCACAGCTGTAGTACTGCATCCAGTTGTGGGCGCTGCACTTCAGGAAGGATATGGAGACAGGCACTGGCCCCGGATCCCCGAGCTGCTGGTGGAGGCTGTGGCCAAGGAGCTCAGCAGGACGGTCTGCTGGAGGCCCAAGGGACCCTCCCCTGGTGACACGTCACCATTGGTGCCAAGCCGGGGAGGGGGCTCAGGGACTCCCCGCCACACAGGTGTGAACAAGACACACAGCATGGCTGCAGCCTGGGTCGCGGGCTTGAGGATGGCTGCCAGTTGCCGCATAAAAGGCATGAACTTGTGGGCACCCCCTGACTGATGGTTGAGGTTGGTCACAGTCAGCCACTGTGCCCACAAGGCCCTAACCTTTATGCGGCACTGCTGTGCTGACTGGTCATGCCCATGCTCCCACATCTGGCCTGACAACCCCTCATAGACATGGGTGTTGGAGTGCCCCACAGTGCCACAGGGTCACCAAGTCTCCTCCATGGACCAGTTGAGGCCCCGGGTGGTAGGGTGGCAGGGCTGACTGGGAGTAAATTTGCTCCTGGTTGGCATCTACACATGCGTTACTATGCAGTCAGTAAGAGCAAGTAAATTTGTTACCTGCATTTGCAGGTAGCAAATTTACTCACAATTAGCATCATTTACTGCATAATAAGAGTGTGCACATGTAGAAATGCACACTTAATGTGCAATAAACTATGCTACTGCACAATAAAGTGTTTCATGTAGATGCACTCACAGTAAAGCATTGTATTAAGTGCTTTATTAAAGTCTAGACTAATGAGATCTACCATATTTCCTTTGCCAGTAGTTATTCTATCTACCTTTGGAAACCCATGTGATCTACCTTTGCAAATGCACCTGGCATGGTATTCCCTTTTTTCCATCCCCACCACGTCTTTAATCTTCTTGCTTTCCAAATTTGTTTCAGAATTTGCATACTAATGAAGTAAGAATAAAAGGCCTGTTGTTGCCACAATCACTTTCACACCTTCTATATTGCAGTAATTTCCATTTCCAAATCCTCCTTCCCATTAGCCATCCTGCCTTTGCTATGCATTCAGCACCATGGCTCTTACTGAAAACTGAGGCAAACATCTGTCTTCATTTGGGGCCATACTTAGATTTTCAGGTCTGCAAGGCTATATGTGAAATTGCATGAAAACAGTCACACTGGCAAGATTTTTTTCTTGGTACTTCCTGCTCCCAGCTTGATACCACAAGTGCATCCTGATATTTCAACACAACCACCTCTAGTCACAACCCTGATCAGAACAGGCCTGATGAGCGCAAAAGCAAAATAATAAGGGATGAGGTGAGTATAAAAGGGGCAGGAGAATTGTCACCCGGTGCTCATATCTGTCAAATGGGTGGCACACAGAGAGTCTTTCAAGTGAAACTGAGGATTGCCATTTCAAGTGGAAGCTGGTTGAGGATTTGGTTAGTGCTTTGTGGAGCTTTAGCACAGAAGGAACATTTCTATTTTAATCCTTACTTTAAGGGGAAAAATGTTATTCAACTGACAGATGGGTAACTGTTGTGGAGAAAGGTTGTGCTAGATGTAAAGGAGGTTGGGAGTAATGGATTGAATTAAAGGAAAAGAGAAAAAACCTAGTAGCTTGGCAGAGGGGCAAAAGGTGACAGAAAATAAATCAGTATCTAAACGTAACAGATAAGATTATATGTAGTGACCTTGTCTGCACTGTACTTAAGCAACTAGGATTTTTTTCCTCATTTCAACTATTTCTCCTAACCTATTTTACATAGAACACACTTTCTATATGCACACACACACACACACACACACACACACACACACTCGTTTGTAAACTAACAAGATGTGTGCCTGACAACCCACTGGGAAGATTTGATTGTGTATTCTTATTACCTCTTGCCTTTTTCCATTGTCAGTTCTTTGGGGCAGACAAATTACTGCTTATATTTGTACAGTGCCTAGCACAACAGGGTCCCCATCTCAGGCAGGGCTTCTAGGTGCTGCCACCGCTTATCAGATGTATGACTGGGCAGAATTTTAAATATCGTATTTACCTAAATACGAAACAACTTCAAATTTAAGGCACCCCCCCCCGCCAAGTACTCAGATTCTATACATGGAACATTTATAAATCTGTTATCATTTTACATGTATAGAAGCTAAGTATCAGAGGGTCATCTTAAATTTGTCCCTCCCACTGCTGCAGGGGTAAGCAGGGTAGCCATGAGGGAGTGAAATGGCCTGATCCCTTCACCTTGCCCCCTGCTGCCTGTCCCCCCACTACTTGCCCCCCCCCCATGCCCTCACCCTTCAGTACCTGCCCCCCATTGTGATGCCTGAACACCCTGGCACCAGCCCCTCTACCCACTTATCTGCCAGTGTCTGCCTCTCCCACTGCCATTACTCCCACCACCACCTCTGCCATTCCCCTCCACCTGCCCCTTCCCCCTGTGATGCCACTTACCCTCCAGCTCTGACCCTGGCACTCTTCCAGGCAAGGGCTAGAGCAACCATATGCTTAGTGCCCTGGGATGGAGTGAGGCTGGAATCAGAGCCAGAGGGTAAGTGGTGGTTGGAGGGGTGGGGCAGGGGTAGGGGCAGGGGTGGGTGCAGGAGCAGATAGGCAGCAGGTGGAAACAGGGGCAGCAGTGAGGAGGCAGCAACTGGGGGAGGGGGGAGCAGAGACAGTGGTGGGGAGAGCAGACAGTGATTGCAGCTCCAACTCTGACCCCCAAGCCTGGGTCGGGGCTGCAGGCTGAGGTGCAGCGGCTGCCTGTGCCCCCTCCTTCCACTGCATGTACTCAAATCCAAGATGAGGGGTTTTCCTCCAATGTTAAATCGGGAAATAAACCTCTCCCTAGATTTGAGTAAATACAGTAATGTAAAGTCTTTTTCACGCAGAGGCCAGTTAGGATCAGGGATAAAATTAAGTATAAACTTCCATGCTGAGTTTACATCAAATCCTTTTTGGAGAAATAATAATAAAGTCTTATTTGGTCTTTTTTCCCCTCTAAACAGTTATCTTTTTAAACTCCTCATTGACAGCTTATCTCTTCCTGCTGGATTTCTAAGTTATGATCTGCAGAAAATGCAACCTTGGCAGAGTTAGAATACAATACACTATTTCATATTATTCTTAAATGTTGCAAATGAAAAAAGAAGTTTGGTTTGAACATAAAGAAGAGTACAGGAGGAGCTTTCCACCCAAATAGTTAACTCATTCACTGCCCTTGCGTAAAGGGCGCAGAAATATGTCATTAAAAACACCATTCCCAAATAAGGTCTCTCTGACAGCCATGGAATTAATTGCCTTAAGTGCTGTTAATTCTTCTCCCAGGCCCCAGTGAAGGTGGCAGGAAGGGAACATAGCCACAGTGTCCAAGGATACAGCTATTGCTCTGCTTTCAAGGACCAATAGGAAGATATAGGAAGCCAGGTGTAAATTAGAGCAAACCTGAGTTTTGTCTAAATTATCCTAAAGTTAAAGAAAGTCTGACACTGGTGCTAAAAAAAAAGGAGTCCAAAAGACAGTTCTAAGCCACTTTTGCCCCTACCTGTGCTAAACACAGAAACAAGGGCAGTTGAACTCTTTGCATGTATTGTTAATTCTTGACAATGGAGTTAGCCCCTTGTCTTCCTGTTGCTACAGAGTCACTATCAGGCTAAGGCATAGTGTCTTTTAAATGCCATGTCAGGAGATTCCTAATTATGACATTGCCAAATGTGGAAAAGCATTCTCTACAGCTGCAGGGTCCTTTGAACACCTGTTTGGAAAATACTGTGGGATTTCTAACCTAGAAGGTTAGGGGAATAAAGATGACTGTTAAAAGGCAGACACACACACACAAAATCAGTGCATTATGAGGAAAAAGCCTCATTTGACAGATAGTGAGCACGAGAAAATGAAAAGTAAATGGGATGCTAAAATATTTTACACTTCATACTCATCATAGGCAAGGGGAGTCGCCATTTTAATGAGCAGAGATGTATCAGTTCACTTACTGAGCCTTCCAACTGATGATAAAGAGTCTTACTTTAGAGCAGCAGGATTAAACAACCTGCAGATATGGATTATAAATTGTCATGCACCAATGTGAACAAATTGCCCTTAAATGTCACTCTTACATGGATAAATCAATACTAGTTGTAAGGAACAGTGTGGCAAGAATGGAGAGGAGGTGAGGGCAGTGACGAGTCTCTTTTTATTAAAGGGCTCTTTAACCAAGCCCTAAACCTATGAAAAGAGCTGCTCCTCTTTACCTTTTTACCCACACAGAACCCCCTGTAGGAGCCAGATAATGTACATTCCTTCTGCACGGTGCTAGGGGCAGCTGGACTTTGTGGATGAGCCAATGAAGGATCAGGACAGGTGCTGGGACAAACAGACATAAGGATTATTACTGGAGCCCCCCAGCAGGGCTCAATGTAGGACATATGCTGGCTCCAGGAGCTCACTATGCTAGAAGGACTCTGCACAGGGGTGGTATGCAAAGGACAATCCCAGGAACCTGCTGTAACTTAGAGGAGTTCCTAGGGCTCTCCACATCACTCTAGGGGCCTCTCCAGACCCTCAGACCAGGCCACGATTGTGAAGGTGCAAAGGCAGCTTAAAGATACCTTAGCTCTTTACTATCTGGCCTTACAGGGATGGCACAGAACTCCATCCTCGATCTTCAATGACACAGAGACACAATCACAACTCCTGTGCCAGCCTCCATTTTGTTTTCACTTTATTATTTAGCTTAAAAATCACAGACTTCACCCCAAGTCCTATTCAGTTCTCCTTCTAGGACAGGACAGCCTCTGACAGCATTCTATCCGGCCTGCGGGGGCCCCCCAGAATTAAAAAAATTAAAATTTATCTGCCCCTGGCTGCCTGTCACGCAGCCCTCAATGGCTTGCCAAAACTCAGTAAGCGGTCCTCCGCCCAAAATAATTGCCCACCCCTGGCTTAGAGACATGAAGCTTCTGTTTCCGCTACCAAGGCATTACACTACAGCGGTCAGAAGTGAGCAGTGTTCAATTCTCTTAGGCCTTCTCTAACACTTCCCCACCATGGCTACTAATGACTCAGGTCTGCCAATGGGTAATAAGAGGGAGAATACTAGTGTGAACAAGACACCAAGAGCTAGAGATGCTTAGATGTTGTCCAGACCCTTTTTACACAGGATCAGACAATACAGTAGTTAAGATGCAGGTGGCTGTTGGGAGAATTGTCAGCTCTGGTTCTTGTACCGCTGGCATGCTGCACTGGTAGTAGCAAGGGAAATTTTAGGGACAAAAGCCTTGTATTGGCACCCTGTCAAATGAAGCAGATCGTACAAAGGCAGGACCACTAATGTACAACATGTCAGCAGTCAGCAGCATCAAAAGAAATAGCAACAAATCTAAGTATGTGAGAAGTAGGAAGCCTTTCAGAGAACCAATATGGGTCTTCTGGCTCACTGGGGCATAGAAGGAGCCATCAAGAAAGATAAGAACATCACAGAGAAAGGTGACTGCTTTGCATCAATCTCTGCCACTGATGTTGCCAGGGCAAACATCCCAAGCCCAGTCTTTTAAGGAAAAAAAAGATGAGGAACTTTCTAAGACTGAGACATCAAAACAATACATGCAAGAACAAATTGATGAATTACAGTGACATGTCACTGAAACTGGCTGGTACATCCAAGTTTTCTGAAGCATATATAATTTCTCATTAAGCTTAGGTACTGTATTGAAGGAGGATTAGAGGGTACCAGTATCATATCTTTCTTTAAAAGCAGTGTTAGTGGTGATCCTGGGAATTATAGACCAATGAGCCTTACTCTGAAACAGGTAAATTAGCTGAAAGGATAATTAAAATTTGAATGATAAAACATCTAGATGATGATGATGATGCCATAATAGGAACAAACCAGCATATCTTCTGCAAAGGTAATCATGCCTCACTCATCTACTAGACTTCGTTGAGCGTGTCAGCAAAATAGTGGATAAAGGGAAAGTAGTTGATCTAATTTACTAGAATGTTCAAAAAGCCTTTGGCAAAACTCCTCACCAGAGACTGCTAGAAAGCTAAGTAGGCAAAAGGTCAGATGTAAACTTGTGTCATGGATCAAAAACTGGTTAAGAGAGGGAAAAGAAAGGATTGGGGAAAAAAATTATCTTTGTTCAGTATGGTAAAAGATTCAGAACAGAGTCCTAAATGAGCTAGAAAAGGTGAGAACAGTCTTAGGATGGTCTAACTATCTATTTATATAGACTCATTACCATAATAGCTATGCACCAAGAGCAAAATCTACATATAATACAAAATTATTTTGATTAGTCAAGCTTTGAGATAACCATCCTGAGCTTTAGAATTGCCAGCTCTCACTAAACTCTCAAGAATCTCATATTATCTGGTGTTTCTTCTAAAAGCCCCAGCTTCTAGCTTCATGAGACTGCATGAAAAAAAAAAAATGAAAGCTGAGGTTCTCAAAGTAAGTTTCTAGCCTTGTGGTGTCAGGGAAAAGTTTGAAAATGTGACCCTCATATATCCTAAAGAGTCAAATAAAAAGAATCACACATTTATTTGCTTGAGTGTCATAATTTGCAAGCCAATTTAATAATCTTTTGAAGGGATTTACTTGCAATTTTTAAATGCTTTTTTATGCTTGAGGTTAAATGGGAAGCATAGTGATAGATGGAGTCTTGACAAAGGCAAATGAATTGCCTATTGGAAAGAATATTATAAAGTGCTTATACACATTGCTGGGTGTCCTGAAAAGAGCCCAGTGGAAATCTGAACAATGTGCAGCAGAGGTCAACAAAGCAGAGGACACATTAGGGTGCATAAAGAATGGTATAAATAACACTGCAAGCTTGAGAATGGCCTAGAGCAACTTAACCCTTGTGCTACTCTGGTTGTATATCAGGATGCCTCCATTAGATTTTAACAGTTACACTAGTATGAAGCTGGAGTAATGAAGAGGTCAGTGTGACCCATTGCCTTCAGCTCTGCTAACCCTATCTCCAGAAAGATACACAACAGAAACAAAAAGCATTCAGAAATAGGGGATGAAAATTATCAGAGACCAGCAAAGATTTCCAAAGCAGATGGCATGGGAAAATTGGAACAGACTACTATACAGAGGAAATGAATGAGAGAGGATGTAGTAGATACAAAGTAATGAAAGTTGGAGTGCAAGTAAATCACATACCCACTACTGACCCATTGATAACACAAGAACAGAGGATTTGCAATTAGACTGAAAGGCAATGCCTTTGAAATTTATAAAAGAAGGTACTGTTTTTTATACAATGGATAACTAGCCTGTGAAGTTCATTGCCACAGGATTTTACTGAGGCCAGGAGCTTAGCAGTAGTCAGAGCAGGATTAGACTTGTATATGTACAGTGAAAATATCCACTGTTACACTAGCCAGAATAAAATATTTCTCTAAGGGATATTAACTCTTGCTGCCTCAGGGCATGAACCACCATTGACTTAAGCAGGGAGTAGGAAAAAACATCACCTATGCATAAGATACTATCTTGTGTTGGCCCAGTACAGGGTTTGCTATTTTTTCCTCTGAAGCATTTGGTATTGGCTACAGCCTGATACTGAGATAGATGGATACTGGGCTGGTCTGAAATGGTAATTCACATATTCCAGTGGAAGTGATTTTAATTGCTTTTCATATCTATCCCTGCCTTGTTCAACCATCTGTCACTTACAGAGGCCTAAGAAGCCTGATGACTCAGGAGAAAAGAGTATTCTGGTTGGTTTCTCCCCAGATTAGATTATTGCTTTATCTCTTATATATCTAGCCAATATTACTGTAACCCTCTTTGACCTGAATATTTAGTCAATTTTCAACAGATTGTTCCAACCTCATCAGCACATTCACCATTACCATATTCAGTTAGGTCAAGGTTAAAAAATGTCCCAAGCATCAAAAGCTGGAGAATGAATACTTCGGTGCTAACAGATTTTCAAAGGAATTGCAGAGCAGCTGCATTGTTTCAGAAACATTTTATATCTGTTGTTGCACCTTTTGCTTGAAGTGCTCGACTTTTATGTAAGTTTATTTCACAAACCCCTGACAAGGCATATGAGCAACATTACCCCACCTTTACATATGGAGGGAGACTGAGGCACAGCCCAGTTAAGTGACTGCCACATTTCCCATAAGAAACCTGCAGCAGTGCTTGGAATAGAATTCAAGTTCCCTGACAACTCTCCAGCCTTCCCTATGAAATCACCCTTCCTCCCTTGAGGGCTTGCAGCAAGGTAACAGATCAGAATACCTGCCTTTGTAGAATACCTTCCATGTGAAGAATTTAAAGCACCTCACAAATATTAGCTAAGACTCCCTGTAGCCTTGGTAGGTGGGCAAGTAAGAACTGTCCCCATTTTACAGATGGGAAAACTAAAACACAGAGAGGTTAAGAACTAGAATCCACAATGGATTTAGGAACCTAAACTGGGACTTAGTTGGAATTTTCACACAAGCCCAAAATTTCAATTCTTAAAGACCCCACTCAGCTGCCACCTAATTCTGGAGGCACATTGAGTCTATAAGTGACTCTGTTTTTAACATTAAAGTTCTAGATGCATCTGATGTTCAGTTGACCACTCTAAGTAGCCATGTATCTAGCTCATGCCAAAGACCTGTTGGGACCCACAGTCTAGGCATCCCTCTGCCTAGCTCACCCGTGGGGCCCAGTCTGGTAGGCATTCTTGGGGCCTGCCTAGCAGATCAGTTTCCACACAACACAGGAGTCTGAAAAAACAATGCCACCCTCACATTTTTCGTCTAACAAATCATGGAGTTAGGCACTCACCCAGAAGACCCAGCTGCAATTCCCTCTTCTAGCTGAGGAGCTTCAAATCCACATCTCCCACTTCCCAAGAGAGTGCCCTAACCACCAGGTTATATGCTTTTCTGAGATAAAAACACACTCTCCATTCCTCCTGTTGAAGCTGTTACACCAGATAGAAACAATTTAAAGATTCAGTGGATGGGAAAGAGCAAGTAGAAGAGTAAGTAGCTTGGGCACTCACCTAGAAAGTGGTTCCAGTCCTTCTTTCAGGGCTCTTTATGCATTTTATCCAACAACTGCATAGTATAAAAAGCATCAACAGCCTTTGGAACAGGGACTAGACCCCAAGCTTTTCAGTCCCACTTCACTGGTGAATGCCCTATACACTACAGAATCATGATCCTTCATGTTCCTTCTTTCTGGACCCATGACCCTTCCATTCTTTTAAGCTCAGTGGCATAAGTGCAACAAGAAGTATAGAAGGTGCCCCCTCCCACCTCAGAAAAGCATACAGCCTAGGTCAGGGTGGGCAAAATACAGCCCAGGGGCTGGATCCAGCCCGCCAGGCTATTCTATCCAGCCCACAGAGCCCCTAAAAATTTTTAAAAATTAATATTTATTTGCTCCTAGCTGACTGTCAAAGATGACAGGATCCAGGGTAGTAGGACCCAGAAGAAGCTGGTGGCAGAACCCAGCAGCAAGGCCTGCCCAGCTCTCCCCCCCACAACCAGAAACCCCTGCTTAGCAGGCTGAGTGCTTGAACTACTACATTATTAGATATAAGGGGTGAGGGAAAGATGGTATCAGCATCATTTGTGTTTCGAAAGAAAGGACATGTTAGGTCCCTATCTTCAGGAGACAATTCTGGGCTGTGAATCCTGAAGGAAGGAAGGCAGTGACCAGTAATACTGAAGGCAACTGGGTTGAGAAGAGGGGCAGAATTTAAAATATGCCCCTAACCTCCATGTTTCATATTGGTGATTGTAGGCAGCTTCCTCTCAGTGTGCTGGATTCTGTGGAGCCCTTTTTTGAGGCATCTAACTATCCCCAGATATTGTCCAGTGAGCTAAGGTGCCTCACAGAGGGCTATGGATTGCACAGCACAGAATCAGACATCTAAAAGTTAGGTGGTACAAGGCTCAGCCTTGCAACAGCTACATTCCTTTATGAACCTGGGCCTAAGTGACTAGCTCCCACACAGCAAGCAAGCGGCAGAATAGAACCCACGAGCCCTGGCTTCCAGTCCCTCTCTGCTCACAATTAATGAGAGATATCAGGTAACATATCACAATGTCTGACACACTGAATATATCAAACCAGTATGTTATTACAAAATAAGATGGAAAAGGATATGAAGGAACTAAGATCAGAACGTGAAACAAATAAAAATAAAGTGTTTGCCACAAAGAGCTATTAAAATATTGGAATTGATGCTGAACTCAGCCTAGAAAAACAGTGCAGTATATACCATGCATGGGGAATAGCCCAACACCCATGAAAGCTGTGATAAAGCTAGGAAATTATTAACCTGTCTAGTGAAAAGAGAACAAGGAGATAAAAATATTCCTCTTAGAGAGGATAAAGAGGCATGTTTATTACCCAAGCAAGAAGGCATCTGTGCTGTTTTTGTGGATTACCATAGGCGATTATATATACAGCTAAATAGGGTGAACTCAGAAGAGGGTTGATAGCCTACTGGGAAGATATGAATTAAAGAGATTTGAGAGGATGAATAAAGAGCTCCGGATAAGGATATATAACAGATCTGTGAATATAAGAAGCCATTCAGTTACTACATTCAGGTAAGAGTTACCTGCAGGATGTTCAAAAAGGCATTTCATCAGCATTAACCCTTTCCTCAGCCCACCTATCTACTGAAGCACTCAGCATGAACACTTCAAGCCATTAGTATGGAACTGTCAAGGCTTAAGATGTTTCTTTTCTTTTTCTTTCCTTCTTTCTAATGCAGGGCTGTTAAGAGGTACCCAACTGGCATTCCCATAGGTGGAAACCTGTATTTATTCACAGAACATGGACAACCTGGGGAACAGTGCAGGTTTCCGCTGCATTGTCCATGTACTTGGCCCCTGATCCAGAGAGAGCTCTAGACAAAAATTCAATTTCTAAAATCCATTCAGATCTTGGCTTCTTTGCTAAAAGCATCAGCAAGGGGGTAAGTGACAACAAGTTAATCCAAGCTTCTGATGGTGGTTTCTGACATTATACAAGTCCACTGGGAACTGGACTCAGGCCTGCCAAACTCATTTCAAACAAGAACTGCCAAAGGATAATCAGGTCCTACTTACTTTTGCTGATGAGGAGATCTCTGAATTTCCATGCAAGACATGCCAAGAAATCTCTCCAATCCTTGGTAAAGGAGCCGAGAACAGGCCATTCCTGCAAGGAATAGAAGTTTTCCTTTATCAAACCTAGATAAACTGGAAGAAAATAAAGCACTTAATCCTCTATTCCCTTCTATTCAGTAAAACTTCACAATCCAGAGCAGTTTATGGTGGGGTCTCAAGAGGATTTTGTGAATAGATAATCTCCAGATTAAAGGGAGACCAGAGGAACTTGTATCTAAGCAGAAGTGCTCAGAAAAGAGTATCTTGGGAAATGCAGTCTTCAACTGGTAGCCAAATTATAGGAAAGAGGTGCTAGCACAGTGTGAAAGAACCTGTGGGAAACTGCTTGTCACTAAAGGGACAGGAAAACCTGGAGTCAAATGCAAGGGATACTTATCTGCCATGAAGGCAAGCAATCCTGTCTGTTCTGAGCTAAAGAGTTCATAGAAAGCTAGGGAGTTGTGAACAAGCACTCTACGGCTAATATACTCTACAGCACCCTCTTACGTTGGGTGCCTCAGTTCTTGAATGGCTAACTAGAGGCACCTGAGATGTCTGTAGTCTGGGTACCCAAAAGACAAGGTGCTCAAAATGAGAAGATTACTTGTGCCCACGGGTTTAATACTAAGTAAATAGCTGCACACAGCTGCAGTGGCAAAATGAAATATACATTTGAGAACATTGGATGGAGCTTAGTGAAGGAGCCAGTCAAAGAACACAAAGAGACAGAAAGAAAGAGTTTAATTTTTTTAATTACTTCACTCAGCAGAGTATTTCTCAGTATATGCCGTAGCTAGGGTCAACACCCATTTTGGAGTTCATTCATTCTTACACATATGCATCATCCCATCTGTCCAGTATAGACAGCAGAGGGGCACTGTAAGCAGGTGATGGGTATATGAAAATGGTAGATGAAAATGGCTGCAGGTGAATGAACCTTGAATGTTATAATGCATTTTATTTGGTCTAGTGATGATGTAGTCTATACTGATGAGGAGGCACAGCTGGCATCTGGGTCCAATGCAGAGCCTTTTGCCTGAGTGAGAATAAGAGGTAAGTAGCCTATTGCTTGAGAAGACAGGCTTGTTCCCCATGGCTACCTTGAGATGGTCATCCTTTTCCAAGAGAGTTCAGAGGCCATTAGGGATGTGCCCAAGGTATTCAAGCTGAGAGCTATAGGAATTCTATTGTCCTTGTCCTGGGTTTGGTACTGTAGCAGGTCAGAGTGAGGTCTGAATCTGACTTTGTTGATGAGTGCCTACAGTTTTGGGACTGTATTGTAATTGTAGGACTTTCTACTCCAGATCTTTGAAGAGTGGATCTTGGCCAGTAGTATCAAAGCAGATACAGACATAATATAAAGCTTGGCTATAGACAGTGAATCTAGTGGTGTGCTTAGGACAAAAGCTGATGATGTGATGGTGGTTTCCAATACAATGTATGGGTGATGTGACCATTACAAACCTTCACAAAGGTGTCTAGGAAATGAATTTGCTGGGTCGAGTGTTCCAGAGTCAGTTTGATGGAGAGGTAAAAGTTGTTAAAGTCCTGATGAAATTTCTCTAGAGATTCCTTCCCATTTGTCCTTACAATAAAGATGTTAGCAATGTGCCTTAGGTAGATCAGGGAACTGAGAGAGAAACTGTGGAGGAAATGAACTTCAAGGTCTGTCATAAACATATTGGCATACCGGGTACCATTCGTGTGTCCATACAGTGTCATTCATTAGTAGGTATAGGAAGTCCCCAAATCTGAAATGTGTGTGGACAAAGCAGGAAAGTGCAATGGAAATGGAAGCAGGGTCCTCATCAGGGATACTGTTCTTCATGGCTTGTAATCCGTAATTCTTCCATGTAGGGTGATCCCTATGTGTAAGAATGAATGACATCAATCTGACATCAGTTCTGGAAAGACACACAAGTGACAAAACACTTTAGCCTTCCTGGACATTACACTAATGACCTCAGAGTAGCTGTTCTCAGGCAGCAAAACTTTAAAAACCAACTTGAATGGCAAATTGTGGAACTAAAAATCATCCACATATTGGAGTGTGTTAAGAATGATCTAAATCAGGGACTATGGATTCTTATCCCATTACTTAGATTAACTTTTGTGACTCCCTTGTCCCTATGGGATTATTACTTGTTTGTTTCTTCCAGCACTGCCCCTCCTTCCCTTCCCTTCCCTTCCCTTCCCTTCCCTTCCCTTCCCTTCCCTTCCCTTCCCTTCCCTGTCTTTTGTATGCAAATCACTCCCTCTATTTGATGCACTGCTCTGTGCATGCCCTTTCATAGTAGCTGATGAAGTGAGCTCAGGGTCACAAAAGTTTATGCTATATATTTCTGATTTAGTTAGTCTATAAGGTGCAAATCTACCCTGCCTTCTTTAGGCCCACAGCCAGCAGGCTGAGTAAAGTAGGCTGACAGGAGAATTTGCAGGAGGCCCTGACATAAAGGAGAAAGGCAGGAGCTGCTTTCTAACTTGCTGAGCTGAATAGAAGCGGCATTCTTAGGCTTGAGATTCAGGGTAAAATCAAATGATTGTTCTAATATTTCCTTCTGTTCATTTATTCTGATATCTATGTCTGTCTCTCAACATACGGTTACTGATTTATTGTATTTCCTATTTTTTTTATAATAAGTCTTTTTTGTAATTTCTATAATACACTTGGTGTCAGTGATAACCATGTTTTCAGATCATTTGGCAACACAAACAGGTCTCTTCTATGGAAAGGGCTTCTAAAATTTCTGACTGGACAAGGGTGTGAATCTTCTACCTGGCAAAATGCCCTCTCCTAAGAGCTGGCAAAACCAAAGTGAGGCAGGTAAAGCTAAAGCAACACTGGTCAGGGTGGTGACTTTTCGAGTATCTCAATCAGTTCTCAGTGAACAAGCAGCAAATGACATAGAGGAGCTTGGGCCTGAAGAGCACCCCTGAAGGTGTGGGAACACCCCAGAACTATGTCTCAAAGGTGTACCTGACTGCCTCCAGGGTCAGGGCATATCACAATCCATTCACAGACCTCCTTAGTTTGGTGGCTTGACTAGCGCACCCAGAGGTTCTCAATCGCAGTTCATATAGTGATGAGGTCCACTACCTCCTCCTTGCTCCAGTTGCTGCCACATTTGTTCATGAGGCTGCACTCAGACTGAGGGGCTGTGGTGGATGGAGGATGGACGGATGTGAGGGTTCAGAAGTCTGAACGTGCCACAGTGGGTGGTGGATGGGTCTGATGGCCTCCCTGACAGCTTGATGGTTAGGTGGATGGGTGTCCTCAGTGGTTGGTGGTGTTTGCGATTGGTGCAAAGGATACTGGTCTGATGCTAATCTTGGGTGGATGGTGAGCACAACATGGCTGACGAGTTGCAGTGCAGAGTAATTACTAGGTGGGAGTAACTACCTGGGGCCTGTCACCATTGGGCAGTAGAGTCCTGCAATCAGGGTCACAGTGGCTGCGAAGAGTTCAAGAGTGGCTGGAATTGGGGCAGATGCTGGGATGTCTGGAGAACCAACTGGCCTGCTTGTCCCCGGATGATAGCCTGGGACAAACTGTCAGCACTTCTTGCCCCACAAGCCTTTTGTGGGTGTTGCCCCACATCAATGGACAAGGACATCTGAACAATTGCTCAATTTGCCCCAGGACAAATGAAATGTCTATTCATAGGCTTAGACTGAGTGACCCTGGGTAGAACAATTAAACTGCTCGGTGCCTCAATTTCCCTATCTATACAATGGGGACAGTACCTGCCTCACAGCAGAGCTGCATGTGAATTAATTGGTTTTAGCAATATTCTGGAGATTAAGGGCATATTTATTCATATTTATTCAGCCCTAAAAGATTAGATGTGCTGGGGGCTGTATTGCCACCATGACACACCTGAGTTAATCATCCTCACCTATCCTACACAAGGTAGGTTTTAATTTGCTGTTTGTCCATGGCTGGATGCTGTGTTTGAAGTGTATAAAATGAATTCATTTTTCTAAGATACCGATCTTGAGGGTTGGAAAAGAAAGTAAGAGCTTAAATCAAATGCGGGGGAATGCAAGTCTACAAAGCAACATGAGGATGACAGCTTCACTTAATAGACTTTTCCTCCCCCCCTGTGGTTGCCATCTGTCCAGTTCTGGACTGCCCTGATCAAAAGAGCTATCAAAGCTTTGTGTACATATTCTAAATCCAACCTGAGCTTATAATAAAACAGAATCATAGGATCGTAAGAAAGTAGGGCTGGAAAGCACCTGAGAAGGTCATCTATCCCAGCCCCGTGACTAAACCATCCCAAAACTATCCCCATTTAAGCTCTGTTTCTACGAAAGTATAAGAGCCCCAGTAAGATCAGTGATCTTTTTTCAAACTCACATTCCTTGCATAGTACCATTGCACTGCCAAGTTTTGCAGCAATGGAAGAAAATTGAAACCAGGTAAAGCTGCCTACTGTGACATAGTGTCAAATCCTCCATAGCCCATCAGCACTAGAACCATTTCTGTGTCTGGGTAACATAGCTGCGTTAGTGGGGTGCTGCAGGTGAGGTAATTGGCTTTGCTGGGTGACAGCAGCCACATGGATGCAGCTATACTGTTTCCCACCTGGAAAAATTATCACTGAATTTACACAGCAGTGAGCCCAGGCTAATTAGCTGTGCTCTGCACTAGGGCTTATTAGTGTAGCCACATTCACATGGTGCTCCAGGGAGGCAAATGAGCTCTCCCAACCAGGAAGCAGTACATCCAGGTTCACATAACAGTAGGTGTCATCATCCTATATCCTCTCAACAGATCCTGCTTGGAAATGATGGGGAGGGGAGGGGTCAGCCAACCTAGCACCAGCTTTACAAATTTAGGACAGAAGTCCCACTTTAGAAACTCTTTGGGAACAGTGGAACACAGCCCTAAAATTCAGGACTGCTTGGAAAATGTAGGCCAGTCCATCGCTTTAAAGGTAGGGGCAGGATGACACATGCATTAGTGGCTCAGAGTGAATGGGGCTGTTTCTTCATCCAGCTTCTTGGGGGTACAGGGAGAGGACCTTGGCATCTCTGTTCTGCCTGCTTGGTGCTCTGGTGTTTCACGTGTGGGGAACAGGCTACTTGCTTCCTATGCCCTTAGTCCCCAGGTATCAAAAGAAGATTTGAGGACCTTCCCCTCTGCTACATATCATGTGTAAAATGCTTTGAGAGTCTCAAAGGGAAGGTTTTAGAAGAATGAAGCATCATCACCAGCTGCATTACAGAAAGAATTAATGAGGTGCTGGTTCCTGCCAGAGACTCCCAACTCCCATGTGGCTGAGACAACTGGGCTTCCACAAACAAAGCCTGTGCTGTTTCCTCCGTTACTTCAAATGCTTGGGATGTTAGCACAAGAACACAATCATCACCTGCCCCTGCCAATCTCTCCCTCATCCAAGGTCTCAATCCTCCACTTGTGGCATCCCAATTAGTTTCTAGGCACCCAACAATACAAATGGGGGGCTGTGACCTCAGCTAGAGAACAAGCTGTGGGGAGGTGAGGGCTTAGAAGAGGCTCTTAAGGGGACAGATGCTTGTTTCCATGCCCGGGCCCCTAATAATAAATAGGAAAGGGAGATAAATTAGCTAAACCAAATAGCCTGTAAGCTGGACAGCTCTGATTTCTCCAGGAGGCTCTTCCAAGCCAATTCCACTGCCAGTCCCTCAGTCTGCAGGGCTTTCTGACAGCACATTTGAGTCCTTGCTGCTCACAGTGCTGGCAGCGACTCAGGGCCCATAAGAGAAGCCATAAAAAAAATTGCTCTCAATAATTTAAAAGTCAGCTCTACAGCTTAATACATTCCGAGTTTGGAAGAGGACCCTTTCCGGAACAGATATAATTAGACTACAGGTCTGGGCTCAGCTGGCACATAAACATACCTCTGCCTGCCCAGTGACTGCATGCCTGCTGGGGAGCTGCACATGTCAGGAACAGAGCAAGACTGGGGGCTTTCCTGAGCATAAGTAGGATGTGACTGGCAAATCCTGGTGCCAGTCCAAAACAGAGCAGCTCTGCTGGGGCTCTGCACAACATACAAGATAAGTAACCAGGAATCTTCCCATCAAGCAAGGTCTGTAGCCACTTTTGGGGTGGCTTCCTCAGCTCCCATGCCCCCTCTCCATGGTTCAGTAGGTTCAGATAGACATGGATTCACCAGCCCAGTTGATCCCTGATCCATCTTCAACATTTCCTCTGTGCCCAAGAAACAGGGAACCTTAACAGGGGGCAGGGGTACAGACTCCCAATGCACGGCTTTGTAATCATTCCCTTTGACCCACCTAATTCTGCTGCTGTCTGTGGTACAGCAGGGACAACGACTGAAGACTGACTAAGGTAGTTCAACTGCTTTAGAAAGGGTCTTCAAAAACCTGCTTCTCCAGGCTTTTTCCTAGTTGCCCAGATCTCTTGGGGCAACAAATCTCACAGAAACAGGTCATCCTGAGAGATACCTAGTCCTGCTGAGGTATACAGTAGCTAGGAAGGCAGCAAGGCCAGTTTGTCTTCAGAGTATCATAGTATCATAGTGCTTAGGGTTGGAAGGGACCTAAACAGATCATCAGGTCCAACTCCCTGCCCCGGGCAGGAATGGGTGCCGGGGTCAAATCACCCCAGCCAAATATCTGTCCAGCCTCCTCTTGAAGACCCCCAAGGTAGGAGAGAGTACCACCTCACTTGGGAGCCCATTCCAGAGCCTGGCAGCCCTAACCGTAAAGTCTTCTGATATTCTGGTATCTCTGATCCAGCCTAGTGCTAAGAGCCACTGCTCATATGAAAAAATAGCTTTAAAGAAAAAGTTGCACCAATACTACTACATCAGAGTTCATATTTCAGCTCGAGGCCATGGTGTGGTCCAGTTTTCAAGTTATCGAAACCAGTTTCTGTATCACCTGCTCTGAAGCGGGCAAGCCAAAGGCCTGCTGATGAGTTAATTAGCAGATAGAGCACTACAGGCAAATTGAGGGGTCTTGGAGCAAGACAAAATATTTCCATCAAGGCTAAAGAACTGCTAAGGCACCAGAGCTATACGTGCAGCCACAGAGTGGAAAAGCATTCCATCTGCTCCGCCTGACAGCGAAAAACAGGCAGGCCTCCTCAGCCAAGCTGCCCTGAAACTCGAGTATAGGGCAGCTTTGCCATTGTTTCTACATTCATTCCATTTCACCTGTTTGTGTAGTTCTTCAGCCTCCCTAAGGCCCCTTTCAAAACAGCAGTTTTGATGTCGTTGAAAGGATTCAGAGCCATTGGAGGTTGGAGCTAAGTAGTTTGGCTTGTTTCCTTATCTTTCTAGATGGTAGAGTCTGGGCACAGTAGAGCCCATTTGTCTGTCATTATGTTGCATTCAAATCCCACTTACATGTGCCATTTATAGCTCAAATCCCAAATCGGAAAAGAAAATGTGCGTGCCTCATGCCTGGTGACATTTTTTACCCACCTCTTGCCTTCTGTGCCATTTTATCTCATGGGTCTGTGTTGTTACATTTACCACCAAGGGGCTGACAGCAAGTCACAGCCTGCACAGATGCACCTGGCTATGTGGGAGACAGACACATTGTCCAAACTTTAGCACCAGAGGAGTCCTGGACTCAGGAGTGGGATGGATCCTTGTTGGGAGAGACGTGAAACAATCCAGATGATGGCTTCACGGCCTGGTCCCACAAGCTGCAGAGGCCTGCTCTGTCGTAGGTGTCTCCTTGGCAATATGCAGAGGGGATTTCAGTGACAAGTCATTGACCAGTGAGCCCACAAATTAGGTGGGGTTAGCCAAGCTATACACATTCACTCAAGGGGTGCACTGCTGGCCACACGCACTGTGATAGCAATTTTACTGTAACCTCCAGGCTGTTTGGCTGATCTGTGCCTTGGCTCTGTGTTTGGAAGTAGATATCATCTTCCCTATCCCAGCAGAGCTCCCCAAGTAATATCCAACTCTAGAGAGGAAAGAATGTATCCCTGATTTTGCAGATGTCCAAGTCTGAACCTTTGTAAATTCATCCAGCAGTAATGGTGACCCTTCTGGGGATGAAAAAGTATGTAGTGCTCTGGAACAAATAGCTTTAGATACACATAAAAATCTTATCCATTCCTATGAAGCCCAGAGGTCTGGTACATCTGCTGACTGTGATTTAATCTGATATTCCCATTCCCTGGATCTGTAACAGCTTAGGGGGAGGAGAATGTGTCTGAAGAGGAGACATTATTACACAGCCATTAAGTAGAAGGAAGTTGGGGTCTGAGGCCTGGTAGAAACTTGGCCCTTTTTTTGGCAATTTTATAAGAAGTGTGCTCATGCTATGTCAGAAGAAGCCCAGTGGCAATTGGCAGGGAGGATTTCAATCAGAAATCCATCTCGTTTAAGAACTGCTTTTGGGGACAAGCTGAAAAATCAACCTGCAATCTGCTTCCTATTGCTGAGCAATAATGGGGCTAGCCCAGACTGAGAGTGTGTGATGGAGAGAAAGTGAATGAGTCCCCAAAACAATGTGGAGAGGGGAAAAAATCAGAGCAGCAAGTACTGAAAATACAGGCCAACTACACTCCAAGTCCCTCTGTAATAAGATCCCCAGCTCTTTCTCCCCATTCCATTTACCTACTGACACTCAGATAGTAAGCAAATATTATCCTGACCATGAACCATATTATAAACCACTTTGGATGAAGCTCATTTCAGCAGGTCAGGGACTCAGGCCCCAAGGTTGTAAACCCCTGTTATTTCATTCATCTCTGCCTCACTGCAGCTAAATATAGGGCTCCCTTCGGTCTATGACCCAAGAACACGACCAGGATAAGACAAGGGTGAGATATTCTCAACCTTGCATTGATATAATGCAGTGGTAGAGATATACAAGTTGGAGTGGGAGGATGTAAATGAGACTTTAATTCCCCTTGTATTCAGGGAGAAAGCTAGAAACTCGATTTTGTTCCTGAACAGTAGCCTAGAACTGCCTTCACAGACATATCTCTGACCTTAAGTGGATGTTGAATTACTTACTGACTTCCCAGTTGTTATGGTCTCATTGAGTCAAGGTGCTGAGGCTCCATAGTGGACCATAAGATTATAATCCTGATTGATCATCTCTGCCCTGAAAAGGGATCCCCAAAGCACTGGCTAAGCTCCAAAGTCCAGTCCCAGCAGGCATTGTGCTCAGGGTAAATCTTGGGCTGGATCCTGGGGTGGAGGTGTAGTCTTTTGTTGACTGTTCTAAAATTTGGCCAAAAGTTTGAAGGGTATTGTCCTGAGGATATCAAACACAACTCAGCAAGAGACTAATAGGAGGGAAAGTAGCCTCTGCATATAGTGGATGTGATGTCACCTTTCACTTTGCTACACCTGGGCAGGAATTTTCTGATGAGATGGAGTTTTTGGGGAGGGAATCCTCATCTGTCAAAATCAATGCTTTATTAAATATTTGCTCACTTGCTAAAGAGTATTGGCTTCAACATCCCTTTAGTCAGGAAAAGTGTCTGGGTCTGGGATGGAATTCTTTTCTGCTCTCAACCACAAAAAAAGGCAGCCAAAATCCTGCTGAACTGGGCATCACCTGGGATTGGGGGAGGGCGGATCCAGGTTTACGTTTATCATCAAAATCAGGCACAGCAGTGAACCTGGGAGGCTTCATCTTCCTGGTAGGTGCCCTGATGAGATGGGGCTGAGACACGGGGCTGAGACATGAGCAGTCTTGTCCTGTGGTTAGGGCTGGAACCAAGAGACAAGACCTAAGCCAACCTTAACAGAGTGGCACTTGAGTGTCCCAAAGGCCAGCGCAACAAGCAAGACAAGGAAGCAAGCCATGAGCCAAAGGCAAGCCAAAGTCAGAAGCCCAAAGCAGGATCCAAAGAGGTAAGTGCCAGGAGGAGCAGGAACAGTAAGAAAAGCTGAGCAGCAGGAACAAGAACTGATGGGACTGATGTGCTGACCAGCCTAAATTCCACTGCCAAGTGCTGCTCCAAGTACCTGGAAGCAGCTCCCCACAGGGAGTCCCCAAGGCAACCAATCCAGGTGCAAGTGTGAAGAAATGCCCTTCCCACCATTGCCTCATTGGCCCTAGCTGGTGCCAACTCTAGTGCAAGACAACTGTAAGGGGACCATTGCAGGTTACCTTTAACCTGTTCTAAATCTGTGGCATGTGAGGTGGTGTTAAAATTAGAACAGTTTCAGAGTGGCCACAAGTTAAGGCTCAATGCCCTCTTGGAGCTGCACAACAGTGCCAGTAGACGGCCTGTTGAGCACAGGCATGGTCAGAAGCCAGCACTGCTCCTCCTCTGAGAGCAGGCTGCTGGGTATTAACTGCAGTGATATCATGGCCCCTGAGAAAGCATGTCTTCCTGGGCTCCATGCTCTCAGCATGCTTTGCACTAGGCAGCCCTTTCCCTCTCTCTGACCAGGAATGCAAAAGGGCGAAGAGGGAAGCCATGACTTCCCCTCCCATCCACCCCCCGATCGTCCTGGCTAGGGGAGAGCTTCCTGGATGTGGGACAAAGGTTTATCCCTCTGGGGACAGGGCCATATGCCTGGCCCCCAGCCCAGGGGCCTAGATTGAGTCTCCTGGGGTCCTTGGAGCTAGCAGCATGGTGCCATATGGGCTGGGGTCATACCCAGTGCGAGCACAGGCAGGTGTTCACTTGGGGCAAGTACCACCCCCTGAACAGTAGAGGTTGGGAGGGTAGGAAGGGTGTCAGGCATAGAGGGCTGGGAGCTGTGCATCCTGGGATGCTGGATAACTGCAAATTGGTCCTTTTATCTCCTTGGAGCAGACTAACAATACTGTAACTCAGGCTAGGTAGAACGGCTCAAAGATAACCCTCACCCAAAGCAGCATAACTTTAAGATGCTTCAAGGGTGCAGCACAGTTTAACACCCTTTAATGCTTGGATGCTCTCATTTTAAGAGACTTTAGACTGGTTTAAAGATAACTTATAACACCATCCTAAGCCACCCCATATCTGTCTGACCACTGGTTATCTGCTGTTCTGGGGTCTCTTTCTCTCTCATATTTTTCGTTTTAAAAAGCCTTTGGCAGGTTTTGGTTTCATCCTGATTTAAAACAGGAAAACATATGAAATCCCCTAAGTTTTGCAAGATGTGAAAACTGTTTCCCACCCAACTCTATCTGTGGCATCTTTCTGTATTTCAAGCCCAGTTCCAATCCTCTTCCTTCTTTTGCAGTAGCAACAGCAGTGTACTTAACCTGGTAAATAATGCATACCACTCTTGCAGCTATGCAGACAGACAAAGGCAAGTAGTGTATCAAACAGTAATATTGTACAGCGAATTGCAGTGTAATAGCAGTAATTTAGTGCCCTGTGGGTGATCAGAAATTCAGAAGGTATCAGAGACCCATGCTCTGCACTGACTGGCAAGGTGACTGGAGATACAGTACAGAGTTTGACCTTTGGATTGTTTCCAAGCTAAGTGAAGCCATAAAAAATTCAGAAGACCATGCTGTCTCCCAGCAAATGGGTTGTGGGGCAGATAAGTAGATAGATTGCGTGTGCGCATGCACACGCAGTATATTCATGTGGGTGCATACTGATAATCAAAGAAAGACTGATCAAGAAGCAGGCTAGTTGTATAATGGGCAGGACTGGGGAGTCTGGGGGTTTCTTTGGGCTGTTTCTTTTTGTCTGCATGCAAGAGTGAGAAGGGAGTTTTCATTAGTGCTGTGGCTCAATCCTAGCTAGAGGAATGAATCTCCATTCATTTCACATGCAGGCTAACAGATAATAATATATCAGTGTGTACTGAGGGAAGATACAGACTCTTTGGCCAGCAGTGTTTTGAGGGCATTAACATTCCTTGCCAGGTTCCTGTTCCTGGAGCATTTGTCTTGACTGATCATCATGGAAGAGGGAGAAATGATATCAGGAGAAATATGCTATTTTCAGGCTCCCTACTAACTCCGTGATCAGAGGCAGCTTGAAACACAGCGCTGTGTATTTCCTTGAAGCTCAGCTAAGACTGTGAAGGGTATACCTGTAATCACTCCCATTCTAGTTAGCAAATACAAAATCACACCAGGATGCAGTTGGCTTTTGCTTCACATTTGCAGAGGCCTCAGTTTGGGGGCTAGTTAGCACCTCATTTCCTTTCCACTCTATGGAGAGTGTAGCCATCATCCTCCACTTCTTTAAAACTTCTTTTGTGGTAAACAGGGTTAGAAGAAATGGGGAAGCCAGTGATAGTTCCCAGCAACGCTCTGTCCAGGGCAAGAGCCCTAGCCTTGCTCTTGGCCCTGCACACATGGTCCTGAAACACGTTTAAGTAAGAGAGCAGGAGGGGGGTCTGAAACTGGAAAGTGATCGGAAAGGACAGAACTTAGCATGATTACAATGCACCTTTTTTTCAAATAGCAGTTCCTCATCCGGAAAAACCCAGAACGTTTTACAGGGCAAGTCAATAGCAAGCCACGCAGAAAACAACTCGGGCTGCCTTTCCTGAGTACAAGAGCATGTTTACATGACTGTCTTTTTTCATAGCAAGTGACAGATCAGTTTGCATCAGCCAGTGCACTTGGCAGCCTGTCTACCACCTGACACACCTTCTATAGAGCTGTGGATCAAATCCCTCCTGCCTCTGCAGCAGCACCATGGACAGAAACGTAGTACTGGAGACTTTCCTTCATCTACTGGCATCTTGCAGCTACTAGTTTCTTGAGAAAAAGTCTCCCAAAGGGTCTCTGTGGAAGATGTGGGGACTTTCTGTGCTATTTTTACAGAAAATACCTATGGCTCAATTTCCGCAAACAATTCTGTGTTTTTACCTATGGGACTGCAGAAGTTAATGTTTTCCTTTGTGGTGGGAAGAGGGTAGGGGTCTATAGGGTAAGCACAGCAGTTGGTGAAAATGATCTATGGAGAAAAGTCAACATACAAATGGACAGGCAAGCTTCTTTGGGTAGATGTGATATCTTTTATTAGATGAACTGAGTAGTTGGAAACAAGGTATTTGAAAGCTTTCGGGCACAAGCACCCTACTTCAGGCATAGGGAGTCTCTGCTATTCTGAGATCTCCGAGGAGTGAAAGAAGCTAAAAGTGTGACAGGAGGTCAGTGAGAATTTAAATAGGTGGAAATTAGGAAAACAAAGGGTAGAGCAGGGAAGGGGGAGGAGGGGGGAGAGAAATGTGGGGAAAATAATGCTAAAGGTGATGGATTTATTTCAGAGTGACAACGGAGAACTCAGGACCAGACCATTAACTGCAAATGACTGCCAGTAGAGGCAGACAGAGCATATGAAAGCAGTGGGACAGGAGCTGGAAAAAAGGGGCTGAGGCATCAGGACACTGGTCAAAGAACTCTGTTGCCTATTGTAGGGAAAGGGTGAGCAAAGGGACCGGTAGCACTGACAAAGTGGGCCCACTTGTCAGTGTTGCCTTTCTCCACCAACCTAGGGGCCCTACAGCACTGAGTCCTGGCTGACTCAACAAAAGCTGTCTTGTCTGAGGAAACCTCTCCTTTCATGCTGAGAAACATCTGCTGGTGGCAGAGCTCACCAAGAGGGTGGTGAAGGCAGTGCAGTGTCACATGTCTCACCTGTGCAAGGAAGTAGAGGCCTGGAGTCCAATACCAGAAAGGCAAGATCCCTGAGAAACTGTGTAAAGGTTGGAGCCAAACTCACCCTGTGGAACTGGGACACTCATGCTTTTCCTCATTTGATGCCAGCCAAGTGTGAAAAGCAAGGCACGCTGATCCCCCTCCAGCCACCTGCATCTTGATTCTGAAATCCATCACTCCTTAAGATACTAAGATCCTTAAGATAAGGTTATTTCCTTCCTTTCCAGCATGATCAAATGGCCCTATGCTTTGGCCTATGGCACCACAGCACTGGTCTCCAGTGAAGCGTGCACCTCACAGACCTCCATCAGGCTAGGGAATAAACACAACTCACAGGGTAGCAGACCTACTTAAACAAAGCTTTGCAAAATGGCCACAGCCTCTGTACAGTCTTTGATCACCAGTACCACAGTATCTGAGCCCTTCCCAGCCCCATTATGTATGTATGCACAAAACACCCTTGTGAGATATGTCAGTGCTTTTATCCCCCTTTTTACAGATAGAAATTTAAGGCATAGAAGGACCAGCCCCTACTCCATCTATTAGGTGCCAAAAGGATTCAAACAGGGTAGAATAGGACCACTCCTAGATGCCTAAGTCCACATAGGTGCTTAATAGATGGAATAAAATCTGACCCTAAGTGACTTAGTGGTCAAGATCATACAGGAAGTCTTTGGCAGAGCCAAGAAATGAAATTAGGTCTCTTAAGTTGAGGGCAACACATCAGCCAGAAGACCAACCTTCCCAGCCACTCTTCCCCTGGGTGCGAAATGTCCAAATATCCCCCTGGGGTTTTACCATTAACTTCCATGGAATTTGATCCTCACACATTTATGGATTGAAGAGCCTCTGTTCTAACTAGGATTTATTCTTTTATTTTGGTGGCACAAACACTTTCTATTTGGAACCACATTGAGACCCGCTACCTCAACATGCATTGCTTACTGTTAAGTGCTGAGCGGAGACAGTTGCCCTCCAGTCAGGCAAAGCCCTTTACTCCCTCCCACATTGCCTAGAACTGGATTAGAATCAGCATCCTACAGTGAAAGCTCCTTAGCAAGCCTCAGTCTCTTACAGCCAACTAGAGCCTTACAGGCAGAGCAAGAGTGACCCGGACAACCTGGAAAGGAAAGTCCCACATCTTATGTTTTGAGCCAACTTGGGTCCTCAGCCTGACACTGGTTTAAAAACCAGCAATCTAGAAGTGAAAGGCACCAGATCCCTTTCTCTTTTAAGCCAGCCAGTCTATGATTCTCCCCATGTCAGGAAGGAGCCTAGAAGCCTGCCATCATGTTATATCCTAAGGCTGTACTAGGAGCTCAGCTGCCCCTCCCACAAACTGGGACCCAGTTTACTTGCCCCTCCACTCAAGATCAGACCAATCAACATATTTGGGCTTAGGAAGGAATTTACCCCAGGGTCAGATTGGTATGGACTGTGGGGGGGTTTGCCTTCATCTGTAGTGGGGTGTGTGGCCTTTTGCCTGGGATCCCTTGAGCATACATTAACAACCTTTACAGAAGCAGGATGTTGACTGTTGTGGTCCCCCTACTTTACCTGTGGCAAATTAGGGCGTTATGTCTTGTGTTGTGTCATGGTCAACTGTGTAGGTTTGCTAAGAGGTTAGACAATGGATTTGTATAGGATGGGTTGGATACATATGACCTTGCCTTAGGCAGAGGGGTGGACTAGATGACCTGTGGAGATTCCTTCTAGCCCTACTTCTCTATGATTCTATGATTACCACCAGGCCCTGTTAGGTATTCATGAATAAATGAGTCCACTGCAACCAGCATTATGGAAATATGCAGCAGGCTTAACAAATGGGAACTACTACTCTCATTCCCTGTAGATGAACCTCAGTCTTGAATTTTCACTTTCAGCCCTCCCTGGTTCTGAGATCTCAGAACTTTCCAGGCTGGGACATTCAGCTGCACTTAGAATTTCCACCTTTAAAAGTGAAACCCACATTTACCTACTGATGATTCAAAGGCCATCAGACCAGTACTGTGTTCAAAGGTTCCCCAGATTGCATTAACCTGGAAGATTTTCAGCATTCATTAGCAAACTGCTTCAAGTCAAGTATGAGCCAACTGCAAATGATATCCCAACCCAGAGCCAACCTTTTTTAATCAAATTTTAAAAGTTTGGTTAATGTCATCCATCATTAATTTTCACTTTCATGCCTCTCTTGAGCTGTAGCTAAAAATTATTGCTAGCTAGCAACAAAGATCACTGGACTGGAAGCAGTAGACTTCACCTAAGAGAGCTTGCTGTGTGTCAGTTGACAAGTTAGTACTTGTTCCCCAATACGCCAGTAATTCATTTGGGCAAGTCAGTACCTCAGTTTCCAGGTCTGTGAAATAGGGATAACCAGAGGCATAACAGCACAGCTGGGAACCCGAAGCAGATGCCACACATAAGGGCCATACCATGCCATCAGTAAGATCATGTGGTTGTGCCAGTTGCCTTTTTTTTTTTGCCTGATCCCCCAAGTTGGCACCCAGGCTGGCTGCCCCAGTCTGACCACCCTAGTTATGCCACTGGTGTTAATAGATTTTCTCCTTCAGGGAGTAGGTGATGTCTTTAAAGGCAAGTGTGAATGTTCTTGTGACCCATCCAGCCCCCCTCACAGCCTGTAGAGGTTGTGATCATTCAGATAAGTAACAAAACTATGAATGTAATTGATTGATATTGTGTCAAAACCATCCAGAGACTGGTCTCGCTCTGTTCCCACAGAAATTAATGCAGGTTGAAGGCAATCAGTATCATAGAGTCAGGATCAAACTCTTCCCAGCAGTCATCTCATCCAACCCTCCAACACACACATAATTACAGGATCTGGTGGTCCTGAACTACCCAAGACAGATGCCTACCCAGACTCTTCTTGAAAACCTCCAAGGAAGTAGAGTCCACAACCTCCATCAGCCCCACTACTGTTCTTGTAGCGCATATCTTGCAAAAGGCACTTGCAAAGCTCATCTCCCAGCACACGTCCAAGGCCTGCAGTATATGGATTTCATCCAAATGGGAACCATCCATGAGGACAGGCATCAGCCTTAGCTGTGGAATTCCTTCTTGGCTGAGTTGCTCACTTCACAGATGCCAGTTGCTTCATGGTAGGTGCTTTGATTAATTTCATTCTAATTAATTCCGTAATCTCAAGCTGTTCCTGAAGTCTGTGCAGAGCTTGTCAAGGTGGAAGCACAGAAGGTGACACAGACACACCAAAGATTTGGTTGACTGATTTCTCCATTTATCTTACCAGAAAAAACACCCAAGAGCAGCATCTTGTGCCTGCAGGACCCTGATAGCATTTTCTGTCACTCCTAGTGGCATTCAAATCTGTACTGACCCAGCTCAAGCAAAGGGTGGGCATGGCTGCACCAGAGTTTGTGCCCTTGTGGCCATAAGTATCAGAGGCCTAATTCATTCCTGGAGTCAGACAACACAGGGAAAAGGATGCTTGCCCCATGAGACTGCTGGAGAGTGAGAGACAGGGTAAGTTCTCATGAACACAGGAAATTGCAAGGAAAGGCATTGTAGTCACTGCCCCAACTCAACATGCCCCCTCCAGCCCCTCAGGTGCTGTGCAAAACTCCATCCTTTCCTCTATATTTGCAGATCCCCACATTTAGCTCAACATACCAACTATTTCCTTTCAATTTACCCTCTTCATCCTGAGTTATCAACAGCCCTCACAATTTCTCTTTAGCCCAGAGCCAGAAGTCAATTATAGTATCTTTGTCTACCCCAAACTCCCTACCCTGGAAACTTCCTTTGTTTGCTGCCCTGTACAAGAAGTAATTATTTCCCAAGTTCCCCAATTTACTCATCATTGTCACAATATCAAATGATTCTCTTAGGTCCTCACCAGAGCAAAATACTTCTCTAAATCCTTTTCAGAGTGGTAAGCACCTGGCAGGGAGTGCTGTTGCATGAACAGAGATAGAGACTAGGAGTTAGGTCTCCTGTGTTCAGTGCCCCACCTCTACTACTTACTAGGTGCATCTATACCTGTACTTTAATGTACAGTAGACTATTTTACTGTGGATTAAAGCATCACATAAAAAAACTTTGACATTATGCTAATGTGCAGTAAAATGGTCTGTTGTGCACTGTGTCACTAAAAAAGTGTACCAATGCACTACTGCACATTAGTGCAGCCTAATGTGCATTAATTTAGTACCTCACACTGGAGAGCACTTTTACATGTGCTCTGGGAGTGGGGAGGGCAGCGATTTAATTAAATCGGCTCCAAGCACTGCTTGAATTAAAGTGCTACTGCATCTCCTGTATTAGTATCTCCACACTTAAAAATGTTGGTGGGGGTGCTTGAACTAAAGCTCATTCGACGAGCTTTAGTTCAGGTGCCCTGTCACCATTTTTAAGCATGGGGACACTGATACACGAGATGCAGGAGGCTGGTGGAGTACAGTAATTTCCATACTCCAGCAGACTCAATTAATCAAGCCTGTTCCAATGTGCTGGAATTCCAGCACGTTGAAGCAGTCTCCACGCTTGTGTATACACACTCAGAGGTACTAAATTTAATGTGCATTAGAAAAGGCACATTAATGCACATGTAGACGTGCCCACTGACTTCCACAGCTTCAATCTCCCCTTATGTGAGGTTCCTGGAACAAGTAGGAGATTAATTCATCATACCTTGTAAATTGTGTTGTACTGAAGGCATTATGATGCTAGTCACCTGATCCCTAGTCTCCTGGGTTGTAAGTTTGAATCTGACCCTCAACCTTTGTCAAATGTAGATAACAGGGGTCACATTTTTTCCTTTTTTGTTATTGTTCAGGGTTCATACACATTTGACATGCCACTAAATAAATAAGGGTGATGAGTTGTTTCCCCGGAGCATATGCAATGTTTTCTTTCTTAACTCCTGAGGAATGGTAGGAAAAGGTGGGTAGATTGCATTGAGTGTCTATTATATCAGCTTCTTCCAAAGTCTCCTCTGTTCCAGTAAAAATCAGCTAAATTACCCAAAACCTCACCACAAACTTAAGTTCTTCAGATTTACTAACATCTCTCAATACCTGGAATAATACTGGAACTAATTATTAAATAATATATTTGTTAGCACCTAGAGGATAATAAGGTGATAGGAAAGAGCCAAAATGGGTTTGTCAAGAACAAATTATGTTGAACCCCTCTAACTTCCCTCTTTGACAAGGTAACTTGTCCCCTGGATAGAGGGAAGCTGTAGATGTATATAACTTAGATTTAGTTAGGCTTTTGATACTGTTCCACATGGCAGTCTCATAAGCAAATTAAGAATATATAGTCTAGGTGAGATTACTACAAGGTGAGTAGACAACTGGTTGAAAAACCATATTCAACAAGCAATTACTAAGCAGTTTACAGTCAAACTGATAAGATATATTTTACAAGACTCAGTGGGGTTTGTCTTGGTTCTGGTTCTTTTCAGTATTTTCATTAACAACTTGAATGATGGAATAGAGAACATGCTTACAAAATTTGTAGATGACAAAGCTGGGAGGGGCTGCAAAGGGCTTTGGAGGACTGGTTTACAGATCAAAATTATCCTGGTAAATTTGAGAAATGGTGTGAAATCACTAAGATGAAATTCAGAAAAGACAAGAACAAAGTCTAACACTTAGGAGGAAAAAGGCTGGTGGTGCAGCAGTATCAGGGGGCTATAGTGTGCCACAGACTGCACATGAGTGAACAATGGGATGCCGCTGCAAAAAACACTAGTCTCGTCTGGGATGTAGTAACAAGAGTGTCATATGGTAATCCACAGAGGTGCTATGGATGTGAGTCATAATAGAGAAGAGAAGAAGGGATCCTCAGAGGTCACATCTAGTTCAACCCCCCGCCTGAGGCAGGATCATCCCTATCCAAACCATCCCATACAAACCATGTGCAGCAAGTGAACATGGGGGTGCTATGGGGATGTCTACCAACCCCTGAGAAATATGCCTGAGGTGCCAGGAAGCATCATGCTGAGAAACCAGGCTGCTCTGCCCACGTCTTGTCTTAGTACATTTCTAAATATAAGTTTGAGATTCCCATGTGCTACAACTTCAGAGTCGAGCAGTTCCTCAGAGTTAAGAAGGAAAGTATCACGTGCTCTCCAGGGAGGCAGCCTAGGATCCTGATTTGTTTAATGGTATGTCAATGTGTATGAGCCCTGAAAACAATAAAAAGGGAATAAACGTGTAATATGACATTATTAATGTCCTACAAAGGATAAGGGTGAGTGTGACACAAGTGGAGTACACCCACACCTTCAGAGGTGTCCTTCAGCCCCAAATTTCTTTCCAGTTTGATGCTTGATGACTGAAAACAAGCCGAGATGTTCAGGAACCCCTCTATGCATGACATTCCACAAATATCCCCAAATATTTCTATTTTTGGTGCAAGTTTGTGATAGTGAGATTGAAGTTCAGTTTGACCCAGGAGACCTGGGGACCAGGTGACTGGCATCATGAGGTCAACCCGACAGATCCTAAAGGAATAATGATGAAAACATTAAAATCAGTCAGTATTGGTCTTGGGACAAAAAAGCTGCTGCTTAGTTCATGGTGGCAGCAGAAACTGGTAGAGAAAGAAGGAGAAGTAATTGTGCACTCTTCCCTCCCCCCACGCCAAAAAATAACAATCCCAGAGATATGGCAGCAAAGGTCACATTTGTCTGCCTGTGTAGGGAGGCTGCAGAAACTGGCGGTCCCTCTTGAATCAATACTTACTTTTGTAAAAAAGAAAATTCTTTCTGGTGAATTGATAGATATTTTGTCCCACTGAAAACCATGACAGATGGGTTTTGTTCAAACCTCTATGCATTTTAAAAGTGTATTTACACTCACTAAACAAGACTTTTGTCTGAACCAAACCAGTCTCTCTGCTTCTTTTCATTTTCTCCTCCTCCAAGGGCTGTGCTTTCAGCAAGACTGCTGGGAACTGGGGCTCAATTTAGAAATGGACTCTGCTCAAAAAATCTTTGAGTTTATTTCCTTTTAAGATAGTTTTTAACTTTTTCAGAAAACACAGTGCTGCAGCCACCCTCAGAAATGAGAGTTCAGGCTCCTTTGGAGTAAGACATTAAACTGCTGGTCACTACAGTTCCCATAACACAGGCCCCAATAGTTCATGCACTGGATTGTGAACCTGCTGTACTTTTTGGACTTAAGTCTACTTCTTCTAGGCTCACTGCCTCAGTTTCCCCATCTATTCAGTGGGGAAAATACTGCATTTTTCGCTTTTTAAAAACTCAACATTTATGAATAAAATAGAAAATAGATGTTGTTATTAGCGCTCTGGATTTTAACCCCGTCCTGGCAACATTTCCTATCAGGAGAAAACATGGTAATATTCAATGATTGCAATAAATAAGTTAGCACACATATACCAACCACTGTTTCCCACTAGGTCAAATCCAAACTGTTCAGCTGTGTCATGGGCCCTATATTCCCGGCTCTTCAAGGAGGTTCTCTGTTAGCTTTTGTGGCGATGCCTTCAGCTTAGGAGGATATGAACTGCATCCCTACCAATACTGTAAATTTTTAAATGGCCACAGTATGCAACAAAAAAGCATCTCTTTTTTTTTTTTTTGTTTTGCCTTTTTCAAGGGAATAATCCCCTAACTAGCTGGGGCTGGAAGAGGAGCCCTCAGCTTTCCCCAGTTCACAGCCTTCCAGAACAGCAGGCCTGGCTGGATGGCGCTGGCTGAATAGGAGGTGGGAACCTGCTGAGTTTCAGGCAGCTGGTGTGCAGCAGAGGCCAAGAACTTCTGCTCTCCAATGAACAGATTTGCCTTTCCTCTCCAGTGTTTTCATTTCATTCCACCTAAATCACGGGTGTCAAACTCATCTGGCCCTGCAGACTGAATGAGCTGTGCGAAGCGAGTCAATGAATGGAATGGGGCCAGCCCTGTGCCAGCCCCATGCCAGCCCCAGGACATGTGGCGCCTACTCCAGCCAGTCCAGGACTTGGCAGGACGTTGTTTCCACCACAGGAAGAAACTGTGGTGATGGTCTTCTTCCTGTGGTGCTGCTGGGGCTGTGGCTCTCACTTGGGCGCTTGGCTACTGCCATGGGAACAAGCCACGGTGCTGCTGGCATCTCACCCAGGTGCTTGGCTGCTCTTATAGAAAGATCCCATTTCACAGTCAGTCAGGGCAGAAGTCAGCAGGCCAATTGACCTGGCTCTATGGGCTGGATCCAGCCTACAGCCCATGTGTTTGACACACCTAACCCTTCTAGTGTTGGCAGCAAGGCAGGGAAGAAGCTGTACACTCCATGTTAAGCTGCACCTATAAAGATACCCTTTTTCAGGCATTTCCTTTTCTTGCCTTCCCCTTCTCATTTCTGTCCTTTAATCTTCATGCATCAAGAAAAGAATACATCGCTGAAAGGGGCTTCCGGAGGCATCAAGTGTGCCCCCCTGCTACCTCAGGTGACCATGTTAAACAATCCCTTTCCCAAACTGATGAAGCACCATCTTAAAACTAGTTGGAAGATTTATCATAGAATCACAGAAAAGGAGGGTTGGAAGGAACCACAGGAGGTCATCCAGTCCAGCTCCCTGCTCAAAGCAGAACCACCCCACACCGCCTTCTCATCCCAGCCAAGGTTTTTGTTGAGCCAGGTCTTAAAAACCTCCAAAGATGGAGATTCCACAATTTTGGGGGGTAGGCTGTTCCAGAGCTTTGCCACCCTCCTCATGGGAATGTTTTTCTTAATATCCAACTTAAACTTCCCTTGCTGCAACTTGTGACCATTGCTCCTTGTTTTGTCATCTGCCACCACTGAGAACAGTCCAGCTCCATCCTCTTTGTAACCACCCTCCTGGTAGTTGAAGGTTGCTATTAAATCCCCTCTCAGTCTTCTCTTCTCCAGATTAAATAAGCCCAGTTCCCTCAGCCTCTCTTCATAAGCCACGTGCCCCAGACCCTGAACCATTTTCACTGCCTTCTGCTGGACTCTCTCCAATTTGTCCACATCCTTTCTGTAGTGGAGGGCCCAAAACTGGACACAGTACTCCAGTTGTGGCCTCACCAGGTCCAAATAGAGGGAAATAATCACTTCCTTCAATCCGCTTGCAACACTACTGCTAATGCAACCCAACATGCCATTAGCCTTCTTGGTAACAAGGGTATACTGTTGGCTTATTTTCAGTTTATTGCTCACTGTAACCCCCAGGTCTTTTTCTGAAGACCTGCTACTTAGCCAATTAGCCCCCAGCCTGTACCGGTGCATGGGATTTTTCTGTCCTAAGCCTGGGTTTCTCTGGGTGCATCTGCACAAGAGAGTTTAATGCACAGTGGACTGTTCTACTGCACATCAGCACATCACAGCAAAAACCATGCTAATTCATTAATGCACAGTAGAATTAGTCTACTGTGCATTAAGCATCACCAAAAAGTTTCCCTTTGCTATTATGCATTAGTCTAGCTACTGCACTTTGATGTAATATCTCATATTAGAGATACTAAAGTTAATGCGCAGTAGCAAAGGCATAATAATGAATGTGTAGATGTGCCCTCTGAATCCTAGCCCTACCCTCCAGTGTATCTACTACTCCCCACAACTTGGCATCATCTACAAACTTGCTGAGGGTGCACTCTAAGCCATCTTTCAGGTCGTTGATAATTTGTTCCCACAACTCTTATTAGGAGGCTGTTCCTGCAACCTCACTCTTTTAACAGTCAAGAACCTTCTCCTAGTTTCCAACCTAATTTTTTTCATGGTCAGTGTATACCCTTTGTTCGTGTGCCAACATTGCCCTCCAGCTAAAATTGCTCTTTCTCCTCCCTCATGTTTACTCCCTAACATACAAGGCAGAACTATCTCCCCTCCATTTCATTCTGCTAAGCTAAACAAGCCAAATGCTTTTAATCTCTGACCCCTTTAATAGCCTTACCCTGCACCTGTTCCAGTTTTAATTCATCTCGCTTAGATGAGGGTGACCAAAATCATATGCCATATTTCAGAGGACATTGCTCCAGTGCCTTTTATGATGGCATTGATACTTCCATATCTCTATTAGCTGCATCTTGGGATTGTGTTTGCCTTGTTCACAGCTGCATCACACTGGCAGCTGATAATCATCCAGGGATCAGCTAGTACACGCAGGTCCTTCTCCACCTGATTTGTTTCCAAATGAGGAGCTCCTCAGAAATTGTTGCTCCCTGTCATCTTTGTCATTATCCACTTTCCTTGCCAGTATCTCCTCTGCTGTGTTTGTCTAAAGGAGGGCACAATCCTACTGCCACTGACATTAAAGACCATAAACTCTTTCAGAAAAAGTTCTGTAACTGCATGAAATAAGATAAATGCTCCAGAATGAAGACATGGGTGGGCACTGTTGGTGCAAAGTTAGGGCAGGAAGTGACCCAGGCTACTGAGAATGGTGACAGCTACTCAAGTGAAGGGAACAATTGAAATCATTGGGAGAGTGAGGGTGCGGGGTTCATAGCCAAGAAGGACTGGAAAGATGAACAGCTCTCAAACAATGTTATTATCTTGATCAGGACAAAAAAAACCCCATGGCATTCACCTTGTGATGCTGCTCTGGTCCATCATTCACAGCCTGATGTGCAGGGCTGTCTGGCAATGACAATTTGATTGAGGGGGGTTTTAAATTTCTCATTGAAACTCCCAGTACGAACCTCCTGCCAAAGGTGCATATGCTTAAAACCTCCTGGAAATGGATGCAAAACGAGCACATCTGCCTCCAGCAACACTAAAAGGGCCCCCATTATAGTGTACTGTCACTATGTTTCAGCAGCAGCACTCACCAGGATGACTGGCTGCAGTCCCCTGAAATCGAGTCTGAGGCCTGCCAACATGATAGTCCATGAATGCACAGTGTGTAATAAAAGCATAATAATAACTCTCTCTCACATATCTCTCTTTTTTTGCCTGTAGTTCATGTGGGAATGCCCTGTAATAAAGGAGATCATCTCACAAATACCAAAGTGAAAGGAGAATAAAGCAGAAAATAGGATGGGGTGGCAATAGAACTGAGATAAGAGGATGGTCAGGGAAGGAGGGCCAATTTAAGGCAATCTGGTGTCATGAATATACCCAATGGTTCTGTGCTCATACCATAATGCTGACTGTCCCAGGAGAGGGCAGCAGGTTTCAGAGGCTTACCCTAATCTGCAAAATGTTGCCAGCCTACATATGTCAGCTAGGGATGTGAAAAGATTGTGCCACCTAGCCAAAACAGCAAATGCTCCCAGCTGGACATAGCAATCCCAACCAAAGAGGGATTCTGCCAAGCGAGCTTCTATGGTTCAGGGAACTGGCTAGCATAGCTGCCAAAAAAATCCCCTTTGCTGCCAAACACCACATGCCCACTAAGGAACTCTGCTGGCAAAGCTGTGGCAATCCCAAAAGAGAGACAGAGTTAAAATAAAGTTCAGCCATTTGATCAGCCATTGTTTCAGGCTGCCCACAAACTAAGGCAAGTATCAGTTATGCTTGGTTCACATTTTTATAGATTCAGGGTGTTTAAGGCCAGAAGACACAATTAGATCATTATCTATATATTGCAGGCCATTAAATCTCACACCGTTACACCATTATTGAGCCCAATAACTTGTGTTTAATTAAAGCATAACTTCCAGAAAGGCAGCCAGTCTTGCTCTGAAGACACCAAGAATCCACCAGTGCTTTTTGGTAGTTTGTTCCAGTGGTTAATCCCCCCTCACTGTTATAAAATTGAACTTAATTTCTCATTTAAATTAGTCTGCCTTTTACTTCCAACCATTGTTTTTTGTTATGCCTTTCTCAGCTAAATTAAACAGCCTGTTAGGACTAGTGAAAGTATTTATATATGGTGATCATGTTACCTCAGTTTCATTTTGATAAACAGACTGAGCTCCTTAAATCTCTCACTATGGGTGTATCTGCATGGCACTGCATTGTGCTCTGTCAGTATAATTTTTAAGGCATATTCTCTTTTGAGCTTTTTTTAAATACTTCTCTGCACCCTCTCTGCCAATTTTTCAACCTCCTTTTAAAAAAAGTGGACACCAGAACTCGACATAAAATTCTAGTATTAGCATAACTGACACTGTATTAATAGTTTCTTGTTCACTGTGACCCCTATAGCCTTTCTAGGATCATTGCTTTCCAAGTTACAGCCCCCCTTTCCCTCCTGTCCTACATTCCTTGCTCTGAGATGCATAACTTTGCATTTGGCTGCGTTAAAGCACATTTTGTTTCAATGGGCTGAGACTCAGATCACTATGTATGACTGCCTATCGTTATCCGTTGTTTACCACTCTACCAATTTTTGTGTCAGCCACAAATTTTATCAGCAGTGATTTTATATTTACTTCCAGATCATTGATAAAAAAATAGCTGAATGCCATTTAGTCTAGTACTAGGCCCTGCAGTATCCCATTAGAAATATAGAAATGACGACTCCCTATTGACAACTGCTGTTTTCTTTTAGTTTTAACATGTTAAGAGGATAGAAACATAAACTGTATAAAGATTTGCTTAAAGATTGTGATTTCATTACAGGAGTCCAAGAGCTGGGTCCTCATACCCATAGTGTCCTATTATATCTGTACTTTACTTTGAACCTAAAGGGAAAGAGGCCTGAAGCGAGTATGAGCATGCCCTACCTTTGGGAGAAAAATGACCAAATTTAATCTGTACCTCTTTTCTTTAGTAGTCACTACAGTTAAGAAAGTAGGGTGATTACAGAGAGGATGGAGATGAGTTTTTCTGTGTGGTTGTAGAGGACAGGACTAAAGCTACATACAGACATTCAAAAAGCCCGAGGCAAAATCAGTGTCAGTTACATGGTTTTCTGTAAGTGGCGTAGTTTAGATTGGTGATGAACAGAGTACACATTTGCCCTTTTGTGGTGGTGGTGGAATCTCAAACTGATTCTGCCATTTTTAAACTAGTCTGTGTGTGCTGAAACTCTGTTCTGTTACAGGTATAGACTGGTTTCTGATCACTTATACCGGTACTGTCTGTAGCAGGCCTAAGAATCATAGCCTTAGAGTCATAGAGAAATAGGGCTGGAAGGGCCCTCCATAGGTCATCTAGTCCAACCCCTGCCTGAAGCAGTATCCCACAGGTAAAACAGGAGGACCATGGCAGGCAACATTCTGCTTCTGTAAAAGCTTATTAATATACCCTCAAGCAACAGCTTCAAGCTGCAGCAAGAGAAATTTAGGTTAGAGATATGGGTGCATCAATAAAAAAAATTTTTAGCCAATACTGATGGCTGATTATTAACCAGCCATATCAGCTGATACTGATCCAATAGCTGATATGCAGCCAGGTGGCTCAGAGAACAGCATTTGGCTGTTAAATCTGTGAGTGGGAAAGGGGGGTTGCAGATTAAGGCCCTCATGGTGAGTGAGGGAGTGAGGCTGGGGCAGGCACTGCCCAGCCAGGGCATTGAATGCAACCCCACTGGGAGTGAGACTGAGCTGCAGGTGGCTCATCCGGGGGGCACAGCAGGGTGGGGAGAGGGTGGCTTCCCACCTTTGCACACACCTCCAGGGGAGGCATGGGGGGCATGTGACCCCCCCCAGATTTGTACGCAGAGCAAGAGCAGGCTGCCTGCTGTAGGCTCAGGACCAGGGGCTGCGTTGGTCTCTTCCTGGCGGGGGGGCTGGGTCAGGGCTGTGCTCGGGGTGGGTGGAGCAGGGTGTTGGTGCTGGGAGGGGGGACTACAGGGGGCTACGAGGAATTTTGGGGTAGCCCCTGCTCCCAGCACTGCCACCGCCTGCCACAAGTGCAGCCCCAGCTCAGCTCCCACTGCTGGGAAGAGGCTGGTGCAGCATCTGGCCCTGAGCCTGCAGTGGGCAGCCCGCCCTTGCCCTGCACACAAATCCTGTGTCTTGCCCAGGGTTGTGCACAGCAGCAAGGAGACGCCCCTCTCCCCACCCCGCCATAAAAGCCGCCCGTAGCTCCGTCCTGCATTCCAATCCAGCTGGGCAGCATCTGCCCCTGCCCCGCTCCCTGCCTCACCATGGGGGGCCTCAATCTGCCCCTGGCCACACCCCTTCCCTCCTCTCTGCCCCTTCCCCTCTGCAAACTTACTGGCTGGACACTGCTCTGCAAGCTGCTGGGCTGCATTCCTGGCCATATGCAAGCTGCGGCTGAGCACCTGAACGCAGCATTTATTGGTGTCATTATCAGCTACACCAGGCAAAAAAAGCCGATTGCTGATAATGTTAATTTTCCTTTTATCAGTGCCGATCCAATATGGAGCAATATATCGGTGCACCTCTAGTTGGAGATTAGAAGGTATTTTCTGACTGTAAGGTTGGTTGAGCATCAGAGCAGGCTACCTAGAAGTTGTGGGCTCTCCATCCTTGAAAGTTTTCAAGAGCAGGTTAGATTGACACTTGACTGGGATGGTTAAATCAGGGATGTTCCTGCCTTGAGCAGGGGGCTGTACTAGATGACCTTGTGAGGTCTCTTCCACCCCAACGTTCCTATGATCTTACATAAGGTTTCCATTCTTACCTTCCTTTACCAGTAGCTCAGAGCTTTCTCTTGTTTCCTTTGTACATGTCCATGGTTGCCCTCAGGCCAAATTTTCTGAATGTGTACATGGTATGAGCTCACTGGAATTGGAGAATAACTTGATGTTACAAACATGTTTTCTCCATCAGCTCCAGCTTTAACAACCAAGGTAGGTTTGAAGAGAATAAACTCCACGAATTCCATTTGGTTCTTGGGTACATTTGCTCAAAAACGTCCTGACTAGATTTCTGTTTTGCTTTTAAATGAGCGCACAAGGGGATAGTGAAGATGAGAAAACATATTCAAAATACTATGTACAAAGTGGGGAGACAAAACCAGAAGCGCGTAATGAAAATATTTCGAAAGGGGCTTGGCTGGCATCATACATGTGTTAGGCACTGTGCCAATGATGATGGAAAACCTGGCTGCGGGCTCTGCCCAGTGGCAGGCTCCTTCAGGGACAGGGTGCACTTGCACCTCTCTTTGACTCCTGCTCCACCCAAAGTATAAAACCAACTGCCTGGCCATGGTAGCAGCATTTCTTGTCAGGCAGCACTGAGGGTGTCACTTGACTTCATGGCTCCTCATAATCTACCTGACCCCTTCTAAATTCTTCATCCCACCAGTATTAACAGCCCTCTCTTCTTTTTAATGGTCTTGAGGCTCCACCCACCAAGCTTTCCTTTGTTCTGCAATGCTGCTGTCTGTCCACTGCTCCTGGTGAGGAAGCTTCTATTTCACAGCCCCAAAGATTGGTTTGAACTCACTCCAATTATGTTGTGTTTATTTTCACTTCCATCTGCAAGGGCATTAGACAGCCCTCAGCCTACCTAGCCTGTTACTAAAGCTTCTGGTTTCTTTTTTAAAATTTCTAGTTTTCTTTTCTGGACAGAAATATGTGCCGTGTTCTAGGTGATGACTCCCCTCATCATCCATACCCCATTTTTTAAAATCCATGTGTTCATCTCTCTACTACTGCACCTTCTTCTCCACCCCCTGGCCACCTGCACTGTAGGGGCTGACTAGGCAGTGCCTCCCCTGCAGCCGGCCAGCTGCAGGGGAGGAAAGCTGCTGGCAAGTGGTCCCTGAGATGCCCCCTCCCGCTGCTGGCCAGCCAGCCCCAGGACACCAGTTCCCCAGCAGCACTGAGCATGATGGGAGCAACTGGCATGTTGCTATGTCACCCCAGGTATCCTCTACACACACCCCAGCCTCGTGCACTACAGGGAACCACTCCCATGCCCAGGTCCCTTTGCGCTCTGATGCTGCAGCTACTAGCACTAGGTCCCATCCCCTCACAAAGATGGCTTCCGCTTTCCACCCGAGCCCCTCACAAAGATGGTGGCCAGAGAGGCCCGCTAGAGAGCTCCCTCTGCCCCTCAACAAAGATGGCGTCGGTTTTCGCCTGATGACCCTCACAAAGATGGCGGCGAGCGCCTTGGGCTCCGTTTCCCCTCTCTAGTGGCGGTGCGTGGCAGTCCCGAGCCGGGGGCGCTGTGCGCATGCGCGGCGCAGGACACGCCGGGATCATGGTCAAGAAGAAGCGAGAGGGGCTGCGCGTGGCCCAGGAGGTGAGGGGTTAGTGTCGGGTCGAGGGAGGGGGGTAGTATGTGCAAGGGCAAGGCTGGGGTGGAGGGGCAAGTGCAGTGTTGCATGAGCAGTGGGGAGGTGGAGGGTGCTGAGCTCTGACCCAAGCCCACCCCCCAAAGTGCCCTTTGCTATAGGCAGACAAGGTTCCTTGGGTGAATCTGATATCTTTTATTAGACCAACCCAAATAGTTGGAGAATAGTTATTAAGCAAGCTTTCGGGTTCAAAAACCCTTCGTCAGGCTAGGGAAGTTTCAGCAGTTGGTGTGTGCTCTTCACTTCTGCTGCCCCCTGTGGTGCTGCAGCCCCTAAGCCCTGGGGTGAGCAGGGTGCCTTCTACGGGGTGTGCCAGCAATGCCCTATCTGCTCCTGCATCTCTTTCCCTCTTGGTTTTCTGGCCAAGCAAGCGATGGGACTTGAGGCTGGGGTTTCTCTCCTGGCAAGTATTTTTCAGCTGGTTGAAATTCCCCAGCTCGGAGGCCACGGTGTCTTGGTTTAAGCAGAAACCTGTGGTCAGCCAGAAACCCTCCAGAGCCAGCAGGCTGGGGTGTGAAAGCAAGCCCCAGCAATTGCCAGGCTCCTGGAACTGGCCCTGCTGGGCAGCCGCTGAGACAGGGTGGCTTTGTAGGAAAGCCGTGGGACTTTGTGCCAGACTTGCATCCTGCTGTCCAGCCTGGGGAGCTCTGCCTGGGCCTGGCTTGGCATCTGTCGCCTGTTCTAGGATCTGAGAAACTCACAGAGCAGTGAGAAGGCTCTGACCTGCAGACGACACGTGCGCTGCCCTGTACCTTCTGCCTGCTGGTGTGGTGCATTTCCCCCTTGTTGGCTTCACTGCTGTAGCAGGGGCACGTGGGTGGGAATATGCTTTGATGGCTTCCATGTGGTGGCTGCTGTCTGCCAGCAGACGTAGCCTCGTGTAGGCAGAGTCTTAGATAGACACGAGCAGAATCACTTTTACTGGAGGCCTCTGGAGAAGGGCGCTCACAGTGGATTATGGAGACCACTTGCAGCCCTGCCTTTACCAGCTGCCCTATAGTTAAAAAAAAGCCAGCCTGGCCTATGTAATTAATCTCTCCACAGCAAGGGCCAGCATGGATGCAGCTTAGTCCTAATGAAAAGCTCTGTAGTATTAAACCAGCATATGTGCATGACAGATGTCAGTGTTTGTAAGTAAGGAGTGGGAAAAGGGACTATTTTAAATGAAGTCTCCTATTTGGGGATTTCCTGATCTTCAAGATTGTAGAAGGTGCCTGTTGCTGCTAAACCTCATTTATGCTTGTTCTCCACCTCCTCAGAACCTAGAGGCTGGTCTCTGCCTCCGGGTTCCCAGAAATGGTCACCCAGTGCACCAGCCTCCTTGCCAGGCCCCTGCTAAAAATCCACTGGTTGGTGGTGTCAGTAATGGAGGTGCCCTGGGTGTGCCAAAGGATGGTCCTGGCCAACCTCACCCATATCAGGGACCTCCTGGACTATGCCAGGCAGAGGTTGGCAGATTCTGCTGAGCTGGCCATGGAGCTGCCCACTCTGCATGTGCCCTGCCTCCTACTCTAGGATGTCAAGGCCACCCCGCTGCCCTCGCCTACATCAACCAGGTCCTGTGCAAGGGCAGTCCCCACCCCGCAGTGTCCACCAGCCCTCTGGAGCTTGTCATGAGGCTGCTGCCTTGGCAGGCCCCATGGCGCTCCCCACCTCACCGTCTTAGCAGGCTGGGGGGCACCGTGCTGGTCCACTTTTGAACCACCCACTGCCACCAGCTCTACACGCTTGTTCTCTGTGCCACCCACCGTTATGTTCTCACGTCCTGCCCAGACAACAAGTGGTGGGAGACCCTAGGTGGGGACCTCCAGTGGACAAGTCTATACTCCACCTTGATCCCATGAGCCACTGGGAACCTCAGCTGGTGGCTTCTCCACGGGGCCATTGCCACAGGCCTGAACCTGGTATGGTTCATGGATGCAACTGACACCTGCCTGTTTTGTGAGCAGAGGGAGACCCGAGCACATGCCTACTTGGAGTGTGCCAGGCTGCAGTCCCTGTACTGCCTCGTCCAGAACCCCACGCTGCGTGTTCCCTGCTGCTTACTCCACGAGATAAAGGCTGCCTTGCCGCCCACTGCCCTCATCTATATCAACCAGGTCCTGTACAAGAGCAGTCCCCACCCCTGGTATTCTCCAGCTCTCTAGAGCTAGTCATGGGACTACTGCCTTGGCAGGTCCCACTGCTCCCTGCCCCACCATCTTAGCAGGCTGGGGGATGCCGAGCTGGTCTACTGTTGAACAGCCCACCGCTGCCAGCTTTACAGGCTTGTGCTCTACATAAGCCATCATCCCATCCTCATATCCCGCCCCGACAACAAGTGGTGGGACACCCTACTTGAGGGTGGAGGGGAGGGTCCCCAGTAGGCAAGTCTGTATTCCACCTGGATCCCATGAACCACCAGGGACCTCAGCTGGTGGCTCCTCCACGGAGTCGTCATCACAGGCGTGTATCTGACGCACTCTAGGGACCACCCCTACACCTGCCCCTTTTTCCAACCGAGGAAGACCCTGGCCCATAGCTACCTCGAGTGTGCCAGGTTGCAGCCCCTCTTTTGCCTCCTCCAGAATCTCCTGCTGAGGTTTTGCCTGCACTTCTTCCCGCACCATGTTTTGTTACGCATTCCCCATCCGTGGCCCCACCAAGCCCTGGGACCTCCAGCTCAACTGCCAAGCTGGCCATCTACAACAGCAGTTCTCAACCTTTTGCACCTTACATCCCACTAACTGTTTTGTCAAAAAACCCTGGTCCCACGATGATAAAAATAAACCCCCACAAAATTGCACTGTATGAGATATCTGTTGATTCATCTATTCAAAGTGCAAACAACTGATTTTTTTTCAATCCAGCAATGAGTTGAAGTCCCACCTCCATGACTGTTGAGAAACACTGATCTACAAGACCAGAAAGAAGGCTCTGGCTGGGGGGAACCCAGATGAGTGTGGAGCCGTCTTCCTGTCACTCCTCCACTCACATCACCAGGCAGTTTCACTGGTTAACATCCACAGGCTCCCTTGACTTGTTCAGGGGATGGTGTGGTCTACTTGGTGTCCCCTTCTGGATCTCTTGTTATTAACTTATCACTTCGCTTCCATTCCTGATTTCTTTTTAGTTGCCCCAAGAAATCAGTTGATGTGTCTGTCCCCTGTGGCCTCCCTTATTAAGGGAGGCTTATAGTTTTTTTGTGATGGGCTTAAGCCCATGACCACATCAAATAGGCCTGTGGTATTTTAGATGGCAGGGTAGATTTGTGCTTTATAGACTAGCTAAATTGGAGGTATATAGCATGAGCTTTTGTGAGCCTGAGCTTACTTTATCAGAAGCTGTGAAAGGACATACACAGCATGTTTTCTCCCCCCGTCTCCCTTCTTCCCTCCCCTGTCTTTTGTATCCAAATCACTCTCTTTGATGTGCTGCTCTGTGCATGTCTTTTCATAGCATCTGATGAAGTGATCTTAGGCCCACAAAATCTTATGCTGTACATCTCTGATCTAGTTAGCCTGTAAGGCACAAATCTACCCTGCCTACCACTGCTGATTACCTTTCTCTGCGGTATTTGTGCCAAGGTCTCTTTGAAGCAGCGTATTCTGCTGGGCCTTGGACTAGCCAATATTTTTGCAACAGGTTTGGATGAGACAATGGCGGGTCTGCGGCTCAACCTTGACAATTGCAGATGATTTGGGGAATGGGATCAGAAGTCGATATGTTCCTAATGAATAGAAGACCTGAACCAGAACTAGTCATAATGAGTAGAGAGAGAGATGAGGAAACAGATGTAATTAATTGAACATATACAAAGCAGACAAATACAGCCAGGGCAAGAGCACCTGTGGAAAGGAGTTGGGGCTTGTAATTGCTGCTTCGTGTGCCACAGTGTTGAAAGAAGCCAAAGCCCTGTTGAACTACTTCGATAGAAGCACAACGTGTGGTAGTTTTCTTCTCTGCCTGGTCATGCTTAGGCATCCAATTAGAGACAGCAGTTGTCTGTGGGCACCATATTTCAGTGGTAACAAACCAACAGGAAGTTTAGAGGATAAATGAAAAAAGACTTAGACAGTAAGCTGTAACAGGAAGAGTTGAGGGAACTGATTTAGATGTTCAGTCTAAAGATGGGACAGCCAAGCTGAGACATAATAGTGCCTTCCCTCTCTGAGAAGGCAGCGTATAAAGAGAGTGTGACCCAATTACACCTATGGGAGGAGGAGGGATGGAGCATTAGCTGGCAGCATAGCAGGCAATTCCAGTTAGGTTTTGGAGGGCAGGACTGTTACTGCCTGAGACTTGACATCTGTCTATGAATGTGTGCCTTAAATACTGAAATCCTTCCTGCTGCAGTCATGGATGGGTGGACATGCACACAGACACATGCACATGGAAGGCCCTTCTTACAGCAGAATATTTATGAACGGTAAAACCTCGCAGTCTCTTTAAGCCACAGGGACTGAAGTCTGAGTTTTCAGAATGAAATACCCAAACACCTCACAGCCACAGCTTTACTAGATAATTGTAATTGTTCATTTGTCAACATCATTACCTACCTAACATGCCTTTATAACAGTTAAGTAAATTTTCCATATGGAACTGAATATAGCCTGAAGTAAGGCTGTCTTTCTAAGGCCTGTCCCAAACACATAGTTATGCTGGTTTAGCTAAAGGTGTGATGATGACATACAGATGTGACTTTGCGCCTGGACAGACAGCATGTTTACACCAGTGTATTTTAAGCTACTTTTTGCACACCAGCGTAAATTACAACAGGATCTGAAGTAGAGACGCGAGCAGTCCTTCTGGGATATGGCAGCACCTCGCCACTGCGTGGCAAGGGAGAAGTTTACAGATCATTTGTACTGAGCAAATGGCTACAACCCCCCCCCCCCCGATTAAGATGCAGACATAAGATACTTACACTGGTGTAAGTTTGACCCCTCATTTTTCCTGCAGTAGTTCTACATTAGAGTCAAGAAAGTTATTGCGTGGAGCTGTTTGTTGCTGTGGAGCTGTCGTTTTTTTTTTAAGCAGGGGGAAAGGTTGATCACATCGAGATAAAGATGTGTCCAAACCCTTTGTGGATATCGTTGCATCTGCTTAAACCTGGCAAGCAGTGGTTCTGCTTACAAAAGTAAGCTAAATTAATCTGGGTCTGTTTTAAATTGATGCAAGCATGTCCACATCATGCTTGTTGTTAAACTCCAGCAACTTCTGTCTGTGGACAAGCTCCAAACCTTCAGGCAGAGAACACTGGAGACAGGACCAGCCCTCAGACCTAGCCTGAACCCTGACAGCAGAGAGAGGGTAGCAAGACTCTTCCCTGAACCCCAGCCATCAAGGGAAGTTTAGTTTCGTGAGGATGCCCCAGAACCTTGTGGGTGGTGCGTCTCTTCTGCTTTAGGGAAGATGATGAGCAGCTGTGGTAGATGCTAGAGCTGTTTATGTGGAGGAGGAAGGACTCCAGGAATAGAAGGTAGATGAATGGCTGAAGCTCTTGCTTCCCTTAAAGCAGTAACAGGGCTAGGAAAAATAGGATATAGTTGATTGTTGAAATAATTACAGGAGTCTTCAGAGTAGAAGTGAGAGAGAGCTACTAGCCAAAAGCTAATAGGAAAGATGTTGGTCATGGCTCAAGTCCTAGACCCTAGTAGCAATCCCAGCACTTCCCTCCCCCACATTTTACTTGCTTCCAAGCATCTGGAGTTGGTGGTGAGGTACTGTTGTACTAAATTTAGTTAAGGGTTGAGGTGAATGGAAATGAATCCATTGGTGAGACTATTCCAGTCTCAAATCCTGTATTATTGAACATGTAAGCAATACCAATGTTTAAGCAGGGCTTTAAATAAAACGCTCGACTTCTAAGCAAGTCCTAACAGTCAACAAAGATATTCCTACACAAGCCTTCTGCTGGGTATAGTGAGTTCAGCTGGCCAGGCATCCATCACCACACCGGGGTTCAGTAGTTGTTTCTTTTCCTGGGTTTTGCTCTTTCCCAATTTAGGGGGGGGTTTCCCTAGGTTTTTATACGCTTTTTTTACAGTTTTCTTCTGTATGTACCAGATACGGTTATGTCATAAATATCCACCAATCATCTTTTACAATGGTCATTTTTCTGTCAGGCTGCTGTCTGTATCTTGCTGTCTTGAACTGCTAAACCAGATCTTCTAACTTTTTGCTCATGTGAGTTATAAAAAGGTCAGCCTAAACTGTGACCCACTGGCTTTTGTATTAGTAGCATTAGTTGTGTCAAGGCACAAAATCGCATAGGCATTTTGCTAAGGCGGCTTTCAGGCCTACAGTACTAGGATCTTCCTGGTGGACTGCCTGCCATGCTCTTGCATTGGCCTCCACCTAGTAACTTGCTTAGGCCTTTGGCTAGTAGGTGGCTGGTCGATCTTTCCAGGTCTGCTGAACTTATCGATAGCATAGGAAATGTTTTGCTGACAAACAAAACTATTGTAAGAGCACAACAAGTTGTGAAGCAGTCTACTCAGTCCAAGAATTTAGCTTCTGAATCTCAGTACATCTATTCTGTGCTGGGTTGAGAGTCCAACTGAAGCAATGGACGTGGAAACTACTGACTTGGAAATGGAGAGAACAACTTCAGACCTGCCAGCAGGTGACAAGGGGCTGCCCCAAGGAGGCTTTTTTTTTTTTTTTTTTTTGCCCCTGACTCTTATTTGGCTTTGATCTCTTTTATGAGGTTCAGGAGATGAAAACCTCGTTACCAAACACCGTTGGATGTCGACATGTGTGTGATATGGCTGTTTTCCAGCATCTTAATTGGGAATTCATGAAGGCAGAGGGCGGATGCCAGTTCTTGAAAAGTGCTTTTAGCCTTTCTGCTGGGAAGAAAGCTTTTATTAATTCATTACAAAATGTATTAAAAAGGATCCAGCTCAACTCTGTAAGAAGGGCTGTCATTCACCCTTTCTGCCTGCATGTGAGAGGCTCTGGGCTTCCCGCCCAAGACTTCCTGAGCAAATGAGATTTGTAATAAACATACAAGTCAGTTTGGATTAAAATTCATCCCCAGCCTCCATATTCTAGGAGGCCTCCAGATCGCACAAAAGCAAAGCCAGGATTCAGCAAAAATGGCTCTGTGCCTGGCGGTGCATCTTGTAGCAAGGGATGCATCTGGTATCCGAACACTGACATGTACAGACCTGCTGGGCTCCCACCGCCTCCTCCCCAAGCACAGCTGGCAGTCAGGTAGCAAGACAGCGACCTGAGGAGGGACAGCAGCATCCGTGCCAATGGCTCGCACAGTGCTGGATGTTAAACTCCTGCTTCAATTCTCGTTTTAAAGTGAGGTTGGCACTAACTGACAGTGTCTCCTTGAATGAAATCCTCTAACTGCCTGCTAAGACGAGCAGTGCTAAGACTACTATAGAGGGAAAGCTTTCCATGTTCTACACCTCATCCCTTTTCTGGAGGGAGATGCTCCACCTCCTTGCCCCAATCCCTGCCCTAGAGACCAAGGGTGAAGGAGGAAATTGTCTCTACAACCCCTTCGCTAGGCTGCCTGCCATTCAGGGCCTGTCCATTTTGAGCTGTGATGGGGGGTCTGGGTGGTTCTTCACAAGGAGCCTGAGCTGCTACCCTCCTGTTTCGCACAGGCCTCTGATAGATCAGGGTTGCACCTCGCCAGCCTTCCCATGCTTCGGTTAACAAGAACAAATGCTTTCCACCCACAGCTAGTTCAAATGCACGTGTGCTCCTAGGAGAGCTACCCCTGGGATTTTGCAGAAGCTTTACAGGTTCTCTCGTTCTGTGGTTTCAGCTTCTATGGCACCCTTGGGAGATTCCCCAGCAAGAAGCCATCCTCCATCAGGTTGCTCTGATTCTTCCCCTGCTGTTCTGTTTTCCTTTAATTCTGTATCTAGGGAAGGGGCTGGTTGGACAGTTTAGCCAGTGAGAAATACACACGCAGCCACGATATGTCTGAACTGCTGCTCTGGCACTCTGAGGGCAGCACCACTCTGAAGTCTGCCTACCTGCTACGATACCAATCCAGAAATGCTTTTGTGGGCAAGCCGTCAAGCATGCAAGAAGCAAAGATCTCAAAGGCATTGGCAGCAGGGCACCCCCAAAGCAGCTTTGCTGCCTCATTCCAGGTGTGTCACATGCAAACAGCAGCAGGTGGGTAGGATGTGCTAAAAAGCAGCACTCCCCAGGAGCACCAGGGAAGAGAAGTAGACCATACCCACAGGGCCTTTGCTCCCAGATCTGAACTCTCCAGCAAAGGCAGTGGGTCCTGCTGTATCAGGATAGTGCCAGTGGAGCCTTCTCTGAACTATACTCTGCCCTTCCCCAGAGCCTTTCATCTGAAGATCTCAAGCACTTTGTCAACCATTAGTCCCGGTGAAGTTGGTAGTGTTCCCCCAGTTGACAGGTGGGGAAACCGAGGCATGTATGCCAGCTGCCACTGTGGTGAGGTAGTAAGTCATTAGTAGTGACAGGACAGAACCCAGAAATACTGAGTCCAGTCCCCTCTTAACACAGCCCACGATTTGGGAAAAAGGAGGATTTCAAAGGAAGAGATTTGGGTCCTACCATAATGATCTTCTCCTTTCCCTGTGTGTCTGCTACAGATTTTTTCCCCCTTCCTTTGCCCCAAGATCAGCAGAGCCATTTGTGTGGCTCTGAACAGTGAATTTCTGCCCCTTCTTGAGCAGTAGGAGCATACCTTTGTTTTAGACCACTGGCACTCAACTTATCTGACCCCATGGGCAGGATGAGTGGGACTGGGTCAGTCTGCAAGCCAGATCCCATGCAGAGGGTCAGTCTGAAGGCCTGATTTAAGCCAGGGGCAGCACGCAGTCCATGCGTATGACTTTGCACACTGGCCCAGCCCCACATGCAAGATCCTGCTGTGGACTGACACCACATAGCCAGCACAGTCTGGCATGCACAGCCATGTCATCTGGCCCACAGGGCTCCTTGCAGCTCTGGAAGTTTGGCAGTGGGGGACCAGTGGGAGCATTAATTGCTGCAGGTCTGGGAGGGGCACCTGTAGTGCACGGGTTGAGTACCACTATTTTAGACTAAGTGAAATTAAAACATGGAATTACTACCCATCTCTGCAGTTTCTTTGGAGATGCCTGCCAGGAGTTTAACCCATATTAGCTCAGCAGCCACATGTCTGCTGCTCACTTGGAACCTATAGTCCTGTAAAAGACAGAGGTGTATACCCTGCTGCAGTGAGAGCCACCTCTGCTCCATCATCTCCCTCCCGTTGCTCTCTGCTGACCCACTTGCCTGAATCCCCTCTTGCCCCTATTGCTATATGCATAGTCAGCTCAGCTGCCCTTCCCTTGACAGCCCCTGCCATAGCCTATGTGTGCTTTCCCAGAGTAGAGTGTGTGAGAATTGTTAATTAGCCCAGGATTGAGCTGTAACTGGCTAATCAGGGATCAGAGTTATTGATTTTCCTGTGTAATTATTGGTGGCAGTGTTCTTCCTTTGCACTTCCAGTGTGGCTGGACACCAGTCCTTTTGGCCTCTACAATCCAAGGCAGCTGCATTTAATTCCACCAGGTTATTTGATGCAACCTGCTAGCTCCCAGGTTCTGAAGCATCTCACCAGGCCAACAGGGCAGGCCTAGTCCTTCTAGCAGCTTGCTGGGCCTCAGCCCTGCTTCTACAGCCTGTGGACTGCATGGGGCTGTGGCTGCAGCAGAGCTAGTGATGATTTTCAAACTTATTAACAACAGGTTCTTTGTTCCCTGATGTTTCCCCAATTGGATTGCAAACCTATAAGGCAGAGCTTTCCCTCAGGATGCATAAAATCTTGGCCACCAGGCTTGGAAGAGGCAGGATTCCCTGCAGAATTGTTCTGCTTTGGCATGCTTCCTTCCTGACTGAGTCCTCCCCAAGCTCAAACATATCAATCACTCATGGGTGCTTATCCAGCCAGGTTTTGCTTTATTAGGTTTTTTTCCTTCCCACCCTATAATGAATGCAGCTTCTTGGAACATAAATGAGCTCCCCAAATAGCCAGTTATTTTAGTTAGCTGCAATAGCTTCCTGCTGTGTCGGGACTGGTGCCAAGTGTTCAGGGCAAGATGGAGATGGTGCTCAGCAGGACAGAGGCAGTGCTGATTACTGTCCTGGCTGTACTCTACCAAACACCAGTAGAGTGTGTGCTGAGCCTGCTTTCTGTGTGCAGAGCTCAGCATCCTTTCGATTTAACCTGTGGGTGGGAGCTGCACCTTTGACCTCCTGGAGTCCCTTTCAACCCTGTTTTCCTATGATTAACAAGAGGTATTGTCCATCTGCTTTCCAGGGACTGCCAGCACCAGCTGAGGACATTTGGAGTCATTGGTCTGGGGTTTTGGCACAAAGACTGTCTGGGATTGAGGTTTCGCTGACTTGTGAGGGTGACTGATGCCCATTTGCTGTGGTTTGTCCCATGTCCCTCATGCATTCTGCTTGGGCTAGGGGCTATGAGAAAAAAAAAGCAGTAAGAACAGCAGGCAGCCCTGTGGCTTGTTTGATTTGGGAGGTAAGAGAGACAGCAGATGGGCTGTCACCCCTTCTTCTGAGTCAGGAAGGGTGGAGCTGCTGGCCTTTGGAGAGAAATCTGAGGCTGCTGCTGTGTCTTCTAGATTGATGGCTTGGAGGAGAAGCTGGCCTTGTGCAGACAAAACATGGAGGAGGTAGACTTTAAACTGCACAGAGAGGAGCTGAGTCCTGAAAAAAGGTACTGGTGATCCCTTCCCCTTCAGAGACCAGACAGTATTCTTGCCAGCTGCTGTGCACTTGTGTTATACCCATAAGCAGCGGATTGAACAATAGGGCCACTGCTGCAATGCTTGCCATGTCGGGGTCCCCAATTTAGAACTTGCTTCAGGCAGCCCTGTTTTTACCTTGTCAAAGGAAGGTATGATGTGTTGAGAAAACTAAGATTGCTTTCACCCCCTGACCCTCTTTTCTGAAGGCTTGTAGAAGCCTTCCTGTTCATTTTCAGAGCTCAGACCCCTTTGCTGCTAGGAAAGAGGCCAGGGAGCTGAATGGAGGTTTGAATAGTAGCAGGCAGCTTGGCTACACCATCTGAGTTCTGCCTGGATAGGCCTACAGGGATTTGGGAATAGTCATAGCCAGTGTCTGCCCCAGGTGGTGGAAGCCCAGGCAGAATAATCCCAAGGGGATATGGGGAGCAAATTTTGATTTCATTCACAGTAAAAGCACAGGTGCATGCAGGAACCTGCTTACAGCAGCAATTCACACAGGTGTTTAGAAGAACCTAACTGTATCTCTGAACCTGACTAATGTGGTTAGATTGCTTCTCTGCTGCCAAGTGGAACCTTGTGACTGGGTCCTGTAGCACTTCTAGAGGTGCTAGAGCAACTGGGGTCTTGCTGCCTTGACGGGACACATTTCCATTTCCGTATTACTATCCTATTGCTCCCCTCCTAACCCAGAACTGAAATCTACATTTTATACGCAGGAAGATAGGAGCCATTTACATCCTATATGGCCGCTGTTCCTTACAGTTTGCTCTGCCTTTCGGTTCCAATGCTGTGTCTACAGTGTTTCCCTTCCAAGACATGCCCACTTGCTTCAGCTCCGCTTGAGCCCATGCTTGGCAGTTAGGTGGTGTAGATAGTTCAGAGGGGTTCTGGATGCACGCATGCTTCTATGCCACTTTCAGACTATCTGTGTGAGATTCGGAGCTGGGGCTTGTGTCTCAGCAGTGGTTCTGGGCTTGGCAGGAGGCCTGACTGTCCCCAAGAATGATGCTCTTATTTTCTTTGAGATGCTCTTTCTCAATTTCCCACCATTACTCCTAGTTATACGCAGAGCCACCATGCTCCATTTCTCTCCTTTGCTGGGGTTTACATTCATTAATACTTGTTGAAAGTTCTGCCTCTTTTCTTCTCCCCTTCCTTAATCTCATCTCACTAAATGCTTTGTCCTGAGTTCATCTGCTTTTCCTATAAGTCATATCACCAGGCCCATCTCCCTCCCCCACAAACCTAGCAGCAACCCTATGGACATCTCTCCTGCCCTCAAATTCATTGTGTAACCATTTAACATTACCCTGGGCACAGGCTTTCTGTCAGTTCCCAAGCTGTGTGATAATGATAAGGTTCCTACCCAGGAGCTTTAGAACAGATTTCTCAGGGAAGGTGCCCAGTTCTGTGTTATCCCCTCACCAGGCCATTCGACCAAGAGAGCGATCAAATTCTGCCACTTGTGCTTCAACTAATCTCACAAGGGCTTGGTGATCGTTAAATATTTCTCCACTGTTATAGCTCTTAATCTGACGAGTCTAAATCACTAAGGTAGTTCTGTTTCCCCAGCCTCATATTCAGGATTGTGTTTTCTTCCTTCATTCCTCTCACTAACAAGTCTTCCCATAGATTCATAGTAAGCTCAGTGGCTCATTCCCTGGGCTGTGTCATTCAGTCCTACAGAGGCTCAGACTTGGCCAGCTATTGATGAGGTCTCCATTCCTTCCTATTGGCCCCTTTTCCTTTGATTTCTCAAGCGAGGAAGGTTTGTTAAGTAGTTGTACAGCAACACTCTGGGCTCAGTCCTGCCAGTCTTTCTCCCCATTTCCTAATGGGGCTGAACTCTTATTTTTCCCTTTTTGCTGCACATATTTCTAAGATCCTTTCCATTCCCTCTCCCGCTATTAATGTAGCCTGCCTTGTGGCTGCCCTTCTCTCCTCACTTAACTAACTGTACAGTCAGGCTTGGATCCATTTCCATTAAAAGTTCCTGCTTTAGCCTCGAAGGGAACAACGAGCCCTATTACACTTGCCGCTTTCCCAGTAATACCACAGAACCTGCTCAGAGCAGGGAGATAATTTGTTGGTGCATGTTTATTTATATTCGCACTGTCTGAAAGGAGCTGTGGTGATGTCCTCGCTGTAATGGAACCGCTGCTGCTTGCAGGCGATTTGTTTTGCTTTTATCCTTTAAACCATGGATTAATTAATCATTTTGTGCAACTGAAGATACATGGGGGTTTTTGTTATTATATCATCCACAGTCCTAATAGCATAGAACGTGGCAGTCATGTAGCTGGTTCCTACTGGTGTCACACTTCAGATTCTTTCCATGAACCAGCTAGGGAATTTGTGCAAACCCAGTATCTGTGGAAAAGGGAGGGAGGAAGGACAGTTTCCTTGATCTTTGTCTCTGGAACAGGGGAGGGAACTGCTCTGGTGGTAAGGGCAAGGGGGCTGGCAGGGAGGACTCTTGGGGTCTAGTCCAGGCTGCAGATGACTTGTTTGGTGACTGGTAAAAATTCCCTTCCCTTGCCCACACCAAGGTTTCCCCTTTTGTAAAATGGGAAACATTACCTTCTACCCAGGGAGGCTGTGGAGTTTTTTATTGAGGAGACCCAGAAACAAAAAAAGCAAAAGATTTTGTTTATCCACCACTGTGTCAGTCACAAATTAGCCCCATTCACAGGGACATGCTCCCCTCACCCCTTCCCCAGCATGGCCTGTACAGCCCAGTCAGTGGGCATTTACTGGATCAGAAAAGCACACATCCTCCATCACAAAGCCAGACAAACTGAGCCCATAAGATCTTGGAAGCAGTATCTGTGGGTCCTGCCTGTTATTAGACCCATCATCTGAATCCCAAGGGAGCAGCTAGACCACTGCATAAATGAGTTTGGGCTGATCCTGGCCAGGGCTTGCTTTTTAGCTGGGGATGGAGTATCGTGTTAGCGTTCAAACAGGCTACCCTAAAGTAGGGAAGTCATTCATACACAGCAGGGTCTAGAGAGAAGAAACACCTAGCTACCAAGTCTCTCCTTTTGGTAGATGTTAAGCTTCCTTCCCCACCCCACCCCCTGCCCCAGAGACAAAGCAGGACATTCTCATTCTCAGTATCATACATAACTCTTCTGTTGGGGCAGCCTTTCCTCCAATGTATAAGCTAGTGTAAGGAAATAATGTGTACTGTACCTGTGCATAACAGACTTCTTTTGTTACAGGAAGTCACTGGAGAGGGAGAAAACTTTGCTAATGACCAAAGCTGAAAGCTATGGTAAGAACTTCATTAAAAATAGACACCCTGGGCTGCTGCTTGGCTTCCAATTTAAACACTTGCTTTTCTCAGTCTCTCTCCTACTTTGCCTTTAAGCTTGGGCTCGGCCAAAAAAGCAGCGCCTGTGAGGGGAGATTGAGAAAAATCTGTGTAGCGGGGTTTTGGCGAGATGCTGTGCTCTTTCTCTCCTAGGTTTTCCAAAGCAAAGCACCTTCCAGGGATCTGATTTTCAGAAGCTAAGCCTTCCACTTCAGCCAAAGGCATCTTGTAGAACATGCAGGTGGACATGCAATATCCCTAGCTGCTTTGGAAAACCTTGGCCAACAAATTAGACTAGCTGGATTTGAACCCTCCTCCTGAGGGAAGAGTTGCTGCCTGAGTTTGAAAACCAAAATTCTTACAGATGCATAGCAGAGAACCCGGGAGAGTTCTCCACTGTGTTAGCGCCTCCTACAACTCCTGCAGCACAAGCTGTAGCGTGTACCCTGTAGCTGTAGTGCAGCATGGCCTCTGGGTTTGCATGGAAACAATACAAGCAGGTCTAGAGGTGAGGTTGAATGATTTCCCCTCCTTTGTCTCACTGGAGGCAGTTAAAAGGCAGAGCCCGTGCTGGATGTTTAGTTTTAACTCCTCTATTAACAATGGGGATGCTGCCTCCTCCAGCCAACACCCCCCCACCATGGGCTGAAGCAAATGTATAATAGCCCAACTCTAAATCCCTCTAGACCTGGAGAATTATGGTTGCTCAGAGACCTCTTCCCACACCCTGTGGGATGTACATTTGTCCGGGCTTCCGCATTTTTTATTCTCAGTCTCCAGGCAGGAAGCCTTTCTACCATTCCTCCTCTCCTGGGGCTCAGTGCTCAGGAGCAGTGACATTAGACTGCCCCCTGCTGGCCCAACACAGTGTTATGCAGCCACATTGAGTTTGTCTCCACTGGGCTGAGGCCTGCTCCTGAAGGGACCAGGTGTCCTCCACATCCCTGGGTACGAGTGGGAGGCGAGGGTGCTCATTCCCTCCGTCTGAGGCACAGAGGGTCCAGGGCTTAGTATAAGCAGAGCAGAGTTGCAAGGGCACCCCCAGCACCAGCCCCTTTCTGTAGATGTTTTCCTCCGTGGGTTTGTCCTTTGGGCAGACCTAAACCCAAGAACGAGCAAAACAGGACCATTGTATAGGTGAATGAGTAGGGCTGGGTACTGTTCCCTTCAGGGAAACAGCAGCACAACCCCCAGAAGTTCAAATGGGGCCAGGCCCTGCGAAATACAACATGCAGTTGCCTGCGTCCGTTCAGGTCTTGCTACTGTGGAGCCTTTCAGTGTTACCTCAATCTGAGGAACAAGTCTTGTAGGACAGGTTACTGCACAGCAGAAGCCAGGGTTTACAGTCTGGTCTAGGAGTAAGGATGCCAGGATCAGCATCAGACCCAGGCAGCAGTAGCTGCAAGGTTTGGGCTGTCTATCGCAGGGGTGGCCAGCCTGCAGCATGGGTGCCACAAGTAGCATGGCCAGGCTTTGTGTGTGGCGTGCAACAGGCTGGGGAGTGGGCAGGGAGCAGAAAGCAGAGATCGGGCAGGGAGCACCAGGCATGAAGAAGGAATCAAAACAGCAGGTCAGGTAGGGAGCACAGGGCTGAGAGCAGGAAGTAGAGAAGGAGACTGGGCAGGGGAAGGGGAGCAGAGTGGCACTTGGGAAAGGCAAGAGGGTAATATGTGGCACGCCTGTCAAAAAGGTTGGCCCCTACTGGACTACTGCACTCTTCCAGCTGCCTGGGTTGTGCTGCCACCTGCTGGGGAGTTACAGCACCAAGCAGCTCATTCTAGATAGGAGTTTGTCCTTAGGGTCAGGCATGCCTGATAGCTCAGGAGACGCAGGTGGCTTCCGGAGAGACACAGCACACAAGGCCGACTGAAGCACCCAATAGCAGCACTTGCCAAGTTGAGAACTGGCCCAGAGCTGGAGCTCAACTCTCATTTTAAAAGTGGGTTTTGGTGAGGGCACCTCTTGGTAAAGCACATGCATGCTGACCTCTCCTTAGGGGCCAGTAGAACAGGCAGCCAGGCTGCTGTTGCTCTTGCTGAAGTCAGACTCCTCTGGCAGCACTGGCAGAGCACTGCACTCAAACAACAGCAAGCAATGCTGACCCTGTTAGCCAGCAAATGGCCCTGAAAGCTCAGCCTACCCTTGCAGTAACCATGCAGTTCTCCCTGGAAACACTAGATTGCCATAGGGCAGCTGTGACAGAGCTGCTGGCCAGCCTGGCATATCCAATGCAGATAGCTTGCTGCTGTTTCACTCAATAGCACAGGAAGATTGTTCTGCCCAGCGTAGGATTTTGATCTTGTGTAAAGCAGAGGACTGGTATGGATTTGTTGCCTGCTCTTGGCAGCCCCTGAACTTCTCTGCACCTCAGCTTTTCCCACTGTAGAATGGAATTACCAGCACTGACCTGCCTTTACAAAATGCTTGGAGATGAGTGGAATGGTTATTCACCTAACTGCGCCCATTATTTTTGACAAGTATGCTGGGCTCAGAACTGTCCTCCATTCACCTTCCAGGGACTAGCCCCCTGGGATCAGGAAGGGGTAGATGTGCACATCTGAGGGGATGCTGCGAGGATCACAGAAGTCTTTGAGCACTGCCAAGGGTAGAGGCAGTGGCTTGCATAGGTGACAGCCAAATACATTCATCATTCCCAGAACAGGAAGTGCTAGTGCTCCTGACTGCCCAAGGCTACAAGAGCTTGAAGCACAAGTTGTGTCCTGATTCAGACATTCACTGAGACACAATAGGAAGCTCAGCCAGGAAGGGATACATGCTTGGAGTCCGTGACGCACAGAGGAGACTGGAAGCTTATTTCTTATAGTGGCTCATGAAAGATGCCAGATTTGAGAGCTTGGGAGGCCTGTTCAGAAAAAGTACAGGAAGGTAGGGCCAGCTCTCATTTCACCTTCACACAGGAACCATCTCCAGGGGAGGAGGAATCCTGTTGTGATGGCCCTTTCAGGCCACAGACTCCAACAAAGGGGAAAGTAGGTCCTATAATAAGACCACCACTTACCCACTACCAACTGGATTGAAAGTCAGCAGCTGTTAGCTAGTAACTTTCAGATATTACTAAACAGGCCAGGATGCAATTTGGGAAGTGGAAAGGGCTCTTTCAAGCCTCTTACCTGCCCAGTCCCTCTCAAGAGAGGCAGTTGGAGACTGTCAGCTCTGCCTGTACAAAGAAAACCTGAGCCAGGTCCCCAGTAGGTAGCCCCACCAGGATGGCAGCTGACAACTGCAGAGGAATTACCCCATGCTAATGTGGGCGGTAATCCTGCCTGAGGCAGCAGGCACTGGGGGTGCTGCAGTATAGGAGGGAAGTGGCCTCTCACACACCAAGTGTGGGGTTTTTTTTTGCAGAGAAAGAACTGAGAATTCTGCGTAAGGAAAACCGCAAGAATGCGGCCCTTGCCATGGCCCTGATGCTGCTCATCACTGTTATTTATGTCTGCTGGACCATGTGATTGTGTTGAAGAACCTGCATCACTGGCTGCTGCAAACATCTCTCCCTTCTCTCACCAAAGTGCCTTCCTGCGAGTGTAATCAGGTGTTCCAACTGCTGCTCCTCTATTGTCATCTGCAGGCTCCCTGGCCTGGGCGTTATTGTGCTCAACAGCAGAGGGTCTTGGAGGAGAGGAGACGCGGACACCACTAGCCAAAACAGACCAGCCAACATGTAGATGAAGCCATCTCATCCAGTATAAAATGACCAGTCCTATCAGGGAAGCCACAGTCTTTTAGCTGAGCAAATGCACGTCAATTTAAGGGAGAGGAAAGGCCTATTTTCCCCTTTCAGGGCAGGGCCCTCCCTCCCTGCACCTTGGCTGCTTTTTGAAAAGTCCTAGAGCCTGAAATCCTCTCTGCTCAGCCTGCCAAGAACTGGGGTGAGCTTCCCTACTACTGTACCTCTGCCACAAGGGACCAATCACTGAAGCTCAGACATTAGTCCCTTTGCCAAGGTTGCTAGAAGCCCCGAGCATGGGTAGTAATTTTAAAACGTGTTCCTACCAACACTAATGGGGCCAGGAGTCAGTCTGACAAAGGCAGGTCTATGGACTGGGCTGACTCCCTGCAGCTCAAATAAATGAATTGAGTAAGAGATACAAACAGTTGCTGATCCCTAAACCTCAGGACTCTTTAGGGGGGCAGGGGGAGGGTTTGAGAGGTCTGTACCTATGCACATCCCAGAGACAAGTCTCTGACACTGCACATGATGGTTTAAAGGCAAGCGCCTGCTGAGCTCACAGGAATGCAAACTGCTCTGTAATATTTTAAAACAAACTTTGAAGTAAAGTTTAAATTGTTTTGTGTGACCACATGAAGAAGCAAATGCATTTAGCTTCTGCCTCTCCTGCTCTTCCTTCAGAGGGAAGAGTTGTGGAACAAGAGCATAGCACTGAATCAAAACTACTCTCCTTTAATGGTACTAGTAGCCTGGGGCAAGTCAAAACCTTTCCAACTTCACTTTCTTCCTGGTCAGGAAAGCCACAAATCAGATGGAGCGAGCGCCTTTGTGAACTGAAGGGCTGTATTGGTAATACTGAGACAACTAAAGCAGAGAAATCAACACAGTGATATAGAGCCTGATACAATGTGCAATTAACACACATACACATTCTCTTCAATGAGGCACTTGTCCTTGTGCCCTGGAGCCAGTGGGAGGATAGCTCAGACCACTTTCACCAAAGCCAAGGTTTCTACTAGCCCCTTTGATGCAGAGTCATTTGTATGAGATGAAGCCCCTCCCTTACCCATACTAGGGCTGAGCTGCTGTAACACACCAATAATGGGCATGCAGAAGTCTGATCCATCAGAAGTCCTGGCTTTTGAACAGAACAGTTCCTTCAAGGCATTTTGAAGCATAACCCTGACCTCCCAGGCTAAGATGAGGAATAGGAATGGGAGTGTCTGGACTTGGAGATGACAAGTGATATAACACCTTTCCCCAACAGCACTCCTTCCATGTTTGCCCTATAGAAATGTGCTGACCTGCCCTCCCACAAGGGGTTGGGAGCTGTTTCAGTGCATCCAAAAAAATAAAACGAAATTAAAAAACAAACAAACCAGGCGATAAAAGCAGAAGGAGGCTGGGGCACAAGGGAAATCAGGAAGCATCTGTAAAACCAGCCTGCAGGCAAGTGCATTTCCTTCATTGCTTTACTTACACTGGAGAGCTGCACTGTACACAGTGTACTGCCGTGATACGCTCCATACCCACCCATACAGGAAGGCCAAGGCCCTGTGTGGGGGAGCCAGGCCCCTGAGGGTGCAGAAGACGTGTATTGCAATGAAACACCATGGGAAAGGGAATGGCTTCTGACAAACTGGCCTGCTGGCATTATGTCAACCTCAGGGCATTTGTTAGAAGCACCAAACAACAAATGAAGAGTTTAAAAAGCCAGAAGCACAAAGGCTGTAAAAAGTGACACAGCTTAAGATGCTATGTCTCCCACCTGCAGTCTCTTTGCTGTGTACTGTGGAAACACCTTCATTAAAACTAAAATGACCAGTAACGTAAATGCTGGGTCAAGAATTGGAGCCCTGTTACTGTGTCCCACAATATACCAAAGCTAAGCTCTGCCACATCAGGGTACTATGTGGCCCCATGTATGCTTTGGAAGATGTATCCATGATCTGGGCTTGCTGGTGGCCAGAGAGGAAGAGTGTAGTTGGCTTTCATGGAAAGGCCACCCCATCCCCAACCCACCGTGCTCCCCTGAAGCTTGGAAGGGAGGCAACATCTGCCTGTGTGAGGGCAGAAGGTTTCTCTGCAGGAAGCACCCAAGAATAACATGGGCTCTGATCATTTCTACAGCTGACTGACACTTCAGCTTTCTCCAGTCTCTGTGCCGTGATGGCCAAAGGTCAGCATTAACCCCAGGCTGAGAAAGCTGTGTAGAGTCACCAGTCTACAGCAAGCAAGTCTGAACACAGATCAATGTTACAAAGTAAGAGTAACAAAGCCAGCAGTGATTAAACTCAAGTACAAGCAATGAGGGGATGACCAAATGGATGCTTGAATACAAACCAATTGTATAGATACAGGAAGGGCTGCAAGCTTGGATATTAAACTGATTTACTTAGGCTCTGTTTAGACAATGCTGCAGAGATACCCGAGACCAGAAGAAGTACAGCTAGGTTAACCGCACGGGCAAATCAGCCATGCAAGTACTGCTTCTGGTACATGAACTAACACTTTCAGCGCCTACCTGGGTATCTCTACATGGCACTGCATGGTGCTGTACTGGCACAGCTTTGGGGTGAAATCCCCTCTGTACAGAAAAAACAGCACAAGGTCTGTTCATTACTTATGCTGATGGCATGAGGGACTTAACGCTTAAGCCTCTTCCTGACCTCTGCCTGGGGTGAATTTCCCCCACAAGCTCATGTGTGTGCCTGACCTAGTCTTCATCCAAATCTTTCACTGGCAAGAGAAGAGGACAGGAGGTCAGAATCTAAATGGTTGCTTGGTTGCTTCTAGCTCCTAGGAGACCCACAGCGTTCTGTAAGGCACAGTTGAGGCAATCCTAGTCCAATCTGTTAAAAATAATAATTAAAAAAAAAAATACAGTGACTTTGCCACATGGCTGGTGCAGCCAGCTTGTGTGGAGGCTTCTGTCCTCTGTGGAACACCTGGCCAAAGGTGGTGCAGAAGCCCAAAGTTAAAACATGCAACATGGGTCAGCCCTGCTCTTTGCGACAGCATGGCCTACATGACATTTGGGAGCCCAGCCCAGAAACAGACTGCTGTTTCTGCTCACTGAAACATGCATGATCCTGTCTTGTCATCTGAGAGTTGTGGTTTTGTGCATTCATTCCAGATGGGACCCCAGGTCTGCACCAGACGTTGGAGTTCTGAAAGCCTATCTGGAGGTTTAAAAAAGAAAAGCTCTGGTTTTCACTACAACTGGCCTAGTTGGGCAATAGGAGCTCTCTTGACTATCCACTCCAGGCAAAATCAAATTCTCTCAATGCTCTGGGACCTTTTTAACAAGCCAGGCATGTCCTGAATTTCCTTTGAAAAACCCCATTCTTCCCTCATTCGCTTTGCCAGGAGCCCCAGGCAATGACTCTGAGCACTAACAAACAACAAAACCACCTTCATCTCAGCAGGGTCTTGTGGCATTTTTCATGAACTTGCACCTGGAAGGTTAGGCTGTGGTTACTTACTGATCTAGAGGGAATTCTTTGGGGTGACAGCTTCTGATGGTACGAGGAAGTTCCCCCTGCAGAATCAGCTTAACTCATGCTGTCTCAGTGCCACAGCTGGCACCGAACACACCAAAGCCATTTGTGCCATGGAGCTCCCCCCACCTATCACAGAGACACCCCTGGCAACTGGCCCAGCACCTCCAAAATTGAACTGCTGTAGCCACTGACAGGAGACAGCCCTCATGTCCCAAGAGCCAGTATTCCCCAATGAGACACCCCAGTGTGTGGCGTAGGCCTGCCAGGCCAAAGGAGACAGAGATGGTTGCTGGGATCACTGCAGGGCTATTTCTATGTCACCTCTCTCTGGATCACACCTCTCCTGCAGCCCTGGCATAATCCTGCCATTTCCTCTGTGCTGCCAGAGAGCCAGATGCAGTCTCCAAATTGCTCTGCCATACACAGGGCCACAAGCCTGGCTGTAAGTCTGAGCAGGAATGGGGAGAGCTTCCTGCACCTCAGCCTCATGCATGCAATGGGTCAGAAGAGAAGAGCAGCTGAACTCAGCTCTTCCTCTAGGGTATTCAGAACTGGTGCTGCATGGGCCAGACACCTATATACACTGGTCTCATAGCTGAAGCCTTGTTCTGCATCTTCTGAATTCCCAAATACCCAACTCCTGGGACTGCCAGCAAGTCAGTTCTCTTCTCCATGGAAGACCCACTGCTCCTGGATTGAAGACTCCCTCCTCCTGTCTCAGAGTCTCTCCAGTCTAGTCAGTCCCTGAAGAGTCCAGGCTGGGCTGGGCTCTGGGGTGGGGGGGGTCAGGGGCAGTGTGCCTGGATGAAGGACAGGACATCTTCCTTCGACAGCTTCTCTGCGTCTTGCCTCTTCTGCGAGTCATGCACTTTGACACCTTCCCCCCACTCCCAGAAGAGACGGCTGTAATGGCAGATGCTGTGGGCAGAGAGAATGAGATCAGGACCTTGGGAAAGAACTCACTGTAGACAGGAGCTAGAGATTCTCTTCAAAGGCAGATGGTTAGGGAGTGGGGAACACATGATATGATTTGTGGGGGTACCTCTGAGACCCAATTTATGTGGTTACTTTTTTAGCTCCTAGGACCTCTAGGGAGGGCAGAGAGAGAGATTCTGAACTACAGTCCATTTCATGAAACCAGCCTTTCTAATTCCATTCAAACCACCACAAGGGACAAACATGAGTCTGCTGAAAGGGAAGCACAATCGCTTAAGGGCATTCTTTTTTCTTCAAGTTTCTAAGAGGTAAAACAATCATGGTAACACCACTGAAGCCTATGGAAAGGCTGTTATGGAGTGCTTGGAAGGGCTGACCAGCAGCTGAGGGTCTGCAAGGAGTGATCACTGATCACTCCGGGTACAATACCCTTCTGCTTTTTCCATAGGGAGAGGCAAAGTTTTTGACAAAGGATGTCAGTTACATGGTCCCCATTTAACCGCTCTGGTTAGGGAGGAAGGTCAAGCAGCAAGTCCTAGGGACATGGGGCCTCTCTCAGCTCTGTCAGTCAGCCAGAAATACACCTTCTTCCTCAACCAGAAATAGATTCATCCCTCTCCACCTGGATACAACTCGACCACTGTGAATGAAACCAGAGCCGTTAATTGCTGCAGACACAGCAGCCTTACATTCATACAATTACTGACATTTAATATTCATAGCTTATTTAGCTGCACTGTTCTAACAGAGCGGTATTAGCATAGCGACAAGAGCATGTGTCAGTGGCTAATTACAGACACATTAGCGTTCACTAATGACAATACAACACATCCATTATGGAGTCTCTCCCCTGTCTCCACAGCTTAGCTTGGTGCTGGAAGTGTGCTGGGAGGGAGGCATGTGTGAACCAGCCTCCTTCCTGATTTGTGAGAAGGGGCAAGGAATTTGTGACAGCTTTTTCAGGGATCTAGCCAGGGAAAACTCCAAGTAGTCTCAGAGTGTTGCTGCACACTAGGAAGGAGGGGAAAGGTGAGTAAACACGAGCCTCCTTTCACAACAACCTCTGCAGAAGGGACATGATCCTGGGGCCCTTCTGCCTCTCAGCCCGGACAGTGCATCACTACACACCAATCCCCATGACAACTTACGTAAGGTTTTAGAACACATATCAAAGGAAATAATAATCAAATATATAGGGGTAAGAAGAAAATGGGACTAAAAGCAATTAGGAACGCATTTGTATAGGATGGTTTGGATAGGAGTGATCCTGCCTCCGGGAGGGGGTTGGACTAGATAACCTCTGGAGGTCCCTTCCAGGTCCTGCTTTTCTAAGATTCTGTGATTCAACATAATGCAATATCCTCCTATGACAAGATAAATGACTTCTTGGACAAGAGTTATTCAGTGGACTAAATTTATCTAGATTTAAGCTGATTTGATACCATGCCTCATGGAAAATTACGGACCAAACCAGAGAGGATGGGGATCAATACCACAACTGCAACGTGGATAAAAAGGTGGCTCAAAGGGAGACTAGAGTGGGCAATGATGAAAGCCAAGTCATCTGGCTGGAGAGCAGTTCCTAGCAATGTTCCTTAGGGATCAATCTTAGAACCTATCCCCATTTAACAATTTTATTAGAGACTTTGGTACAGGAATTTGCTGCGTCCGCATAAAATCTGCAGATGACACTACGTTTTGTAGTACTACTGGTATGGAAGAGAACCAGATTATTTTATGGGAAGATTTAAATTGGGAGTATCAAACAGCCTGCGAAGCCTCTCTGTCTGGCCCACCAGTGGGATATGAGAAGTTAGGGGGTGTGGCCTGCCACAGAATGCAGGGCCCCTTGGCCCCACTGGACCTGCTACTGCAGCTGGCCCCAGACCCCAGTTGTGTCCCCAGACCTTGCTGGACCCAGGTTTTGGGACCCCCTGCCACTTCTGGAACTGCTGCCATCGGAACCTTTGTTGCCTCTGGATCTGCTGTTATGGGGGCCACAGCAGTCACCCCTGTGTCCCAGGCTGGATCTGGGCTGTAAGGAGCCTCATCATCTAGATCTAGCTGGGGACCCAGGTGAGTTTGACACTGTTGCTTTAGATAACCTGGTAGAGTACGACATTTACCAATGGTAAAAAGTGTAACATCATATACTTAGGGTGAATAAAACCTCCTTGGGATATCACAGAATCGTAGAAAAGCGAAGCAAGAAGGGCCCTCAAGAGGTCATCTAAGTCCAACCCCCTGCTCAAGGCAGGATCCTCCCTGACTCAACCACCCCAGCCAAGTGTCTAACATGGTCTTAAAAATGCCCAAGGATGAAAATTTTGCAACCTCTGTTGCAATGCTTGACCACCCTCATAGTCTGTTCTTCCTGATCTCCAACCTAAACTTCCACTGTTGTAGTTTGAAGCCATTGCTCCTTCTGTCCCTTGTGGCCAAAGAGATTAGTCTATGGATAGATAAGGAACCTAAGTACAAGCCACAGACTCATTACAAGTTCCCCCACAGGATTCCAGGAGCAGTCTGTGGAGGAGCACTGCTTGTCAGGACAAATATACAGCTTCCCACTACCTCTATGATGTGAAGCCTGATATTTGTCAGACACATGCAGGGCAACAGCCTGATAAAAAGGGCAAAGCATGGGACTGGGTTGTGGCACCCTTCTGGGGCTCAGCTGTACAGGCTGCTGAACTGGTACTTACTGAAATGGTGCAATGGATTCAGGAGGGAGGTCATATGTGGAGTCCTTGGTCATCTTGTTAAAGAAAAATTTTCTCTTGGAGTTCTTGCTATACGCCATTGTCCAAGGATCTTGGGGAAAAAGCCATGGGGATCAGACAGACATCAGGATGACAAAAGTAGTATATCAAAGTGCGGGTGGTCTGGGAAACTAAACTGGAGATCCTCCATCTTCCCCTTCCAAAAGGCTCTTTTGTATCCAAACTGTTCTCAACTGAGGAAGCACCCCCCATGGCTCCACATGCCCAGCCCAGGCCCAGCTATTTCCTCTGGAGAGAACCTTTCCAATTAGGCAATCTGATCTCAAGAAGCAGTCACTATACACCTAAACAAAAATTCCAATGTGGCAGGTAATCCAACCACAGTGGCTGCCATCTTCATCCCAACACTACCTGCTCCAACCCAATCAAAGCCGGACACAGGTCATACTCAGTCCTTTGGTAACACCACTGATACCCCTGGAGGTAAGGGCAGAGTACAGCTTGGCCCCATATTTTTAAAGAATAAAATTCCTTCCTTCCCCCAAAAGCAGTGAAGAAAGAGGGCAGCAGGGCTCTTCCTACCATTCACAGTCCTAACAATGTAGAGTCCTGTGGGTACAAAGTGCCTGTCGTCCCGGCCAGTGTAGGACAGCCGTGGTATCCCACCCGAACTCTTGATAATCTTCATCTCTAACCTGGGCATCCAAAGACAGACAGAAATCATACCCATGCATAAAGACATGCTCTAAGATGATGCACTGGAATCAGGGCCACTCCACACATGCAGGTAAAGGCACAATGGGCTCTAACATGCGATCCACATAATATGCCTCCTGCCATGCCACATACATATGACAGGAGGCATCACCGTGGGATCCAGCATCAGATCCTGTCATGCCTTACTGCCAGAACAGCATTCCAGGCTCCCCCTGCACTGGCAAATAGCAAGCTTCCACAGCTCCAAGACCAGCAGCTGACAAGACTCTCAGCCCTGGCTGCACCCCACAGCTGCTGGGACCACGAGTCCCACAGCTGATGGAACTTGTAGTCCCAGCAGTGCATGGGTCCCCCCATAGCTGGGACATTACAGTAGCTGAGGTCTCCCAGCTACAGGCACAGGCTACATGTGCAAATTAATGCAGCTATAGAAACCATCTATAAAGTTATTACACATTTTACAGCAATAACTTTATAGCTAGCTGGCCATTTTTAAGGCACAACAGTTAATTTGCACATGTAGCCAGTCTAAATTAATTGCACAATTAACCAGATAATTGCGTAATAGATGTAACATGTAGAGTGGGCCTCAGACACTGCTGCATTTGATAGAACACCCCGGGGGGAGACCTCTGTACACACAGAACAGCACAAGGGAGTCAATGCTGGGGAAGGGGCATCCTGATGCTTCACGGCTGCTCCCACGTGGGTTCCCAGGGCAGGTGCATGCAAACTGCAAATCACTCAAGCAGCCAATATTCCTGCTGGCCTACCACAAGGGCAGCATTTTTTTCTCTCATATGCCAAGGGAAAGGGAATGGATCTATTGGGGCCTTGGAATAGCTCCTACTGCTGGGACAAAACTAAGTGCACTGACACCTGCTGGTACTAGGAAGCTGACAAGACTTGATTCCTAGCACAGTACTGAGCAGGGTAACACCCCAATGGTGCACGGGATATTGCCACAATGAGTGACCACAGGGTCCACAATAAAAGGTCCAGCAGGCATCCCCAAATCCCTCCCCATTCTTTACTGACAAACGGAGGCGGTGGCTAACCCTGGGTAGTTAGGAAGCGTCTCAATGCTCCCAATTACTGACCTTACAAAAATCTTCTCCATCTCCTCTAGTCTGTACACTTCCTTCACACTGTGGGTGGGGGAGAGGAGAGAAATGTTCAGAGGTTAGATTTATCCCACCTTTCTCAACCAGGCCCTGTTGTGCGTGCTGCTACAGACCCTTACAGTGCAAAGCAGGCAGGTACAGCTAAGGTTCACCCTGCTCCTCAATTTCATCCCCTGGAAGACTGCTCCTCCCAGCGCACAGGAGACTGATTCCTGCACCACTCACAGCTCAGTCCATGTAGGCAGCATGTAGAGGCCTTGTTCTCACTGCTACGAGAACTGCATTTTTTTACCTCAGACAAACAGAAGAAATTTGTAGCAAAACCCAGGCACTTCAGTTTTACTGTGAGGTGAATTCACTCAGGTCTGCCCCAGGCAGAAGCGCAGTGCTGGTCTTGTGATAAAGCTGAAGTGCCTGGTCTTCACTGTGCATTACCCATGGGACAGCAACAGCTTATGCAGAGACAAGAAGCCCAGAGTCATCATTCTCCTGCTCTGAAATCAGCCCAAATTATTTCAAGCCACTTCCACTCCATTTACCTTGGGGATCTCCGAGGCAAAGACATCCAGAGAAACCTTTTCTACAAATGCAGCCCACTCCACACTGCCACCCCTTCAAGTCTCCCTCCTCACACAGCACTACAAGTGCCAGGCTTCCAGAGACAGAGATTTAAAGTCCCCACAGCAAAAGCCATATTACTGAGGCGGCCTCTCTACAGCCTGAGAACACTTCTCCCACCCCAACAGCTTGCAATTCTCCCTGCCAGCATCATGGACACCCTGGCTGAAGCCACAGGCTGTCTGCAATAGCATTAACTAAGACATGCTTGCCATCCACCATGAAGCCACTGCTCTCAGACTTCTACCCACACTCTCCCCCACCCTTGCTGACAACTCCCCCCTCAGTGCCTGACCTCTCCCTCACTCAGATCCCTGTTCTATGTCCTCATCCTAACACATGGCACACAAAGCCACTGAGAAACAAAACTGAGGCTTAAAGTGGTGGCTCTCAAAACCTTAAATAGCTTTCCTTTTTAAGCGATTCAGAGCCAGCCAGCTAGCAGCACTGCTAGATTCAGTAGCCGCATGAACTTACTACTATTTCCCCTCCCCCTGCTCCTTACACTCCCCTGTTGTGGCTTGTCCCCTGCTCTACAGTGCAGATTCTCTCTTCCCATCTGAAGTTCAGCACAATGAGGCTCCGATCATCTGGGCCCTCCGCATACCACCCAAAGGACAGGAGGTCAACGAACAGACAAAGCTGGAGCGAGCACTATGCCAATAATTTATCTGGGAGTGTTTTCCATCTGAATGAAAGCTCAAGAATATGTCTAAAGCCTTATCCTCAGATTAATCCTATGGAGATCACAGGCTCTGCTGACACTCAGGAATAGTCCCTATTCAGTTTGTAGTGGTCAGCAATCAGTGTGGCTGTACCCCTCCTGCCACCTCAATGGAGACAAGGGGGGGGGAAAGGACTTTGCATTTATTGAGTTAATTGAGGCTTATGCCCAATTACAAGAATGTCCTTGATATCAGCACTGGCTACTCCTGGTACGTACAAGGCAGATTTATCTGTAATCTTCAAAAAATTAATCTGAGGGTACCAAGAACAACAGTCACCCATGTCATCTCTGAAATTTAAAAGAGGACTCCTCACCACCTAGCTGATATGACAGTCTATAACAGAGATTCTCTCAACTGGGGTTCTGTGACAACTTGAGAGCATCATGGGATGCCATGCAATGTTAGCACTGTTAGGTGTGCAAACATGATTCAATAGATAAACCCAGAGATTTCAAGGAATCTTGAACTAGGAATCCATAATGTTAAAACCATTCTGATCTGGTGTGGTCTGAGTTCTCTGCAACAGAAGAACTGCTCCGTTAATTGTTCTGTAGTCAAAAAGAGTGCAAGCTAAGAGCTGACATTTTTGGAGGGGTGCCTCAAGTCTAAAAAGGTGAAAAACACTCATCTATAAGCTCTCATGACCTTCATCCTTCTGCAAACTGACCCCAGCAGCCCAAAAGCGAGAGGCACACTCACTCACCGAATGGGGTTCATATCTGGCCGGCTAGGTTTAGAAACAGCTTTGACAAACTTCTCTGCGAGCTGAATCCTGGAACAAAAAGGAAAAAGAAAGAGTTCTGTGGTTAGCAATGGCTCATACAGAGGAACTAGGGAGTATCCCCAGAACACAGCAGAGCACTGATGAGCCCTTTCCATACACAACACACTGCCCTGTGCGACACTACCACCAGCCTAGCATACCCAAGAATTCGCCTTTACTCAGTGCCCCTGCTCTATATTGATCAAAGTAGCAGCTGCTGGGCTCATTCAGTAGGGGTGGCTCCCCAAAGGCTGTTTGACAGGCTTCATCCAATAATGTATATACCCCACATGCTGCTGAGCCCAAGCATTAAACAGGGGAGCAGAAGTGGCCAGGATGCTAGTGAGGAAAAGACTTCTCCACTCTGCAAGTCCCAACCCTGCCCCCTCAGACTCCTGGGGATGCTAAACCTATCCTTTTTGTGGCTGACTCATGCCAGCCTTGTCTACACTTGCTTCTGCCATCAGAGCTTCTAAAGACAGAAAGGAAATGCCACCACTAAGTCACCAAAGAATAGGGGCTTTGTTTTTCTCAGCAGCTGCGCCAACAGTCTGTGAAGTGCCCCTCTGGGAAGGAACCAGCTGTTGAAGGGACCATGGCAGTCAGCAGAAGGCACAGGAGAGTCTACAAGAACCTTCTGCCAGCTACTGGACAGCAGAAACACTCTCATTCTGTTGGCAAAGTCAAGATTTCTCTGTTGCAGGGGAGCTGTGGCTGTGGACACTCAAACTGTCACCAGCAAAACTAATGCAATTGTGTAGCATAGGCAAGGCCTAAGGTGGGAATCAGGCCTTCTCTGATCCACAAAGGGAGTGGGGAAAAATAGACTGAATCACTTATGTGCCAGGCCTCAGCCTTATTCACCCACATCAGCTAGGCATCCCTGGATCCCTGTGGACTTTGCTTTGCCATTTGCCTATTTCCTGCACTAAAAGAGTTTCAAGACAGCTCTCAGCATGTAGCTAGGTCCTAAAGCCCCACCTACCGCTGGTTAAAGTGCTGCTCTCGGACATCATGGCCATTCAACACCAAGACATCCAGGATGTGGATAGCACCAATTTTTCGTTGGGCTTTCCCCTGGGGAAAGAAACACAGCAAGTTACTCTGCAGACTCTGGCTGGTAGCCTGTCTTCATTATGCACAACAGAACCATCTGCAATCTACCTTCCCCCTTGTGCCATCCCACTAACTCCAGAGGGCAAAAACCTCACCTCCTTTTACCAGGACACACACTTCTGCTGTAGGCTCCCTGCCCAGAGCAAATTCACAGGGGCTCACTCACCTATTATCTTTCATCAAAGCCATACAAGTCAAATATACCCATTCATCTGGGAATGGCTGGACAACTCTCTATGGAGTCCATCACCCCTGGTATAGGCCAGCTTCAGGTCACTACAGTGCCCACAAGAGTACTCCACTCCTGCAGCTCAGCATGCTATAGCACTGGATCTGCTCTGTCAGGCCCAGGGCAGTGAGATTCAGAGCGAACCAAGGCCACACATTACAGAGAAGCCCCAAGGCTCACCCATGAGTCTGCTTGTACAAGGTTGCAATCACTCTCAGGGAGATCAAATATAACCTGAAGGAAATCCAGTTCAGCTGCTGCTTCATCTACTGGTACTTTTTATGGCATTTAGACCAGTTTGTAGCATTACCGGAGGGGTGTCAAAGAGACAGAGCCAAACTGCAGAGGCCTATCATCAGCTGGCTACAATGCTTGTGGGTCTTGGACTGGCCCCACGTGCCAGCCCTGGCCCCATGCACTGCACAGCAGAGCCAGTCCAGGGTGCAAGCTGTATGCAGAGCCTGCACTGTACTGACTCTGCATATTGAATCTGGAGCCAGTCCAGATCAAGCCCAGAGACCAATCCCGCACACCAGACTCAGTGTGCAGGGCCAGTCTGGCACAGGCACCACATACTGCACATGGAGCCAATCTGTGGGCCCTATCCAGCCTGCAGTGCTGGATGAGTTTAATACCCCTGCACTATAATGCCGCACATCATCCATCTGCTCAGTTCTTATAGCACTTTTAAACTACTGGAAGCGCTACAAATGTTATGTCTGACCATATCCTTAGGGTCAATTCCTTGCTGCAATGCATTCAACATGACAAGAAGTCATCTATGGATACCACATATCACTAGGACTGAATAGGGAGAAAAGAGCTTAACCCAAAATAGCATCCCTGGGAGTCCCAAGCCAAGCCCCTGCACCATCACATTTACCATGTAATACTCGCAAGAAATGGAAGTGCTGGCAGACAATGTCCCTTATATAAGAAGGAATGGCTTCCCACCTCTCCTTTTAGCTCATGAACAATCTCCACAGAGAGCAGGGTGTCCCGTGGCAGCTCAGTTTTCAAGTCCAGCTTTGTCCAGCGGTCCGACTGGCGACCGTCCCAGGTGTAGATTTGGGACTTCTGTGGACCAAAGAGGAACGAGTCAGAGTTAAATTCATCCAGGATTGAGGAAACCTCTCTCTGCCTTAAATGAACTGTATCCCCAAAGTCCTCCCTACTGACAGCAGTGGGCACTTTAAGTGATTTGTCAAGAAAGAAGCTTACATCTCTGGTAATAAGGCACCAGAACACTGATCCGAGCTCTATTCATTTGGCAAGTTCTCGTCACATCCTCGCAAGAGGAACCAAAAGGGAGAAGATAACCTTGGGGGGTGCAGGGGAGAATCAGATGCTGAGATAGTGGATGCAGCATTCTCTTCAATGCAAGGTTAAAAGCGAAGGATTATTTATCATAGGAAGCAGAAGATTAAATAGACAGCAGAGAGAAAAAAAGGAATAGGAAATAACTAGCAGTCTTTAGTAATGTTGATGAGACTCCCTGTGTTACCAGGGCAAAAAAGAGCAGGGTGGAATTACAAAGCAACATGCTAGAAACAGATTGTAACAGCACTGGTGGCATAATTAACCAGTGGAACTTCCTGCTGCAGGGCGCAACAGTTCTTGGCACTTACCCCCAGCCCTAGCAGGAACTTTTGTTCACTTCCAGACACCATACATCTGTAGTCAAACACGGGACGGATCTTCTCCAGAGTTTTTGAGGTGAGCAGTGTTGGTTTGTAACTGAAGACATCAATTTCTGTGCCCTTTAGTGCAAAGTCAGGAGAAAGATGAATGACATGATGCAGATACAGCAGAACCCAGGTCATTTGCTTCTGGGTTAGTTCACAGTGGATTTCTAAAGTAAGGACAAGCTTTTACCATAAAAGGTGCCACCTCTCCACTCAGAGGGAGGACAGTAGCAGGTCTGCACAGCTGATCAGCACCCTTTGAAATAAAAACTGGACTCCCCCCCCCCCACCCCGTACAGCTGTTCACCGCATCACTCCCAGCTAGACTGCAAACCCCACTGTCACAGGGAAGTCAGAACCCTAGCCCTGTAAAGAATCTGGGCTCTACTCTGCTATGAAAAACACAGCATTTTGGAAGACCACATTTTCAGTTATCAATGCAAACTCCGGCACAGCTAATAAGCAAAGATGCTTTTCGTACTAACGGGACTTAGTTTAGGTTTCGAGCACATTGAAATCAGACAGAAACCAAGTGGAAGGCCTGAGAGAAACTGGACAGCTGCAGAGGTCACGAGTTCAGCCCACAACGGCAGTCAGCTGTACCAAGCATCTATTTCCAATGGTTTGCTGCACTCCTTTAGGGTGTGCCAAAGAAAGGGTGTGGAGGGAAAAGGAAAGCTTGGTTATAGTTATTTACATGCCTGGTGCAGAAACAGGGCTCAAAGCTGAAGACATTCCTTTAGACAGAAAGGGATTCCTTCTCTCTTCAGTCTTGCTGGATGAAGTTAGCCAAAATCACCCTCTCCTTCCCAGCTACACTAGGTGCAGCCCTCATTCTCCCCCCGCCCCCGTCACACTACACAGGGAAGGGAATCTATGTCTCTGGGGCTCAGAAGCGGAATAAGCTTTAATGAAAACATGCTCAGAGGAAGGGAGCTGGGTCTATAAGGAACACGTGGGAACGCTCACAGCTTTGTCAAGGGGGACAGCAACAACTGGCTCCCTCACAGAGCTCAGCTTTCACTATGTACTGTCACAATTCAGCATTTCAATGACAGGAGAGCAGCATATACCTTGGTGAGACAGGGACAGCCAAGGGCATGAAAGGACCTCAGGGCAATCCAAGCTTTGCTTTGAGCTCAGAAAAAAAAGCACCATCTTCTGATATTCCTTTACCCAGCAACAGGTTTTCTCCTGCCAAGACCCTCTTACACTCCCAGCTCCCAGACAGTGTGGGGGCCACCCCACCGCAGGCTGCTGTTGGTCATCCAACACAATCTGTGCATTTGCTCCCATGGGAAGTAAAGGAAGCCTCTCCAGAAATGCCGTCATTTCGAACCAGTCTATTTAGGACTTATCACCAAGCAAGTTCTAGACAACATATGTAACCCAGCTCCAGCTCCGATGAGCAATTTTAAGCAGTTCACCCCAGTATTTAGAACAAACTGTAGTTCAGGATCTCACCTGGATGAGCTCAAAGAACTTGGACTTGGGATCAGATGATGATGGAGCAACTCGAGCCTGATCTGGGATCTAAAACAAACAAAAAAAAAGGCTCGACAATGAGTCTCATGCCTGTTCTGCATGGACATGTTCTCAAGGTCAGCAAGGCCTAGGCTCTGCTTCCAACAAAGACACTCTGATTCCTGATAACCAAACTCTCGGCATGCACACTGCTGATGCCCACAACAAGGTAAAGGCAGAAAGTATATAAAACAGATTGGGCCTGATAAACGGACATAGCATGTCTTATAGGATATGATGGAGGGTTTTAAGGGGTCTAGACTGTAACTTTTCACGATCTACCATGTTTACTCGATTCCAAGACGAGGTCTCCCTGCCATTTAACATGGGGGGGTGGGGGAGGTCCCTCATTTTGGAACTGAGTATGAGAAGTAGGGACCAGACTAGAGGTGGTGTGGGGGCAGGCAGTTACTGCATCTTCAGCTCTGACCTAGAGCCAGGACCAGAGCTGCAGCTGCACCCTGCCATCTCCCCACCCCTCTCCCTACCTTGCACCCTCTTTCCTCCCCCCACACTTATCAGGACCACTTTTAGAGCTGACGTATCTTTACATGCATTGCCCCAGATGTACCCAGTAATATTAACCTTGTCCTGACCCACAGGAAATGCATTAATGCTCTTGGCTGGAGTAACTCAACCTATCCCTTCCCACATCGCACTACAGTAGGAAAGCAATCCATGACCCCCTTGTTCAGCAGCATTACTCACCCCCCACAGCCGGAGGCACTCCTTCCGAATTTCAGCCTGCCGTGGCTCGAACAGGGTCCTAGACAAAGTAAAAGCCAGCAGATGACTTCCAGTAAAAGCATTAATATGCTCAGAGCTATCAGCCCCCTCAGAACAAGGCATGTCACTCCTTGGTATCAACAGACCGCTGCATTCAATGGAAAGCTGTTTTCCCCCTTCCAAATTCCTGCACTAGAATCTCAATTACCCACTTACTTCCCAACCTCTCCCTGCAGAAAGCCAGCCACAGGAGGCTACTACCACCAGGCCTTCTGGGCTAAACTAGGTGTTATAAAAGCATTGTTAGGACATTAGTTTTCAAAAGTACCATGCTAATATGAACTCACTCTTTCCCCACATTCCCTTTCCCCCAGCACAGAAACGTGAAATCAAATGGTTTTGGAACTAGGATGAATTCTTAGAAGGTTCTGCCTCTCAGCTTTGCATCTGATCCATTATGTCATGCTGTCACTGGATGCCACTAGGGTAGTCAAGTAGTATAATACATGTTAATAGAAAGGGCTGTGTACCATGCTGGGCTTTAATTGACATGCCACTCCTCTATTCATTCCTGTTCTTAGAGAGACAAGCCCCATTTATGGGAACTAGGAGGTGGGTGGTCTATTTGTAGGTCCTTTCCACATGGGTGCTAACAGCAGTTCTAAACCATTCCAAGCCAAATCAGTATCCAAGCTCCATTACACATCTCAAAGCTTCCAAACAAAGCACAGGCAGTGACACTAACCAGTCTAATGATAATAAAAGCCACTAATCCTCTTCCTTTAGAGACATGGAAAGGTGGGTAAAAGTAAGGAGACCTTTGAACTCCATTATGTAAGCAAGTAACTCTGCCCAGCTCCTCAAATACTCACGTGTCCTGAACAAAGGCATGGATTTTGGCTAGGGCCTTGATCTGAACTTTACAGTGTCTGGAAGAGATAACAGGTTTCAATCAGAGAACAGGTTAGCAGCAACCCAAATTCAAAGAATGATGAAGCTGAAGACCCCTGGAGTAACTATGGGGTGACTGTGACCGATCTGTGTCACAATTCAGTTTGCCATCATGGTGGTCAGAAGGGCACTGGGAAATAGAGGGCAGCATAGCCTTTGCATTCCCATCACTGTGGGTCAATACCTCTGGAATTTTTTACAGGTAAAAGCTCACCAGCCATTTTGATCTCATGCAGAATTTCTGCCCCTGCTGGATCAGTGTGTCCCCTACAAGGTCTCTCATAACTGAGCAACCCGAGTGAAAAGCTGTCTGTGACCACAAACAGCTGCAGGGTGAAGTGGGGCCTGCCTGACTTGCTGGAACCAGGTTTCCTTCTAGCAGCATCTGCACTCACTTTTCATTTGACTGCACCATGTAGTCATAGAATTCTTGGTCGCCCTTAATCACATCCACAGGGACAACAAGATTCACATCCAGGTTGGAGTTGCGGAGCTGGTTGAGTTTGATGTTCACCATGAAGAGGTACTCCCGGACATCATCGATCCCCAGCTTTAACCCTTTGCATACTACATATCTGCAAAGCAAGCCAGAGAGTCCACTTGAAATCACCTCATCTGCACTGCCAACTTTCCTCTTTGACCTCTCCCTACCTCAGCAGCCCTCTAGCTTCCCTGAGGCCAGGATTTACTTTGCCTGATGGTACTTCCATTACAGTTCAGAGCTGTTATATATCCACTCTCCTTTTCTACTCTGTGCAGCAGTTGGAAATCCCAACTCTTTACCAAAACTCACAGCGTTGACAAGCTCAACTCTCTCTAAGGCCATAAGCCAGCAGAGCCAATGCCAAGTAGTCAGTTTTAATTCTATTCTGGCTGCAGGTGCTGCTAACCTGTTACTAGCCCACCACTGTACTGTACGGCCTAGTATGAGAGTAGAAATGAAAGGCAGGGCTTCCTTGTATAGACTCATGCATTTCTCATGCTTTCATAGCACACACTAGCATCTGAGGGGCAACGAAATCAGCATGGCCCTTTAAAAGAACAGAACCTGGGACTGGGTCTCTAAAGATTTAGTTCCTAGTAGGGGCTCTGGCATGGATTCCCTGTCTTGCTCAGTTCAGGGCCTGCCTAAGACACCACAGAAATTAAGGAGGACAAGAAATATAGGGTACCAGATGAGAGTGGTGTGTGTGGAGGTGGGGGGAGGAAAAAGGGGAGAACTCCAAGTTCACCCAAGTGCAGGAAGGATGTTTGAGGATGGCAATAAGTACTCAACAGAGTAAGAGGGGTGAAGACATAGACAAGTTCTTCAAAAGCAGATATTCTTTCTGCTCTGTTGACAAAAAAACCTCCCTTGGCATGCCTTACAAGAGCTTGGATTTGCTCTTGTGGCCACTCCCATCCCACAAAAGCAGGATGGAATATGCTGCACACAGTAGGTGGCTGCTGCCCTCCTCCCAAGACCCTGCTGCATTTCAATGGTGCACCATGAATAGCTTGCAAAGCATTACAGAACCTGCAGCGATTGAACACACACCACAGAAATATGCGGCCAGATCCTTAGGCTATTTCATGTGAAACAGACCCCACTTTCCATTGAACTGCATTGTTCTCAAACTGGAAGCTGATAACACAGACAGAAGCAGGCCACAGGCTTTTGGTAAATACACTGTCATTCTCCAACTACTTAAATATTTCTTCCTCCCAGATGGTTGCCAGCTGGTTCTCAGAGTCAGATCTGCAGTTATACAAATCCATCTACCAGGTTTTAGAGGAAAGGGCTGCATTAATTCCTCGGCCTCAAGAATCGTACCTCTCTGAATTAGCAGGACGGCTTGTCACAGGTTTAAAGATACACACTCGCTCAAAGCAGCAGTACAGCAAATACACCAGCCCCACGGTGAACGGAGTAAACAGGTCAAATGTTTTGCAGACAAAGTGTCCTCCTGGAGCAGACAGAGGAAGCACATTGCAGCCAGCAGGCTACAAGGAGAGAAGGGAAATATCAAGTGTCCTTCCCCCCACCCTGTAATGACCAAGAATGCTTAAGTACAGTTAAAAGGCATCCTAGCAAGATGGATCAACGATCCTGCAAAGAAACAATTACCAGCCAGATGGAGAGGATGTCACTCTAATGCTGTGGATAGATGTAACTTTAAATCATTTTGGAAAGGAAATATACATCAGCTATCTCAGCTTAACTGTTATGTCTGTCCACTCATACTGGTATAGGAGTTAAGCTGGTATAACTTTAAACCTGTTTTGCTCAGGTTTAAAGGTATAATGATTTAGTTTCACTTATGTCAGTATAGGAAGAGACAGATGTAACAATTATATCAAGTGGCTTTAAACCAATATAATTTAATATCAGCATAATGATTATCTTTGCTTACACCAAATCAAACTGCTTGTTTCCTCTGCAGCACTCCCCAGACCTCCCACACAAAGACTTCTGGCCTGGCAGCTACACAAGCCTTAAAGAGCTCAGATCCGACCCAGGGAGCCTTATACTGGGAAAAACCAATTGGATCTGAAATAGCAATCTAGTTCACTGAAAAATAGTTCCCCATCTTTGGCAGAGGGCTGTCTCTATCCTTTGCCTTCAGATGAGGTTCCAGCTACTTCTTCTGGGAACAGCAGGAATGTTGAGCTTAGAATCTGCCTGGAGAAACCCCAGTAGATAGGCTGGGTTAGGAGAAACTAAAGAAGGCTGCACTGCTTAGCAAGCCTGCTCCAACATTCAGCTGCTCCCAGGGTCACTGCCTCAAATGCTCTGAACATGGGATACAATGTGAGCAGTAACTTTGTGAAAGTTTCTAGCCCTGATCCTCTGGCTCCTCAGTGCAAAATGATCTGTTCTGAAATATCAGCCCTCATGCTAACCATTCCTAACATACAGGAGGCCTCAGCCACAGAAGCTACATAGAGCTACAGTGTCCTCTACTTACAAAAGTTTATGCTACACATCTGTGATTTAACCTATAAAAGGTGCAAATCTACCTTGCCTTCTACCTGACTTCAGACTATCATAGCTAACTAACTTTCTTATAAGATAAACCCAGAGATTTTAAATAGGCATCCAAAGTATTAAAAATCCACAGTATTAAAATAAAATAGGAAGCCACAGTCTACGCTGTTGTGGGCTTTCTGTGTTCTTTGCAACAGGAGTGCTCTATTATTGTTTTGTAGTTCAAACAAGTGAAAACTGTGAGCTAGCATTTTCTAACTGGTGCCTTGAATCTAACAAGGGTTGTCTGGAGACTGATGAGGAACACCTATGGGAACACACTTACTGAATTCAACAAAACTTAAATGTTACAGCAGAACTGACTCCAGGCACTGATAGCAACATTTGATAGCACCCATCTGCAAAGCCCTTCACCTTGGAAAAGAAGGGGAAGACTAACAAAGTTAAAAAAATAATAAAAATACCTGTCCGGACAATCGAGAGTCCTGTTAGGAACTGGCAAAGCAACAGCTGTTTGCTCAGGATTTCTTGTAGGTTCTCCTGACCCTCCACAGAGAAACCCTGAAACAAAGCATGCAGTGAACATCTCTGCAAATTCACTGGTTAACTAGAGATACTGCTGATACTTACAACCACAACAGCTTGAACATACTGGGATAAACAGACGCTGATCAGAGACTTGCTGGCAAGCCTGACCAAATTCCACACCAACTAAAATAGAGAACTGGTCACAGCCCCACTGTACTCTGACTCTAGCTAAAGGCTTTCAGCATTCTTTGCAAAGGAGAAAAAGAAACACACCCCATCAGCCATTAAGAAGTGCACTCCCTTGCGATCAGTGTTGTCCAAAACAAAATTCCGGAATGCAGTGATATTCTCTGGGCGGGTGATGTCCCCATCTCCATCAATTCCTCCCTCTCCTAGACAGAAAAAGGAAGTAATTACAAACATATGCAAACAGCACATGAGATAGGAGGATACACCAGTGACAGACTAGCACCTATCTGCTGATACCATACCAACCTGCAGTCCATGACCACCTAGAGTTTGGAAGCTAAGTCAGGACCACTCCAGAGAACTGTCTGGAGTGTGGTTCTTGCTGGAAGATGCTAGCACAACTTTCCATGGCCAGGCTGGGTTCTGCCTGTGTGGGCTAGGCTGAACTAAACCATGTTATACCCAGGTTTAAAAAGTTCATGTTTTAGCCTTGGGAAAAGCCAGCTCACCCCTCCTGCCTCCCTGATAGGACCTGTTGCACTAGAATACTGTCCCACCCATTTTGATTAGGAAGAAAACAGGTTACATGGACAGACCTACAGCATTATACCATTTTAAAGTGTGTTGGGAGGAAGGGGACCTTATTACTCAGCAGCAGTGTAAGTAGGGCAGGATGAGCTGGGAATCAGCCCTAGGTGCCAACTTGGAGGAGGTGCCAGCATGCCACCCTCCCCACCAGGAGTCTTTCCCACAGCAGGGGCAACCTGGCCATAGGAAATGGGCAGCTGCAGCCCCATGCTCTGGAATGTATCTGTTGGGGAAGGAGGTAAGCGAGGTGAGTGGAACACACTACTGCCAGGCCTTGCTGAGGGGAAGTGTTGGAGGAGGAGGGGATAAGAAGGAGAACAAATGAGGTATCCAGAATGGCTCCATGGAGTCCAGGCTGCCTAAGTTGCTGCACCAGTGTGCAGTGAACCTGGCCCTCGGCTACAGCTGCCTACGCTCACACTGCTTTTGAAGCAATTGAACTCTTTTGCCTGATCACATTCAGAGTTGATCCTCACCAGTTTTTACAGCATAAAAAAGCATAACTGGGCTCTTTAGTGCCCAGGGCAGCATCAATGACTTCACTGCCAGGCCAGCAGCACTGCCCTATCCAAGTCCGCATCTAGGGCTGGTTCCTCAGTGGCGTTCCCCTTCATTACACTACTGAGTATAAATGTCATAGTGTAGATGGTACCTTAATCTATGGCATAGTTTGGTGGCCAGTTTTCACAAGCAGAATAAGTGTGTCTACACTGGCCAGCAAATCTTGATTAGCAACTTTCCACTAAAAACCATGATCAGAGTTCTCAGGAATGGTGTTACTATTACTTCCACACTAAACATAGTCTGGGCCTTAAAGAACCTGCTTGTGTGAAAGTCTGTTTAGCAATCCGCTATAAAGGGAGAAGAAATGTTCAGTAGCTGAGCTGTTATTACTTCAAGGGAATATTTTACAGATTCCTTAGGTGGCTCTTTTAAAAGGTAAGACACAAATCTTCCCACAGCTGATTTTTTAAGAAGATCTGCCTGCACTAGACCGCAGATGATGTACTCAGAATCCTGTGAAATCTGAATATATTTTGAGGTTCTGTTCTCTGCAGAGTTTCCACATTTACTGCTTCTATTAACTCAACAGGGTGACTAGAAAGGTATACTATATCAAGCAAAAAGCAGCAGCAATCAGAGCGTCTGACGGTGCTTTGAGAAATAAATTCCTCATCCATTATCCTGCTGCTGAGTGGAATGGGACTGGAATTTGTTACCATTCTTCTTCGCACTTGGCATGAGAACTAAGGCAGTTTGTTTCCTTCCCTTCGCTGGGAGAGAAGTTTGTACGAATCTCAATATATTTTATAGCACATTAGACGCAGAGAGAAAGGGAAACAGGAGAATGCATCAGTCATTGGCCTATTCATTCTCACAGGTATCCACAACTTTCCACAAGAGCATTGCCATGGGATGAGATATGAAGATCCAAGTGCTACAGTCCTTATAAAGTGTTTATCCACCTAGCTGCCCACTGAGAACTCTTTTTATCTGATCTGATCCAAAGGTGTCAGGCACACACCATAAATTCATGGTTGGATGTCAAGAGCTTTCCAAACCAGTCAGACTACTGGCATGAACAACAAGTTGCCCTGGGTTTCAGGCTGGAAAGGCAGACAGGTTATGTCCTTGGTTACAACACCAATCATATTTACACTGTCTTAACCAATGCTGCATTAAAATGCAAAGGGGGAGGGAGGTGCTGGTGCCCCCCCCCCAAATTCTAATTTCGTGTCCAAACCAATTAAAAATCCTCAGATGTGCTGGCAAGGTCCAGAAAAGAAACAGCCTAAATGTTAATGCAGAAGGGCTGCAAATCAGGCAAGCTGGCTTTCTGTTGCTGGCTCTGTCAATTAATCTATGAACAACTTCTCTCTCAGATTCCCCTATCTGGAAGGACTCAAGCGCATGTACACTCAGTGGCAGGCTGCACTCAGAACTGCAGGAATATGACCTGACATGCAGGCTTTATAACCTTGACCCCTTTTTTATACAACAGCACCTCTATCACCATCAGGATGGCTCTGAAATGGTTATTGTGATCAGATGTCTCTGTGATCTCCAACTCCTAACAGGCCATATCCCTTCCCCACATACAGAACATATGACTGGCCTGGAGGCAGAACCTCTGTAGTGAAGGCAACACCACCACATACCCATGCGTACCATAGTAAGGCTCAAAGAGCTCGCTGGAGGCAGAATAGAAATCCTCCAGCTTAAAGTCATTTGGTCCTTTCAAGGTCATGCCGAAGCCTTTTGCATGCCACTTCCTCCTCCACAGAACGTACTCAGAGAAGCCACCAGGGCCCGCACACACATCAGCAAAGTAAAGCAGCTCTGCATCCCGTTCTTTTATCAAGGGTTTCTGCAAAGAGAATGGGGACAATTCTAATGGCCCAAGAGCCACTGCCGACATTGAGCAAACCCACTAATACAGCCCCTCTCAGCTGGGATCTCTGCCACCTTAAAAGCATCCACATTCTTGCTGGTGCCTACGGGATTCCCTCTCACCACTGGGAAGGCATCCCTGATTGGAAATGAGAGAGACTCCTTACCCCATGAGAGTCTTTTGGGTTTGTAAACATGTTGTCAAAGACATAGTCCATATTTGCCATCTTCATTGCAGCTCTGTGAACACACAAACAGGGATATGAGTCCACTCCAGGTTGGCAAAGCTACTATGCCTGAAGGAGAAAGAGGCTACAAGCTGAGATGCTCTGCAGACCTGTTCAGGAAGAAGACCCCGCGGATCATCTCATAGGGGTTGGACCTTGTCCTGGCCCGGCGCATCTCATCCCCATCCAACTCATCAAACACGCTCTGCAGAGGCAGAAACAAAATGGAGTCAGCTATAGCATGGACAAGTGGGCAGATCAATTGGCTGGAGCACTTCCCAACCTCTCAATTAGGAATAGTGCCTCCTTATGCATTTATCTCTAGACCCCATCATGACTAGGCTACACCAATGTAAGGACATTTCTTGAAACTGGTGTAATCATTCAGCCATCTACCTATAGCTTGCACTTGTCCCAAGTTGTGCTCAATCTTTACAATGAGCTAAACTACAGGAGAAGTGCCGGATTGGCAACCCCAGAGCCAGAAGTTCTGTTTGGCTAGATGGCCATCACAGCACAAGCTCTTCTCTGGCCACCACCACTACACAGCAGCCCTGAAGTAGAGAAGCAAGACTGGGAGACTGAAGGGCAAAACAAAGAAAAGAAGAATTTTTCTCCACAGCTCACTCAGTCTCCAGACTTTCGGCTGCAATTGCCAATGAAGGTGCCTTTGGTATCACTCATCTCCATGTTTTTTGAGATGTGGACATTTATCACGTCACACTGGCTGCCAAATAGCCAGACAGTAACAACTTCCGTTGTTCTCTACCTAGTCTCAACCTGCACTGGCAACCAAAAGGTGAAAGATTTCTCGGCCAACTGCCTAAATAAGCTGTCCTGTTCCTTGAACATGCTCTTAGCTGCTCTTGCCTCCCCAAACTCTTATGTTGGCCTCTGGAGGAGGGAACTCACCTTGCACTGCAGGACATGCTGTAGAAGCTCATCATTACAGAATTCTGTCTCATCTTCAATCACCATCTTCCGCTAGAGCAGGGGCAATGAGAACACACAGCAATTAGCCAACTCTGTCCCAGATGCTTCTGTGAGGTACTTCCCAGAACTCACAGGAATGATGGGTGAAGCCAGCAACTTGAGAAGCAAGAGGCTGGAGCTGTAAGTAACATCATGTGGAAATCCCACTTTCCCCTCAGGGTGAGCGGTATGTGGATCACAGGCACACTCCCCATGCTGCCTGCCCTAACCAAGGGCAGCACACGCAGCCCTGGATGGTCCTTCTCCCTCTTCACCCCTTTGAAGAGCAACAGGTCAGGGAGAAAAAACTTATTGTGTCAGTAGAGACCCAAACCACAACACAAAGTGGAGTAAAACCCTGAGGCTGCCTAGTGCCCTCTGCACCAGTGATTGCAATGCAGAACAGCAAAATGGGAGAGCTCAACATGCTAGTGCCATGTGGGACACCAGGCTGGGATTGATCTGTGTAGGCACTTATCTGGCCCTCATCTCTACAGTGCCCATAGTTCTCCACAACTCTTTAGTGACAAAGCAGAGCCCTGGTAACTCAAGACTGACTGTCACCAGGCTAAGCAAAAGGGGAAGGAACAGGACTCTGCTTTCTGAGAGAAATACCTTCCCCACAGTCATCCACTCCTTCATCTCCTGGGCATCAGGGATTTCAGTGGTGCATTCAGGGCACCAGTCCACCTGTTCATAGGCACCAGCCTGCAAAAATAAGACACGACAGAATCATAGAAAATTAGAGTTGGAATGGACCTCAGGTCATCTAATCCAACCCCCTGCTCAAAGCAGGATAATCCCCAACTAGATCATCACACCCAATGCTTTATCTAATCAGGTTTCAAACACCTCCAAGGCTGGAGATTCCATCTCTCTGGGTTACCTGTTCCAATGTTTTACTACCCTCCTACTAAGAAATTTTCCCAATACCTAACCTAAATTTTCCCTGCTGCAACTTGAGACTGTTACTCCTTGTTCTGTCATCTGCCACCACCACCACAGTCTAGCTCCATCCTCTTTGGAACCCCACTGAAGGCAGCTATTAAATCCCCCTCAGCCTTCTCTTCTCCAGACTAAGTAAGCCCAGTTCCCTCAGCCTCTCCTCAAAATGAATTTGCCCCAGCCCCCTCACCATTTTCATTGCCCTCTGCTGGACTCTCTCTAATTTGCCTACATCCTTTCTGTAGTGGGGGGCCCTGAAATGGATACAGCACTTCAGATGCGGCCTCACTAGTGCTGAATAGAGAGGAAGAATCACTTCCCTTGACCAGCTGGCAATGCTCCTACTAAATGGAGCCCACTATGCCCTTAGCCTTCTGCACAACAAGGGCTCACTGTTAGCTCATATTCAGCTCACTGTCCACTCTCACCCCCAGTTCTTTTTCTGCAGAGCTGCTGCTTAGCCAGTCAGTCCCCAGGCTGTACCACTGCATGGGCTTTTTCTGTCCTAAATGCAGGAATTTGCACTTGTCCTTATTGAATCTCATAAGATGTGTTTTGGTCCAATCCTCCAATTTGTCAAGGCCACTCTGAATCCTAGCCCTACCATCCAACGTATCTACTACTCCCCCCAGCTTGGCGTCAATTGCAAATCTGCTGAGGGTGCAACTCCATCCCTCTTACAGGTTGTTGATGAAGATACTGAACAAAGCCAGCCCCAGGACTGACCCCTGGGGCACTCTACTTGATACCAACTGCCAACTAGATTAGAGCCATTGATTACTATCCTCCAAGCCCAACAATCCAGCAAGTTTTCTATCCACTCAGCCAGTTTTCTACCCAGTTTTCTATGATGGTTGAGGAGCCTTGCGTCTCCTTGCAGGGCCTCAGGGCAGGCTGGAGTCCCAATCCTATCACAGTCTTTTTACCATGGGCTCTGCACAAGGAGTTCTAGAGCCAAGCATAGAATTTTTTCTTCTCCCACTTAAAAAGCCACAAAACAAAACAAAACACTCCCCCCCCGCCAAAAACCCATCATAATTATGGCCAGAGCCCTGAAAGATCATTTAAGGCAACCAAAGCAAACCACTACATAGATTCAGTGCTGGGATGCCCAAAGGACTTCTTTTTCATGTAATAACCCCTTCTGCCCTTCACAAGTTTCCTCCATCCTGAATAACTTGAAGGACATAGGAACATCATGCCTCACTACTGTGTTTGGAATACACTAATGGGAATGAAAAATAAGCAGTGTCACCAACAGATTTGAGGCAGGGTGCCATTTTTATGTTGACTTGCATCTACACTGACAATCCCCGTCATAGTGAAAACCCAGACAGAGGAACTGACAGAGCAAATCTGTGATCTCTCCAGCCTGACCCTAAACAGCAGCTGGCTGCATCACAGAAAGAAGCAAGAAACTGTGTATAATGAAACAAGAAGAGAAGGGATCTAAGAAGCACTTACCTCTGGCTCATCCCGCCAATCAATATTGAGCTCCCCTTCAAATCCTTTCAGAGTCAGCCCAAAGCCTCTCCTTCCCTTCTGATTGGAGGCCTCAACAATGTCTTTCCTCCCCTGGCCATATTTCCCCAGACCTTCTCCTTCACGGAAGCCCATCTTGGCCTGGAAAACAAAGCGAATGGAGGGTGTTGAAAGCAGCTGAACACAAATATAGGGACACCTGTGGCTGAAGGCCAGAAGGATAAATGATATTGCACTGTGTAGTGGTGACTGAAAGATAGTGAGTGTGCTTAATGAATCTCACTTAAAACTGTTCAGGACTCTCCTGCCAGCTCATTTCCTCGATCAAGTGGGAACCAGATCTAGAGAAATAAGTTTGGCAAGATAACATCATTAGAAAAGATCCAGCTGTACAGGAGCAACTCACCTGGATGGCAAAGCAATAAGAAGCTAGAAGTTCCAAAGGTTGGCATATCTGTACACTCTAACATACCAGAACCCTAGCCCTGTCTTCCAACTTATCTACTATTCCCCTATTAAAACTTCACCAAGCAGGCACAGGACAAACACAGGACACTCTGCTGCTGAAAAGCAGCTCTAATTCTTATGTGAAGAAAAGAAGCTTCAGTAACAGACACTTCTTAAGGCTTTTCTTAAAGTGAGGGTGTCAAATGCATGACCCACAGGCTGGATTTGGCCCACAAAACCATTCCATCTAGCAGGCTAAGTTGAGGGTGGGGTGGGGGAGGGGTGGCCTGCTGCAGAATTCAGCACCCCTGGGCCCCAATGGACATGGCTACTACAGCAAAGGGGTGAGGAAGGGGTGGTACAGCCCTTACACACCTCACTGCTGCCTGACCCCCACCACCATCCACAAACCCATGCCAACACCACTACATGACCCATGACACCACTGGCCCCCAGAGGAGCCACCCTGAGAGGAGCCCCTGCAGGCCAGATCTGTACCAGGGTTAATTTGACACCCCCATTTTAAAATTTACACCCAGGGTGCTAGCTCTGTCCAGTACAGGGGAGTAGCACACACACATATGCACACGCATGCATGTGCACACTTGCACAAATATGCATGCACTTGGAAAGCTTTGATCTTAATCAGTAAGCTGTCCATTTCCTTCCACATCTGAAAACCAGCAAAAGCCATTACCATTGTTAATTATTAACCTTTACAAGAAAGGCAGTAAAGTAACATGGTGGCTCTTCAACTGTCCATTATACCTGTCAACAAATTCCTAAGAAGGATGCATGTAAAATGTGATGACGATTGACCCCAGTGACTCCTGCAGCCACTGAATTTTGAATGGTTAGCAGGCCTCACTCCCCTGGACTATAGTGGTACACTCAAAAGGAGACTGGCACTCATCTTGAATGCTCCATGGACCACTATCAGGATCAGCAGAGCAATGCTGCCAGCCTGGCTTGTTGGCCTTCCAAGGAACTGAAGACTCTGCAGGCTACAGTGTGGCACAGGCAGTGAGAAACATCAACTGTGTAGGCAACTATTATCTAAAGGAGTGTAGGTCACTGGCTTGTTTTCCCTGTTTGAGAAGGACTAAAACCATTCCCAATCTCTTCAGGCCCTTTCTGTAGGGTAGTTTATTAACTCTGACCCCAAAACCACAAAGTAGCATGAAACAAGATGGTTCCCATAGCCTTTCCTCTTCATGCTCCTCTCGGTGTTCCACAGCCTGCCAAAGGAACCAACCCACTTCCTGCAGCAGTCCTCCAATCAAGCCCATTTTGCTGGTTTTGAGCATCACCAGACCCCTACCCTCCCAGCTTGGTTTGATAGCTGAAGAAGCTTGGCACTTAAAAAGTTAAAAACCACCGTTACAAGGAGGATCACAAAGGGAGGTCACTTTCAATTAAAATGTAGGCGTGTACCTGGAGGACAAGTCTCCAGAAACAGAGTGCAGCCTGTACATAAATAACACACGGCATGAGTGCTCAGCTGAAAAGTGCTGCACCATATAAGATTGTTCCGAGAGCCTCTTTACGATGCCCTTGGAGCCAATTAATAAAACAAAGTCTGAAAGCTAGGTATAGACATGCCCCTGATGATGGCCAGAGTCAACTTAATTTGTGAAATCCTCTACTTGGGGGCCTGATTGTGTGTGTGAGTGCGTGTGTGCATGCATGCGTGAGTCACGGCAGCAAAAACTCACACTGAACCCACTGTGCTTTATCACAAACAGCACCAGCTCCCCCTAGCTGTCCCAGTCAGCATTTGTGCTAATCCTGTATCTTCAGAGGAAAACATGGTATTTATGCTCCTTGTCTGGATACGCCTTTGATCTAAGTTGTGTATCTGCCCATACAGATAGAAAGTTAAGTCTGGGAAGTTTCAGTGGGTCTTGTGCTGCATGAAGGGAAAATTATTAGCAATAATAAAAGTAGTAGTTTAGAAAGTCAGCTCTGAAGCTCTGGCAATCTGACACATCACTGAGAGCTTCTCCAGTTACTTCCCATTTGGAAAAAGGTGATACATGGCAATTACAGTGGGGCAAGATACAGGCAGGACATCCAGCCAACAATTAACATTTATATTTAAGTGCAGGTGGCACAGGTTAGAAGGGATATGTTTCTATACAGAGTATGTGGGTGCAGTGCAATTGACTGGCACCTGAGTGGGGAATGTAATTAGTTGAACTGAGGTCTTCCTTTTTCCTATGAAAGCTAAAATGGTTCTAGCCTTTAATCAACATTTAACCTTTGCAGGGACACAATCAGCACTGAATGTGATCAGTGCAGCCAGAACATCTATTCTAGTACATCCTAAGTTTCACAGGTGTAATGATGAATGCCAGGAGCACCCCTCACATAGACTATACTCTGAACTATGCCCTCAGACACTTATCAGCCTGCTCAAAAGTAGCAGTGACCTACCATGAGCCTCTGGGAGACGCTGTTATACATGGAGTAGCGGGAAGAGGTGCCCTCCACGAGAGAATCCGGTTTGTACTCACTGCTGAAGACTTGATGCTTCTCATCACTCTCGCTGTCAGACCCACTGCTGCTACTAGAAGACTCTAAAAAAAAAAACAGAGGGAAGACATGAACAGGCAGTTATTTCACTGGAACTCAAAATTCATACTGTAGGAAGGAAGGGGGAGAGGATTTTCAAGAACTAGGAGGTGTTGGGAGAATCCTGAAGACTTCAGATACTAACCTCAAGAGCCGCTGGCTTGAAGAGTTGGTTTGCTTGCTCATTCTTCTGCAAAAGCAGTGAAAAACAACTACTCTGACCCAGCTACATCATCACTATCCTGGGTGTACATATATCTCACTGACACAGGCAGGGGCTTACACTGGTGACCTGCTAAACACAACAATGTAAAGCCCACTCTCTGCTGCAGGTCTACACTAGGAGTTTGTCTGGTTTGACTATTCCTTCCTCTATCAGGTTATGCTGCACCTTACACCACCAAATCTTTGGCTGACGTAACACAGAAATCCCCAGGCAAAAAGCTTGTTTGGTGCCAAGGATGGAGCTTTTCCTCCTCCTGGACCAAACCCCATTTTTCACTGAAAAACAGGGGGAACTGCACTGAGAAGTAGGGATACTTAAGCCAGACCAAAGAGCTGTAGCAGCAAGGTCCTCTGACTACCTTTCTGAAAGAATGCTGTGTGAGGTGTGGCCCTATTGATTATGCTCCTCCACAAAGAGTCCCTTCCCCATTCACACAACCCTCTAGCTCCAGTGATTCACCTCAGTCTTTTGTGCTCCAGGGTTGAGAAGCAGTAGAGCACCCAGGCAGGAAAGCCCACTTTTAGGAGTTGTGGCTGGGGTTCCCCAAACTGGCATTAGTGCCCAGGCTCCCTGACATCCTCAAAGCAGTATTTCTTTGCACTACCCATACTCCCAAATGCCAGCAATAGCACAGGGACAGATTCAAACAAATATATCTGCATCACTCACACTCACATTTGGAACAGTTTCTTCACAATTGTTAGGGCTAAACACAACACCTTTTATAATGAGAGCTGGCACTAAAGACGGACTGAAGTCATTTGAGTGAGAGAGAAAGTATTCTGCTCCCCTGGTCAAGTAACTTTTTCCAGCTCTGGTTTAAGCGATCAGAGAAGAGCTCTAAAATCCTGAACAAATTCTTCTCCCTTGAGCCACTTCACACTGGCTCCCCCTTACAGCTCACCTGAGGACTTAATACCACCTTCACATCACTTTAGATTGCCTCAGCCAGCTGAGGAAAGGATTCTTTTTCCAGCAGCAAGCTAAAAAGTAGCAACCTATTCTTCTGAGTCTCTATTTTTAAATCCTTCCATTGTAACAGCAGAGCACAGGTGCTTCAAAAGATCTTGTGACCTCACAGCCTACATGGCACAGTGCCTAGGCAGGAAGAGAAGAGGCAATATAGAAGAAAAAAAAAAAAAGAAGCCTAAACCCTCAAATAACCTTGCTCCAGGCAGGTTTAAGTCCAACCCCAGAGGTGTGTTGCAAGTCCTGTTAATTTAAACTCCACAGCAAGGCAGACAGAAGGAAGCTATCCAAGTACTACACCAAAGGTCCACAACATCAACATGTCCCTTCCTGGTGACATAACAGCTCTTTCAGGGATGTCAGGGTGCCAATAGAGTATTTTTAGTAAATGCTTCATAGCTCTTTCCACTAGCTGGGAGCATAAAGCAAAAAAAATGCACACCACAGCCTGCCTCGCAAACTCCACATCTGCCATGTTCCAATTAAAAGACCCCACAAGTGAAATTTCTAAGCCAAGCTGGCAGCTGCCATACCTGGAGCTTAGGAAGAATTCTGTATTGTAGGACACAAAGCCACCTTCTCTCCCCATCTTGCGTTGGAAAAACTGACTGAGGCTCATATGTTCTCAAAGCAGCAAGTGTGGCTGATTAATTTGGCCACAGTTCCCCTCTCTGCCAATGAGAGTCACTCAGCTAATACCTTAGAATCAGCCTAATACCTTACAATCAGCCATTCATTTTAAGGGTTGTTGCCAGAAACCATTGTGGGTTTTTACCCAGGCAGAAGTCAAGAGTGAGAAAAGCTAGCCCATATTAAAATACCAAAATTACATAAAGAGTACAAAACAAGTCAGGATTTACAGGTATTTGGGAAAGAAAGGAGGAACAAAAATGATTTATTCTTCTTACAGCAGGAGAGTAAACAAAAGAGGAAACAGCCGTACTTAATAAAGTTCCATAAAAGCCCTAACAGGCAATAGTGTAATGAGAGTATAATTAACTGGAGTAATATGATCATCCTCCTAAGATCACTAATCTATTTAAAAATTACTTTGCCAGAGCTAAGTGACAGGCATAACTGCCTTTGCAAGGACCTTATCAGTTAAACTGCACAGCATTTGTCACTGAGAATTCAAGATGTTATTTAGGATTTTCATTTAAGATAGTTTCTCATCTGGACTAATGAAGCAGTTACTCTCATAGATCTTGGAAAAAAGGGATGTAGATCTTCAGGAAGAGATAGGAAATTGTCCAATACATCAATAGAGCAGGGCTGCAGTATATTATCTACAGCCACTTCAACAAAAAAAAAAAACAAAAAAAACAGATAAATGGATTTTACAAAACACAATCCCACCAATTAATTAATATACTAAATTTTATCCGAGTTACCGACAAACAGTGACTCATTAAAGGAGTTTAAACATCAATCCTGCTTTTAGAAAAGTGTTTGCCCAAGAGGAAAGCTGAGGTTGGGTGAAGAACTTAATCAAGTCAGCAGTCAAACACAAAATGAAATGTAACTCTGCAAGACTTGCCTTCGCCCCAGTAATCTGCCTCCCTTCTGCAGTGACATCTTCACGGCCACAAGCTGCATTGGTAAACTATGGACAACGCAACAAGCCTACGGGCCATACTTTGTCCACTCCATTAAAGGGTTTCCTCTAGACACAGAAAGACATAACAGTGCTATCAAAGCTCAAGTTTGTTCTGTCCAGCATCCAAAGAGCTGTACAAGTTGTCAGCTTCACACAAAAGAAAAGAAATTGGACATTACCGTTGCCTGGCAAAGGAAAGCAAGATTGGATATGGGCCTTTCAGTTTCCTTCTGATAGATGGATAGATTTTTTTTTTTTTTAAATCTTCCCCCAGTCCCCTTCCCCCTAGAAATCCAGCAATAACTATGAACTACTGAAATCATCCTGGGTATGCCTGTGCTCCTTCCACAGTGCTCCTGAGAACACTACCAAAAACACCCCTATGCTTCCACTCTGCACATACCACATCCAGAAATGAAGTAGTGAAGCTGCCCTGAGGGTCTCACAGCTGCTCTCAAGCATGGCAGAGACTCAGGGTTGGCAGCAGAGGGTGCCCTTAGGGCAGTTTCATCACATAATTCCCAGGTGGTTACAGAACCGAACTGTCAGCAGCCCTCTGGCTGGATAGGGCACCCCTCCCAATCACACCTTCAGTTAATCTGACTGCACCCTGCCTACTTGTGGCTTGCTTCCTTTTCCCATGTACTCATTATAGGCCCCAGCTTCTGAGTGTGACTCTCAAAAGTACCCTCAAGCAATCCAGCTTCCTTCCTCTTAACGCTCATTAGACACATTTTCCACGCGTCGTGCAACGCAACAACCAACCAAGTTCTCAAATTCCTCAATCTCTCATCCTGCAAACACAGTCTCCAGCAGTTGATTCCCTACTGCTGCACATTCATAATGCAAATATGCCTTTAAAATATTTCTGATTCGCTTTCTAACAGCTCAGGGTAGTCACTGTCTATATGCCCTATGCTGGCAGGCTTACGATGCTTGCCTTTCAGAGTTGGGAACAGAGACACCTAAATTTGTAACTACCCAAGTACCCCACCATAGTGAACATACAGAATAAGATGGAGAGCCAACCTGCTCCAACAAAGCCCAAGGACCCCAAACTTAATTTTCTACATCCACCTCTATATCTTTCTGACTTCAACCCAAGACAATGACACAGCACTGAGTATTTCTTTTTTCATCTCAGGATATCAACACGACTCCTAAGGAATACGTATTACCCTCACTCTACGAGAGAAACCAAGATAGAGAGGGATTAGATGTCTTGAATAAAGTTCCACAGAGTCACTGTGACATATCACAATGGTGTTTACCACCAATCCCCAGCACAAACCACTTATAAACACTCCTTTAATCTCCCTATGCCTCATTCTTTCACATCTGTAAAACTGGAATAACGTTACCAAACTGACTTTACAGAGCAAGGATATGAGGTTTCGTTTTATGAGCATTCACGACCATAACCACTCGCTTATGGAAGTTCTCTCCCTGTTTTTATCCTTAGGCTAGGAAAACCCACCACAGCTGAAAAGAGCAACATAGCAGATTTACAATCAGAACCTTTACAGATACTACATCAAGCGTTTGCCATCTGTTTCACGAGTTTACTGTGTGCCCCTAACTTTTCCCTTTCCCAGATCCATACAGACCATGCATTGCCAAGGTCTTTTCCCAAGGCTGTATATATTTCATAGCAATAACTTTGAGCATGACAGGAAAGTCAATATCTGGTAAATCAGACAGGATACTGTTTACACAGCACCACAAGCAAGGACCATCTCTATTCTAAGAACATAAGCTTCTTGAAGCTGAGGCTAACTAAATAAAAAATATATAAGGTAACCCATAGACAAAAACAAAAGACAAATACATGAATCAAAGCAAATAAAGCTTGAATACTCTATTGTTAAC